>NC_135816.1:16620961-17220961 GCF_964213995.1 Mustelus asterias
AAGCATTTTGATGTTTCTCACACTGCTGGAAAATGACATGAATCGTAGCATATTCAAATTGGATCAACTGTAAGATGTATGACACAGCATAGATTGTACATGCAAAAGTTTTCTTTTTTTGTTGTTTCATGGGATGTGGATGCCACTGACGAGGCCAGCGTGTATTGCCCACGTGTGATGAGTCACCGTCTTGAACCACGACGGTCCATGTGGCAGAGGTATATGCACTATGCTGTTAGAGAGGGATATTGACCCAGTGACAGTAACAGGATCATGAAATATGTACTTTGACAATTAAACATACAAGTCCAATTTGCAATTGTACATGGTCATATTAGCTCATAAAAATTACTCTAGCAGCCCAAACAAACATTTTTTACAAATAAAAAGACATAAGGACACTTCGGTGGTTGGTAAATTGATGGAAAGGGTCCTTAGGGATGGGATTTACGACCATTTAGAAAGATGCGGATTAATCCGAGATAGTCAGCACGGATTCGTGAAGGGCAAGTCGTGCCTCACAAATTTGATAGAATTTTTTGAGGAGGTAACTAAGTGTGTTGATGAAGGTAGGGCAGTTGATGTCATATACATGGATTTTAGTAAGGCGTTTGATAAGGTCCCCCATGGTCGGCTTATGATGAAAGTGAGGAGGTGTGGGATAGAGGGAAAGTTGGCCGATTGGATAGGCAACTGGCTGTCTGATCGAAGACAGAGGGTGGTGGTCGATGGAAGATTTTCGGATTGGAGGCAGGTTGCTAGCGGTGTGCCGCAGGGATCAGTGCTTGGTCCTCTGCTCTTTGTGATTTTTATTAATGACTTAGAGGAGGGGGCTGAAGGGTGGATCAGTAAATTTGCTGATGACACTAAGATTGGTGGAGTAGTGGATGAGGTGGAGGGCTGTTGTAGGCTGCAAAGAGACATAGATAGGATGCAAAGCTGGGCTGAAAAATGGCAAATGGAGTTTAACCCTGATAAATGTGAGGTGATTCATTTTGGTAGGACAAATTTAAATGTGGATTACAGGGTCAAAGGTAGGGTTCTGAAGACTGTGGAGGAACAGAGAGATCTTGGGGTCCATATCCACAGATCTCTAAAGGTTGCCACTCAAGTGGATAGAGCTGTGAAGAAGGCCTGTAGTGTGTTAGCTTTTATTAACAGGGGGTTGGAGTTTAAGAGCCGTGGGGTTATGCTGCAACTGTACAGGACCTTGGTGAGACCACATTTGGAATATTGTGTGCAGTTCTGGTCACCTTACTATAGGAAGGATGTGGAAGCGCTGGAAGGAGTGCAGAGGAGATTTACCAGGATGCTGCCTGGTTTGGAGGGTAGGTCATATGAGGAAAGGTTGAGGGAGCTAGGGCTATTCTCTCTGGAGCGGAGGAGGCTGAGGGGAGACTTGATAGAGGTGTATAAAATGATGAAGGGGATAGATAGAGTGAACGTTCAAAGACTATTTCCTCGGGTGGATGGAGCTATTACAAGGGGGCATAACTATAGGGTTCGTGGTGGGAGATACAGGACGGACATCAGAGGTAGGTTCTTTACGCAGAGAGTGGTTGGGGTGTGGAATGGACTGCCTGCAGTGATAGTGGAGTCAGACACTTTAGAAACATTTAAGCGGTTATTGGATAGGCACATGGAGCACACCGGGATGATAGGGAGTGGGATGGCTTGATCTTGGTTTCGGATAAAGCTCGGCACAACATCGTGGGCCGAAAGGCCTGTTCTGTGCTGTACTGTTCTATGTTCTATGTTCTATGACCAAAAGCTTGGCCAAGGTGGTAGGTTTCCTGGAGCATTTTAAAGACAGAGTGGTGGTGGGATTCAGGGAAGCAATTCCCAGAGCCTAGCACCTAACCAGCTGGAGGCATTGCTGCAAGTCTGGTGTAGGAAGTTGAAGACATAGAAGAAACCAGAATTGGAGGAACGCAGAATTCTCGGAGAGTTGTAGAGGTGATGTTAAGGTCAGATTTGAACTCAAGGTCCTGGATGGGAAGCTGACCAGGAGCGGAACTGTGAGAAAGAATTTGCGATGTTTCTAAAATAAATATTCTTTAGTCATAAATCTTATTGATGTTGACCTTCATAACTGATTAACTGAAACATAATTGATTTTAAAAGATCAGGGGCAGCACAGTGGCACAGTGATTAGCACTGCTGCCTCACAGCACCAGGGACCCGGTTCAAATCCGGCATCGGGTCACTGTCTGTGTGGACTTTGCACTTTTTCCCCGTGTCTGCGTGAGTTTCCTCCAGATGCTCCAGTTTCCTCTCACAGTCCAAAGATGTGCGGGTTAGGTTGATTGGCTATGCTAAATTGACCCTCGTGTCAGGGGGATTAGCAGGGTAAATGAGGGTTACGGGAATAGGGCCTGGGTGGGATTGTGGTGGTTCAAACCCGATGGGCCGACTGGCCTCCTCCAAATTGGCTAAGGTAGACTGGGAGAGCAGGCTGGCAGGTAGGATAGCTGAGGAACAGTGGAGGATTTTTAAGGAGATCCTTTTCAGTTCTCAGCAAAAATATATTCCAGCAAAAAACAAGGATTGTAAGAAAAGGGAGAACCAGCCGTGGATAACGAAGGAAATAAAGGAGAGTATTAAAATAAAAACAGCTGCGTACAGAGTGGCCAAAAATAGTGGAGAAACAAGTGATTGGGAAAAATTTAAGAAACAATAAAGAGAGACTAAGAAAGCGATAAAGAAAGGAAGGATAGACTATGAAGCTAGGCTAGCAATTAATATAAAAAATGATAGTAAAAGTTTTTATAAATATATAAAAAGGAATAGAGTGGCTAGAGTGAATGTTGGACCCTTGGAGGATGAGAGGGGGGAGTTAATAGTGGGAAATGAGGATATGGCTGAGTCTTTAAATAAGTTTTTTGTGTCGGTCTTCACGGTGGAGGACACAAATAGTTTGCCAAATATTAACGATAGAGGGTTGGCAGCAGGAGAAATACTTAATACAATTAATGTTACCAGAGAGGCAGTGCTGGGTAGACTAATGGGACTGAAGGTGGATAAGTCCCCGGGTCCGGATGGAATGCATCCCAGGGTATTGAAAGAAATGTCAGAGGTAATAGTGGATGCGTTAGTGATTATTTATCAAAACTCGTTGCATTCTGGGGTAGTGCCGGTTGATTGGAAAACGGCTAATGTTACGCCGCTGTTTAAAAAAGGAAGAAGACAAAAGGCGGGTAACTATAGGCCGGTCAGCTTAACGTCTGTAGTAGGGAAAATGCTGGAATCCATTATTAAAGAGGAGATAGCAGGGCATCTGGATAGAAATGGTTCGATCAATCAGACGCAGCATGGATTCATGAGGGGAAAGTCGTGCTTGACGAACATGTTGGATTTTTATGAAGATGTGACTAGGGCGGATGATGGAGGAGAACCGGTGGATGCGGTGTTTTTGGATTTCCAAAAGGCGTTTGATAAGGTGCCCCATAAAAGGCTACTGAAGAAGATTAGGGCACACGGAGTTGGGGGTAGTGTGTTAAAGTGGATTGGGGACTGGCTATCCGACAGGAAGCAAAGAGTCGGAATAAATGGGTGTTTTTCCGGTTGGAGGAAGGTAACTAGTGGCGTGCCGCAGGGATCGGTACTCGGGCCGCAACTATTTACCATTTATATAGATGATCTGGAGGAGGGGACGGAGTGTAGGGTAACGAAGTTTGCAGACGACACAAAGATAAGTGGAAAAGTGAATCGTGTGGAGGACGGAGAAGATCTGCAGAGAGATTTGGACAGGCTGAGTGAGTGGGCGAGGATATGGCAAATGGAGTATAACGTTGAGAAATGCGAGGTTATACACTTTGGAGGAAATAATAACAAATGGGATTACTATCTCAATGGAAACAAATTAAAACATGCTACCGTGCAAAGGGACCTGGGGGTCCTTGTGCATGAGACGCAAAAGCCCAGTCTGCAGGTACAACAGGTGATCAAGAAGGCAAATGGGATGTTGGCCTATATTGCGAAGGGGATAGAATATAAAAGCAGGGATGTCTTGATGCACCTGTACAGGGCATTTGTGAGGCCGCAGCTGGAATACTGTGTGCAGTATTGGTCCCCTTATATGAGGAAGGATATATTGGCATTGGAGGGAGTGCAGAGAAGGTTCACCAGGTTGATACCGGAGATGAGGGGTTTGGATTATGAGGAGAGGCTGAGGAGATTGGGTTTGTACTCGTTGGAGTTTAGAAGGATGAGGGGGGATCTTATGGAGACTTATAAGATAATGCGGGGGCTGGATAGGGTGGAGGCGGAGAGATTCTTTCCACTTAGTAAGGAAGTTAAAACTAGAGGACACAGCCTCAAAATAAAGGGGGGTCGGTTTAAGACAGAGTTGAGGAGGAACTTCTTCTCCCAGAGGGTGGTGAATCTCTGGAATTCTCTGCCCACTGAGGTGGTGGAGGCTACCTCGCTGAATATGTTTAAAGCGCGGATGGATGGATTCCTGATCGGTAAGGGAATTAAGGGTTATGGGGATCAGGCGGGTAAGTGGTACTGATCCACGTCAGATCAGCCATGATCGTATTGAATGGCGGGGCAGGCTCGAGGGGCTAGATGGCCTACTCCTGCTCCTATTTCTTATGTTCTTATGTTCTTATGTAGTGTAGGGATTCTATTCTATATTCTACAAACCAGATGAGTTGTCAACTATAGTACTCATATATGAAAGCGGAAAACAAGATTCTTATGTACATATTTGGCAATCTATAAGATGCTGAATCAGGGAAATTTGTGAAGACAAGATGATGAAAACTGAAATTATTATTTTGCAAGAGACAAAAGCTGGTGGTTTGATGAGAGATATGAATCACCTATTATTTTGTCTAATTGAAACAAACCACAATGTTCATTGGCCTAGATTTTGCTGTGAAGAATTAACTTTCACTGGTGGACTTGTCAGTGGAAATTTCTTGTTTTTGGGTGACTAATCTAACATGGCATCCTCTACAGGGAATCTGTGGCATTTGTGAGGAGGGCAAGCAACAGATGGACTTTCAAACTCATCCTCAGAAACATAGGGTGGAATCTAATGCTCTCCTGGAGGCAAATCGGGAGGCAGGGGACTGTATAATGGGTGGAAGAGTGCAGGGTGGAGATTATGTCACCATCATTACTCCCCCCAACTCCAAATTCCAGATAAGCCTGGGAAGATCTTCCCACATAGAGGTCAATGAAGGTATCTCAGTAGCCACTGAAGTTGTTCAATCCGCAGCAAGCAGGGGTGACGCTACCTGAACAACAAACCACTGGGCAAGCCCAGGCAGACATGCCTGCAGTTCACTCCTTCTTGGGTGTCCACTGATGAATAGAGGATCATTTGGTGGCAATTGAGCAACCTAGGGGAAGACGCCCTCCTTGCCCTTTACAACTGTCTCCCCTCTCTCACCATGGCCTCCCTAATGGCCCCCAGACTAGTCTCACTAATCTGAGGTCCAAGGCTCCAGCAATTATCTTGGCCCTTGGGCTTCCTGCAGTACCGGCATTTGTCACCACTCCTCTTGGTATTGAAGAACTGTAGGCCTTTGATTGGCTGGCAGCTCTTGAATGCACGACACCCACCCTGCAGCAGGACATGCAGAGGGAAATCACTCCTCATGTTGCCATGAACCCTGATGGCAGCCAGTAAACTGTATAACTGGGATTTAATTCCACAGTGCTCCCTGAAATAGCTGTGGCAGGATTTCCACCGGTTCTCCAAGCAGGGGATGGGTCCATTGTTGTGACAATTAAATTCTGCCCATAGACTGCAAAGCAGGAAGTGTAAGAACAAAATATAAATATACTTAAAGCATTGTACAGGAAGCTAAGTAACGATTGGGATAGACACATGGGATTAAGGGAGAGACATAAAATGGAAAGGCACAAAAACTACAAGATTTTCTTTAATCAGCAACTTTAATTTACTTCGGAGGGGATTCAGTTCTATATTTGGATATTTTTCAATGTTATAGAGGTTGTTCGTCAGAAACTATCCCTTATTACATCATTAAATATCTCAGACATTCCTGATTGCACGTACCCTATTTGTCCACCTTTAGTGAGAGATTTTCAGGTACTTATCCCAGGTTCACACCATTGCACTGATATCTGTGCAGATTCCATTAGTGAGCACTGTAATAGCGCAGCCTCTGGGGGATCAGGGTGTGTGAAAAGAAAGCAAATTCTGGATTTCTGCATTTAATTTTGTAGGTACCAACATCAAAAGTAGTTCAGTTTCACCCTGAAATAATGCTGACAGCCTCTCCATAATGGATAATGCAAAGATATTTACTAGAAACTACATGGGCAGCACAGTGGCAAGCACTGCTGCCTCACAGTGCCAGGGACCCAGGTTCAATTCTGACCTTGGATGACTGTCTGTGTGGAGTTTGCACATTCTCCCTGTATCTGTGTGGGTTTCCTCCGGGTGCTCCCGTTTACTCCCACACTCCAAAGACGTTCAGGTTAGGTGGATTGGCTATGCTAAATTGCCCCTTATTGTCCCAAGATATGCAGGTTAAATGGAATAGCCATAGTAAATGTATGGGCTTACAGGGATAGGGCCTGGGTAAGATAGTCTATCATAGTCGCTGGGCCAAATGGCCTCCTTCTGTATTGCAGGGATTCTATAGTATATAGACCAGCCCAGCTGACATCTCAGGTGCTACACAGTTCAATCAGTGGCTTCAGACTTAACTATTTCTCCAGATTTGTTCACAGATGAGAACCACAAAAGTAATGAAGTGTGTATACATATGCGAACAGCTCAATATTCAAATTTGCACTTTAAACTGGGTTGATTGCATGATGTTGATTGAATTCTGCCGATACTGACTAAGGTGGTATAAAATGGTACTGGCTTGAGCACTGTATTATGAAATTGAGTGCATTTGGTATATTCTGAATGAGTTGATGTTGAGAAACACTCACTGGAATTTGAGCAACGATGAGATACTGTTTTGAAGTGGTGTATGATCATGCTTGCTGGGGTAATGCAATAATATTTCAACAGAATAGAAGAATGGGATCCAAATTGGGAATAAAAATGGTTCAGGATTGGAAAAGAATCCAGATGCAAAAGTCATCTTTTTCACAAGTTGCACCAGTAAATTTTGACACAAGGTCAATCTTTGATCAATTTTTAAGCATCAAACTGGGAAGTGCTATTTGGCAAGTTGTCTCGTTGACAGTATGACCTGGATGAGCTAACATTAATGTGGTTCCAACTGTACTCAATAATAAGATCCTTTATTAAGAAATAAAACAGCATGTGGGGAAGTATTCATCATTGAATGCAATTAAACACACAACCCTAAGTTAACTAAGAAAGAATTCACACCTTCACCACAGAGAAAACACCAGGCACTGTCATCATCTCAAGTTACTTTTGAAGAATAAAAATGTGGTTATAGAAGTTTCACTGATTAATATCAGTACATCCACACAAGTCACTTGTTAATCCACAGGGAACAGAATGTTTCCTTCCATAATGTTGAATGTTTAGAGTTTTAGATAGTTAAGGAATTTATATTTATATTGTACGTGTTAGAAATAAGGCATACATTCAAATTAATTTTGTTTCTGTATTTGTGTCAAAAGGATTAAAACTTCGGTTTAGCTTCATGTTAAACACAGATGCCTGCAAGTCTATAGGTTTTACTTTCACTTTAAACTTTGCTTGCATTGTCACGGAAGTTTTACGATGTAAAAGTAATTAGAGTTTTAAGAAATAAAGCTGCTGCTTAGCAACCAGAGTTCCACACTAAGAAAGCAGAAGTAGTTAGAATCAATTTGAATAAGGTAACCCAGAGGCAAGATGTTTTCCATAAAAACTGCTAGTATAGGCTGGACAATACAGAGACAGAAAGCAGGTCCCAGAAACTGAAGAAGTCCTAGAAACCAGGGTGTGGGCATTAAAGAATGCCCCAGAAAGATAGCGGAGTCAAAGGAACAGACAATAGAAATTTGAACAAGGCCTTGTTTGGTGACGTTAAAGCAAAGAGTAGAGAAAAGGCTCTTAAATAATCAGCTACATGAAGCAGATTTAAAGTTGGCCAGTGAGAAGCCAATTACTTGTCATGAACCTAAAGTTGGTGACAAGTTAATACAGCCTATGAAGCAGTGGTGTTCTGTTCGCATGGCTGAGTCCCTGAAATATTTAATGGAAGTTTAAATGCACGGGTGGCAGAGGAATACTGAGAGATTGAAATCCTGGATGTGGCTCTTTAGTGAAGGCATCCAAGCGAAAGCATTGTCTGGGAGAAGATTACGTGCTCTCGAGAGCGGAGTTTGGAAATGCACATGTAAAAATCAGAGTTCCAATATGAGAAACTGGTATCCGGTGGGATTTGAGGAGGAATGCACAAAAGGGTGCATTGTTTCAGAACGAGCTGTGTCTGACCAGATTTTGCCTATTGGTTTACATGGTCTGTGTACTTACTGAGAACATTAGAGCATAAGATTTGTAACTTGTGTTATTCTCACAAATCTGTGTATAACTGTAAAGGTTTTGCTGTGGCAAAGGAGTAATGTATTATAGTTGATCTTTTCTTTTTTAATAATTTTATTATTTTGTTAGAAGTTATTTGGCAGTCCTATGACTCTATTCATCCACACTTCTAAAAAAAATAAGTTAGTAGCTATCAAGATAGAGAAGTCGCCGGGTCCGGATGGGATATACCCCAGGTTAATGTGGGAGGCGAGGGAAGAGATTGCAGAGCCTCTGGCGATGATCTTTGAGTCATTGATGGAGACGGGAGAGATGCCAGAGGATTGCGGATGTGGTTCCTATTTTCAAGAAGGGGAATAGGGATAGCCCAGGAAATTACCAACCGGTGAGTCTAACCTCAGTGGTTGGTAAGCTGATGGAGAAGATCCTGAGGGACAAGATTTATGAGCATTTAGAGAGGTTTAGTATGCTCAAGAATACTCAGCATGGCTTTGTCAATGGCAGATCGTGCCTTACGAGCCTGGTGGAGTTCTTCGAAAATGTGACTAAACACATTGACGAAGGGAAGGCGGTAGATGTGGTTTATATGGATTTTAGCAAGGCGTTCGATAAGGTCCCCCATGCAAGGCTTCTAGAAAAAGTGAGAGGGCATGGGATCCAAGGGGCTGCTGCTCTATGGATCCAGAACTGGCTTGCCCAAAGGAGGCAGAGAGTGGGTATAGATGCTTCGGCCCTTCGGCCTCACAAGTTGTGCTGAACATATCCGTACCTTCTAGGCCTACCTATAACCCTCCATCCTATTAAGTCCCATGTACTCATCCAGGAGTCTCTTAAAAGGCTCTATTGAGTTTGCCTCCACCACCACTGACAGCAGCCGATTCCACTCGCCCACCACCCTCTGTGTGAAAAACTTCCCCCTAACATCTCCCCTGTACCTACCCCCCAGCACCTTAAACCTGTGTCCTCTCGTAGCAGCCATTTCCACCCTGGGAAAAAGCCTCTGAGAGTTCACCCGATCTATGCCTCTCAACATCTTATATACCTCTATTAGGTCTCCTCTCATCCTGCATTTCTCCAAGGAGAAAAGACCGAGCTCCCTCACCCTATCCTCATAAGGCATGCCACTCAATCCAGGCAACATCCTTGTAAATCTCCTCTGCACCCTTTCAATCTTTTCTACATCCTTCCTGTAATGAGGCGACCAGAACTGAGCACAGTGCTCCAAGTGGGGTCTGACGAGGGTCTTATATAGCTGCATCATTATCCCCAGACTCCTAAACTCAATCCCTCGATTGATAAAGGCCAGCACACCATACGCCTTCTTAACCACCACCTCCACCTGCGGGGCCGATTTTAGAGTCCTATGGACCCGGACCCCAAGGTCCTTCTGATCCTCTACAGTACTAAAAGTCTTTCCCTTTTATATTGTACTCCTTCATCCCATTTGACCTGCCAAAATGGACCACTACGCATTTATCTGGATTGAAGTCCATCTGCCACTTCTCCGCCCAGTCTTGCATCCTATCTATGTCCCTCTGTAACTTCTGACATCCCTCCAGACTATCCACAACCCCACCAACCTTCGTGTCGTCGGCAAACTTACCAACCCATCCACTTCCTCATCCAGGTCATTTATGAAAATGACAAACAGCAAGGGTCCCAGAACAGATCCCTGGGGCACACCACTGGTGACCGACCTCCAATTAGAAAAAGACCCATCTATTTGCTCTCATTTGGTATTCCAAATGAGAGCAAATTATGGAGAGGCGAGTTCAAACGCAGATATATTTTCAACCAAAATTGACTTGTTCACATGTCTAGGTGTTTTTTTTTAAAAAGGCCTTGGACTCTGTCTTGGTTGCTTCAGTCAGTGTGGTGTATTCAACCAGAGTTCACCTGTTAATCACCAAGTACCTAATACTTAGTGCAAGATATATATTGTAAATTGTTTTATTTATGAAAGAGTAGTTTTTGTTTCAGTTCAAAACCTGTGGAATTATTTCAAAAGTAGATATCTAGAATCTCAACCTTTATCTACTTTAATCAAAACATTATTGATCCCTGACTGTGTTACATAGCAGTAAGAAGTTTCACAACACCAGGTTAAAGTCCAACGGGTTTATTTGGAATCACAAGCTTTCAGAGCACTGCTCCTTCATCAGCTGTGTTACGTAGCAGCATTGCAGGTGTCATTTGATTTGTCACATGTATTAACATACAGTGAAAAGTATTGTTTCTTGCGCACTATACAGAGCATACATTTCATAGAGAAAGAAACGAGGGACTGCAGAATGTAGTGTTACAGTCATAGCTAGGGTGTAGAGAAAGAGCAACTTAATGTAAGGCAGGTCCATTCAAAAGTCTACAGCAGCAGGGAAGAAGCTGTTCTTGAGTCGGTTGGTACGTGACCTCAGACTTTTGTATCCTTTTCTCGACAGAAGGTGGAAGAGAGAATGTCCAGGGTGTGTGGGGTCCTTAATTATGCTAATTAATGCTGAATGATTATGTTTAATTATGCTAATTAATCATGAAGATAATTCAGACGATGTAGAGGGGTTTGCAGCCTAGGCTACCTTGGAACAGCCTACCCAGCTGCTCCAGTCTTTACACACTTATTACATGGCTTCCAGATGTATTCTGCCCAAGAGAAGACTCCACCCTCTGGAATGATCATTCACTCTCAGTCCCCATTGGTTTCTCAAACCAGGTGACCTTCTTCTGCTGTGCTGTCCTAAAGAGACAAACATGACAATCACTACAAACTGGATCTCTCTGCTTTTCCAGTGTTGCCAAGGATCATAACACCAGCATAAGAACAGATCATCTGCTTTTTAATCATATTACTGTTTGTGGGAGTTTGCGGTGTGCAAATTGCTGCCATGTTTTCTACATTACAAGTACGTTATTGGCTGCAAAGCACTTTGGAATGTCCTGGAATCATGTAAGGTGCTGTATAAATGCATGTTTGTCTTTCCAATCTAATGGCAACTAATTTCATCAATAAACATAGGATATTCAATTAAAATGGCAAAGCACGAGTTTACTGAAGCTACCAATGATAAAACATAAATGTATAGAGATTTCTTTATTTATGGACATTAACATGCTGCATATATACATATACATGGTCTCATATGTACATCACGATGCATAATTTATACATAACAGATTACAAAGAATAATAAAAACACATTTGTATGGTGTTTATTTCAACTGCTCTGAACATAGCATATAGCAAGAGAATTCAGGTCAAGTGAAACATAAAAGCAGCACAACCTGGGACCTCTGATCATACTATCCAACCCAGCATTAAAATAGGTTTTCAAATATTGTGCAGTTTTCTATTAATGATATTAAACATTTTACAATAGGCTTAACAGACACTGACACATCTGATGTATACTACATTAAAACACAATAATGAACCCCTTGGATTGTGTATATGTTGTTGCAACATCAATACATTCAAGACTCACTATTAAATTTAAATATGTAGAGGGCAAGAAGTGTTCTTTGTCCAGCAGTCCAGGGTAATTGTTGTTTATTCAGGAGAGGCTAAAAATATAGTTGACACCATCTTGCAAACCAAAGAATGAAGGTTAGTTAATTTCCTGTGTTTGATAAGTAAACAATTTTCAGCATATAATTTTCCCGGAAATAATATTCTGAGAAAATACTGCGTGTGTGTATTCAAGCTCACAAGAACAACAAAATAGAGACATTTATAAACTATTCAGAGAAAATACCGGAGGGCCAAATTTGATTTACAACATTGTTCAGTTAAACCTCTGTATTTCACACTTACGCAGACAATCAAATTAGCAGTGCTCACCATAGATGCATCTTATTAGGGTCTGAGTTCCACCAAGTATGCAGTTTCTATTGGAACCTGTGCAAAAATTTCCTGTAACAAAATATTTATACTAACAGCTTAACTGCAGTATCATATAGCTACAAATGAGGATAATGCGAACAAAGCTCCTGTACTACTAAGCACATACTAGCCCATATTACCCAACAGCCTTTTAGTTGTCCCTGAGTTATTACAATATAAACAATCTATCATGTTACAAAGGAAGTAACTAAAGTATTGGTTATGTTTCCGAATGCTGAGCTGCTGTGTCATCTTTTTACTATCAAACATTCACGAACTGCAAGATCCATAGCAAAAAGTAATAAAAATGATCAGGTATGGTTGCAAATCATGCAGAAATTATGATCAATGATAATATGGTCAATTAGTACTCTAGTAATAAATGTAAGCAGTCCTTAAAAACATCAATCATGAAACAGCTTAAGCTGTAAGTGGCATTACAATATATTGGGTTGAAGTTAGCAGCTTTCATAGTTAGCGTTTCTACAACGTGTGAATTTTCACTTATGCATTTGTATTAGTAATTTAGTTCCATTTGCATTAGTGATTTAGTTGACTTTGCACTTATCACTGAAAAATAAATGCATTTTGATTTTATTTTAACTTTGGAACCAGTAGTCTTCAAACATTTTGAAATTTATGATTCCATAAACTTCAATTTTCCAACTGAGTCTGAAAAAAACCAGCCTCCCACCCACTGACTCGATTTACACTTCCCACTGCCTTGGAAAAGCAGCCAGTATAATTAAGGACCCCACGCACTCCAGATATATTTTCTTCCATCAGGAAAAAGATACAAAAATCCAAGGTCATGTACCAGCCAACTCAAGAACAGCTTCTTCCCTGCTGCCATCAGACTTTTGAATGGACCTACCTCGCATTAAGTCGATCTTTTTCTACACCCTAGCTATGACTAACACTACATTCTGCATTCGCTCCTTTCCTTCTCGATGAACAGTATGCTTTGTCTATATAGTGCACAAGAAATAATACTTTTCACTGTATACCAATGCATGTGACAATAATAAATCAAATCTTACAATCAAATCTACATTTGTAGTCATAAATATGTGTTGAAGAACCAACAATGGTTCATAGGTGCTATCAATGAGCTGGTTACATATTTCCATGTCTGAGTGAAACCAAATTTTAAAAAAAATCCTTACTCTGGATCAGCTTTGTGTAACTACCTGTACACAGCCAACCTTTTGTCTTTCACAATTATAGCAGCAAGTACCACCTTAGTTCTCAGAGTGGGTGGTGAACACTGAGCTGAAGTTTGCATATATTTTTAACTATATAATGTTTAAAAAGCAGAGCACTCTCATAACTTAAGAGTATAGTTATAGTGTCAGTAATAACAGAAGCTCAAAGCTTGCAATTCCCATCAATTTCTTTTTGTTTGGAGAGTTTACTGTTTTTCCTGGTCATCTTCCATCCTGCAGTTTGAACAGATCCCTTCTATTTTGCTGCAGAATGAAAGTTCCAACCAGAAACTGTCACACGTTTCCAAACCAAAGAAGTTTTCCTTTTAACAAACATAACTAAGGAATGTTCAAGTGAAATCCCTGATTAACTCTGCCTGTTTGAAAAGTAAGAGTTACAAGCGCTTGTTTTTTTTAAAAAAAGCTATTAAGAACTAGTTATGGAGTCCTGAGCTTTTAGTGGAGACATGCTGAGAGCAGGTTGGAGAACTGAAATACAATATTATAAGTCTAACTACAACATGTGCGCAAATCAAATGTAGATTCCCTGTTGCACGCAGTGTCTGCTTAGCAGTTTGATTTTGTTTCCTCAATTTATGTTGCCAACAGTTGCCTGGACAAAGGGTGCGTCTAAATACTTCCTCAGACATGACAATGCATGGCACCTGCCAATTGACCATATTTATGTGATTCAATCAGTAAAGATTAGCACCGAAGAGGCCATTCACTCCATGAAACAGTTGTTGACTTAATTCTAACTCCACACCCTTTCTCCATATCCTTTTATATTTCTTAATTATTTACTTGCATCCTAGGTGTTTATAGATTCAGTTCCTATCACTTTGCTATGGTATTCCAAATCTTCAATACCTCCTGCATGAAAAAAAATCCCAATTACTTTGTTCTTTTAGTGAATTGCCTAACTTTGGTACGAAACCACCGGTGAACTATTTTTTCTGAATTTACAAAACCCTCTCCATATTGTTTTCCTTCTAATGTGAAGATGTGCCTTGTGGTTAAATATCCATTCTGAGATGACCAATGCAACATAATAATGTACTATCTTAATCAAAACTAGGGAACCACTTTCTCTAACAGAAAACTCAAAATTATCTTACTTTACAGCAGTCAATGAACACATTTTAAGAAATGCAAACCCTAACTAAGATCTGTACAAAGTGCACAAAAGCCTCTGGATAACAGGAGACAAGATAAACAAAGAACTCCTGATGAGGTGAAGCCAAGTTTGTGTTTTCAAAGGAGAAGAAAGGCAAGTTAGAGATTCAAGTTTCAGCTCCGTTAAATTGCTTAGGAGCTAGATATTTAAAACAATTTTAAAAGTCAGAGTTCTTTGAGCTTGAAGGAATGTTTGAAAATGTTAATTTAGAGTTAGCATTTCTTTCACAGACAGAAAATTCCTTTGAATAGTTTAGCTGCCAGTATTATATTCTCTACTCACCACAGAAACCAACTAAAATATAAACCAAGAACAATGTCAAGAAGAACAAAATGACAACTAAATACTGGAATCCCAAAATATTTAGTTGTAAACATTCACCACCAGCATTCTGGCAGCAACTGGAACATTGACTAAAACTTAAAAACTCACTGGCATTTAATTTTGTTATTAAATTTAAGCTTGTTTCTTATTCCATTCTTCTTACAGATTGTGTAAGGTTCAAGAAAGTCTCAGTGCGACAACTCATCGTTCTTTGCACAATAATTACTTTTGTTGTCCTGGAAACATTTTTCCATCTAAAATCTGGTCCATCCACCTTGGTCAATCTCATCTATTGATCACTGAAGGAGGGATTCAATTCCAGCTTCAGATTTTGTAGATCGTTTCCTGATAATGTAAAAAAAGGGATTACAATGGTCTTTGGTGACTTATTTAGTTTAACCTTTTCCTAAATCAGTGCTAAAATACTAACAGAACACATTTCCATTACTCATCCAGCCTGGCACTTGAAATAGATATAGGGCTGTATATTTCTACTCTGCTCTGCATAATCTTGCAAGGCAATGTCCTATCCTTGAGTATTCTTAGTTTCATTAAGAATCCTTATTCTTAGCTTGACATACAGCAGGATTTAACTCCAACAGTACCGCTACACACATTTAAGAATTTGCTTCGTCTTTCCTTTTACCAACCTCGACCCGATTTTGGGATGTCTCTCTCGGGGGATATCCTATAAATGCTTTGAAGACTCAGATATAGTGGTGGATTTGTTTATAGCATGTAAATAACCCTAAAGGTTGACAGCTTTCCTCCCTTGAAAGGAAAATGTTTCTGAAAAATGTGGGAATTCCTGCAGCTATAGCAACATTGAACCATTACTGTGCTTTGATCCATTTGATATTGAAAAACTTCCAACTTTTCAGAACATGTATTCCAAATTTAATTATGCATTACCATCTGAATCATCTATATTCTGAATATTCTTGAATCAAAAATAAGCATGCAATAAATTTCAAGATGTTCAAGCGTCACATTAACTTTGATGAAACAAATTTTTGTTGGTATGGTATATGATATGGTATACATATTTAAAACAAGAAAGCTTGCATTTATAGAATGCCTTTCACAATTTTAGGGTGTCCCAAAGTGCTTTACAAACATTAATGTACTCCCGAAATGAAAAACTGTTGTAAGGAAAATATCACAAAGAAAGGATTAAAACATCCGAAAAGATGATAAAGAACAAATACAGCACAGAACAGGCCCTTCGGCCCTCCAAGCCTGCACCGATCAGGTGTTCCTAACTAGACCATCCGTTTGTATCCCTCTATTCCTAGTCTGTTCATGTGGCTATCTAGATAAGTCTTAAATGATCCTAGCGTGTCTGCCTCAACCACCTTGCTTGGTAGTGCATTCCAGGCCCCCACCACCCTCTGTAAAATACGTACCCCGCATATCTGTATTGAACCTCGCCCCCCTTACCTTGAACTTGTAACCCCTTGTGTTTGTCATTTCCGATCTGGGAAAAAGCTTCCAACTGTTCACCCTATCTATGCCCTTCATAATTTTATAAACCTCTATTAGGTCGCCCCTCAACCTCCGTCTTTCCAGGGAGAACAACCCTAGTTTACTCAATCTCACCTCATAGCTAATACCCTCCATACCAGGCAACATCCTGGTAAACCTTTTCTGCACTCTCTCCAAAGCCTCCACATCCTTCTGGTAGTGTGGTGACCAGAACTGGACGCAGTATTCCAAATGTGGCCCAACCAACATTCTATATCACTGCAACATCATATGCCAACTTTTATATTCTATGCCCCGTCCAATAAAGGCAAGCATGCCATATGCCTTCTTCACCACGTTTTCCACCTGTGTTGCCACCTTTAAGGATCTGTGGACTTGCACACGCAGATCCCGCTGAGAGTCTATACTCCTGATGGTTTTGCCATTTATTGTATAGCTCCCCCCGCATTAGATCTACCAAAATGCATCGCTTCGCATTTATCTGGATTAAATTCCATCTGCCATTTCTCCGCCCAATTTTCCAGCCTATATCCTGCTGTATTCTCTGACAATGCTCATCACTATCCACAACTCCAGCAATCTTTGTGTCGTCCGCAAACTTACTAATCAGACCAGCTACATCTTCTTCCAAATCATTTATATATATCACAAACAGCAGAGGTCCCAGTACGGAGCCCTGCGGAAACCACTAGTCACAGACCTCCAATCAGAAAAAGACCCCTCCACTGCTACCCTCTGTCTTCTATGGCCAAAGTAGAACTTTACTCCTGTTCGTCTTTTTGGACGCCAAGAAATTCCCATGACAATTTATTTGCTGATAATCTATAACTGATAGCAGAAAATCAGTTGTTCAGCAAGAGCACAAATTTCCTTAGTTTCATCCAGACTATGCTTATTTATTGATCCTATGGTTTCAATGGAAGTGCCACAATTATCTGCAACATCCTTTAGATAGGAAGTAAAGCACATTTCCGAGCATTACCCAGTCAGTTACAGAAAAGAACGTGATATATTTCAGAGTCAGTATAGTGTGTGACTTGGAAGGGCACTGGCAGGTGGGGTGCAGATGGTGGTGTTCCCACTCATCTGCTGACATGCTTCTAGGTGGTGGTGGAGGTAGAGGGTTTCGACAATTCTGTTGAAGGAGCCTTGGTGAGTTGATGCAGTGCATCTTGGAGATGGTGATGGAGGTAGTGAATGTTGGAGTGGTCAATGGGGTGACAATTAAGCAGGCTGTTTTATCCTAGATAGAGTCAAGCTTCTTGAGTGTTGTTGATGCAGACCTCATCCGCGTAATGATTATCCGATCACAGGAGCATTCCTGACTTGTGTCTTGTAGATTGGTAGACAGGCTTTGGGGAGTAAGGAGGTCAAGTTATTCTGCAGAATTCACAGCTTTTGCAGCTCTTGTAGCCACAGTATTTATGTGGCTGACCCACCCAGTTCAGTTTCTTCTCAATGGTAACCCCAAAAGATTATGCTAATGGGGGATTCAGCAGGATTAATGCCACTGAATGTCAAAGGAACATGATTAGATTTCCTCTTGTTGCAATTGGTCACTGCCTAGAATTTGAGAGACATGAAATGTTACTTGCTACTGATCAGCTCGAGCCTAAATATTTTCCAGATTTGCTGCATATGGACATGGACTATTTCTTGAATGATGCTGAACATTGGTCAATCATCAGCGAACATTACCACTTCTGACCTCGAGATAGAGGGAAGATCATTGTGAGACAACTGAAGATGGTTGACCCCGAGGCACCATCCTCTGGAACTCCTGCACCAAAGTCTTAGGATGATTGACCCAAAACAACCATAACCAAGTTTCTCTGTGTTAGGGTAGGACTCCAAACCAGTGGAGAGTACTCCTGGTTTATTCCCATCGTCTCCAGTCTTGCTAGGGCTCCTTAATGCCACACAGAGTAAAATGCTGCCTTGATGTCAATGGCAGTCATTCTCACCTCACCGAGTTAAGCTCTTCTGTCCATGTTTTGGCCAAGGCTGTAATGAGGTGAGGGAGAGGCGATAGCCTAGTGGTATTATCGCTGAACTATTAATCCAGAAATCCACACAGTGTTCTGGGGACCTGGATTCAAATCCCGCCACGGCAGATGGTGGAATTTGACTTCAATGAAAAATATCTGGAGTCTACTGATGACCATGAAACCATTGTCAATTGTTGTAAAAACCATCTGGTTTACTAATGTCCCTTAGGGAAGGAAATCTGCCATCCTTACCTGGTCTGGCCTACATGTGACTCCAGAGTCACAGCAAAGTGGTTGACTCTCAACTGCCCTCTGAAATGGCCTAGCAAGCCACTCAGTTGCAACAATCGCTACAAAGTCTCAAAGAAATTAAACCAGATGGGCCACCTAGCATCGACCTAGGCATTAGAAAAGACAACGGCAAAACAAACAGCCCTGTCGACCCTGCAAAGTCCTCCTTACTAACATCTGGGGGGTTAGTACCAAAATTGGGACAGCTGTCTCATAGACTAGTCAAGCAACAGCCTGACATAGTCACTCTCATGGAATCATACCTTACAGATAACACTCCAGATACCACCATTACCATCCTGGATATGTCCTGTCCTACCGGCAGGGCAGATCCAGCAGAGATGGTGGCACAGTGGTATACAGTCAGGAGGGAGTTGCCCTGGGAGTCCTTAACATCGACTCCGGACCCCATAAAGTCTCTTGACTTTCAGGTTAAACATGGGCAAGGAGACCTCTTACTTGTTACCATGTACTGTCCTCCTTCGGCTGATGAATCAGTATTCCTCTATGTTGAGCAACACTTGGAGGAAGCATCGAGGGTGCAAGGATGCAAAATGTACTCTGGATGGGGATTTCAATGTTCACCACCAAGAGTGGCTTGGCAGCAGCACTCCCGATTGAGCTGGTCGGGTCCTAAAGGATATAACTGCTAGACTGGGTCTGCAGCAGGTGGTGAAGGAATCAACAAGAGGAAACAACATACTTGACCTCATCCTTACTAATTTTTTTTTTGTACTTTTCCAATTCAATCAAATCAAATCCAATTCAAAGTCTCAACAAGTTGAGACATTCCTGATCCAAGCTGACAAGACAGAGTCTGCATCCCCTGTGGCCAGACCAGGTTCTGCAGCGTCCGTCTCGGGCTTGATCTACATGAGACAAGCTGATTGGAGCAGGCGCAAGCCCACCTCCTCCAAGGCTGATCTCATTTGCATCTCAGCCAAAAAAGGCCGAGATGCCGGTTTTTAAAAATTGCTTCATTTTTAAATGAAGCTTATAATACAACCTAATGACCCCAACCAAGCACAGCACAGACGGGCAATCCATACTACACTTGATCTTAGCCAAAAGGCCGAGAACCTCATCCTTACTAATCTGCCAGCTGCAGATGCATCTGTCCATGACAGTGTCAGTAAAAGTGACCACCGCACAGTCCTTGTGGATTCAAAGTCCCGCCTTCACATTGAGAATAACCTCAATCGTGTTGTGTGGCACTATCACCATGCTAAATGGGACAGACTTCGAACAGATCTAGCAACTCAAGACTGGGCATCCATGAGGTACTGTGGGCCATCAGCAGCAGCGGAATTGTACTCCTGCACAACCTGCAACCTCATGGCCTGGCATATCCCCACTCAACCATTACCATCAAGCCAGGGGATCAACCCTGGTTCAATGGAGAGAAAGAGTTTTAACACCACCTGGTTAAAGTCCAACAGGTTTATTTGGTAGTAAATGCCATTAGCTTTGGGAGCGCTGCCCCTTTGTCAGATAGAGTGGAGAGCAGATACCCACTCCAACTGACAAAGGGGCAGCGCTCCCAAAGCTAATGGCATTTGCTACCAAATAAACCTGTTGGACTTTAACCTGGTGTTGTTAAAACTCTTACTGTGTTTACCCCAGTCCAACGCCGGCATCTCTACATCAAAGGAGAGTGCAGGAGGGCATGCCAGGAGCAGCACCAGGCATACCTAAAAATGAGGTGTCAACCTGGTGAAGTTACCAAACAGGACTACTTGCATGCCAAATGGCAAAAATAGCAAGAGAGAGAGAGAGAGAGAGAGCTAAGCAATCCCACAACCAATGGATCAGATTTAAGCTCTGCAGTCCTTCCACATCCAGCTGAGAATGGTGGTGGACAATTAAACAACTCACTAGAGGAAGCGGCTCCACAAATATCCCCATCCTTAATGATGGAGGAGCCCAGCTTATCAGTGCAAAAGATAAGGCTGAAGTATTCGCAGCAGTCTTCAGCCAGAAGTGTCGAGTGGATGATCCATCTCGGCCTCCTCCAGTGGTCACCAGCCAATTCGATTCACTCCATGTGACATCAAGAAACGATTGGAGGCGCTGGATACTGCAAAGGCAATGAGCCCTGATAACATTCTGACAATAGTACTGGAGACATGTGCTCCAGAACTTGCCACTCCTCCAGCCAAGCTCTTCCAGTACAGTTACAACATCTGCCCAACAATGTGGAAAATTGCCCAGGTATGTCCTGTATACAAAAAGCAGGACAAATCCAACCCGGCAAATTACCACCCAGTCCAAAGATGTGCGGGTTAGGTTGATTGGCCAGGTTAAAAATTGCCCCTTAGAATCCTAAGATGCGTAGGTTAGAGGGATTAGTGGGTAAATATGTGGGGGTGGGGCCTGGGTGGGATTGTGGTCGGTGCAGACTCAATGGGCCGGATGGCCTCCTTCTGCACTGTAGGGTTTCTATGATTTCTATGATACTCTCGATCATCAGTAAAGTGATGGAAGGGGTCATCAACAGTGCTATCAAGCAGCACCTGCTCAATGACACCCGGTTTGGGTTTCACCAGGGTCACTCAGCTCCTGACCTCATTACAGCCTTGGTTCAAACATGGACAAAAGAGCTGAATTTCAGAGATGAGGTGAGAGTGACAGCCCTTGACATCAAGGCCGCATTCGACCGAGTGTGGCATCAAGAAGCCCTAGTGAAACTGGAATCAATGGGTATCGGGGCAAACTCTCCATTGGCTGGAGTCATACCTGGTACATAGGAAGATGGTTGTGGTTGTAGAGGGTCAGTCATCTCAACTCCAGGGCATCTTTGCAGGAGTCCCTCAGGATAATGTCCTAGGCCCCAAAATCTTCAGCTGCTTCATCAATGACCTTCCCTCCATCATAAGGTCAGAAGAGGGGATGTTCACCGATGATTGCACAATGTTCAGCACCATTCGCGATTCCTCAGATACTGAAGCAGTCCATATTCAAATGCAACAAGATCTGGACAATATCCAAGCCTGGACAAGTGGCAAGTAACTTTCACGCCACACAAATGCCACGCAATGACTATCTCCAATAAGAGACACTCTAACCACTGCCCGTTGACATTCAATGATGTAACCGTCACTGAATTCCCCCACTGTCAACACCCTTGGAGTTACCATTGACCAGAAACTCAACTGGACTCACCAGATAAACACAGTGGCTACAAGAACAGGTCAGAGACTAGGAATACTGCAGCGAGTCACCTCCCGACTCCCCAAAGTCTATCCACCATCTACAAGGCACAAGTCAAGTGTGTGATAGAATACTCCCCACTTGCCTGGATGGGTGCAGCTCCAACAACACCCAAGAAGCTTGACACCATCCAGGACAAAGCAGCCCACTTGATTGGCACTACATCTACAAACATTTAATCCCTCCACCATCGACGCGCAGTAGCAACAATGTGTACTATCTACAAGATGCACTGCAGCAATTCACCAAAGATCCTCAGACAGCACCTTCAAATCCACAACCACTTCCAAGTAAAAAGACAAGGGCAGCAGATAAATGGGAACACCATCACCGGCAAGTTCCCCTCCAAGCCACTCACCATCCTGACTTGGAAATTTATTGACGTTCCTTTGCAGTCGCTGGGTCAAATTCCCTCCCTAACAGCATTGAGGGTCAACCCACAGAACATGGACTGCAGCGATTCAAGGCGGCAGCTCACCACTGCCTTCTCAAGGGCAACTAGGGATGGGCAATAAATGCTGGCCAGCCAGTGATACCCATAATGAATAAAAAAGGAACTGTGACCCTGAACATGCTCCTTTTCATTCTCAACTCAACGAAATGGATTCCAATCTCATCACCTCAATAATAGCCTCTATTTCCAACGCCCTGCAGGAATATATCTCAAAGATCACAATTTTTAGGTGGAGAAAAAATAAATTTAGATAGAGAAAATAAACATAAATTAAGGAATGTATTGCATATTTTTTAATGGAATTTAAATATTCCCATCATTGCCTTACTTTCTGCCGGTTTTGGGTCTGGATTTCCCTCCCTTTGAGGTTCTTGGCCTCTCCAGCTTCATTAATGACTGCCTCAGACTTTCTTCTGTGTATGCCAAGTAAACATGTGACAAATCCACTTCAAATGGCTAAAATAATAAAGAAAGCATTCACAGATTAGTTTAACATTAGGAATCAGACGGAAGAACTAAAGAGGTTCTGTGCAGTTATCAGAATTTCTGAAAGTGCAGTTTATACGATTGGATTGAATCTCTTGCACCCTGTACATTCAATCTTACGTTAACTTCACATTGGACAAGACTTGCTACACTTTGTTTTTATTGGATCTTGCAGGAATGATTTAACCTGCATTCCAGAAAATGCACCTGTGTACTTGGTAAAATTGAATTATAATTGCAGAAATCATAAGCCATGATATAATAAATAACATTGTGTACTGTATGATAGATGCTAGTAGGAAAATTGGACAACATTTATACTTCTGAATAGAACTTGAAGCTGTACTTGAAGTCTTCCACAGTACGGAAAAAAGAACTTGCAATTTAGTGTGTTTTTCACTCTTCAGAAAGTGTTTTAGTGTAGCCATTTGTTTTGGCAACAAATGCAGCTGTTAACATGAGGTCCCACAAACTGCAGTACAATAAATGACTGCAGGCAATGGTGCATAGAATCTGAAACGACACACTGTATAGGAATATAATTGGAGATGTACTTTGGATTTCTGCAAAGTTGCACACCCGTAAGATTTTCAATTTCATTTCACACCTCTGCCACTTCAAGGCATGATAGCTACTCATGAATTATAAAACCAAAAGGGATCAATCACCAAAATTATGTTATTTCAATCAATATCAGAGCAACGTTCTTCAGAACGCACAAACCAACTCTATCAACAAGTTCACTGTAGAAATTAGTCATTTTTAATTGAAAAAATCTAATTATTCTACTAGATTCACTAAAGCGAGCGAGGCTCAACACCAGCTCAAGGAACTGTACCAATTTTTTAAATTAGGCAAGTTACAGACTTCTGGACATAACATTGGCTGGGGTTCTCTGACCTCGTCTGTGGTTGGGATTCTATGACATCAGAGAATTCCGGCCATTGCGTTTGACAATTTCAGATCATAACCTCTGTCCCACTTTTCCCGATGACACCTGTTGACAATGATTCCATTATTTCTATTTTCACCCGTGCTAGATTCATCTCATACTTCTTTAATGGCTCCACTTTCATTTCCTTTTGCCTTGCACCATTATCTCTCTCAGCACTCAATCTCTCCTCCCTTCCATCCTGTCACACACCTTTTCTTTTGCTCTTTCCGTACCTCTGCGCTTGCTTAAAAGCCTCTAGTTCTGACAAAAATTATCAGCCTGAAAAAGGTTAACTGATTCTCTCATCTCAGATGCTACCTAAACAGCTGAGTAGTTCCAAGATGTTGTATTTGGGGGGGGGGGGGGGGGTACTTACATCTTTTTCTTTTTTGTCAGGTATTGGAGTTTGTTTCCTCATGTTGTTTCCTGTGTATGCCACACATTTCTACAATTAAAAGAAAAATAATCTTGTCAGTTTAAAAGTTATCATTCTTAAAAGGTCCTATTAACCAATCCTTCAGAATGCACTAAAACAAAAAAATAGAATCAAGTGTGGAAAAATTGCAGATCATTTCCTGCAGATTAGCCCTGGAATCGGACCTCAGCTAGTTATAATGAGGTGCGCTGGTGAGAGTTAGTGTAAAAACTAAAAGCAGGAAGTGTAAATGCTAAAAGCAGGAACTGTAAAATTGATCTTAAAAAGCAAAATGGTGCTAATCCTTTTATATAGATTTAACACTTGTAAGAAATATAGACAATTTGTTGTTGGAGTCAAAAACAATTTTGACTTTAGAATGAAATACCATTTCTAAATTTGTGGTTGATAGCAAATTGGCTGGGGTGATTTTGGGGGAGGGGGGGTACGGAGTGCAAGGGAGGAAGCAGCAAAAGGAAATAAATCAATACTGAAAAGAATGAGTTATAAGCCAAGGTGTATAAGTTTACCGAAGAGGCATATAATTGGCAAAATTTTCGGCCAAAATTTAAGAAAAATAAGAAAGTCAATATTACTTGGAAAATATGAATCTAAATGAAGCGGGAAAACAAAGGGATCTGAAAGCATGTTTAATGATTTGTGCATTTGTAATGATACAGGTCAATAATGCCATAAAAAACAAGCACTGAAGTTTATTTCTAGAAGGACAGAATTGACAAGTTATGCTAAATTTGTATTGAATCTTTATTAGATTACACTTGGGAGTATTGTGTGCAGTTCAGGCTACCATATTATCAAAAGACTATTGAATCACTGGAGAGGGTAGAAAAAAGATGTACAAAGACGATACCAGAAACGCAAAGTTATATCAGTAACTCCATTTAACGTGTGTTCCCAATAGCAGGTTCTCATTTTAGAATGGTTTGTGACACAGGAAAGAATCCCAAATAACACTACTTCCATTTTTGTTTTAGCATGGTTACTGCACACGCACTAAGAACTAAGTTGTAACAGCACATGTTCAGTCTTTTTCTTTTAAAAACATAGCGCCCTTCGCTTTCTCAGATTGTTCTCTCCCCATCCCCCCCGGCCCTTCTGTTCAATACTGCCTTCCCCCGACCCTCCCGCTCATCACTGTCCTCCCCCAACCCTCCACTTCCCCAATCCTCCTGCTCGCTGCTTCACTTCCCTGACTCTTCTGCTTGCTGTTTCCATCCCCAAGCTCTTGCTGCTTTTTGTTTACTACCCCTCTCCAGATTCCTTGCTGTGAGAAGGCACTCAAGGAAAGGATGGTGATAGCAAGGGAGGAAGCTCATGAAGACAGGCAGAAGCGGGGGAAGGGTTTAGTGACCAGGTGGTGGGAGGGAAGCATTAAGTAGGGAGTTCGGGGAGGGCGTCAGCGAGTGGGAGGAAGGGAGAGAGAGGGAGGGGAACAAGGAGCAGGATGAAATGAAGGAGAGAAGTGTCAGGGAGGAAAGCAGTAAGTAAGGGTGGAGCAGGAGAGGGATGGTGAGTGGGAGGTAAGAAGTAAGTTAGTACAAGTTAAGATGTTCGAAGATTTTTAGGCCAATAGATTTTTAATGTCAAAATTACAGGTCAGAGAAGTGATTTCGTTGAGCACACTTTTTCTTGACTTTTTTTTTAGGGTAAACTCTAGACGTTTCAAACGAGCAATAGTTACACCCACCAGGAAAGATGGCTGAGGGGAAAAATTAATAGAGGTTTTTAAAATGATGACATGTTTTGTCATGTTGCCATTTGTGAGGAAGAAAAAAAACAAGAGGCCACTGTAGGCCAGTCAAAGACCCCAAAAGGGAATTGAAGAGAAGTTTATTTAACTAGTAGAGAGGATGCAAAACTCATTGCCACATGGAATTGTTGAGCCATGGAAGTTAAGGGGAGGCTAGATATGCATTTGAGAAAGGATGGAATACAGAGTAATATTTAGATGAGAAAGTATGCATGTGGAGCATTAAAGTTTTTATGGACTGGTTGGGCCAAATGGCCTGCTGCTGTGCTGAATATTCTAGCTAATTCCACATAAAACAAAACTTTAGCTAATGCTTAAAAACACTGCAACCACATAATTGTTATGATTAACAGACAAATGTCTTTATTTCCATATTTATAGTCATAGAATCCCCACAGTGCGGAGGGAGGTCATTTGGCCCATGAAGAGTACACGGACTCTCCCTGAACCACCCCTTGCCCTATCCCCATAACCACACACATTTATCTCACTAAACCCCCCTAACCTTCACATTTTGGACAATAAGGGACAATTTAGCATGGGCAATCTGGCTAATCTGCACATCTTTGGACTGTGGGAGGAAACTGGAGCACCCGGAGGAAACCCACATAAGAAGAAAGTGCAAACTGAACACTGACTACCCAGGACAGTTGCCCTGGAATCGAACCCAGATCCCTGGCATCGAGGCAACAGTGCTAACCACTGTGCCACCATGCTTTAAAACACAAATAATGCACTATGGATTGTAAAGGATTTTATTAGTACACTTATCAACAAATAACACCTTATGGAAGCTACTATATATTTGATATGTTTCTTGATTTAACAGTACATTAAATCTGAGCTATATTAATGATATTTAGAGTTAAGTGTATAGTAAAAAAAATAGAAATACTGCAACTCTTGTTGACAGTTCTAAAAATGTGCATCATTCTTTGGCCAACGTAAATCTTGCATCAGTAGAGTACAAAATTTGATGTTTTAATTTACTGACTGCACAGACCTACCAGCTGCCACTCTCCAATGTCTTCATTCCAGTGCACATAGTTCTCAATCATCTCCTAGATGGAATAAACATTTATTTAAACAAACCTGCCATAATAAATACAAGATGAATAGTAATCCAGTTTAGTAATTGGTTTCTTCTGATAAATCATGATGGCAAAAAGTCATCAGGTTCCAAAGAACCTTATTATCTGCAATTCAGTTACCATTTTTCCAAATTATGCAACTCCTTACTAAACTAACCAATGTCAAAGCTTTGACAAAGGGTCTTCTGGACTCTAAACGTCAGCTCTTTTCTCTCCTTACAGATGCTGCCAGACCTGTTGAGGTCCAGCATTTTCTCTTTTAGTTTCAGATTCCAGCATCTGCAGTAATTTGCTTTTAACTAATGTCAATTTCTTCTTAACTGATATAATCACTGACTTCCCTAAAATATTAAATACAATTAACAACAATTAACATTGTTTTTATTGATAAATACCTGGAAGATTTCACAATGAGCTAAATACATAAGGATACATCAGAATAAACACCCAGAATTTAGATCAAAAAGATTGGTTTTAAAGAACAAGAGAGGTAGTTAAAGAGGTTGAGAAGCATAGGGAGGGAATTTCAGAGCTTAGGGTCAAGCCAGCTGAAAGTTCAGCCATCAGCAGTGGAGTGCAGTGATTACAATCAGAGAAGCGGAAGAGGCCAGAACAAGAAGAGCATAGAGACCTCAAAGATTTGTAGGGCTGCAGGAGGCTACAGACATAGGGAGAATTTAGATAATGTTATTTGTTCTAATGTAATGCCCGAAGTATTTTTATGTGGTATCTGAAACAGCAAAATTTCAAAATATCCAAATAAAAGTTATTTTAATTATGGATATATATTCAAGTTCCATGCACTAAATCTGCCTAATTGATACCTCACATGGTATACAAAGTTGAAATAGCATGAGTTGAATGAGTGGCATAAAAAAATTGTTTTAAACAACATTGCTCCTAATTAGGTTTCAAAGAAAATGCACAAAAAAAAGGATGGCCTTCAAAAATAAGAAAATCTTTATAATTTCAAACATCAACATCCACAGAACAAAAATGTCAATTTCCTTTTTGTCCCTGTGCTATATTTCAATTTAGACTATTTTCTATTAAAAATTCAAAGACCCACACATGGGCCAGTGTTGTCCATTGTTACGGAAAACATATTCTTTATTCATGGAAGCTGAAACAAACATTGTCCCAAGGCATGAGTGTCAAGTATTCCATTTTCCATCACCAAAAGCCCCAACATAAACAATTCATTAAGAATCTCTGTCTAACCTGGTACTCTTGTGGAATAAAGTTGTCAATAATGAGCATCTGGAGACGGAGTTCTCGGCTCAGTTGTCTTATATTCTCTAACAGTCCTTCAATTTCACGTTGATGTTCTTGCTGCAGGTCTGCCATCTTTGAATAAAAAGAACAGACTAGTGTAACAGAACTATCATTATGCCATGAAAAAAAACCTGAACAATTTAATGCAGAGAAACTGGGTAAAGGTATCATCTCCAGTAAGACTCAACCTCGACTAGTTATGAAACAAGGTCAAGTGAAGGAGCTTTACTTTCACGTGGAAGAGTTGATTCAATACAACGGAGAAGGAAAGTATTTTGGATCGTTTCATAATACAGTTTATTCACTTGTGGTGCTTCTTTCATTCTCATATGAAGCTCGAGTAATGTTTTGGTACAATAAACAATACTATAACATGGAAAATAACCCAAAAATCACAGCAGCTCCTCCATAACTGTGTCTTCTCACCTCAGATTTTGCTGCCATCAGCATCGTCCAAACTTTCTTCAGTTTCTTTGTCTTGCCCTGGGCCTCCTCCTGCAAACTGGTGTACTTCTCCTCAATGTCCAAACGTTCTTGCTATTTATTGACAAAAAAAACCAATAAACCACAAAGGGACAATAATTTATTATTTAGGGTAGCCAGTACCAATATGTGCAGATGCAACACTTTCTCAGAATTGTTTTCTCTTTACTAGTTACTTTTTACTAGTAGGAACTAGTAACAAGGACTTTACTAGTAGGAACATTGTTCGCAAGAATTACACCGAGAACAAAATTTATGGTTATCCTACAACACACAATTTACACAGCACGAGAATTTGTTGGTCAGCGCGGGAAAAAACAAGGAAAGATAGGACAAGATAGGCAAGCAGGATTTGGTGCAATTGAGGAGCAGGTGGCTTGAGTCAATGTGGAGATTTGCTAAAGAAGTGACTGTATGTATATGGAGTCAGTGGTTGCAATGTTATTTTCCATATCAAATAAATTGATTGTTTTACTATTCTGAAAGAATAGAATACTGATACCTAGATACTCCAAAAGTTGTTTATTCACCCAGATTGCACAGCAAAACTAATGTCCTACAACCTTGAAATTTGTCTTTTTAAATTAGGAGAACTGCATAAAATAGCCAAGGTCTAAAATATAGGACATCACCAAGACTGAAAACAGTAGACAGTAAATCAAGAAGTGGGATTTAAGTGACACTAAGCTGGAGCTTCAAAGGTTTGTAAACTGTAGGATAACAGCAAGACTAAGTGAGGTAGAGTTTCTATTTTGTGGCAAGAAGAAAAATGCATTAAGAATAGTAATTGCATCACCTCTTTTTCCTCTAGCTCTTTCCGAAGTTGCTCTGCACGATTCCGGCGCGCTTCCAGCTCACAATTTGATTCATCCAGTAGTCTTTCTTGCTCTTCAGCTTTGGCCAGAAGGTCCACTCCTCCCACAATCACCTTCTTCTCTAGAGCAGACAATTTTTCCAACAAAGTCTGATGCTCCAACCTTAAGAACGTCAGTGAATGGATCCCATTATACACTTTTATTAAAAAAATTAAGATGCAAATTCTCATCAATGAGAGCAGAACAATACAAATCACTATAGGTAAACTGTGGTATTCTTAAAGAAAATCAAAGTACTGTTGGACTATGAGGCATTGCGACTCAGATTGACCTGTGATTTTGTACTTGTTAACTTTGATCAATGAGTGAAAGCAACCTCCATAGAAGGATGGGTGCAGACTTAAGAATAGCAAATCATTACAAAGGAAAATGAAATTTGGTCAAAATACCTTAAAGGATTCTCATGATAACCATATTCAGAATTTCACATTAGGAAATGATATCTTGGCACAGCCTTCCAATCACTGGAGTAAACTTTTTTTCAATACAAGCAAAAACACTTTCTGTAACACCTTTTACACAATCTTTTGAACAGCTTCTTGGCACATCACACAATGCAGGGTTTTAAGGAGCTCAGATACCAGCTCATTTTTGTTCATCTGACTGTATGTTTTCAATCTAGTTAAATGTAAATTACCTATTAAAGGAGACACAAAATAACTTGTTGCAGGTAGTGTATCTATGCAAGGAGTCAGTCACATTCATTGACAGTAGAGTTTTAACTCTTATCACAAATGCTGTAATGGTCGAGCAACTAACCAATGTAGTAATTAGAAAATAACAAAGCTTTGATCGAAATGCACATAAGATAGATAACGGGCAGGATGTTACCAGCAAGGAGGCGTGGGGGGCCATAAAACATTCAGGAAAGGCAGGGACTGGAGTTCCCATTGTGTCCTCCATTAATGGCATTTTGCCAGCAGTGAGATAGGTGAAAGATGGCTGTCCAGTCCAGAGGCCAATTAATCCACTTAAATGGCCAAATAATGGCCTCTTCCTCCCACCACTGGTGGGCAGGACCTACGTTACAATGGGAGGCAACCTGCTGAACCTTGAAAGCTTCCCAACATGTTTGGGGTGGTGGAGGAGGAACTCCTAATCATGAAGGGCCTCACTGCCTCCATAAAGTAGCAATAACGCCTACACCTACGAGGACAACTCCCCCTTCCCTGCTCTCACCAACAACCACACCGGAACCTGCCCAACTCAGACCCCGCTTACCTGGTTGGGAGGGAGGCTTGCTCCCATGACATCCTCCATTAAGTGAGGTCACAGTAGTGGCCAACATTCTGGATGATGCTGCTGAAACTGCAAAGTTGCTAGCCCTCATCTGGCAACTCTTGGGAGGGAGGGCATCTTTCAAAGTGACAGAAGCCTCAACAGTAACTAATTAGTTGAGGCCTCAAACGGCTGAGGCAAGGTTTCTCCAACTTTTGGCTTTGTCAGGCTCTTCATTGCTCTGACAAAATTCTAGCCAGTGAATTGAGCAGAAAGAATACAGCAAAAGGGACACGAGAGAAAAGGGAATAGAACTGCAATGGAAGAGCTGGAAAGGATTTTGCTAGAAAGGTGGTGTGGGGCCCCATGAGGATAGGTGGGGAAGGGGGCGGGGGGGGGGGGGGGCGTTAGAGATCCCTTTGTGTCCTCCAACCATGGCATTATGTCAGCAGTGCAATTGCATGGAGAAGAAAATCCTAATCCTCCAATCATTGACATGCTAGCTACATCTGGTGGACACAATTAGGTATTGTAAATACTTCAAATACGATAGCAGCAACAAAACTGATAACACCAGACATAGTCATAGCTTTATGAAATGTTTAAGGAAATTCTATTCTGTACTGATAACGTCCCCAGATATGCAAGTGTAGTTAATCAACTGCAATACTAACAGTGCATTTTAAAGAAAAGCAGTTCTAGATTTCAACAATGTAACCATAAAACTGAGCACTAAAGAAAACTGCACATAAATCTTGCACTTGTGTACGTCACCCACATTTCTATGTCCTCATTTATGATCAACATGTAAACTAATTCATGTAATTACACCTCACTCATAGCGGTGCTGCTGCAGCACTTTTATTCTGCATACCTGTTTCCCATTCTATAATCCAGAGAAATACACATTTTCCAAATTAGAGTAGGTTTTGCTACTAATGCGTAATATGAAACATTGCATTCAGTCCTTTTATTTTATATACAAAATTAAAATAAGGATCGAATGAAACCTCCAACATTTAACCTCACTTCACCTGGAGACAATACCTAGTCTTGCAATGCAATGTCATGGAAAATTGACTAGTTACATCAGAAAACTGTTGGCAGGAAATGTAGTAAAACAAGAGACTCAGACTTCACTACTAATGGTCATAAACTTAAGTTAAAAAACTGTCCTTCACCATCACTGGCAAATTCTCCATGGCAACACCTCTATACATCAGAGTCCACTTGCCAACCAATCTCATATTGAGTATATCTGTATGGCTCATATTGAGTATGGCTATATTGGCAGAGTCCACTTGCCAACCAATCAGCATTCTCTTCTCATACAGCATAAATTTGTTGAATATCCTTGCATTTCATTCTAGCGATTGTCCTGGTAAGTGCAAGACAAAACTTTGTCATGCCTCTTTTTTTCAGCAATACACAAATTCTGTACTACCAAATGACAAATACACAAAGTGCTGGATGTAAGAGCAGAGTGATAATGTTACTGGACTCATTAGTAATCCAGAAACATGAGCTCAAAACCCATCAAGCCAAGTTTAAATTTAGTTGGCTAAATAAATCTGTGATGAAAAGCTAATGGTGATTGTGAAACTCCCAAACTGTAGTTAAAAACCCATTTGGTTCACTAAGGCCGTTTAAGGAAAGGATCCAGTCTGGCCTATTTCTGACACCAGATGCACTAATTTGGTTGACTTTCAACTGCCCTCTGAAATGGTTGAGCAAGCCACTCAGTTGGATTAAATCACTCAAACAAGAATAAAACTCAGCAATCCATTCAGTATCAACCCGCTGACCCAACGTAATAAAGACAAACCTAGCCCAGTCACTGCAAAGTGCACCTCACTACTATCTGGAGACTTGTAGCAATATTGGTAGAGCAGACCAGTGAAGAAACAGCATGACATTGTCATACTCTCAAAATTGTACCTTTCAACCAGACTTCTTCAACACCCTGAAGTATGCTTGTCCAACCTGCAAGACAGTCCCACCAGAAGTGGGCGGCACAATGGCATAGGAATGGAATGGCCAAGTGGGAGTCCTCAACATTAAATCCAGGCTCTAAGAAGTCTCAAGACATCAAGTCAAACCTCCTGCTGATTGAAAACCATCACCCTCCTTTAACTGATGAATCAGCTCCTCCATGGTGAACAACACTTGGGAGGAAACACAGAAACACGTCATGCATGCTGGGAGGGGGACCTCCATCTCCATTACCATGGGAGACTTGGAAGCACCACTGGTGATCAAGCTGGCAGAGTCCTGAAAGATACACAAGACCGTAAGATATAGGAACAGAATTAGGCCATTCGGCCCATTGAATGGCGGAGCAGACTCAATCATGGCTATAAGTTTCTCAACTCCAATCTCCTGCCTTTTCCCCATAACCTTTGATCCCCTTACCAATCAAGACCCTATCTAGGTCTGTCTTAAATATACTCAATGACCTGGCCTCTTCTGTGACAATGAATTCCATAAACTAATCACCCTCTGGCTGAAGAAATTCCTCCTCTTCTCAGTTCTAAAGAATTGTCCATTTATTGAGACTGTGCTCTCGGATCCTAGTCTCGCCAACTAATGGAAACATCTTTTCCACGTCCTCTATCCAAGCCTTTCAGTATTCTGCAAGTTTCAGTGAGATCCCCCCTCATCCTTCTAAACTCCATCAAGTACAGACCCAGAGTCCTCAAACTCTGTCCATATGTCAAGCTTTTCATTCCTGGACTCCATGGTGACGTAAGTATGGATGTCAGAAGTTTGTCAGTTTCATAGGGTTATGATGACAAATACTGACAGTTTTCCACTCATCAACGCAAAACCAGGTACTTATATACTGAGCCAGATTGGGTCATGAGTGAAGAATAAATGGCAGCAGCCTTCTAATAAGCTTTCACTTGCCCATTGACTTTCTGCAGCCTTTTGAACAGCAGATTGTAGTGAGCCAAACATTTAAACAATGCAGTGTTCTTTATAGAGAATCTGCAATCTGTACGAACAGGTAAGCTATTCATCCCTTTAACAGTTCTTCAATCTGGATTGATTAATAAGCAATACAGAGTCTAAACCAGAAAGTGGTCAAGTTCCAACAATGAATTCAATGTCTAATTAGGTAGGGGAAGCAAAATAGAAAAAAAAAGGGAAACATGGGTTTGAGAGAGAAAAAAAGAGCCTTAAAGAGTAAAAAAATGTATTTACATTTTTGGTAATCCCCAAAAGAATTAAAAAGATGAGACGTCCACTTGTAAAAGTTAATTTTCAGTGTCAAGGAGGTTGTTTATCACTAATTAGGACTTACCACAGTATTAAGAGTGGTTTCACTGGAATGGACAAGGACTAACTTTCTGTTGAGACTTTCACCTGTATCTACACAGCAACCCAGAAACCTAAAGTTCAATATATTTGAATGGAAAGTCAGATGGCAGGATGCCATTTTCACGCAGCTTGCAAAGGGGCAATGTATCCTGGACAGCAACGTTAGGGAAGTTAAGCAAGAAAACCCTGTGTGTGCTCACCAGAATTTGCTATTCAATTTGTGCCCATCTCACCCTTACTTGTATAATCAGCATTCAGTACATTAGAATCAAGTCGATGTGGACCATGTTCAGTTTTATTCTTTTAGCCAATGAAAATAAACCCATTTCTGTTAATGTTTTTATTTTAATGTAAGCCCATGCTTCTCTCAATGCATTTTACTAACTTTAGTGACTTCAATCTCAAAATCATTCATTCATTGAGCTTCAATATTGTCTACTTACTGTGCTTTCAGCAGGTCTTTCTCTCTCTTCTCTAGTTCTGCTCTGGCTTTGTTCCTTTCTTCTTCTTCCATGTCAAGCTTGGCTTCAAGGACTTTTCTTTCTTCATCAATCTTTGCCTGCATTTCTGCCATCTTTTCAGGAGATACTTTCTTTCTTCCTTTAATGCAAAAAAAACTTTCAGCTCGCTGAGCAAATCACATTCATATTATGTCAGTCGAATGACCTGGATTAGCACAACTGTAATGATGTGATTAAACACAAATTAAACCAATGCTTAAGTCTTTGTTTTGTTTCAAAATGAACACCTAATTTCAGTTATGCATTTTCCACATTAGGGAAGAGCTGTCAGCTGATTATTTTTGTACCTGGATATACTAGACTGTCAAGTAAAGGTTGGAGCAACTGGGCATGAGGCCAGCTGGGGTACTTCAAGTGAAGGCTGCGTCATGCCAAGACAGAGATGTTCAGCTGCCTGAGCAGCAGACATGGCTGGGTCAGGTAACACTAACAAGCAGTCTTGACTGAAGAAAAATATTTAATGTGAAGAAGTTGGAATAGCTCACTGCACGACACCAATATCACCAATGCAGATAATAGAAGAACATTAAGAAAATTCAAGTAAAAGAACAAGCTCCAGAAAGGAGCAACTCCAAAGACATGTTAAGGTCACTGGTTAAAAAAAAATATTTGATGGAATTCCAACAAGAACACTTTTTTAGGTACTTCCATATTTTAGAAATTATTTTAAGCTGCTCTGTGTAAATTATATGAATTCTATTTTTAAAAGGTGTAGATAGTTGGCAAGCTGAGGGAATAAAACAGCTGTTCAAAGACATCAGGAAAAAATTAGGAATTTAATTAGCTTGTTCGTGACAGTTTTCAGTTTCTGACTGGTGGCTTTCCTAACAGTTTGCACTGGAATAAATCAGCATTATTAACTTTACAGATAATGGTTATTTGAGCTAATCAAATATAAGCAAACTGACATACACTCTGGATATGAGAGATTTTGAACCTCATGGATGATTTCCCTATGCATTACAGATATGCTAAGTGCAACACTTTCAAACATTGCTACATTACAAGCAGCCCTGCACTAAAACCATAGAAAGAGGAGGCCAATCAGCCCCTTAATTTTGCTGCACCATTCAATTAGATCATAGGTGGTCGAACTACCAGTCTGTGGTGGCAAACTACATTCACTGATACCATGTTTTTCCCAAATTTTGATAAACATGTTCCTTCAGTAAACTAGAAATGTGATTCCTTTAGGATGACCAAGTCAAATTTTGATCTAGGTTGTACTTGTTCAGTTTAATTTAGAATAAAATTACCACAGCATCACAGTACATTAATTGCTCAGTCTTTTTAGAACTACATCATACCACACCATTTTGGATTGCTACTCCCCTTCATTTTATTATATGAAATTCCAGGCATCCCTAAAGGTTTTAGAAAAAACATTATTCATGAAAAAATGAATTTGCTTTTCAGATAATGCAAGTATATTTATATAACCACTGTAATCTATTTTCTTGATTAGGTCTTAAGGTTTTGCATCTAAACATAATTGTTTTAAAATAGGAAATTAGAAATTCCATCAACTGTTCATTAGATAAACAATATGAAATGTTTCCTTTTAAGATTTAAAATAACAAGCCCACGAGAAACTAGGGCCACTGACAATCTGACTTCTCCACGGTCCTGTGCTTCAGCTCTCCCTTGCTCTGCCTCCACACTACTCAACTTTATTTTCCCTTGATACTATTTTGACATTGCTTTTAGTTTGGTTTCTATCTCCATTCATTCATTTCTTCTTTTTATTGGTTATCAAAAAGGTTTATGATGCTCTACCAAAGCATGTACTAACATTGCTTTTAATGGCATCAAGTTCAGATCTTGCACAAGTTCCAAACCTTACAAAAAATATTTACAAAAAAAAATCCACTGAAAATAAGAACAAAAACATGAACCCACAAACCTGTTTGATCTTGAAGAAAGAAGTTAGGGAGCAGCAGGTATGCAACATGTGAACACAGCAGGAAAAAGACAAATTAAATCATTATTTTCCACATTTTAGATAGTCAAACAACAAAGACTTAAGTGAAGACTGTTACTAAAATGAAAAAAAGAGACAAAGGTTAATACAGTTATTGTATTTCACAATTCTTACCCAGAAACAACCCAAACCACCCATGAAAAACAGATCAGCAATTTTAAGTAGATAATATCATAAGCGGCACTCAATATAATTCAGTTAAACATAACTGTGGTTCTCACTGCTAGTGAGGAGCGGGGAAGATCAGAAATCATGCTCTCGCAAGTGAGAAGTGCAATTGGATCTTGAGATCCTGCTGGATCGCACGGACAGCAAACGTGGGCTCAAGATCACCCCAGTAATTGTGCACCACTAAAAAGAACAAGACTTTCAATTGCTCAAATTAGTAATTCAAGATGCAGCACTCAGGACAGCTAGGGATAGAAACTAAATGCATGCCTTCCCAATAACCCCTACAACCAGAAAAAAACAAAAACTTATCCCAGACAGAAAGATCTACCTGCATTACATAAAGACACCACATTACAACGGCAGCACAGTTTCAAAGGGTTAACACTTCTTGGCTTTATAATGATGTGACGTGCTTTTTTTAATAAATGCAGCACCATTACCCTTCCCAGTTCAAATTAGCTTAAATAGGGAAGGCAGAGACAAAATAAGACTTGAAAACTAATTATTGCTGACCACTGCAAATCTATTAAACATCGCTTACGATAACATTAAATTCGAATATTCCTATCCCCATTTGCATTATTCACTAAATATTCACTAAATATAAATACCTCTTCGTTTCTTTCTCTTCTCTCCACCTTCTCCACTTTCACCTTCTTCATCATCGTCTTCAGAGCCACTAATTTCTGAACCAGAGATTTCTTCCCCTGCAAATCATTAAAAATGCCAATTAATCACTGTCTTTATTTCATCAGTAGCCCAATATTCCTCTACATTATGGGTTTATACCTTCTTTCAGTTTATTCCTCAGATCCTCGATTTCTTTCTGGAATTGGCGCAATAATGCATCTTTAGGATCTTCATTAATTCTGGCTTTATTTTTGATATTCTTTGCTCTGTTTGCATATCGTAAAGTACTAATGGTTTCATCATAATTGTAATCTGCTGGTCCAATGTTTGCACACTGAAAAAAATGTGAATAGAAAAATTATGCAATTTCAAACCTGCATGTCAGACTGTCAGTCATAGTTAATTTGTTGGAAGGAGGTGTGTCCAAAGTGAAGTGAATAGAGCCTGGTACTAGGTTGACTACTCATCCATTTAGCTGCAGGTGGTTTCTAATCCAAGAAAGTCTTAGATCAAAAAGGAATTTAAGAGAAACCCACATCAGGGTAACTAAACTTCATCAAGAAAATAAATCTTCAACCTTTAAAAATAGTCAACTTCTCTTCAATTCTTTTGCAAAATGGAGAGAGGCAAAATAGCTCATCAGTTCCTATGAATCCTTCAGCTAATTACACTGGATTTTACTTTTACAATAAACCTTGCAGTTTAGATAAACTTATCACAACCCTTCTCCCTCACATTTACAGAAACAATTCGACATTATATGTGATAGATAAAAACTAAAGAATATTTTTAGCCCTTTGTAGATGTACTATCATATTCTTACAATTTTAAAGGATTAGGATAAAGGCATTACTATACATATTTAATTTGTGCAAAAAATGTGGGGTCCTAAATATCTATACACGAGAAGAATGATGGAACATGCCCAGGGAACTTTAGACAAGCCAACTTAAAATCTGTGGTAGGTAAGGTAATGGAATCCCTACTCAGACAATACAAGAACATCGAAAAGTGAAGAGACGTTATACTAAATTTGTATCAAAATTCTACCCGAGGGCTTAGAAGCTCAGTCATGCATAGATCAGACAGAGATCAATAGATTGAGATATTAAAGATATCACAAGATATGGTGATAATGTGGGAAATTGAGGTAGAGAATCAGCCATATCAGTTGAATAGTGGAGCAAGCTCAAGTGGCAAAATGGCCTACTCCTGCTCCTATTTCCTATGGTCCCTAACCTTGGTCAGACCATACATACTGTTCTGTTCACAAGATTATAAAAAGGATATGGAGGCACTGGAGAGGGTGCAAAGAAAATTTACAAGGATGACAGCAGGAATGTGTGGGTAGGTATATTTAATAATATATATATTATAGGAAATGATTAACATGTTAAATCTCTTCTCTTGAAAAAAAAGGGGGATGAGGATGTCATAATACAGGTCTTTAAATTATGAAAGTGATGATAGACTGGACAGAGAAAGAATGTTTCCATTTGTAGAGAAGAGCACAATCAGAAATCATCAATACTAGTCACTTAGTGACAATTAGAAATCCAATAGGGAGTTCAGAAGAAACTTCTTCAGCTACAAGTGGTGAGAACATGGAATCAGCTACCAAAAGGGAGCAGTTACCTTAAATAGCATAGATGCATTTAAGAAGAGGCTAGACAAGCATATGAGGGACAAGGGTACAGAGGATTACGCTGATAAATTTACGTGAGGAAAGATGGGAAAAGACTTGTGTGGAGCATAAATATCAGCCTGGAGCAGTTGGGATGCAAGTTTATTTCTGTGCCTCAACTCCACTTTTCCACAAAATCCCTTTTACCATTTAGTACCCAACAGTCTCTTAATATAAGAATCAAATAACTGCTTAGTCAGTCAGTTTTTAAAACAAGAAACCTACTGAATTACAGGAACAATTAGTTTATTTATCAGTGTCACAAGTAGGCTTACATTAACACTGCAATGAAGTTAGTGAAAATCCCCTAGTCGCCATACTCTGGCGCCTTTTCAGGTACACTGAGGGAGAATTTAGTATGGCCAATGCACCTAATCAGCACGCCTTTCGGAGATGCTGGGAGAATGTGCAGAGTTTGCACGGACAGTGACCCAAGTCGGGAATCAAACCCAAGTCCCTGGTGCTGTGAGGCAGCTGTGCTAACCACTATGCCACCAATAATTAGCTGCTGAAGTATATGCTGTTTGCTGTTTAAATGCAATCTAAATTCACAAAGTTGCATCAATTATTCTCAATGCGCTATAACATATGAATAGGAGGGGAAAAAGAATCACCATCATTGTTTTTGAATTGCCTCCCAATGAATCCTGGAGTAGACGTGTCAGTTTAGAGTTACGGTAGGGCACATGTGTACTTTTACCATCAACAAGAGCGGAGATAACGTTACCCAAGGTGGACAATGAAAGGTTGATCTTTGTTGCTTCTTTTAATCGCTGGCCTGTGGCTCCAGTTTTTCCTTGTCTTTCAGAACCCTGCAAGCAAATGAGATGGGGCAAATCTTTTGACAGTCAACATCTTTGTGTCATTATTGCTTCCCATATTTTGCAATTACAAAAGTTATTTCTGATATGCATTTCTAAAAATCATTTTATCTAAAATTAAAACAAAGTTTTGAAATGCACAAAACATTCATCTGCATTTGCAAAAAGACAGGTTTTGGATGTGCGCGTTTTGTTAGAATATTTTAATTTTGTACTTCATTATATCAACAGATATCACAAACATGAAAGACTTCATTTTTCTCCTAGATGAACTGCGTCTAAATACAAGATTGTTTTATCATTATTCAGCTTGCGAGAGAAATATTTGAAAAGACTGATCAATGCCTTGAATAGGCTACCAACAATAATAGTTCAAAGCATAGCTCTGGATTAATTCATTCATGGATAGATACAGCCGCTAAGGCCAGTAGTCTGAAAAGTTTAAATCAATTAGGCTAAAAAACATGTTTCTTATTTACAATACTTTTGTAGGCATATTAAAAATAATAGTTAATTTCTCATTGGATTTACAAGGGAGTAGAGATCATTTTTTTCTTCAGGTGAAGTGATTTTAAAAGGCAGTGGAATAGTCAAACAAGGATCATAGATGTAATTTATTCTCTTAGTTATACTTTTTATACTTCTATTATAAATTCCCATGTCAATGCTTATAATGGAAACCATAGACAAGCTTGCTATATGCAATTACTCCTTCCTGCAAGTGATATGGGAAGTGTTGATAAGGGACATATAGAGATGGAGCCAGTGGGAGGATGGAAACAGTGGGAGGGTAGATAAGGTAAGTATTCCACTGAATTCTAACTTAATGAGTGGAATTTCCCCATCCCGCCCATTGTAGTGGGCAGAGGCGAACCATGCAAAGGTCCATTGAGCTCAGGTGGGAACTTCTGGCCTTGGGGCGAGCGCAGCTGGAAAATCCCACCCAATGTCTTTCAGTTATTATTATTGATTATAAATATAAACGGAATATAAAATTTTGCAATAGAAGTTCATCCATTCATTACAAGTGTGTGTAATATCAAAAAAACAAGAGGAAAGAGACTTTCAGCTCACCCTGTGGACTCCCAATAACAATCCATCAAGCAATTATCTTTGGAATAATTTGACTTCATAATTTACTTGCCAACTAGTTCACTCATGCATTTAATGATGTTTATATTGCAAAAGCAGAAGACACAATTGTTCCAAGAGGAGAAAATCTACATTGCAATTAGGCAACAAAAAAATCCTTCGCATTAGGCACAGGTAGCAACTCGGGTTCGCAATTCAAATGGGCAGAAAGAAAACCTCCTGGCAACCTTGTAGGAAAAGTTCTCAGAAAAAAAAGATATTAAAAGAAAAATTGACATGCAGATATTGAAACATCAAACCATAGCTGAGGTAGCTAAATAAAAATAACAGAAGCAGAAATCCATCAAGAAATCAGGTCAGGACCAACACTGCTAGTTCTAGAATTTTGACCCAGCAACAATGAAAGAATGATAGCCCACATTCTTGCGCACAATGCCCTAATAGAAAGTACTCACGGTACACTGATGTTGAAAGGAATACATCCACACCTGTCCCAAGTCAAGCAAGTGGAGAGTATTCCATCACACACCTGGTTTGAGACTTGTGATGAGAGGTTTTGGGGAGTTGTCACTTTGCCTTTGCTGCCAAATATCCCACCTGCCGCCTGGCGTCAAGCCTCAGGTGGGTGTCCTACAGCAGCAGCCACGAGCTTCACAATGGTGCTGTCATTTAATAGAGTTGCTGACCTTCAACTTTTCATCCCTGGGGTTGTTAATATGCTGGCCTTCCCAAAATGAGGCAAAATGACACTGTCACTGGCTCTCCAGCCAGCCAGTGAGACTCCTACTGCCACCCACCACGAGAAAAACAATGCACAACTTGGAAAAGCATTCAAGTAATTTGTTGTGATTTTTAAACATTAGTTGAGAAATATAAACCATTATCCAAAGTGCAGAACCCGAGCAAAATTTCAAGAGATTAGATAAATCTGGAATTCATTAGGTGATGCTCAGCTTAAGGTTTTTTAAATCCTGAAAACTGCATAAGGAATGAACTTGAACAGAAGAAGACTGGAACGCAGAGGGTTAAATGTAAATGCAACTTGAGCTTCAGTAAGAAATAAATAGATTAGGTTATCAGAAATTGAAATGAAAATCAAGATATTAAGATACTGCAGATTCAGAAAAGCAAAGTTACAAGAGTAAGCCACAAATGCAGAAGAGCAAACAGGGTACTCTGCCACTTTATCAAGGATTCTGTAGATATTCTGCCAGTTCTTACTGCAAGATCAACGAGGTGTAGCTTCCCCATGCGAACATGAATATTTCCATCAATTCCTTTTTCACTGCACTCAATAGTAATTGTAAAAATAGCATGAGAACGGGAGCTGTGTTCATTCATATTTGTGGCACCCACAGAACCTAGAAAGAAACAGAAAGAACATCAATAGATCAGCATTTTTTTTAAAATGAGAAACGAAATAGGATTACTCAGTGTTATAATCCAGGTCTGAAACTCCAAGTTGTTTTATGAAGTCAGCTTAGACCACAAGTTTTGCACTTTGAATTTGGCGTGGGTAAGCATAAGAAGAGTGATTCTCCCAATAAAAATTTAAGTGTCGAATTTGTGTAAAAACTTGAGTAAATCATGCTTTTTACAGCGGGACTTTAAAAATGAATCTCCCACACACTGTGCACTAGTGTAAATCAGTGCAAAAATCGGGGGGGGGGGGGGGGGGGCTATCCCAGCTGGAGGGGCCAGCAGCATAGCACTGAGTGGGCCACTGCGCATGCACCGATCAAAGTAAAAGTTACAGCTTATTTATTAATCACAAGTAAGGCTTACATTAACACTGCAATAAAGTTACTGTGAAATTCCCCTAGTTGCCTGTTCAGGTCAATGCACCTAACTAGCACGTCTTTCAAATGTGCCGATCAGTGCCGAGGTCGACACATGCACAGTGGCCCCTGTCTGCTAATCTCCCGATTGCTGGGCAGCTCGCTTACTGGCCAGCCCCGCGACCCCTCCCCCATTGCCCAATTGCTGACCCCACGCCGTAGGGCAGTGCCAGGGGCCCAGGTTGGTACTGCCAATGTGGCAATACCCCTACCCCCCATGGCTTCGATTGCCACCCCCCCCCCCCCTTTACTCCAGCGGGCCAGGCTGCCAGCTCCCCATTAGTGGGGAGCTATGGTAACCCTCTGACCCCTCTGGAGTGAACCACTCTTAGTGGAGATGGGGTGGGGGAAAGAGAAATGAGGAGAGGCTAGCAAGCCCAGAGATTTTAGTCCCGGGCCAGCCTTGACACCCCCCCTCCCCAATCTCTCAACCCAACCCCCAGCCCTGATCTCCCCCTGCCAGCACCCCCGAACCTCCTCCGCCCCCCCCCCCACCACAAACCCCCCCCCCCCCCCCGCCACAAGCAGGCTGCCCCAATCGCTGGCCTCCCTTCCTCTGTGACTCAGCCCAGATGCAGAAGGATTCCCCCCCCCCCCCACCCACCAAAGAGGCCCTGTTCTCCATTAGGCCCTACCCCCTTGGCACTGCCCCATACCCAGCAGGAAGTGCCAAGGTGCCCCTAGGCATTGGCACTTTGCCCGTAGGGCAGTGCCAGGGGCCCAGGTTGGTACTGCCAATGTGGCAATACCCCTACCCCCCATGGCTTCGATTGCCACCCCCCCCCCCCCTTTACTCCAGCGGGCCAGGCTGCCAGCTCCCCATTAGTGGGGAGCTATGGTAACCCTCTGACCCCTCTGGAGTGAACCACTCTTAGTGGAGATGGGGTGGGGGAAAGAGAAATGAGGAGAGGCTAGCAAGCCCAGAGATTTTAGTCCCGGACCTGCTGATCAGATTTAAAACAGTATTTAAGAATAGAGGGGGGGATCTCATAGAAACATAGAAGATTATGAAGGGAATAGATAAGATAAAAGCAGGGAAGTTGTTTCCACTGGTGGGTGAAACTAGAACTAGGGGGCACAGCCTCAAAAAAAAAGGGGGAGCAGATTTAGAACCGAGTTGCTGAAGAACTTCTTCACCCAAAGGGTTGTGAATCTGGAAATCCCAGCCCAGTGAAGCAGTTGAGGCTACCCTTTTGAATGTTTTCAAGGCAAAGATAGATTTTTGAACAGTAAAGGAATTAAGGGTTATGGTGAGTGGGTGGGTAAAATGGAGCTGAGTCCACGAAAAGATCAGCCATGATTTTATTGAATGGCGGGGCAGGCTCGAGGGACCTGATCACCTACTCCTGCTCCTAGTTCTTATATAAATTAACATCCAAATAATTTATGCAGCTCCGTGCCGATTTCCAGATATCTGGCGCTGGGAGACTGACAGGGGCTGTGGCGCCCAGCGCAGAGCCTGCTAAATGGCCTCCACTAGAGTCTCCTGGCTTGCTGCGCTACTAAAGCAGCGCAGCGGAATGGGAGAATCTCCCCCAAGATGTTTCACTCCAGGTATGACCCACTAGGGAACTTTTATCAAACAAACTGTGTGCAGTATTGGTCCCCTTATTTGCGGAAGGATATATTGGCCTTGGAGGGAGTGCAGAGAAGGTTCACCAGGTTGATACCAGAGATGAGGGGTGTTGATTATGAGGAGAGACTGAGCAGATTGGGTTTGTATTCGTTGGAATTTGGAAGGCTGAGGGGGGATCTTATAGAGACCTATAAGATAATGAAGGGGCTGGATAGGGTAGAGATGGAGAGATTCTTTCCACTTAGAAAGGAAACTAGAACTAGAGGGCACAGCCTCAAAATAAAGGGGGGACAGTTTAGGACAGAGTTGAGGAGGAACTTCTCTCAGAGGGTGGTGAATCTCTGGAATTCTCTGCCCACTGAAGTGGTGGAGGCTACCTCGTTGAATATGTTTAAATCACGGATAGATGGATTCCTGATCGGTAAGGGAATTAGGGGTTATAGGGATCAGGCGGGTAAGTGGAACTGATCCACTTCAGATCAGCCATGATCTTATTGAATGGCGGGGCAGGCTTGAGGGGCTAGATGGCCTACTCCTGCTCCTATTTCTTATGTTATGTTCTTAAAGTTTAATCAAGTAGAGTTAACACATAGAAACAAACTTAGCAAGAATTTTTACCAATTACAAACGAGAGAAAAAACAACCATGGTATTGAATAAATCTTAACAGCTCAATGTGCTGTTCCAACCAAATAAACCTCCTTACAAACATGGGTATAGCACACAAAGTAAGAATGCTCACATGATGCTGGATCTTCTAACTCTGCAACACTTCTGAATTAGTCCTTTGGATAGGGAATTGAAACTCTGATTTTCCAGCCCTGGAGCTTCCAGCACCTCGAGATAGAAGTAGAGCCACTGCTTGCTTCTAGCTAGCAAATGACCAACAGCAAAATTTTCACTCCAAATAAAAACTAGCCAGCAGAATTTCTCATACCAGGGAGAGCCACAGAAATACTGCTTTTCAGGTTTAACTAAGCAGCAGCCAAAACTGAAAGTTAGGAACTCTTCCCCCTGACCTATCATTCCCTCCCCGCCCACCCCCCCACCACCCCAATTCAAAAGGGTCATAAAACTCAAAACTCCAACACATTGCATTAGACCCAGATTAAAAATAAACAAAAAGGTATATTATATGACTCTAACAACAATAAAAGATGTCTTTACAGACCTCACGATTAATTCTTAACAAAGCGTTGCTTACAAACTGCAGAGAACACGATTAAAAATACACTGCTTAAAAGGCACAGCAGCATCACACAAAGCCAATCCATAAAAGTGGGGTTGTAATTCTCCTTTTGCTTATGGGAAGACAGCATAACAGCTTGTTGCAATACTGTCTTCAGTTTGAAGTTGTACCCATAATTTGAGAGCTACTAAAGACACAATTTTGTTTTGTTTTCTAAAAAATAACTCATTTACAAATTTAGCAAAATTGCTCAGGGTGCCACAAAGGCACTCTTAAGGTCAGAGCTGAAGCACTCCATCCCACCAACAATTGACACCCATACATTATGGTCTTAAAAAAAATAATTTTTATTTGTTCATGGGATATACATGTCACTTGCTAAACCCACATTTGTTGCCCATTCCGAACTTCCCATGAGAAGATGGTTGTGAACTGCTTCAGTCTGTAGATACACGCACGGTGCTGTTTGGGAGGGAACTCCAGGATTTTGACCCAGTGATGCATTATGGTGTTGCTATGATTTTGTTTGCGATGGTGCTATTCCTAACATCTTGATAAATTACAAAACATAGCATCAAGAATAATAATAAAAGACTATTCTAAATTTTCACAAGTTTACAATATAATGATTCCACACAATAGTACAGCCACCGTTTCCACTATGAACATGTTTATGACTCAGGATTGCACACTTGTACTCTAATTCAACGTAATCCAGTTTTCTAGGCCGACAAAGAAACAGTGCAAGTCCATTGAATCCATCATTGTAGCGAACCTGGAGGCACTGCTCTGACAATTCCAAGCAGCGTCTAAGCTTGATTTCTATGTTAGCCTAGCCCCACCCAGTCACATGATTTTTTTGTCAACCTAATCAAGCCCTATTCTCCAAAACCTTGCTGAGAACACTAAAATAACATTAGCCCAGATTAAAACAAACATCCTAGCAATTAGTAACAGAGGGTGCCGGATGCAGACAAAATGGCACCGATAATAAAGCAAACTGCTAAAATAAATCCTGCACAAGAAACCTGACCCAAATACATCACTTGAAAGAAGTATACATATGAAAAATTATATGAGGCCATAAACATTCAAAAGATAATGATAAGATGCAGGAAGAGAATCCATTGCAAGTAATTCTCTAGCAATCACTGGATAGATAAGAAGGGAACCAAATGACAACAGACCCATCTCGCTGGATGACAAAGGAGAGATGGTGGAGGAGGGTGGTGGTCAACTGTATCAAAACTGCAAGCAACTTGAGAAGGGACAGATTATCATTGTCAATCATACAAGATGACATTTGTGACATTCATGCATTGCATATCAATTTTTTTTAAACTTACGGTTTTTATTTCCCAAAGTCATAATACGATCCATGTCATCTGCATTGTTTACCACATAACCAGAGAGATCTTTAATGTACACCCCAACATCAGGTCGTTCCTTGACCTGTTCAATGAAACAAAAATTAGAAATGAAAGGCATGGAGATGAGACAGATTCTTAAATGTGTACAACCATAAGCAGAACTGAAATAATAGCAGTAATTTTCAATTTTATTGTCCAGAGGATAGTCTGGCAAAATGGATAAAAATCAAGTGGCGGTCAGGTTATCTGAAAGTGATGTTGAAAAATTACTACAAATTAACTGTACAATCAAGTCAGAAAGAAATGTGCTAAAATGTAAATTAAGTTAAAATCGTGTTACGATCAAAAACTCTTCAGTTGAATTCTCCAGTATAAGCAACACACAAGGTTTGAAAATTACCGGCACTAGATACAAAGGGCTATCATCTCATCCTAAAGCCTGTTGTCTTTACTCTAGCGTTGGAAATGAATAAAATTTAGTGGCTTTTTCTTTTATTTCTCATTAGTTAATTATATAACAAGAACTGAATTTCTTACCTCCAGTCTCTGACTCTGATCCTTTCCAAGAAGATCACGAACCTCCTCATTATAAATTTCCAGATAGGATACACGCACAAGGAACCTTAAAAACGTTGGGGAGGTGGGGAGGGCGCAAAAAAAATAGGAAATCAGCATATTCATAATTTTGAGGTTAAATACAATAACTTTAAACGCCCATTAGGGTGCCATGTTCACAAAGAGTATGGTTTGTACATAAGATTATTAATTACATAATAATAAAAGGTAAGGTCGGCATAGTCCCAGATGACCATAGGCTGCTCTCCCCTATGAGGGGGGAGAGCTGACTGATGATAATTTTGACCTGAGGATCACCACACCTCAGGCAAGGGGCAAGATTGAGAATGCAGGCCCTTCATGAATAACCTCAGCTGGCACAGGAATTGAACCTACACTGTTGGTGTCAGTTTGCATCCTGAGCCAACCATCCAGCCAACTTAACTAACTGACTTTCCGCATAATAATAGCAAATAATTCTCTAACTAGTTAAAATCTTAAATATTTTTAACGAGTCTACTTTGTTTTTCTTTTGTCAGACCAGTTATGCAATAGAAGCATCACCTCACAACGATTGCAATTTGGAAAAATGCAATATTTCGTTCCTTCTCAATTTTGTTATATGAAACACACAGATATAAGTCATTGACAAGAGGTCATCAATCTAAAATTGTCATTGATTGAGAAGAGGAATTTCACAATTGTTAGTTGTTAAAGGATAGAATTATTCATCACATGCTGTAGTAGAGGTGAAAGCTATGGTCATTTTTAAAGGAAATAACATTTGAAACAGAGAATAACATGTGAGTATGAGGAGAGCTGAGCAGCAAGTTTCAAAATGCTTCAACAAAAGCCAGCATAGATACCAAGATGAATAACCTCTTTCTGCATTGTACATTTCGATGGTCATATGACTCAAATACAATATCTTCCACTAATAATGCTGGTTCCAAGGAGTTTGATTTCCACTTTCTTGCCAAATACGAGTTGCCCTAAACAACTCAAGTCTGCAAACCTCAAGTTATTATTTCAATACCATTCACAGATCTTCCCAAATTTGTTTTTAATCACTCCAATACAAGTTACAAAGGTTAATCATTAACAGGCACTCTTTTTTCACTCAATTGAAATTTGTGCTTTTCTTGATTTATCACCACTATTGTGATGAGTACTACTCTAAACTTCACTTCTGTTTCAAACTACAACTACAATATTCCATAAAGTTTTCCTTCACTTCAGAATCCACTAACTCATTTTCTCCAAGAAATTTCTTAGTTCCTCAATTTTTCTCTTCTCCCATAATCTGCAGATTATCAAAGGGGAAGTGAAAAATCAAAGAAGAAATGCGATGAGGGAATATGAAAAGAGATCAGCACCAAATATAAAACCAAATATTTTCTATGGACATATAAACAGTAAAAGGATGGTGAAAGGAAGAGAGGGGCTGATTAGGGAGCAAAAATGAGTTTTAGTTATGGAGACAGGGGCATAGAAGAGGTAGTAAATGAATACTTTGCATTTGTCTTTACCAAGAAAGATGCTGCTGCCCAGGTCACAGTAAAAGAAGGTGTTTCATACACTTGAAGGATTTAAAATTGATAAGGGGAGATATTGATTAGGCTGTCAGTACTTAAAAGTACTAAGGCACCAGAAACAGCTGCTTGTGGGAAAATCTAAAGCAGAGCAGTGAATGGCATTCAGGGAAGAGCATAGGCCCAAGATGTTCCCTTTAGAATGAAATGCAGGAGTAAGAAACCCAGAGAACCCTGGATGTCTAGGATTATTCATGAACAGATAAAAAAGAAGAGGGGCTTTTAGCAAGTACAAAGGGAGCAAATCAGCAGAGGCCTTAGTGGAGTACAGAAGGTGCAGAGGAAAACTCCAGGAGAGCAAAGTGGGGCATGAAAAAGCACTGGTGGATAAAATTAGGGAGAATCCCAAGATATACAAGTATATTAAGGCAAAATAGGATAACCAGAGAAAGAATAGGACCCAAAAGTTGGAAAACACTGGAAAATCTCAGCAGGTGTGACAGCATCTGTGGAGAGAGAATAGACCCAATGTTTTGAGTCAAGATGACTCTTCAGCATTGTGCTTTTTTCAAAGAGTAGGACCCTTTAGGGACTAAGAGGGCAATCTGTGCATGGAGCCAGAGGACATTGGTAGGGTGTTAAATGAGTACTTCACATCTGGCTTCACTCAGGAGGATGATATAGGTGCAGAATTTAGGGAGAGGACTGAGATTCTTGAATAATATGACATAGGGAGGGAGTGAGGAGGTATTGGAGGGCTTAAAACTGGACAAACCCGAAGGTTGTATCAAAGGTTGCTGTGGGAGGCAAGGGAGGAAATTACAGGAGCTCTGTCCCAAATTTTTATTCCTCCCTGGCCACATGGGTGGTGCCAGAGGATTGGAGGACAGCTAACGTGGTTCAAAAAGGATGGTAGAGATAAACCAGAGAATTACAAACCAGTGAGTCTCACATCAGTGGTATGGAAACTGTTATGAAGTAGAAAATTAAACCCCACTTGGAGAGGCAAGGTTTGATCATGGCTTTGTCAGAGGGAAGTCATGCCTAACAAATTTAATTGAATTTTTCACGACACGAAGATTGGCGGGGTGGTTGATAATGATCTTAGGTTGTAGGAAAATACAGATGATTGGTCAGATGGGCAGGTCAGTGGCTGGTGGAATATAATAATCCTGAAAAATGAAAGGTGATGCACTTTAGAAGGATTAACAAGATACGGAAGTACTTAATGAATGGCTTTTCCTGATATGATTTTATTGCTGGAACTTTGAGGTATTGGAGATAGTTAATAAGAGTAATGCTGTAGATGAGGTGCACACGAACGTTCAAGACGTATTCGATAAAGTGTAGGACAATAGACTTATGAGCAAAGTTATAACTCATGAAACAAATGACATGAGTACAAAATTGGAGTAACAGGAAACAAACCGTAGCAGTTAATGCACATTTTTCGAATTAGAAGGTGGTCACAGTAAAGGAAGGGAATTTCATAGTAACTTCATTGCAGTGTTAATGTAAGCCTTACTTGTGACTAATAAACTTTTACTTTAAAAATCAGTAAAATTCCCAAGAGTTGGTATTAGGATCCTTGTTTTTCCTGAGAATATGACCTATACCTTGGTATATAGGGCACGATTTCAAAATTTGGAAGCATTGTGAACAGTGAGGAGATTAGTTTAGAACTCCGAAAGATCATAAACATATTGGTGGATAAGTGTTGATAAAATTTAATGCAGAGAAGTGTAAATTGATTCATTTTAGTAGAAAGGACATGGAAAGGTAATATAAAATAAAGGATAAAGTGGATACAGGCTCAGAGATACCTGGATGTATAAGTCAATGAAGGTGACAACAGGTTGAGAGCACGGTAGGGGTAGAAGTAAATGGTTTTTGGTGACACGAAGAGAGTAGACAGATTTGTGCTATCTATTCAAATGACCAATGTCATAGGTGCATCCTAAAATAGCAATTGGATTTTGCCATTCAGGTTATACCTTTTGCTACAGTAATTACTGTAACTATAAGAGGCATGTTTTAGTTACATTGACAAGATCTTGAAGAAAAACCCTTTCATTACATTTCATTTGCTGTGCAAAAGACAGTTAGATTACAAAATAAATACCACAGTTGGTGTAATACCTAGAAAGTGGCAAAATATTTTAAAAGCACGTATATGAACATAAAATCCCAATTTAATCATGAATGTTTCATATAATTTGAACCCAGGCTTCATAAATTACTTTTACAACATTCTCAGTCAAAAATTGCTCGCTGAATGCCAAGTCTTGGTCATTAATGAAAAATTTGCAATATTTTAAGTCTGAACCAATACTTTATCAGTAAAAATGGCAAATAAGAAGCCTTTGTAATGAATTCCATCCTCATCAACCTCACCATATACAATCTGAAATAAAAATAGGACCAATGGTTTTACTTGGCTTCATAAAACAGAAAACATGGAGAGATGGGGCTCACTAAACTAAGAAGAAACCAGACTCAATAGCCAAGACCATCAATGGTTGTATGCATGTTCTCAAAGGAGATTACTCTGCCAAGGATTCAACACATACTTCAACCCTTCCAAGAACAGTACTGTTTTACACTCCGAATGCAAAAACTTCTTAAATTGTGTAATATGAATTACAAAAATATTTAGAATTATTTTGTGAACAAATGAAACATTTTTTACTATATTGCTTTTGCAGCCCAAAGACACATTTAACGTTGGAACTTTACCTGGTGTCACCCTCAGACTTTGCAATGTGGCCAAATATATGAGCAAAAGAATTGGGAATAATGCCCCTAAGTTCAGGCACAGCTCGCACACCTTCCATGGTAAATGTTTTGCCAGTGCCCGTTTGTCCATAAGCAAAAACAGTACCTGAAGAAATGAAAATAGGCATTTTGTAAGTTGCAGCTGAAATATAACAAAATGAGACTTAACAGCATTGTAAAAGTTTTATAAAATGAAAAAGTTGTGAATGTCAGTGTGAAGGATAAGTAATAGGAATTCACTTCCAGGAATTTTCTCTATTGCTTCAGCAATTTTATATTTAGATGGCTAATCCATTAAAATAATTGGAGGCTCCTTTTTCTAGAAAGGAGAGGACTGACAAATGACCTGATAGAGGTCTTCAAAAGTATGAAGGGGTTTGACAGGGTACACAGAAAGAAGATATTTCCACTAGTGGAAAGTTCAATACTAGAGGCCATAAAAAAACCATTAATTAAACCAGTAAGGAACTAGGACGAAACATTTTCACTTAGTGTATTGGGAATGTAGAGCTCACTATCACATGAAATGGTTGACACAAACAACATAGGTGCACTTAAAAGGGAAACTAGAAAAGTATATGCAAAATTAAGGATTTGATGGGGTGAGATAAACAACCGAGTCAGAAGAGGCTCGTGTGGAACATAGACAGTAGCGTGGCTGGTTTCTGTGCTGTAAATTCTATGTAACAATAACTCACTGTTATAACACCTTAGAGCAGGCACCACAGTTTTGGCTGAAGTTTACAGAGAGTGGTGGCTGGGACTGGTTAGTGCACAAGAACAAAGTAGCTACCTTTCACTTTTGACCCCTTGGCCCTTGTCCATTTTATATACATATTTATCATGCATCAGCAATACAGGTCTGTTGTATGTTGTGGTTCTAGGGGATCTCACTCCAATTCAGTTTTGAGGAACTGCTCCGCTGCCAGAGATTCTGCCTGTCAAATGAAATGTTAAACTGAGGGCCTATCTGCTCTCACGTGAACACAAAAAACCCACGGCACTATTTCAAAGAAGAACAGGGGATGAATTCTCACTGTCCTAGCCAATACTTATCTCTCAATCCACATCACTAAAAATAATTAATTCTGGTTATAAGCACATTGCTGCTTGTGGGAGCTAGCTGCGTGCAAATTGGCTGCTGAATTTTCTAACTTACAAGTAACTGCATTTTCAAAAATATTTAATTGGCTGTAGAATGCTTCGAGACATCCTGTCCCAAAGACATGAAATGTGCTATAGAAATGCAAATCTTTCTTTACTCCTTCGATATGAACTTAAATTCATAATAACAGGGTGAATTGTTTCTTTCCCTGCTGATTATGGAGAAAAAGTCTTCAATTTCTGGTGTACTGTAACCCCAGGAGGAAACTGTCCTCACAGTCAGTAACCCTGGCAATAATTTCCAAGCATGTCAAGGAAACGTATTCAGCTTCCCTTGTAAATATAAATAGTGAAGATTTGAACAATGCTCCCGAGAACATTTAACAAAAGCCACAGTGTTTAGAAAGGATTTAAACTAGGGTCACACAAAATGTAGGGACAATGGAATTAGAATCTGTTAAGGCATTTTTCTGAGGTTTGAAACAGCATAAACAACACTATAAAAGCTATTCTGTTATCAGTGAAGCTAATATCAGGTTTAGCCCAGTAATCAGACTAGATCCATAAGCATCGACCAAATCTAGTATTGGAAGCTTTGGCACAGAGCTATACCTGGGCAACTATCAAAAACTTTGTCATCAAACGAAACCAACAGTAATGAAAACTGATATCAAAAAGCACCTCAACTGAGGTTTAGCAACATTGATATAGACTTCGAACAGCCATAATTCTTGCACAGGTAAAATTGCATACAGCAGGCAGGCTGCAGATATAATGGAAAAAGCAACCCTTCAGTACAATAAATACTGAAGGGTGGTGTATATTACTGTAAAGACAAAAATTGTTTGGAGAATTTTAGGGAGGATAACAGTTGAACATTTCTTTACGGGTGAATCCATTTAAAAATCATGTTTGCTGAACTAAAGTAGTAAATGTTGCAGATAATTACTGATAAAAGCAGTAGGCCTGCTGTTAATCATGTGTGAAAGCAGCCACTGAATTGACACAAGACAGAAATATAACTGATTTAAGCTTAATTGACTTAATTCTCAAGAGTGAAAATAATCAGCATGAATAACACCTAATGTCCTTCTGATTGTAGCATGCAAAAAGGATCGTAGCTTCAGTCAAGGTCACTCACAAAAGAAAAAAAATTAAAATGCTTAAAATAGAAAATAAACATCAAAAAATGCTGAAATGAGGAAGATAATTAATTACCTTGGTCAAATGGCTGATTTCCATCCACCCACTTTCTATTTTGCGTAGGGCAATGGTCCATAACTACGGAGTTCTAAGGCAGCGTATCTGGACGGCACAGCAATTGCCCAGGAAGTTCAATTTTCTGATGGGCAACTGTTACACTGGGAACCATTGGGAAATGTGATTTAAATCACAAACTTTGGATGGTTTCAAATAGTTATCCAGAGAAAGATGAATTAAAACTACTTCTTGCTCCAGGGTAACTACTGATCTTGCACAACAACTCCCCCATGGGATACCCCTACCGTCACCCCGACTACAACCGCCACCCCACCTCCATCCTCACTCCCCTCCCCATTGGCCTTCCAACATCCCACTAATTCTCCCACTTACTTTACAAGTCTACCTTCTTAGATTGACCACGGACCTTTACATTTACCTGCTTTACTGCAGCCGTGCCGTAAAAATGGGACATTGCTCCTTACATCTGATGGTGCGGCACTCAAAGCCTTGGCCTGAGTTGGAAGGTTAGGCGAGAAAGAATCACCTGGATTTCCAAGTAGGCAACTAGGGTGAGTGGCAATCCAACTCTGATCGCCTCTCCACGGAAATTCAGGCCCACTGTTTCTGGTTGATTCAGAAGTTTCAATTTGAAAAATTGCACATTTGTAGCAATACAGCTAAGATATATTTATTAAAATAAATTATGAAAATAATACACCCAAGCCTTTTTTTCAGAAAGTATATTTTTCCAGACAACTAGTCCTCCTTGGATTCAATTAAGGGAATTCATTCCTCCACCAACTTAATTTTTCTAGCAGCTCAGCTCCCTCAACACACCCATTAACCATCCCTCAAATAAAATCCATGATCTACCCTGCTCAATCCCACACTGCTAGCAATAAACTGAGAGATGCACTTATTGCATGCTTATTTGGAATACTCTGGATCCAAGTTGCCAGGTCTCCAATGGAGGGAATGAATAAAGACAAGTGATGTTCGTATAATTTCCTTTGAACAGATTGATGAGGAAAATAAATATATACTGAGCAAGATTAATTAGTGCAATAATTTTCCTTGTATGCATTACTGGCTTCCCACAAACTGGGGAGGGGGATCTGCATAACCTGGTTTTGAAATCCTAACTCAAAACAATGATAGGAACTTTACATTATAATAACTTAAAAATTAAATAACTAAAAGCAGTTATAACTTTAAGAGTTACCATTGTATCCTTCCAGAACCGAATCTACAATAGGTCTTGCAGTAAGGTTGTACACATCTACTTGTTTGCTCTCCGGACTGAAGACTGTATCGAAAGTGAATGTTTTGGGTGGCTCATTGGCAGCATCTGTCTTGTAGACAGTAATTGTTCCTCGTATCTCATCCACATTCACCACTTGTCTGTGTCCCATATTTCTTTCCTTTTCATTCATTGGCCGGCAGCGTACCACAACCTTGACATTATCACTGGCCTCGATCCGGTCAATTTTCTCCAATTTATTACTCTGTAGATATAGCAACAAGAATGGCTGATCATAAATAAAGAAAGAAATTATGGCAACATTTTCACTTTCTACTAAAGTCAACTTCAAGTGAAATACTTTGAATGAAATCTTTTCTGCTCCACCCCTAAATTCTCTCTCCTGTTCCGAAGGCACTCACTCACGCAGGTTAAAGTTGCATGAATAATTGCAGTCCAACCCAAGTGACCATTTACCAGCATTAGAGTGTTACTCATTGTTGGAGGCATCACAACTGAATCATATCTTTTCCTCAACTAACTTGACATTTATCAGAGACAGTAATCATGAGTGAAACAGCTCTTCAATTATCCAGGAGTATAGAAGCCAATTGTAATTTTTCTGTTAAAATCAATTACATATGGTTTAGTGCTGCACCAGACTACAATCAAATCTTTTCATATAAAATACATCATGTGGCATTCTGGTCAGGCAAATGAATGGAAGGTCGAATATCAGTTCATTACGGATACTTTCTAGTTAATGTTGCACACTTAATTCTGAAATGTATAAAATGCTTGCACTTTTTCCACACTGGTCTCTGGACAGACCTGACTACAAAGCTAAACATAGAAATATAAAATTATGTTTAAACTTTCCACAATCATCACCGCCCAAAACATCTGCACCACACTGAAGTGGTAAATATAAGGTTTCATTTATACCCAAAGGGATTTTGACACAATTCTTGTTACTGCCTGGAGACAAAAGCAGATCAAAGGCAGCCTCATAAGAAGCACTTGGGATTAGGCTTACATTCTCATGCCCAGAGGGCCATGCTTTGCATAAATAAATCTATACTGATCTATATTAATCTAAATTGAGGTGCTGTCTCTTTGATGAGAACACACACAGCCAAATTTATCTATTTCAATTCGATCTGGCAACCAATGGCTCAGATCTAAATAGTGCAGTCCTGCCACATCTAGTCGTGAATGGTGGTGGACAATTAAACAACAAACTGCAGGAGGTTGTTCCACAAATATCCCCATTGTCAATGATAGGGGAGCCCAGCATATCAGTGCAAAAGACAAGGCTGAAACATTTGCAACAATCTTCAGCCAAAAGTGCCAGGAAGTCTTCTCCTAAGATCCCTAGCATCACAGATGCCAGTCTTCAGCCAATTTGATTTATTCCACGTGACAAAGAAATGGCTGAAGACACTAGATACTGCAGAGGATGTGTGTCCTGGCAATATTCTAGCAATTTTACTGAAGATTTCAGCTCCAAATCTAACTGCACCCCTAGCCAAGCTGCTCCAGTACAGCTATAACACTGGTATCTACACAGCAATGTGGAAAACTTCCAAGTTCAATGCACAAAAGTAGGACAAATTCAATTGGCCAATTACTGCATCGTCAGTCTTCTCTCGATCATCAACAAATGATGGAAGAACTCATCGACAGTGCTATCCAACAGCACTTGCTCAACCTGTGCACGGATGCTCAGTTTGGATTCCAGCAGGGCCACTCAGTTCCTGGTCTCACTACAGCCTTAGTCCAAAAATGGGCAAAAGAGCTGAGGTGAAAGTGACTGCCATTAAGGCTGCATTTAATCAGGTGTGGTGTCAAGGAACCCAAGCAAAATTGAAAGTCAATGGAAATGGTGGGGGGGGGCCTCTCTCCATCCACATTGTCTGTACCTTTAAGACTCGATTACCTGTAAAGACTCACATTCCAACCATTATCTTGCAAATTGAGTTTGTGTCTGTAGATGCCCTGTTTGTGAACACAAGTCCTCACTCACCCGATGAAGGAATAGTGCTCCGAAAGCTTGTGCTGCCAAATAAACTTGTTGGACTTTAACCTGGTGTTTTGAGACTTCTTACTATTTTGAAGATCAGCAGTTTCCCGGCCAACATGTATCCCTCATACATTAAATGATTACAATGAAGACGACCATTCAGCACACTGTTCTCCACAAGCGCAACATACCTTACCCCAGTCCCCCACCTTTTCCCCATAGCCCTGCAAATTTTCTCTCTTCAGATAATCATCCAATACCCTTTCAAAAGCTGTGATTGAATCTGTCTCTATCGCACTGTCAGGCAATGCATTCCAGGTCCGAACCACTTGGATGTGCAAAAAAGCTTTTCCTCACATCATTTGTGTTTTTTTTAAACATGTACCTAACAACATCACAAAAATCCTATCATTGTCACACTGTGGCTTAGGAGACTAACTGCACATGCATATTATCTGTTCTATTTCCTACATCCCAAAAGTACTTCACTGGCTGTAAAGTGCTTTATGGCATTCTGTGATCACAGTTAGCACAATATAAATGCAAGCCTAGTTATTTGTACATGAAACAAAACAAGAACAACGCCTCAAAAATCAACTAAGCAGCTACAAAGCACTTTGGGACATTCAGTGGGTTTCAAAGACACTATGTAAGTTTGTTGTTTCTACTGTTGCAGTGGAGCACAATACCAACAGGAAAGATCTTACAGCAGATATATCTCAAGCTTACAAAAGAGAGGTTGTTTGAAATCATCAAGTATGGGACAAATACTCAAATTTATACATACTTTCTATTTTAGCAGGCCCTCGGGTTCGAGGATGACTTGCTTCCACTCCAGGGGATGGGTTCTGCGGTGGCATAAGAGTCTAATCCTGGAGCTGCAGGCTCTGCCACAGGTTTAGCAGGTGATGCTTAATGAGGTGGGACACTTTGGATCCTGTGCTCTCTTTCTGCTGTTTGTGTATCGTAAGACAAGCGGTTCCCATGTGCCGAGGTTTTCAGTGTCGTTTCCACCGCGCTCCTAGAGATCATTTGCCACTGCGGAGCTCGGAGTAAAGCACTTGTTTCAGGAGTCTTGTGTTTTGCATGTGGACAATGTGGCCCATCCATCACAGCTGGTCAATGACGACCAGTGCCACGAAACTGGGGATATTGGCATGGGAGAGGACGCTTGCGTTGGTACGCCCATCCCGCCAGTGGATTTGCAGTATTTTGCAGGAACAATGTTGGGAATATCTCTCCAATGATTTGAGGTGACTGCTGTACATTGTCCATGTTTCTGATACATACAAGAGGGCGAGAACCATAGCTGCTCTGTGGACCATGAGCTTGCTGCTGGATTTGAAGTCTCAGTCTTCAAACATTGTTACTCAGATGTCTCAAGACTGCACTGGTGCATTGAAGAAGATGTTGGATTTCATATTTGATGTCTGCCCGTGCCAGGAGGAGGCTCCCGAGGTATGATCCACGTTTTCCAGGGGCTCACCGTGGATCTTGCCGGAGCAGGCTGGAACAGAACCTTTGTTTTCCGGATGCTTATTCCGAGACCCATTCTCCCATATGCCTCAATGAATGTATCGTCGATGGTTTATAGCTCGGCCTTAGCGTGTGCGCACACAGACGTCATCTGCGTACTGCAGCCCGGTGCCAGAAGTTGGAATGGTCTTGGTTCTGACCTGGAGGCTTTGGAGGTTGACCAGTTTCCCAGTTGTCCGGTAGGTTAGCTCCACTCCTACGGGGAGCTTCAAGGTGATGGGCTGGAGTGTTGCTGCGAGGAAGACGGAGAAGAGCATTGGTGCAATAATGCAGCCCTTTTTGACTCCAAGTTTGCACTTGTATTGGGTTTGTGGTGGTTCCATTAGTGAGGATCACGGCTTGCATGTCATCTTGAAACAGGCAAGAATGGTGATGAATTTCTGCAGGCAGCCAAAGAAGAAGAGGATGTTCCACAATCCCCCATGGTTGACAGAGTTGAAGGCTTTCGCAAGATCGAAAAAGGCCATGTACAGAGGTTGATGCTGCTCCCTGCACTTTTCCTGGATTTGTCACAGTGAAGTTCATGTCCATTGTGCCTCTTAATGGGCAGCTGCACCGAGTCTCAGGGGAGGAGCTCTTCAGCCACTGGGAGGTGGTGGTTGAGGAGTATTGTTGTGATGACCTTTCATGTGATGGAGAGTAGGGAAATCGCTCTGTAATTTCCACAGTTGGACCAGTCTCCTTTCTTGAAGGTCACAATTAAGACGTCTCTTGAGATCTCCTGATATGCTCTCTTCCTTCCAGACAAGGGTGATGAGGTTGTGGATTCTTGTCAAGAGTGCCTCTCTGCCATATTTTAATACTTCAGCAAGAATTTCATCTGCACCAGAGGTTTTGCTGTTTTTCAGATGTTGAATGGCTTTTTTTTTAAACCCCGTAGTGAGCTGGGGTTGCATTGAGATGGTGGTAGGGACCAAATTGGGGGATGGTGTCGAGGGCACTTGTGTTGAAGGTTACATCTCTGGTTGAGGAGGTCCACAAAGTGCTCTCTCCAGTGGGCATTGATCGTCTTTCTGTCTTTGATAAGCACATCTCCATTTTGTGGCTCTCAGTGGGATGGTTTCCTGAGTGCTTGGACTATAGCTGGTTTTAATTGTACTGAAGAAGCTCCGCATGTCATGGTTGTCGGCAAGTTGCTGACTCCCCTGTGCTCTTTCCACCCACCATCTAGGTCGCTGGTTCTTTGTTGCACCTCAGCCTTCAGTTAACTGTAGGCTTGCTTCAGCCTATAGGTAACTGAAATGCAGGAACACCTTGCCTCCTGATCGTCGAACCAGTCTTGGTGTTTCCTGGTTGAGAGCCCGAGTGTCTCCTCGCAGGTGCTGACTATGGTGGCTTTCAAGGCGGACCAGGTGCTGTAAGCACTCTGCAGTTCTGGCTCATTGGTCGTCACCAGGTTAGTTGTGAGGTGCTGGCTGAGTAGGTCTTCCTTCTCAGGGTCTTTGAGTCCAGAGACATTGAGTTTCCTGCAACAGAGTTTTTTCTGCCTCTGCTGGTTTGGGGCCAGGGTGAAGAAGATGGTAGAGCAGATTGACAGAGTTGAAGGCTTTCGCAAGATCGAAAAAGGCCATGTACAGTCTAGCAATTGTCAGCTCTGGTCATGTTAAGGGTGATGTGGACATCCTTGCAGTCCCTCACTCGAACAATGATAGAGTCCGAGAGTCATAGAGGTTTACAGCATGCAAACAGGTCCTTCGGCCCAACTTGTCCATGACGCCAAGTTTTTGCTACTAAACTAGTCCCAATTGCCCGCATTTGGCCCATATCCCTCGATACCCATCTTACCCATGTAACTGTCTCTAAATGCTTTTTAAAAGACTAAATTGTACCTGCCTCTACTACCACCTCTGGCAGCTCGTTCTAGGCACTCACCAGCCTCTGAATGAAAAAATTGCCCCTCTGGACCCTTTATCATCTCTCCACTCTCACCTCAAACCTATGCCCTCTAGTTTTAGACTCCCCTACCTTTGGGAAAAGATGCTGACTATCTACCTCATCTATGCCCCTCAATATTTTATAGACCTCAGTAAGTTCACCCCAAAGCCTCCTATGCTCCAGAGAAAAACGTCCCAGCCTATCCAGCCTCTCCTTATAACTCAAACTATCAAGTCCTGGTAACATCCGAGTAAATCTTTTCTGCACTCTTTCTAGTTTAATAATATCCTTTCTATAACAGGGTGACCAGAACTGTACACAGCATTCCACCTGTGGCCTTAATGTCTTGAACAGCTTCAACAAAATATCCCAACTCCTGTATTCAATGTTCTGACCAATGAAACCAAGCATGCCGAATGCCTTTTGCACCACCCTGTCCACCTGTGACTCCACTTTCAAGGAGTTATGAACCTGTACCCCAAGACGCTTTGTTCTATAACTCTCCCCAACGTCCTACCATTAACTGAGTAGGTCCTCACCCAATTTGATCTACAAAAATGCATCACCTCATGTTTACAGATCCCGTTGCAATGCTAGATAACCTTCTTCACTGTCCACTATGCCAATTTTGGTGTCATCTGCAAACTCATTAACCATGCCTCCTAAATTCTCATCCAAATCATTAATATAAATAACAAATAACAGTGGACCCCACACTGAGCCCTGAGGCACACCGCTAGTCACAGGTCTCCAGTTTGAAAAACAACCTCTACAAACACCCTCTGTCTTCTGACATCAAGCCAATTTTGTATCCAATTGGCTACCTCACCCTGGATCCCGTGAGATTTAACCTTATGCAACAACCTACCATGCGGTACCTTGTCAAAGGCCTTGCTAAAGTCCATGTCGACAACGTTGACTGCACTGCTCTCATCTACCTTCTTGATTATCCTTTCAAAAAACTCAATCAAATTCGAGACATGATTTTCGACTCACAAAACCATGCTGACTGTAGTATATTAGGTGCCAGTGCTTGGAGCAGGGGTGTTGCCATGAGGTCTTCTGCTCGTCGCTCTGGCAGAACAGGGTGTTTGTAATGACCAGGTCACATTCTAGACATTGTCAGGAGGTTGACTCCGTTGGCTTTTGTTTTCCCCACACCTTTCCTGCCAGACACGCCTTTCCAAAGGTTTGCATCCCTCCCGATTCTAGCGTTAAAGTCATCGAGGAGAATGAGCAACTCAAAGTCCTGAACAGCATTCTCCAAATCTACAATCTCTACTTTCTTGGAGGGAAAGGGCAGAAGATGCATGGGAACACCACCATCTGCAACTATATAGTTGGTCCTTCACTGTCACTGGGTCAAAAACTTGAACTTCTTTCCTAACAGCACAGTGGATATACTTACACCACGTGGGGCTACAGCAGTTCAAATAGCTCACTAGCACTTCCTCAAGAGCTATTGGGAATGGACAATAAGCGGCCTGAGAGTATAGCAGAGGCAGGTTCAACTGAAACATTCAAAGGGGAACTGGACTGTTATTTCAAAAGAAAGAATGTGCAGGGTTAGAAGGGGGTTGGGGGCACTAGGTGAGTTAAACAGTTAGACACAATGACCAACTGGCCTCCTGTGAAAAAAGCTGGCTTAGCCAGTGACACCCCCATTACATGAAAGAATACATATTTTTTTAAAAGTCAGTGAAAGCTAGGGATGCTTTACCAAGAGCACAGAGGAGCAAGCAGTAGAGGCCTGGGCTCACATCCAAGTACTTTAAGGACCAGCTGACAGAGCTTAGTTTACTTTCTATGATGCAGATAAAGGTTAAGAAGCAATATGATACAGGTTTTAAAAATAAATAAACTGGAAAATGCTATTTTGGTACTGGGATAAAGAACACAAGAGGACTTGTTCTAATGATTGTATACTTACAGTCAGTGTAAAAGTTGAATAAAACTTGCTTGCATAATGAATTGTTGAAACCTACACTGAATGAGCAACCGTTTAGTATTCAACAGGTTCAAGCATAAACCAGTTTTCAGTGCATGACGATGTGGGGAAATTGGGATACAATGTAAAAGACATGCCAGAAAGGTGATCAAGGTTTCATTGATCTGATTGAATTGTCATCAATAGAGTTGTATTGGAAGTGGGAGAGAAAATATGAAGGCATTATAGTGGAGATATACATTTTTAATCGAGATGAAATGGAATAAGCTAAATAGTGCTGCTTACATTCATGGCATCCTAACAAACCAAATATGCTGAAGTACTTGGATCATTCAAAGGAGTAGGACCCCTTTTAAATTGAAAACGTAATCAAGTATTTCATAAAACGATAATGACAGGCACTCAGCAAAATGAATTTATTATGATAGTACTTCTGAAGCATTTCTCTGGGGGAAGACTCCATTCTGTGGAAATGGTAGCCATATTAGAGCACAGTCCAGTTACTGCCATTTCCAATTCAGTAACCTTTAACACAACATATGGAGAATACGGAAAAAAAACACCCTTATGATGTACTGCTACCTACTTACTGTCCAACATTTCTAGGGTTACACCAAGTCGGGTAACGAATGCACCAATATTGGGAATCAAGTCATTTTCCAGATCTAATTAATGAGTAAGGCAAAGCTGTCCTACACATTCTGGTACCCAGCAAATTTCTTAGTTTTACACTAAGCTTTGAATATACTTCACTAGTACTGAAGCTGTACTCATTTTTTTTGTACTTTCATTAGATGTGGTCATCACTGGCATTAATTGCCCATCCCTAATTGCCTTCGAGGGGGCACCATATTTCTGTGGATTTGGAGTCAGATGCAGGTCAGACCAGGTAAAGATGGCAGATTTCCTTCCCTAAAGGATATGAGTAAACCAGATGGATTTTTACAACAATCGGTGATAGTTTTGTGGTCACCGTTACTGAGGATAGCTTTATATTCCAGACTTTAATTGGCACAGTGGTTAGCACTGCTGCCGCATAGCGCCAGGGACCCAGGTTCAATTCCAGCCTCGGGTGACTGTCTGTATGGAGTTTGCACATTCTCCCTGTGTCTGCATGGGTTTCCTCCAGGTGCTCCAGTTTCCTTCCACAGTTCAAGGATGTGCATGTTAGGTGGATTGGCCATGCTAAATTAACCCTTAGTGTCAGGGGGACTAGTACGGTTATGTAGGGTTACGGGGATAGGGCCTGGGTAGGATTGTTGGCAGTGCAGGCTCGATGAGCCGAATAGCCTCTTTCTGCACTGTAGGGATTCTCTGAATTCAAATTCCACTAGTCACTGTCGTGGGATTTGAACTCGTGTCCCCACGTTATCCTGGGCCAATATTATCAGTGCGCCATTCTTCCCCTATTTATTTAGATAGGGCAGCTCAGGAGGTTAGTATGCAAGGCATTGGAGGAACTGAATACTTAACAAAAAAAAGTTTAGATAAGGATTTTAGTAAGAACGGAGACAAGATGGGTGGAACAATGCAATTGTAGAATTAAGTGGTTCTGGAAATTCATCTTGGGTCAAATAGGCTGCTTACCATAAAAGGTTAGAGGAAGGGTACAGTGGATTTTGGTGACAGTCAAATAGTTGGCTTCAGTTTTGCCAATGGAAGATTAAAAATGGTTAAAGAACTCTCTGTAAAGTGGTAGGAGTAAGCCAAGCAACAATATCCCACAGAGGTTGAGATAAATGGGATGCTGATCTGTGTTGAACATCATCAAAAGACCAAGGAAACGAGGCTATGTCAGTGGTGGCTATGGCAAGGGTGGCCATCCAACTGTCTTTTAGCCAGCCTTGCCAATGAGCAATACCGAATGGCTTCATGCTCTTACAGCCAACCAGCCAGAATGGACATGTTGGGCTGAATGGCCTCATTCTGTGCTGTAACCATTCCACTCTTCTAGAAATGGGAAAATGGTTGAAGAGGAATAAAAGAAAATGAAAAGTATGGGCTTATTGGTGACAAGGCTCATTGTATTATGTAACTACCAGGATATTAAATGGCAAACCACTCATCTATCAAGTTTGTACCAAGGCAGCCAATATTTAACAATGGTACAAGGAATGTGGTTACCTGGGTAGAGGTGGACTGGGAAGGACTTGAAACATAAGGCTGCATAAATGGATGGGGAGAGAAGCTACATAATATGATGTCTGGGTTGGGGATGTGAATGACGGAAGAGATTGAGGCAACTGAATCGATATTTTCAATCTTGGAAACAAAAAGAAGTCCCGTATGCCTTACACTTGGTGTTGAGGGTGCAAATGGTGGGGAATGTAGTAGGTCAGATGATGGTTCTTTGTTGAGAAAAGACATTTGAAATTTTCTTTACTTTACCTTCCAGGATTGATGTACAAGAAAAATAGAGTAATCTCAGATTTATAAAGAAGAAAATTTGAACAAGGCAAGAGGGTGAAAACAACGCTCCTGAAATCTAGGATTAATGCTTTTCTTGTCAATTTTAAATGAATTGAAATTTATTTACAGTTGCAAATGTGCAAGGACTCCAACTACTAAATGAACAGTATGCATTAATTAACAAGCCTAACAATTAGAAGAACATCTGATCCTTCCTGTAAATCTGCAAATTAAAAAGCCACTATTCGAAGATTCCTTGCAAAACTACACTAAATAATGACGCAATACGACAACCAAGCTAACAGGCTCCAGATCATTTTAATTGCTCTTTTCTGCACCCTTTCTACTGCATGTGCAATTACCAAAGCACGTAGACAAACTGTAGACAACAGTCCAAGTGTAGTCTTAGACCAGTATATTACAAAGCTTCAGAACTTGTGTACATGTGGAATTTTTTATGTTTAAATACCAAAGTACTTCTGAGCAACATAAGAAAATATTAGGACATACTTGGGTTAGGTTTAATTGAACCGTACTTCAGAGCTGAGGGCCTTAGTCGCTGAAGGCATGACCACAAACGGCGAAGAGATTTGAAAACAAAAATGAGAATTTTAAATGGATCAGTGAGTGCAGGAGTGACAAGTGAAAGGGCTTGATTTTTGGATGATTTCAAGTTTACAGAAGGCAGTTAGCCAGAAGTGCATTAGAATCCCACGATCCTATTTCTTTTCTTCGTTTCTCTGTTGTCAACAAATTTTAGCATTGCAAGCTTAATCTTTCTCTTAGGATCTCAGTAAATCTTCTTTCAACAATTCCAATCCATTGCCACTCACACGTTATAATTTCCATTCATTAGTAGTAATATACCATTTGTCAACTCAATTGCAAAACCAATCCAAATCTCTTGCAGATCCTCCATCCTAACAGGTCCTACTGACTTGGCAAAAAAATGAACAGAAATTTAAAAATATAGATGCTGGTGACTGAACCAGCCCCTTTAATTGCACCCAGGGATTGGAGGGCATATGCAGCGAGACTGGAGAGCATCTTTTCCCCTTTATGTCAATATTTGCAAAGATATCCATCGAGGTGCGCTGCATTCATTAATCTTACAATTGTAAGTCTTCACATGGGCAAGCACACAGGCCTCTATGCTCCTACAATCTGATGAATTCGTTTCCTCATCCATCAAACTGCAGATGCAATCCCCGGGCACGTCACAGGCTTTTCAGGTCGATGCCTACATTGTTGACAGCACAACCCAGCCTGCAGCTTGGCTCACAGCCTCTCCCTTTGTGTCTGTGAGCGATGGTGGGTTGTAACAGGCCTAGCTGCACATCCCGAATTCTTAAACCCCCCCCCCTTCCTGGACAGCCATCGCAGCATTATCCTCAAGATAGCTGGCAGGATTATTCCAATGGGTTGCCCGGCCCTATCCCAACAGACTAATGAAGGGGCGGAGGGGGGAAAAAAGAGGCTGGAGAAATACATGGGTCTCATTCATTCCCCCACAAGGGAGGGGATGTGGTTTAATGCAGGATGACGAGGACGGGATGGGAAGGCTGCCATGATTTCTGCCGGACCCTCCCATTTCCCCAACACCGCAGTCTGACTGCTACCCACCCGGGTTGTTGCCCCCACTTTCGCTCCAGACCGAGGCCTAACTCCGCATTGAGAACGCGGACGGATCCGCAGCCCTTCGCCACCCTCTCCCTCTCCCCCTCCTTCCTTCCCTCCCTCCCTGGATAATGGATTTCCAGACCGCGAACTCGGGCCATTTAATAAAAAGCCCGTGAAGCCGTGTCCAGAAGCCGCTTCCCCGCGCCTTTTATAATCAGCGGACGGACTCCGTTCGCTCACCGGCATCTTGAAGAGGTGCCCGAAGCCGTTGGGTCTCGAGCGCATTCAGATTCGAATCCAGCCTCGAGCTCCCCGGACCAAACCGCTCGAGCCCAACCGACTGAGCTTCCAACCCTGCGCCGCGCAAGCTCAGTCCGGCCCGACAACCCCGACCCGCCCCCGGGGCCTGACGGACAGCCCCGCTGACCAATCGACCTGCAGAGAAGGGGCGGGACTTCGTTATCCGCATTCAATCAGAAGGAAAGAAGGCGACCCTCAGGGCAGGGACTGGGCGCGTCGGGTTACCATGGCCACCGCTGACAGACAGTAAGGAGAGACTCAGAGCAATAACAATGACCCAGAAGAGGAAAGGGGCCGCAAGCTGGGGAGTATGTGGCAGCGGATGGGGTAAATAAAAATTGCACGCCAATATTGTCTTTTTAGTATGAAGGGGAATGAAACGCTGCCCATTTCGGGCACCGGCTTCCAGCCGCATTTTCCACGACCTGCGGCATGGGAAACTGAATGAGATTTGCAAACATGGCTTTGTGCCAGCAAAAGTGAAACTGCTAAAACTCACTTCACATTAAACCAAACACAGCCAGTGGGCAGAAGAGATTCCCTTTCCTCCACACTGAGATAGATTTGAGTCATGATGTGGACATGCCGGCGTTGGACTGGGGTAAACACAGTAAGGAGTCTAAGACACAACACCAGGTTAAAGTCCAACAGGTTTATTTGGTAGCAAACGCCAATAGATTTGAGTCCACAGATAAAAGACAAGTGCCTAATCCATTGCACCTCTTTAAATAGTCATGACGTGGAGTTGCCAGCGTCTGGGGTAAGAACAATAAGTAGTCTCACAACATCAGGTTAAAGTCCAACAGGTTTATTTGGTAGCACGACCTGTCGGAACGTTGCCCTCTAAGACCCAAAGTCTGCGCTCTGACCCGGGTTATTGCTGAGAGTCCGAGGTTGGACCCCGTGAACAACAACAGTCCCCCATCCCCTCCACCTTCTACCTTTACCACTCTTTATTTGCCGATAAGAAGACTTTAGGATTGTTGTATGTTAGTTGACAGTCTCTTTTCATATTTTCTCTCTGCTTCTCTTATTTGTTTTTTCACTTCCCCTCTGTACCTTCCATAGTCAGCCTGGTTCTTGATTTATTATCCACCTGAAATCTGTCATGCGCACACTTTTTCTTCTTCATCTTAATCTCTATTTAGTTTGTCACCCAGGGAGCTCTGGGTTTGTTTGCCCTACCTTTCCCTTTCATGTGAATATACCTGGACTGTTACGAAGTGTCATCTAGACTCAAAATGTTGGCTCTATTCTCTCCCCACAGATGCTGTCAGGCCTGCTGAGATTTTCCAGCATTTTGTGTTTTTGTTATACCAGGACAGTGCCCGAGTTATTTTTTCTTTGAGGTTAGCCCAGTGTTTAGCTACTGTTTATCCTGCCAACCTTTGATTCCAATTTATCTGGCACAGATCCATTCCCAATTGAAATATGCATTCCCCCAGTTACTTATTTTCACTTTGGATAGTTCTCTATCCTTTTTAATGGAGAGTGTAACCTTATGATACAGTGATCATTGACTCTAAATGTTCTCCCCATTCCCAAGAACCAGTTCTAACAGTGCCTCCTTTCTTGTTGAACTGGAGACAGAATGTTGTAGAAATCTTTCCAGAACACGAGGAGATCTTGACCCTCTCTGCCCTTCGCACTTCTAAAGGGTGGCATGGTGGCACAGTGGTTAGCACTGCTGTCTCACAGCGCCAGGGACCCGGCTTCAATTCCTGGCTTGGGTCACTGTCTGTGCAGAGTCTGCACGTTCTCCCTGTGTCTGCATGGGTTTCCTCCAGGTGCTCCAATTTCCTCCCACAGGTCAAAAAAGACGTGCTGGTTAGATGCATTGGCACCAGTATACCTGAACAAGCGCCAGATAGTGGCAACTAAGGGATTTTCACAGTGACTACATTGCAGTGTTAATGTAAGCCGACTTGTAACACTAATAAACTTTAAAACTACTACTATTCCAGGCCATATTCAGATAATTAACCCCAGTTATATAAAAAATGGAACATCCAAAACTAAATTATGTTTAAAAAGAATGCAATCAGTAATTAAAATGGTGTGAAATTTGATAATTCCGACAGCAAACATGCCACTATTTAAAGACACAGTAAGTTGTCTCACAACACCAGGTTAAAGGTTTATTTGGTAGCATGAGCTTTCAGAGCGTTGCCCCTTCATCAGGACTTGTCAAGCAGCACTGTCTGTGGCCACTACGCATGGACTCTGGGTGTGTGCTTGTGAGTGGGGATGTAATGGGGGGGGCGCTGTGTTGCCATTCTGGGATTTATGGGGGGGGCAGAGTATGGGGAGTGTGTGTTGCTGGGGGTCTGTGGAGGGGGGGGTATGGGAGTGTGTGTTGCTGGACTGGGGGTGAGCAGAGTTCTTTAACCTATCCATCTGTCTCTCTCTTTCCCCAAATCCCCCCCCCCCCCGCCGACTTTTCAGATTGACGAGATGGCTTTTGCATTGCAACCCATTGGTCTTGCTGTTCTTTTAGTTGCTGCTGGAGCTGAGGAGGAGGAGCAGGAGGGGCAAAGGAGGCCCAGGCCTTACCACTCACAGGAGTAAAGGGAGACGGCCACCGGAGGCAGGACATGGCTGCCATTCACCCTGAGGGTGAGGCAGGAGAAGAAGGGAACAGAGACCCTGGCAGTTCCGCATGCGAGTGTCCTTCGAGCAACTGTCGGACATCGTTGTGTTGCCGATGGCTCCGGCTCTGAAAGGAGACACTGCAACACCTGTGCCCTTTTGTTGCAGAACCTGGTACCTCAGGGCACGGAGTGTGGGGGGGGGGGGGGGGGGGGCACCCACTCCCGGTGGCTGTGAAAGTGACAGCCAGCTTAAACGTTTATGCCACTGGGTCCTTCCCGACCACTAGTGGAGACCTTTGTGGCATTTCCCAACCATCCATCCACAAGTGTGTCAAGGAGGTCATAGATTCCCTGTATGCAACACCCTGTATGCCCAGGCTGGCCAGTACATTAAATTTGACCTCGACTACGCCCAACAGGAAGCCCAGGCTGCAGGATTCCCAGCCAATATGGGGATGCCAAATGTGAAGGGGTGTATAGACCGCACCCATGTCACCCTCAAGGCCATGGTGAAGAATCCAGAAAGATTCATGAACAGAAAGGGCTTCCCACTCAATAAATGTGCAATTCGTGTGTGACCATCAGCTGAACATCATGTACATCTGCGCCAGACACCCCAGCAGCGTGCATGACAGTTTTATATTGAGGAGTTCTGATGTCCCGGAGGTCTTTGAGGAGGAGCCCAGGGTGCAGGGATGGCTTGTAGGGGACATAGGGTACCGGCTTTGGACTTGGTTGATGATGCCAGTGCGGAAGCCTGAGACTGATGCGGAAATCTGATATAATGAGGCCCACGTTGCCACCCGTAGTGGAGCATTGCATAGGGCTGCTTAAAATACAGTTCAGGTGCCTGGACCGCTCTGGCGGGGTTCTCCAATATAGCTCCCTGATATCGTCCTGCATTGTAGTGGTGTGCTGTGCCCTACACAACCTGGTGCAGCAGAAGGGAGATCTTTTGAAGGAGGAGGACGTGGAGGCTGACCAGCCGGGCTTACTGGGGAGGAGGCCACGCAGCAGGAGGAAGAAGAAGAGGAGGAGGACGACGACGATGAGCAACACCACCCAGCGCTGGAGGCCTGGCAGCAGCAAAGATCAGGCATGCGAGGGAGGCCCTGACCACCACGCGCTTTGGTATTAGGGGCGTGTTGCCACACATGGGTTCCATTCCCCCCCCCTCCCCCCACCAACCTTGGAGTCCTTCAATCACCTGCAACATTGTAACACCAGAATGGGTGGGCTTTGGTACGCTGTGTTAGTGAGTTTCTGTGGCAGGCAGGAGGGTGATGACGATTCGTTATGTGCCATTGTGACGATGCCCTGGTGCAAACTAATCTGACTCGTACCTGACCTCCACATGCATGCTGGCACCCACGCCCACGTCTGTGTGGTAGGTAAGGGAGCACTAAACCCCCATGCAGGGCTCCGGGGCGGATGGGTGGGGGAATGGGGAATCTCTCATGGGTTCTGGGGATGCCATGGCAGATGCTGTAAGTTGCTGCCAATGCATGCCACCCGCTGTAGCCAGTGAATTATTTGAGCGCCTTGATTTTCTCAGCAGCAGTGCATTGAGAGGCCTCCCCCGCTGATATCAACGTGCAGAGTCCCTGTGGCGACCGTGGGCTAAGTCCATTTCCGTTAGAGGCTAAGTAGAGACAATGTATTCACAGGTGTGGGGTGAAATAACATTTATTGTTGCCAGTAAGAATGCTTTCAAAGTAAGTGATAATATAAAAACATGTGAATGTGAGATGTGTCTGAATATTCTATCTACCTAGTGATGCCCTTCACCCATGCCATCTTAGTGCCGCTACAACTTCTTAACTTTACGTGGCTTACCACTACATCTCGGTGTCTCCCCAGGATGTACCTCGGAGGTGAAGGTGGCCAGTTGCCTACCGTACCCCATGGCCTGTGTTACCGTTGGTGATCATCCTCTGGAGGGCCTGGAACTTGAGGACTCTGGCTAGCTGGCTTCCAGGTGTCAGGGATGTATCCATGACACCCTCTTTATCCCCCTACCCCAGAGATGCCCCAGTGTCAGGAAGCGAGGAGTCAGAAGGTGTAGCCACAGCTGCAGTCTCCTGGGTGGGAGGCTCCAGCATGGGCTTGAGCCCTCCCTCCTCCCTTGAGGTCCCTATGGGCCCCTGGGTCACTCCATGGGATGGCGATGCTTCTGCAGTGAGCTCCAGAAGCTCCGGGTCACCTGGCCCTGCCAGTCCTGGAGGACCACCTGTGTTCTTGCCATGATGGTCGAGCCCTCTGCGATGGCCCTCTGAGCCGGGGGCCACCTGTCAATGGCAGCAGCAAGTGCCCTCTGAGATTGGGCCATGCTCTGCAGCCCTCGGCTATGACTCTCTGTGACTGGGCCATGTTCTCAGGACTGTTGCCATTGCCTGCTGTGTCTTGGTGCTGTCCCGCTGTGTCTCCTGCAAGCTCTCGAGCCTCTCAGCCATGGGCCGCAGAATCTCGAGAAGACTGTTGAGGCCTGCTGTGACTGGGCCAGGATTCCATCCTGGCATGCTATGACTCGGCCATCGCTTGGACCCTGCCACTCATGGTGAGGATTTCCTGCCCCAGGCTTTCCACCACAGACACCACCCTTGCAGTGTTGGGCCTGGGAACCATGCAAGATAGGCAATAGCTAGTCCACCTGAAAGCTTTGGGACTCCTCCCAACAGGCTTGCTGTCGGTCCAGTGTTGCTGTCAGCCCCTCCTGCATTCCATGGCTCTGTTGATTGGAGAGTGGCAAATGTTGTGCCTTTGTTTAAAAAGGGCTTCAGGGAAAAGCCTGGGAACTACAGGCCAGTGAACCTCACATCTGTGGTGGGTAAATTGTTGGAAGGTATTTTGAGAGACAGGATCTACAGGCATTTAGAGATGCAAGGACTGATTAGGGACAGTCAGCATGGCTTTGTGAGTGGAAAATCATGTCTCACAAATTTAATTGAGTTTTTTGAAGGGGTAACCAAGAAGGTAGATGAGGGCAGTGCAGTTGATGTTGTCTACATGGACTTTAGCAGGGCATTTGACAAGGTACCGCATGGTAGGTTGTTGCATCAAGTTAAATCTCACGGGATCCAGGGTGAGGTATCTGAATGAATACAAAATTGGCTTCTTGACAGAAACCAAAAGGTGGTTGTAGAGAGTTGTTTTCAAACTGGAGGCCTGCGAACAGCGGTGTGCCTCAGGGATCAGTGCTGGGCCCACTGTTATTTGTCATTTATATTAATGATTTGGATGAGAATATAGGGGGCATGGTTAGTAAGTTTGCAGATGACACCAAGATTGGTGGCATAGTGGACAGTGAAGAAAGTTATTTTCAATTGCAACGGGATCTTGATCAATTGGGCCAGTGGGCTGACGAATGGCAGATGGAGTTTAATTTAGACAAATGCAAGGTGATGCATTTTGGTAGATTTAACCAGGGCAGGACTTACTCAGTTAATGGTAGGGCGTTGGGGAGAGTTACAGAACAAAGAGATCTAAGGGTACATGTTCATAGCTCCTTGAAAGTGGAGTCACAGGTGACCTTTTAGAGGTCTATAAAATAGTGAGGGGCATAGACAAGGTAGATAGTCAATATCTTTTCCCAAAGGTAGGGGAGTCTAAAACTAGAGGGCATAGGTTTAGGGTGAGAGGGGAGAGATACAAAAGTGTCCAGAGGGGCAATTTTTTCACACAGAGGGTGATGAGTGTCTGGAACAAGCTGGCAGAAGTGGTAGTAGAGGCGGGTACAAATTTATTTTTTAAAAAGCATTTAGATAGTTACATGGGTACGATGGGTATCGAGGGTTATGGGCCAAATGTGGGCAATTGGGATTAGCTTAGGGGTTTTTGAAAAAAGGGTGGCATGGACAAGTTGGGCCGAAGGGCCTGCTTCCATGCTGTAAACCTCTATGACTCTATGACTCTCTGTTGCTGCATCTCCTGCAGCTGAGGGAGAAGTGATCACAGAGGCCCGGCATGTAGCCTGAGGCCAGCTGAGACCCGCCTCTGGCAGGCCCCCGCTTGCCAGAGGCCTCAGACATTCCCTCCTCCACCTGATGTATATCAGCAGATGTGTGTTGCGCACCAGAGTGACCCAGATGCCTCGCCGATGTGAGAGTCTCTGGGATGCTGAGCTGAAAGGTGGAAGCTGGCGCAAAACTGGTGCTGGCCTCGGATATCCCTTGATCCATTTCCTCCAAGGAGTCTTCCGAGCTGTCAGGGGCAGGATGGGTGGGAGCAGCAGTGGGGGCCGCGATGCCAGATGGCTCAGGCTCATTGGGGTCCCTTCCTGCAACACAGGACACAAGGTTAAGTGCAAGGGAGGCAGAGGAATCTGGGCTCCATGCAACATACTTCAGATTTCTTCAACAAGTGGAGGATTGGCAGGTGCTCACTTCTATGCTCCAGCCCGACCATGCTGTCGCTAATTGTCCGCATCCCCTCCTCTCCCGCAAGTTCCTGTGCCCACTTCTCAAAGGGGATGAGGACCCGGATCTCAGGCACACCCACCCCTGTTTTTGCGATTATGGGTATTCTTCTCTTGTGGGGACAGAAGGAGCCAAGTAAAATCTGATGGTGCAAGTCCTGCAGGGTTTCAGGGGATAGCCCTCAGAGGGCAAAGATTGTGATACTCTTGTGGGGGGGGACAAGGGACGTGCTTGGGGGTCAGGGGCTGAAAGCATGCAGGGTGCTGGGGTTGGGGGGATCTGGGGTTCATTTAGGGGGAAGATGCTGGATGAGGTTAAACACTCACCCTTGCTGCTTCTCGGTTCTTCTGGCCAGTTCCTTGGCACTAACACATGCTGCTACCACCTCCCAGGCTGCATTTCCAAACCTTCCTCTGGGACGGTGTCCTGCTGGAGGGAGGAGAGTGTCCTGCCTTGCCTCTACCGCCTCCAATAACCTGGCCAGATCAGCATCTGAAAAACGGAGTGTTTTCCTGGAGGTCATTTCTTCCTGCACTACCTGCCTGCCTGCCCATCCTTGGGGTTTTTATGGAGCTTTCCCTTGCTGGGGCAGATCAGCTGCAGGCAGTTTGGGCAAGTCGCGCACCCATTAGAGCATTCCAGTGAGTTTAATGAGTTTGCCTTGTTACCATGGAGCGAAAGCCAAGTCAGCATCAGCAGGTGTGCTGATCAAGGGGTGAGGGGGGGGGGGGGGGGGTGGGATTTGTGCGTCTGTGATCATCGGGGGCAGGGGAGAGAGAGGGTCATGTCAGTGAGCCGTCGGGCTGGGGGGGGTTAATGAGGGGGGCCTTGCGCAAGGGGGTCGGGGGATGGGTTTGGGAGGTGGGATGGGAGTAAGGGGGTCAGTAATGTCCATGGCGGGGGGAGGGGGAGGGCTGTATCTGGCCCGGCGGGATAGGGGCATAGGTTCTCTCAACAGACCTGGGGGGTTTTTCTGCTTTTCCGGCGTATGCGTAGTTTGTGGCTTCAATCTGAACTGCTGACCGTCTGGCGAATTAAGCCCCGCCCACTGCCTCTAGCGGCTCGAAATGGTCTAGCCCATATTTTCAAAGACTGAGTGTATATGATTGGGTGTGAAAACTTGGCTGAAAAATGGATCAGGAACTCTCCCATTTTCACGCTAGCTGGACGCTTAGAAAAATTCTCGTAAAATTCCACCCAATATTTGAGTCGAATATGACTCTTCTTCAAATCTGATGAAGAAGAGTCATTGTTAATGATATTGACCCAGATTTTCTGGTCTCTGGATCATTGGCAAACGAATGTACCCCCAAGATGCACGTTGGGACCTCATAGTACGTTGGTCAGGATTTTCCAGTTCTGCCCACCTGCAAGAATCTTCTGGTTCTGCCTAAGTCGATAGACTTTTAGCTGGCTTGCTACACCTGCCATGGTACTGCCTACCACAGCCAAGCCAGAGAATTCCTGCCACTGACTCTGTGGGAATTTCCTGGGAAGTCTGAACTTCTGGCGAGGCAATTCCTCTGCTCCCTGGGACTCTCCGTAAAAGTCTCTGACTCTGATTACTTACCTGGATAGTTACCCAAGAAATATAATACAGAAAAATCCTAGTCCCCTGGGCCATCCTTCCCCCCACCCTTCGACCTCTCCCTCAGTTACCCTTGTGACACCCTAGAATCCCACCCCCCACCACCGATATCCCAACTAATCTCCGACTCCCCAACTCCCTACCTGATCATCTGATTATCCCCCCAACCCACTGACTACCCCAACCTGACCGGCTCCCACCATCCAAAAATGCCCCCAATTCCCCCCCACCGCTATCTTTCCCCTGACCCAACCCAACTACTCCCAATCCACCTGCCACTCTTCTCAGTTGTCACCCAATCCATCCACCGCTTGGCCACCTGTCACCCTACCCACTTGCCACCCTGCCACCTTACTCAACTGCCACCCTACTCAGCTACCAGCCTACCACCTACCAACAGAAACATTCTGCAATATTGGTGTAATGACAGAGGAAGCCCGACTGGAAAGGAATATTGTTGATTACAGAATGCAAAGTAAAACCACTACTGTGATGTACACAGACTAGTCCCTGCCTGGGACTAGAGTTCAGCAGGCCCAGACCTGGCATTTGCTGTTCGGCCAAAGAAAAGAGGAAATTGGAGAAATGATATTGACTGGGGTGGCACGGTGGCACAGTGGTTAGCACTGCTGCCTCACAGCGCCAGGGACCCAGGTTCGATTCCTGGCTTGGGTCACTGTCTGTCTGGAGTTTGCACATCTGCACATTCTTTGCTGCGTCGGTTTCCTCCAGGTGCTCCGGTTTCCTCCCACAGTCCAAAGATGTGCGGGTTAGATTGATGAGCTATGCTAAATTGCTACTTAGTGTCAGGGGACTAACAGGGTAAATACATGGGGCTACGGAGATAGGGGCTGGGTGGGATTGTGGTTGTTGTAGACCCAATGGGCCGAATGGCCTCCTTCTGCACTGTAGGGATTCTATGATGTACAAATAAAACTGATTCAACTATTTGCTTAACTTGATTCTGTTGGTTTCTTTAGCAGGTTCTGAACAGTCATGTGAGTACAAGATCAGGTAGTTTTTAAAATATTTTTATTCCTATACATCTTTCTGAATCAAATCTATCCCAATGAGAATTCTCAAATGTGTAGACCATTCAACTATAACTCTACACTCACCCTTGCTGCTTCCCGGTTCTTCTGGCCAGTTCCTTGGCACTAACACATGCTGCTACCACCTCCCAGGCTGCATTTCCAAACCTTCCTCTGGGACGGTGTCCTGCTGGAGGGAGGAGAGTGTCCTGCCTTGCCTCTACCGCCTCCAATAACCTGGTCAGATCAGCATCTGAAAAACAGGGAGTGTTTTCCTGGAGGTCATTTCTTCCTGCACTGCCTGCCTGCCTGCCCATCCTTGGGGTTTTTATGGAGCTTTCCCTTGCTGGGGCAGATCAGCTGCAGGCAGTTTGGGCAAGTCGTGCACCCATTAGAGCATTCCAGTGAGTTTAATGAGTTTGCCTTGTTACCATGGAGCGAAAGCCAAGTCAGCATCAGCAGGTGTGCTGATCAAGGGGTGAGGGGGGGGGGTGGTGGAATTTGTGCGTCTGTGATCATCGGGGGCAGGGGAGAGAGAGGGTCATGTCAGTCAGCCGTCGGGCTGGGGGGGGGTTAATGAGGGGGGCCTTGCGCAAGGGGGTCGGGGGATGGGTTTGGGAGGTGGGATGGGAGTAAGGGGGTCAGTAATGTCCATGGCGGGGGGAGGTGGAGGGCTGTATCTGGCCCAGGGGGGAGAGTGGGCGGCACGGTAGCACAGTGGTTAGCACTGCTGCTTCACAGCTCCAGGGTCCCGGGTTCGATTCCCGGCTCGGGTCACTGTCTGTGTGGAGTTTGCACGTTCTCCTCGTGTCTGCGTGGGTTTCCTCCGGGTGCTCCGGTTTCCTCCCACAGTCCAAAGATGTGCGGGTTAGGTTGATTGGCCAGGTTAAAAATTGCCCCTTAGAGCCCTGGGATGCATAGGTTAGAGGGATTAGCGGGTAAATATGTGGGGGTAGGGCCTGGGTGGGATTGTGGTCGGTGTAGACTCGATGGGCCGAATGGCCTCCTTCTGCACTGTAGGGTTTCTATGATATGATTACCACATGACTAAGATTTGTCTACAAGTCAATTGGGAAAACACACATTTAGCTTCACTATTGCACCAGGAATCCGACGGAGGCTCACTTCCAGACCATAAGGGGACAGAATAATCTCATTCAGTGATACATTATAGAATGTAAACATGTACACAAATTTAACCCCGATAGCTGCTGAGAAAACTAGGGCTGTGGAACTGGCAGGCAATTTGCAAATTTCCTCTAAACTTATGCAGTCCAGCATTATCATGCTCTTTTTTAGTAACAAAATGGATATGCCACCATCTGCATTTCACTGCAAAGTACATTATAATTTATTTAGCTTCTGCAACACTGAAGGTTTATATGATCCTGACCTGGAATGATCTATTATCAACCACCCTAAACCATTGATCTCTACTGTAACATTGTTATAAATAGATGTTGTGCAGCAGGTAGTTATTGAATACATATACTATTTCATGCATTGCCTGAACATCTGATGAAAAGGCTGGGATTTCATAGGTGGGATAGAAAATTTGGCAAATTGTATTTTTCCAGATCATACTTAGATTGACTATGTACTCTTCATGTTCCATTTATACCAGTACAAAACAATCTTTTTCACCATTTATTGAGAGGCTTGAATGCTACAAACATATGGCAGCAAAACAAGATTTTAACTGTAACAATATTTGGAATCTTACCTTTGATATTTTCCAATGCCATTATCTTTTTTAAGATAACAAACATTCATCAGCTGACTCATGTGACTCTGGGATCTGATTTGTCCAGCAGTAACTTCAGCTGGGATCATAACATGATTCTGAATCAGAAAGATTTGGCCCACGTGGACTGGGAGCAGCTACTTGCAGATAAAACTGTGCCAAAGCAGTGGGAAATATTCAAGGAGGAGACAGTGAGAGTACAAGGAAAATATGTTCCTGTAATGATGAAGGGTGGCACTCTTCCTGAACCTGCTCATGGGCCTGGATAAACTTGGCATTAACAGATCCAAGCAGCGGGCAATCTACTGTCTGCCCCTCTACCATGGCTATATTTGTGGTTGGGTGTCTCTGGAAAGGAAACACTGGTGTCTCTCAGCACCATTGAGGCCTTCCATGCTCAGTGGGCACAGCGGGTACTGGGTGTTTATAAACATGGTTAATCACATTTTTGTTTAATGCTTTAAGTTTCCTTTGTGATTTATTTTTGTTTGATGCAGTATCCCTTTAAGAAGCAGCTCTATTAAGAACATAGAACATAGAACAGTACAGCACAGAACAGGCTCTTTGGCCCACCATGTTGTGCCGAGCTTTATCTGAAACCAAGATCAAGCTATCCCACTCCCCATCATCCTGGTGTGCTCCATGTGCCTATCCATTAACCGCTTAAATGTTCCTAAAGTTCCGACTCCACTATCACTGCAGGCAGTCCATTCCACAACCCAACCACTCTCTGCGTAAAGAACCTACCTCTGATATCTTTCCTATATCTCGCACCATGAACCCTATAGTTATGCCCCCTTGTAATAGCTCCATCCACCCGAGGAAATAGTCTTTGAACGTTCACTCCATCTATCCCCTTCATCATTTTATAAACCTCTATTAAGTCTCCCCTCAGCCTCCTCCGCTCCAGAGAGAACAGCCCTAGCTCCCTCAACCTTTCCTCATAAGACCTACCCTCCAAAGAAGGCAGCATCCTGGTAAATTTCCTCTGCACTCTTTCCAGCGCTTCCACATCCTTCTTATAGTGAGGTGACCAGAACTGCACACAATATTCCAAATGTGGTCTCACCAAGGTCCTGTACAGTTGCAGCATAACCCCACGGCTCTTAAGCTCCAACCCCCTGTTAATAAAAGCTAACACACTATAGGCCTTCTTCACAGCTCTATCCACTTGCGTGGCAACCTTTAGAGATCTGTGGATATGGACCCCAAGATCTCTCTGTTCCTCCACAGTCTTCAGAACCCTACCTTTGACCCTGTAATCCACATTTAAATTAGTCCTACCAAAATGAATCACCTCACATTTATCAGGGTTAAACTCCATTTGCCATTTTGCAGCCCAGCTTTGCACCCTATCTATGTCTCTTTGCAGCCTACAACAGCCCTCCACCTCATCCACTACTCCACCAATCTTGGTGTCATCAGCAAATTTACTGATCCACCCTTCAGCCCTCTCCTCTAAGTCATTAATAAAAATCACAAACAGCAGAGGACAAAGCACTGATCCCTGTGGCACTCTGCTAGCAACCTACCTCCAATCCGAAAATTTTCCATCCACCACCATCCTCTGTCTTCGATCAGACAGCCAGTTACCTATCCAATCAGCCAACTTTCCCTCTATCCCACACCTCCTTACTTTCATCATAAGCCGACCATGGGGGACCTTATCAAACGCCTTACTAAAATCCATGTATATGACATCAACTGCCCTACCTTCATCAACACACTTAGTTACCTCCTCAAAAAATTCAATCACATTTGTGAGGCACGACTTGCCCTTCACGAACCCGTGCTGACTATCCCGGATTAATCCGCATCTTTCTAAATGGTCGTAAATCCCATCCCTAAGGACCTTTTCCATCAATTTACCAACCACCGAAGTAAGACTAACCGGCCTATAATTACCAGAGTCATTTCTATTCCCTTTCTTAAACAGAGGAACAACATTTGCCACTCTCCAGTCCTCTGGCACCATCCCCGTGGACAGTGAGGACCCAAAGATCAAAGCCAAAGGCTCTGCAATCTCATCCCTTGCCTCCCAAAGAATCCCAGGATATATATATATATATATATATTATTGACCTTCAGTTTATCCAAAACTGCCAGTACATCCTCCCTCCGAACATCTATTTCCTCCAGCCTATTAGCCTGTAACACCTCCTCTTCCTCAAAAACATGGCCCCTCTCCTTGGTGAACACTGAAGAAAAGTATTCATTCATCACCTTGCCTATCTCTACTGACTCCATACACAAGTTCCCACTACTGTCCTTGACCGGCCCTAACCTGGAGAGGGAGCACACGGTGTCTGCTGCTACGCTCGGGGCCTTCCTCGACTGATGAATGCTATAATGGCTGCGGTGCATCATCACCTCGGAGACACTATTTTGATTTGATTTTATAGATTTCCTTCGAATTTCTGTTGTAGTTGCAGTGCCCCACCAGGGGCTCTCATTCCTTCTATGATTATTTTGTTTTACTGCTCACTTCTTTTAATTTATTGTTCTTCAAAAAGAGCATAAGGAATGACTTCTGCAGCGATGTTCGCTGCCAGGTGGCCCTGGAGAGGAAGTATGCAGTGTCGACTGGTACACTTGAGGCTTTTCATGACAAGTGAAGGCTAGAGTGCATCATCAGCCCCAGTGACACTTTTTTAATTTGCTTTGTTAAGTTTCCTTTCAAAGTTGTGATTTTTGCCCTATTAGGGGCTGTCAACCCCCGTTAATTTGTTATTATTTTTGATCAATTGTTCAATTAAAAGAGCATATAAAGAAACACTGCTGGGTCAATAAATCTAATATTAAGTTTGAAAAATTGGCATCTTGTTTCCTAACTGACCATCTGGCTTTGGAGTGAATTAACATTGACAACTATAACTGTCAATGTTCACACCTGCATAATGGCTATGTAGGCAGGGTACCGTATAGCAACAATGCTTGAAGAACAACAATGAAGTCAATATCATCAGAGAAGAATTGGAATAGAAAATATAAAATTCGAGATGGAAAAAGGGGGAAGTTAGAACCAAAAAATCAAAAATGCAAAGCATAAAGAATCTTTAAAATCACAATTGCACTTTCTGCTGGATTTGATTTTTTTTTACACCACAGGGAATCATTAGAATTCAAAAGCCAAACATGTATCACCCATAAAATGTTGCTAATGAATGAGTCAATTTTCACATATTCGTTTTTGTTTCAATGCTCGTTGCTTCTGGGCAAATGCATCAGCAATATAGAAATGTAAAGATGGCTTCATTTGAGCCATTTCATTCAATATTCATGAAGTCCCAGATGTGCATCAAAGTAGTGTTATAAAGATGACAGAACATGTTCAGCCACTTCAATCAAATCAAGATAGCAGTAGGCATCCATCTAAAAGCTTTGCATGTGTACGATTCTGGTAGAAAACTTCAAAAAGCTTTTCATAGCTGGAACTTATTTGAATATTGTTTTTTTAACTTTATAACTTACTTTCATCAACCTGCCATTATTTCTAGCATCTGACTTTCTCATTAACAGAATGTAACCAAATATCAGCCTCACCTCTCAGATATTTTCTCTGCCTTTAGATTCCAGTTGCACTCAATATATGTTAAAAGTGTTAAAAGTTTCCTTGTGTTGATTACTTGATCAAATTAATATCATTGACAGGGGAGACTAGGACGCGGGGGCACAGCCTTAGAATAAAAGGGAGTCACTTTAGAACAGAGATGAGGAGAAATTTCTTCAGCCAGAGAGTGGTGGGTCTGTGGAATTCATTGCCACAGAGGGCTGTGGAGGCCGAGACGTTGAGCGTCTTCAAGACAGAAATTGATAAATTCTTGATTTCTCGAGGAATTAAGGGCTATGGGGAGAGAGCGGGTAAATGGAGTTGAAATCAACCATGATTGAATGGTGGAGTGGACTCGATGGGCCGAATGGCCTTACTTCCGCTCCTATGTCTTATGGTCTTATGGACATGATGAAACTTGAAAATTTGAAATAAAAATTGAAAATCCTAGCAGTGATCAATCAGCGTTGCTGGCTGAGCACTGTGCTTGGCCACACAATGAACTTTGAAGGTCAAGCAAGACTCCATTGCTGCTGCAACTCATATTCCCAACTTTCAGGTACAAAGGCTGTCAATGATTTACAATCTATTTATTGTATTGATGCAAAAACAAACTACTGCAGATACTGGAAATCTGAAATAAAGACAAGAAATGCAGGAAATACTCAGCAGGCCAAGCAGCATCCATGGAGTGAAACAGAGTTGATTCCAGTAATGTATCATATTTCTCCACTCAATTGCTTCTCCAATTTTCCATTCAATTTTCTCTTATATCTTCTCTCTTTTCAACACGAATTGCAATTCTTATATCTCCTCTCTTTTTAATAACAATCACAAGAAAATAATCAAGAACAGAAACTCTAACTCATTTTCACCTTCTTGGCCCAGAGTACATCACACTGCATTCATACTGAATCATTAACTCGGTAAAAATCAAATCTGGAACATTAGTGTCCTCTTCATTCAGTATTCAACCATGTGATGCAAATATTCCTAAGAACTTTTACAGTATAATTTTTTTACTCACAACAGTTTATTTCTGTAAATAAAACCATAGACCTGGGATCTAATGGTAATTTAAGGTACAATGAATTTATGTTATTACTACATCCCAAATTAGCCTTCTTATTGAAACAAACCCAATTGTAGTTTATTTTTTTAAAAAGCTCTTGTGTATATTGTTACTCATTTAAAGGTAGAAGGACTTGCCTTGCACCATTTTTTGGTAATGACTAAACCTGAATAAATGGGCTCATTGGTTAGTAAGAGAGGTAAATTGAAATTCTAGGCCTAACTTCACCCCTCTACTAATGTATTTTCTCAAAGTTCTGACATCAAGCTATGATGGAAGTCTTTGTTTATTAACAGCTAATAAAAAACTAGCTAAAAACTACATTTGTCTTGTGTGCACTTAATTCAACTTATTTCACACAGTTCGAGATACAGAAGTAATTTATTTAACAGTGCAAAAATGAGTTTTTAAGTCAAGAAACCTAGATGAAGAGTTAAGGCTTGTATGGTAGTGCACAGCAAGTTTGAGACGGGTAAGAGAGAAGACAAGATAAGTTAAGCGTTAGTTTACGCAATTGTTCTAACTTTTAAAAATGGGTATAAAAACTTGAAGGAGATGGATGCAGTAACCATAACAATTAAATGTGATTAAAACCAAGATGCATAGATACTAAAATTGTAATTACTGGATTAATTGGAATTTTTAAAATCACAACATTTATATTAAGCAATGTTTAGGTAATTCAATACAACTACCTTTCTGGCAAATTAGGAGCATTAGTGCAGGGTTTCTTTCAGACAACGTAACTTGTTAGTGCCGATAACTCGCATTACCCCTTTTTTTCTTTTCAGCAATAAAAACAATTAACATTAGAGTTTGGTTCATAAAATGATCTAAAATATTAGCATCATTAAATATAACCTGTAAATCTTACAACAGCATTGGTTGAAGAGGCTGATTTCATAGCTTCACTAGCATGCAATCTGGCCATATTAAACTTTAGTAAGTAACTAAAATAATTGCTGTTTTCAAATATCAGATCAATTGCAGTATTAAACAAAGTCAACTATACATTAAAAAGAAATTAATGACACATGGTTAGAGCTTTCCTACCTTCCATCCAATAAAAGTATCATTGTCAGCAACTCATGGAAATTTGCAACCATTAATATGATTGATGAAATTAAAGAAAAGAGCAACTGTTAATAATCTTGGCATTAAACTAGTTCTAATTTTGTGTTAATTGCTGGATATAGTTGCTCATGTATTTGTGTTCAATACATTTAGCTTTTCTATTCAAGCAGCTAATTTAGTATAATTTGGCCACTAGGTGCCACCCTGATGCTTAACATGGAAGACTCAAGGATTATTGTTCAAAACGGCCAATCCTGAACAAAACTATTTTGCTACAAACGTGACAGATTCATCCGAACAGGAATGTGAACAAGTTAAGGTCTCAGTACCGAAAATGATTCATTGTCAGATAGATATTTGATTAATCTGCCATGTAGACTGGCCTGTGTTAAATTGTGCATATAAAGAAATATAAAGTGAATTGGTGGGTCTCACTGAGAAACAGTGTGATGATGAGTTTCTGCTATGAAAAAATAAAATTAGCAGCTTGTCTCAATTAACAACACCGTTGCTTCCGAATAAAAGGTTGTGAGATTGTAACCCCAGTACAGATAAATGGCAGTACAAGATAGAGGGAGTACCATGCACTGTGACAAAATCAATGGCATCAGCCTGAAAGAATATTATTGCAATATCTCTCATTTCTGTTATTGTATATCTTTATTCAGCTTGCAGGACAAGATAGTTGAGGATGACAATTATAGAGTCAGTCTGAGATCATCTAACAAGAGCGATGCGCAGAGGATCAAACAAACAAAAAGATAAATTGTAGCTGACAGTACATTTTTTAAAGATTCCATCCATTTCTCATATCCATGAAAAATATTTGTGAAATTCTTCAACATTACTTTCTTCTAACACAATTGAAAATTGAATTGTAGAAACAGAGTTGTCCCTCCAAAGTGATCATTACTGTGTCAATGGAATGGCTTTCAGCACTTCATAATAATGGCATCAAAGCAATTTAGGAGATTAATAGCTTGGTCTTCTTGCATCACAATCTTCATTGTAAGCAGTGCACCTTCCCAAGGGTAATTTCATCATGACTATTTTCATCCTATTTCTGAGTGTGGAATTTGAACAAGCTGTTTTAACAATTCATAAGTGTGAAGTGGGGCATTTGGTTGGAAGGATAGGAAGGAAGTCTAAATAGGGTAGAGGAGGAAAGGGATCTAGGGTACGGATACACATAGCATCAAAAGCAGTGATGCCCTTTAATAAGACCAGGGGAAAGCAAACCAAGCACTGGAATTAATTTCTGGAGGAATAGAATTAATAGCAGAGAAGTCATACTGAACCGATTTCATAGAATCCCTACATAGAATCCCTACAGTGCAGAAGGAGGCCATTCAACCCATCGAGTCTGCACCAATTCTCTGACAGAGCATCCCACCCAGGCCCTATCCCCAGAACCCCACATATTTACTCCTTTAATCCCCCTAATCTACACATCTTCAGACACTAAGAGGCAATTTAACATGGCCAATCCACCTAACCTGCACATCTTGGGACTGTGGGAGGAAACCAAAGGAAACCCATGCAGACACGGGGAGAATGTGCAAACTCCACATAGACAGTCACCCAAGGCTGGAATCGAACCTGAGTCCCTGGTGCTGTGATGTAGCAGTGCTAACCACTGTGCCATCGTGCCACCATGGTCCAGAAATCTCCTGCTATGGAGTGCATGTCCTGCACCAGGGTCTCCACAGCAGAGTCCAACCTCACAGTGTTGGTCTTGGTGCACTGTAATGACATAACCATGTCTTCAATTAGAAGGTATGGGACTCCTCCAGTTGGCCTTGCAGTCTGAGGAAGGATGCTCACAACTCTGCCTTTGCAGCTCCAGCAGCTGTGGGGCGATCGGGCTCAGGGGCACTTCAGCAGTACAAGCTTGGGCTCCAGCATTCCTCCGAATGCCGGTTCCCTGGGAAGTGCCTGCCTCCACCTGCTGTGGATCATCAGCTGTGAGGTGCTCACCAGTGAGTGACGCAGAAGTCTGTCTACTTATTGGACCCCATGAGGTGTGATTATCTGCGCTGGTGCCGTGTGTGAGTTGCATCTTGCATCTTCCACAATGGGGTCGGAGAAGTCCCCTTCTCCGCTGCTGGAGTCATGTGCTTCCAGGGGTGCAAGGATGGTCCAGCCTGTTCTCGTGGTCAGTCTGCAAGAGAAAGCACATGGAATCAGTGCATTACATGAGACATGGAGGGAACAGCGTTTACTCACTTAAGACTTGAGGAATGAAAGCATTTATATTGAGGATTCTCACATTTCTTTGCTACCCCCATTTCACTAGCAGTGCTGGGCAGCTCGAGGGCCCACTCCTCAAAGTGTTTTTTTTTTATTTGTTCATGAGATCTGGGCATCATTGGCTGGGCCTGCATTTATTGCCTATCCCTGAGGGCATTTAGTAGTCAGCCGCATTGCTGTGGATCTGGAGTCACATGTAGGCCAGACCAGGTAAGGACAGATGAATCCCAATTGCTTTTCCCTGAAGGACATTAGTGAACCAGATGTGTTTTTACAACAATGGTTTCATGGTCATCATTAGATTTTTAATTCCAGATTTTTATTGAATTCGAATTTCACCATCTGCCATGGTGGGATTCGAACCCGTATCCCCAGAGCAGTACCGTGGGACTCTGGATTATGAGTCCAGTGACAATACCACCAAGCCACCTGTAAGGGTTTGCAAAGTGGGCAAGACTCCAACTGGCCATGCAGTCTGAGGAGTGATGCTGTCATCCCTTCCTGGGACCAGGAACCCCAACGGTCTGGCATCAACTGGGAATACTAGTTGTTTACCTTCTGTAATGAGCAGCCTGCCCACTTTGAGAATCCAGACAACATCTGCGTACTGTACCATAAACATCCATTCTTCATTATCTTCATTCCTCATGAACACGTGGTCTCAGGTTAACCCAGCACCTTCACCACAGACACAGAGAATGGCTCTCTCATGTTCTCCCTTTAACAGGAACCATAGCTTAAGCAAAGCATTGAAGCATTTAAATTTATTATTTCTGAGATACTCATAAGTAAATACTGCACTGCTTAAAAAGCTCCAAGACCACAAATTGGAAAGTAAAGTTCTTGAGCAAAAAATAATTATTGTAAATAAACAAGCATTTTAACTTTTATTAAGGTCATGTCATAGCTTTAAAATTAAGTTATTTGTCTTCATTCCGTTGGGCAAGATCAGATCCTGTTCCAGTTGGTGTTACTGCTGAATGGGAGAAATCTAGAATGGAACCCAGGTTCAAAAGATCGTAACATATAAAATACTTGTAGGAAATCTTTAATTAATGTCAAAGTTTTACTTGAATTAAGATGTATTTTACTTGCAGGATAGCGGGAATAGAATCAATTGTGCTAATGGGCCAAAAGGCCTTGTGCCTTAAGTTTCTAATAATTTCAATGTGAAAGGGAGACATTCACTCATCGAGGGGTTAGGAGTGAAGGATGGAAGAAGACTTTGGAACCTTCCAGCAGAGACCCCCAAAACCCCACTGGAGAGAGACCCCCATGAAGGCAAGACAGTGAGACTCCCTAAATTCCTCAGGTGGGTCTGGGACAGAATTAATTCTGTTAGATTTTCTCTGCCCTCAGATGAAGTACCCTTTAAGAGTTTCTGGGCTATTTATCAAATGAATCACAGTTACTGAAAAACCAGGTTTAAACGCCTGTCTGTGTGGAGTTTGCACATTCTCCTCGTGTCTGCGTGGGTTTCCTCCGGGTGCTCTGGTTTCCTCCCACAGTCCAAAGATGTGCAGGTTAGGTTGATTGGCCATGCTAAAATTGCCCCTTAGTGTCTTGGGATGCGTAGGTTAGAGGGATTAGCGGGTAAAATATGTAGGGATATGGGGGTAGGGCCTGGGTGGGATTGTGGTCGGTGCAGACTTGATGGGCCGAATGGCCTCTTTCTGTACTGTAGGGCTTCTATGATATCTATGATATCTAAACTGGGAAGTGAACTTGGTATATTCTGAATGCAACCCTAGTATTTCATTTCTGGAACTGATGAGCTCTTCCACTTCCATAGAATATTTAATACGTAAATAAAGCTTGAAGCAAATAACTATTTCCTTAAAGATAAAATAAATAATTACAGAAAAAAGTATGTGCCGGGACTATTGCATCTGTTTATTGAGTCATCGTTTAGAACCATCTCCTACTGGCATATAGTAGTGTTCATAGAATCATAGAATCCCTACAGTGCAGAACAGGGCTATTCGGCCCATCGTGTCTGCACGGACCACAATCCCACCCAAGCCCTATTAGAACATAGAATATAGAAAAACTACAGCACAAACAGACCCTTCGGCCCACAAGTTGCACCTAGGCCTATATATAGGCTTACCTATAACCCTCAATCCTATTAAGTCCCATGTACTCATCCAGAAGTCTCTTAAAAGACCCTAACGAGTTTGCCTCCACCACCATTGACGGCAGCCGATTCCACTCACCCACCACCCTCTCAGTGAAAAACTTACCCCTGACATCTCCTCTGTACCTACTCCCCAGCACCTTAAACCTGTGTCCTCTCGTAGCAGCCATTTCAGCCCTGGGAAAAAGCCTCTGAGAATCCACCCGATCTATACCTCTCAACATCTTGTACACCTCTATCAGGTCACCTCTCATCCTTCATCTCTCCAAGGAGAAAAGACCGAGCTCCCTCAACCTATCCTCATAAGGCATGCCACCCAATCCAGGCAACATCCTTGTAAATCTTCTCTGCACCCTTTCAATAATTTCTACATCCTTCCTGTACTGAGGCGACCAGAACTGAGCACAGTACTCTAAGTGGGGTCTGACGAGGGACTTATAAAGCTGCATCATTATCTCCCGACTCCTAGAATCATAGAATCATAGAAAGAATCATAGAAACTCAATCCCTCGATTGATGAAGGCGAGCACACCATATGCCTTCCTAACCACCTCCTCTACCTGCGAGGCCGATTTAAGAGTCCTATGGACCCGGACCCCAAGGTCCTTCTGATCCTCAACACTGCTAAGAGTCTTACCCTTGATATTATACTCCTTCATCCCATTTGACCTGCCAAAATGGACCACTACACATTTATCCGGGTTGAAGTCCATCTGCCACTTCTCCGCACAGTCTTGCATCCTATCTATGTCCCACTAACTTCTGACATCCCTCCAGACTATCCACAACCCCACCAACCTTCGTGTCGTCGGCAAACTTACCAACCCATCCCTCCACTTCCTCATCCAGGTCATTTATGAAAATGACAAACAGCAAGGGTCCCAGAACAGATCCCTGGGGCACTCCACTGGTGACCGACCTCCATTCAGAAAAAGACCCGTCTACAACCACTCTCTGCCTTCTGCAGGCAAGCCAGTTCTGGATCCACAAGGCAACAGCCCCTTGGATTCCATGCCCTCTCACTTTCCCGCAATCCCACATATTTACCCTGCTAATCCCCCTGACACTAGGGTCAATTTAGCATGGCCAATCAGTTCTCTGATGTCACGGCACTATGCAACTGGTATATTTGATGCAACAGAAATAAATTTTCAAAAACCTTTTAATGCACAGAATACACAAGATGCAAACAACTGGACCATATTGGAAAATAATGTAAACAGGATTAAATCAGTGAACTTGGAATGAATCTGTATTGAAATGTCTAATGTATAGTTCAGGGTTTGTTTCTAAATTTTAATTAATTCTAAGTGAAGACCAGGTCATTGAGTGTCTTTAAGACAGAGATAGATAGGTTCTTGATTAATAAGGAGATCAGGGATTAAGGGGAAAAGGCAGGAGAATGGGGATGAGAAAAATATCAGCCATGATTGAATGGCGGAGCAGACTCAATGGGCCGAGTGGCCTAATTCTGCTCCTATGTCTTATGGTCTTATGAAACATGTTCAAAATTGCCAAACATAACTCTGTAAAATTATGATTGTTATTTTTAAAAATGGACAAGGCTTTACCCTGGCTAGTCTTGATTCATATATCCCAAAGAAATTTCTAACCTTCAGACAAATGAGCAGAGTCTCGTTATCTTTTTTAAAAAGGCATTAAAGCCTCTTCCAATGCTGCACAAAGCTACTTTGCATTTCTAAAGAAGAATTCTGGCCACCAGAAACACCGGGCAGGATTCTCAAGCATCATGAAATGGCCAGTGGGAATCCCGATGCCCCACAGAATGGAGTGTCAGCCAAAAATTGGGGTTGCCAACAGGTGCCAAAGCAATTGGGATTCACCTGACCTGTGTCACCAGCGGGATGTACAATGAGACGGGATTAATTAATTAACTCACAGCGAAGTCACCACAAGGTAGCAGTACTCTTAATATGATTGAATTTCACATTTGAGGGAGAGAGGAGTGTAACTAAGTCTTAAATAAAGGCAATTATAAGAGTATAAAGATAGTGCTGACTAAAGTGAACTGGGAAATTAGGTTAAAGGATAGGTCAGTAGGGATCCAATAGCAGACAATTAAGGAGATTCCAGAAAGGTCCATCAGAACATGCATGATCTTATTGAATGACAAAGCAGACTTAAGGGATAGAATTTTCCTGTCCCGCTCACCACGGGAATCATAGCGGGGCGGGGGGGAGCAATGCAGCGGTTGACTTCGGACAGGATTTTTCAGTCTTGGGGCAAGTGTTGTTGGAAACTTTGCCCAAGGAGTCAATTAGCCCACTCCTGCTCCTACTTTGTATGCTCACATGTGAAACACAAATCTTCTTTCCCAAGAATTATCCATCTGTAAGGAGCATTGCTCCTCGAGATTCCAGCTTTTCTGCTATCATCACCAAAAATTTGCTTGTTCCACCATTGACAGTTGTTCATAACCCTTAGAACGGGACCCATACCTGGGCCTGAGATAATGCAAAAAAGGGCAGGATGATCAATCCTATCCTCCAGGTGTCAAATGACCTTGCTACATGCTTAGTTATGGCGTTGTCACAAAGTTTAAAATTGTAGGCAAAGGAATTTACTGTAGATGCATTAAGTCAGATGCTTATATTCAGGCTGATTGGTGTTAAAGTCATTAGAGCAAGGTTAAATAAATGCCAGATTATAAAATGTCCACATGTGACCCTGTTCTTGCACTATGTTTTTATTATTGGTGCCATATATATTTACGATGGGTGAAAAATCTTTGGACTTGGTGTGAATTATGGCGAACTGTCCATTGGTATTGCAAAATAAAGTGGGGAGTTTCAACACAGGTAAGGGAGGATCTGAGTGGAGGATGGGAAATGGGAGCCAGCAGTAAAAGGGTTAGATAATGTTAATGAAATCCTGCTATTAGATTCCTAGCATTTCCAGGCTGCACCTGCTCCCTCCAACCATCACCCTTGCAAACATGCTCCCCTCCTCAAGCTCCCCCAAAATTATGGGCAAATTTTCTTACTATCTCCGATGCTTAGGAGCAAACAAATTCAAAAGGTTTTCATGTCTCAAATGCCTTAATCTAGTTTCCAACTGAATGCATTCACAGAAGTAAAATGTTTAAATGATAGATTAGTAGATACAGGGAGATTCATTTGGGACTCCCATTGAAGAGGGTTTAAATGAAAAGTGATGAATTCTATATAGTTCTGAAAAATCCATTGCCACCAAGGTCCAAAAGAAATTCTATTAAAGGACTGTGTTCTATGCCCTGAAGAGCTGAAACTAACATTATGTATGTCTCTGTGACAGTGTCTAATTGCCTTATCTTTCATGTGTTTCATGCATTGCTCCTTTCTTTTAAGTAGTGGCAGTTCTGTCTGTTATTCTCCAATGACTCCAAAGAAACTGAGCACATCTGTTCAAATTTCAGTCATGAACCAGAAAGGCTGGTCAACACTAATTAGTACTTCTTGCTTTGCTGAAGCATACCCAACACAAAATAGTTTTACTTCTTGTTGGAAAGAACTTACTTTTCTTGAGTTTATTCATCAGTGTTGCAATGTACACACTATGAAAGTCATGCAAATAGTATGGATTTAATCATTTTTGCATGTTTTCTAATAGAAATGGGCCTCCCTTTTTGTAAAATTAATTACCAATGTTAATGTTTGATGTGTTTATTTGACATTTCTCTGTCTGTTGTTTTAATCCATTTATTTTAAATGGTAAACACCTTCATTAAATTAGCAGACTGAGGAAAATCATGTGAACACAATAATTAATTTCCATGCTACAATCTGCAACAATAATTTCTTGGCCACAGTTGAGTTGCATTAATTAAAGAGCACTGTTATACCATGGATGCTGGTTGGAGACTAATATTTGCAGAGTGCAATACTCAAACCTCAGATCAATCCTATTGTCAACTATGAACTGTGCTTTTTTTTATTCATTCGTGAACACGGGCGTCGCTATCTGGCCAGCATTTATTGCCCATCCCTTGTTGCCCAAGGACAGTTGAGTCAACCACATTGCTGTGGCTCTGGAGTCACATGTGACCAGCAGATTTCCTTCCTTAAAGGACGTTAGTGAAGTGACAATCGACAAAAGTTTGATGGTCATCAGTAGATTTTTATTAAATTCAAATTTCACTATCTGCTGTGGCAGGATTTGAACCAGAACATTAGCTGAGTTTCTGGATTAATAGTCTAGTGATATTACCACTAGGCCATCACCTCCCCTAGTGATAGTGTACAGGTAACTAAGAATAAACTTGGAGAGCTCCACACTGCAGTAAGCTCATTTTCAATATTATGAGATTGTGGGTAGCACAATCCACTAAATCATTCTTAATCGCTTATTTGCATCTGATGAGAAACCAAAGCAGCGTGTGTTCACCTACTCGAGATGATCTTGCATCTCTCATCATTTGTGTGCCTGGGTTTCAAATTGGCAACTTCATTTGTGAGTTATACTACATTTCACAATGATGTATATCTTAAACCATTTTTTAACTGATGTGTAAGTGACAGCATATCTATGCCCAATTAGTCAAATTATGAATATATCAATGGTTTTGTTCTCACATTTGTTGCCAAAGAAGGAGAATCTGAAGTTAGGTGTTTATGATTCAACAATTAAATGATGGTTAAATAAAATCACCCCCTACACTACCCTTGGTCAAAATGCAAATATATACACATTTATATTTGCAGTTGGCATCAATGCGCGTGAAACTCTAAAGGTACATTTACCTTTCAGAGTTATCTGGCTTCAAAGTGAATAATCAATCAGCAAAAAAGAATCGAATAATTTAATTGGATAGTACTCTTAAAAAGTTGCGACAGGCACATAGGCTCCTTCTGTAGTGTATGATTTTGTGATTCAGTAAATGATCTAACATAAAAATGTTTGATTTCCGTCTGTTAGATAATTAGATGTACTTTTTTTGCTGTCTTTACCATAATCAGAGTCATGGTATGTTCTGAGAAAGAGAGTTCACACTACTTTTGTACCTCAATTTCCTGGACTGTCTCTGGGACCAAATCACAATGACTTAAAATAGCTTTCTGCTGAACTTTGGAAGCAGGCCTAAGGCAAGCACGTCTACTCAGATAAGTGATTATGGAATATATGATAGTCACTCATCCATGTTTTTAAAGGTTCGGAAGATTTTAATCAGGGTACATGTTTCTATAGTAATAAAATGATGTTAATAGTTTGTGATTCCAATATACACATGGTGCTCGAGAGGGGGACAATATTAACTCAGTAACAAGGTGATTAGAGGATACTGTAAAGAGTTAAGTGTATTTTGCTGACTCCGTGTTATTATTCTGATGCCACTTTTAAGTATCTTTGATGTAGTACAATTTAGTGATAGTTTGCTTCAAGTGCAGAGGTAAAAGGTAGAGTAAGTTTAAGAATTATGACTGAACCACTGAATACTGTACTCACATTTTGATACATCTGAGACACATAGAAAATTTTGTTGTATAGTGTCTCATTGAAGACCTGAGCACATATACTGCACAGGGCAGGATTTTCTGGTCGCACTCGCCCTAAAACCAAAAAGTCCTGCCCGAGGTCATCAGTCCTTTGCATGGTTCCGCACCCCCTCCACCCCTTCCGCTTGTTACGATTCCCATAGTGGGAGGGATGGGAAAATTCCCTCCCCTTGTGAAATGTGATGTCTTCATCAAAGACCCGAGCCTGTTGATCCTACACGTGCTTATACTCAGATGTTTAAAGAAACAAGAAGAATTAGAACAAGAAACCAGTCCAACTACTGCTACCTATTTCTGAAAGTTACATAGGATCTACATTATAGTTTGGCAAATTTTAATACAGTATTGTAGACAATGGATTAGATTTTAACATCCACTGTCAAACAGAAACCACGTAGTCACAGGTTTCAAACAGGGGTAATATACTTAACACCCATTATCAGCTCCACTACTATTTTTCCTGGGCTTTCTGTTGTGTGGCTAAGGCACTCAACTGAATTTGGGGGGAATCTCATTGACCATTGCAAAGACACCGTGATTACAGCACACCGCCCTGTATTTTTTCTGGCACCTAATACTGCACCAGTCTGAGATCAGCAAGCTACATGAAGGCACTTGTTTGTATTGCATGCTGTGCCTGATAATTAAAATCTGTCCCACACAGTTGATTATAGTCAAGTTGTATATCAACAAATGAATAAATAACTGTATAATCTATTTGTTAATATGGTTGAAGGAGGATTGCTATCAAAGGCACTGCAAAATATACATCCATTTGAAAAGGAAAGATTTAACCTTGATTAACATCTCATCCAAAGGCAGCACCTCTGATAATGTAATGCACTTAGTACAGGCATGACTCTGTCAGCCATGCCTTGTGCTCAAATTGTAGTGGGATGAATCCAATTACTGTAAATGTACAATTTGCACTGAGCATTGCTAATTTACCTATTTTACATTAAGTAAATGTAAATGTTTAGAGTTCAAGCCATTCTCCTAGTTTTCAAAATCAAGGAAATCACATGTTGGTTCATGATGTATTCCAGTAAAGAAAGGTTCTCTATTTGATCCTTGTGATTTGATTATGTATAAGATATATAAAGTAGACATGGTTCACTTCTCAGAGTGGCCAGTGATGATGAACCCAAGGAAAATATCTAGCATAAAAACCTCAAAATGTAACACTGACTAGACAAACACAGAGCAATGCTAGTTACATCAAGGCACTGCTTTGGTACCCAATGGACCAGTAAGGAATAGAGATGTAACACAAATATCAAAGATAAGCTCCAGTCTCCCAGCAGGGTTGCCTATAAATAATGCTAAAAGATGTTCCATGCTGGTGTAAAACTCATGGTCAAAGGCATAACATTGATACGGTATAATCATACAAAGTTGTGCCAGACACAAAAACAGAAAATGCAGGAAAATCTCAGCAGGTATGACAGCATCTATGGGGAGAGAATAGATCCAACATTTTGAGTCTAGATGACCTTCCATCAGTGCTGAGAGCAAAGAGAATCAGTGGAGATTTATACTATGAGAGGGGGGGGGAGGGGGGTGGAATGGGACAAAGGGAATGTAAATGAGGATACAGAAGACTGAGATAGTGCTGAAGAGTGTCCATTAAGTGATCAGAATACGTGAATGGCAGAACAGGTACAGTTGTTAAAGGACTGCCTGAGGAATGTGGCAGTTGCCCTGAAGGTTGGTGGGGTGGGAGGTGGGGGGTGGGGGGAGGGGGGGGAGGAGGGGGGGATGGGAGGGGGCAGTGAGGGAGGGCTGGAATGAAAAGTGGAAAAATGGAGCTGAGAAAGAAGGATGATAAAATGGATGAATAGGATGAAACAACATGAAATAAAATAAATGGAAATGGGGTGAAGGTGGAGGAGAGAGTTCATCCTCTGAAGTTGTTGAACTCAATGTTCAGTCCAGAAGGTTGTAAAGTGCCCAATCGGAAGATGAGGTGCTGTTCCTCCAGTTTGTGTTGGGGTTCGCTAGAACATTGCAACAGGCCAAGGACGGACATGTGGACAGGAGAACAGGGTGGTGTGTTGAAGGGAGAAGCAACAAGTTATGCCAGGTTCCTTTCATTGCTCCTTTTGTTAATTTTAAAATACAGGGATACAAAGCTGGTGTTGATGTAAGTTTAGTTTAGACTACTAGCAAAGAACTAGAGAACATGAAAAGCTGCAGTGACAAGCAAATTAAAAACCTCCCACCCTCGACAGTTGTACATGAGTACAGAGTTTGTACGCCAAATACAACACACAAATATTGAGCTGGACAATGATTACAAATTGAAACAGGGACTGAGATTATTAAATATTCCACATGGCTGCAATACAACCCAAGGGAAGGAGGTTAACTGTGCAGAGCAATAGGTCAGATTAGGAAAAAAGGGGATGGCAGCATAATGAACATTCTGGAGTCTTGTTTGATGACCTCTGAGTATCATGGAATACTGGCATAGATTTTCCCTCAGGAGATTAAATCAGTACATTAAAGTGCATGATAGGGCAAATTGTATAAGATCTGTGGAAATAGAAGACTTGATAATGTGAGTGGCCTTTAATGGCCTCCATGCTTTGTTATGTTCTAATGATGTAATATATTCTAAATGCACCTGTGTGGAGATACTTAGACCTGCATTCTAAGCATTTCCTGACCTAATAAATAACTCAAAAATAGCATAATGCATTAAAACTTAATAAAGTATGGCAGTTTTAAATATTGGCACACATTTAGTTATTTAGTTAGGTATATTCTAGACGCCCATATGCATTTCATCAAAAAAATAAATATAGTTCAAAAAATACCCCAGTAACGTATCTGTTTATATTATATAAAACGAGGACATTTGAATTTGTTGTATCATCATCCTTATTTATAAAGTCAGGGTCATCCAGACTCGAAACATTGGCTTTGTTCTCTCCCCACAGATACTGTCAGACCTGCTGAGATTTTCCAGCATTTCCTGTTTTTGCTTCTTTTTTAATCCAGACTTTGTTACACTCTAATGTTCTTAAGTATCTGACACTTTATTTCCATACATCAAAGACAACTACCTCCTCTCAGAGATTGGGTGAGATAATTTTATTTTTCATCTTTCCAGAATGTAATATTTATTCAATAGTAACATTCAAAAAAGAATTGGATGGATACTTAAGTGAAAATAAATTGCAATGCTATGGGGAAGAGCAGTATAGTAGGTTTCATTGGATAGCTCTATCAAAGAGACACGATGGGCTGAATGGCCTCCTTTTGTGCTATGTCATGCACTGACTAATACTTTTGCACTTAGTGACAATCACATGTGCAGAGCATAGAATAAAAAAAGTCGCTGTAGCCCATCAAATATGTTCCTTCAGTCAATCAATTACTTCCATTATAGATTCTGCCCTCCCCATTCATTCTCTGCTGCATGAGAAAATCTCACACTCCTTACAGGAAAGATGTCAAGAAAATTTCTGGATGCTAACCACATAAAATATTGAAAAGCTAATGTTAGTGAAAACAAAACTAATTGTGGTTAAAAAAAAATAAACTTGTTAAAAAAGATAAACAAGATAAGATATAGAACTATTCTTTCATCCTTGATCTGGAAGTAAGTGCTACCACTGTGTGAGCATTTTAATGCAGTGATGTACTTACCATAGAGTCCCAAATCTTAGTTTCTGAAACTCTTGCAGAAAGTTTCCAACTCTAGCTGGGAAGCATCTAAAAAGATGGTGACTGAAGGTAAATTTAGTTCCCTGAGAAAGTTGAGAATTGGAAGATGAATCATCTTCTGTCACACTTGTGCATCGCATATCACCCGATTCTGGAGAAGATTTAGTACAACCTTGCTTCTGTCTATCCTCTGTCAGGGAATCCTGCCAATTACAAGAGAATTAGAAAGAGATAGAAACAGCTTGTACACAGGTGCTTTCATAAAATACACGTGTATTTTAATGGCTTATCAGCTTTTGACAACTTTAATCCTTGTTCTATCAGAAAGCAACATGATTCTCACTCATTCTAGTTCAAACATGTATTGTCTAATAAAGTAAAAGCGGACAGGTCTAAGACACCTTCGAAAAGATTCCTGTGAAATCCATTCTGAGCGAATTGCACACATGACAGTAATGGAATAAGGCCGTTGAAAGCCTTTGTGACATTTTGTTCAGTATTTATTTTTTGTTGCTGCTGGCACTATATAAATCATTAATGCCTTGGTGTCTCTTCTGCAACTGTTTTCTCTTTAGTGTAGCTCTTAGTTCCTGCATCACATCCTGCCTACAAATTGTAACAGGATGTGGCCAGGGACCAACTTGACTGAAGAAAAGCTCAGCTTCAATCACATTGTGTTCCTTTGATTGGGCGTCCTTTTGATATCTCCCACTTGAACAATGTAAATAATTAAGACACACCGTTACCACACAGTCAGTAAGTCTTGTATTCAAGTTCTTACCTATTAATCTAGGGGTGAATTAACTTTAGGGGTGAATTTTCATGTGAAGAACGTTAGATAAAGAACATTTCCCTATTTCTGACTCTCAGGGTGTAATTTTAACCTTGCCTGATGGGCAGGTTTGGTCTACCCACCTGTTTTCCATCCCAGCGAATTTTTACTCTCCATTGAAGTCACATGCTCATTAGCTAACTAACTGCACATCCAAGTAGTTTGCACCACTGCCCATTTATTTTTGCACATTTGAAATTAATGTCTGATCCTAGGGATATTTAAAGCGCCAGGGAAGTTAGTCACTACTTTAAAATCAGTATTATTGGAGACTTGAAGTATTTTACATAGAAGTTTCACTGAAATCCTCTGACTCATTTAATGGAGGTCACATGTTAAAACTTAAAATGAAAGTTTATTTATTCGTCACAAGTAGGCTTACATTCACATAGTAATGAAGTTACTGTGAAAATCCCCCAGTCGCCATACTCCGGCACAAGTTCGGGTGCACTGAGGGAGAATTTAACATGGCCAATGAACCTAACCTGCACATCTTTGGACTGTGGGAGGAAACCAGAGCACCCGGAGGAAACCCACGCAGACACAGGGAGAATGTGCAAACTCCATACACACAGTAACCAAAGCCGGGAATCGAACCCAGGTCCCTGGCGTTGTGAGGCAGCAATGCTATCCACTGTGCCACCCCTAATGTCTTTCACTAGTTGATACATAGAAAAATATTGTGCATAGTGTACAGATGTGCTCTGTATATGGTGTAAACCTGCATTGCATACACTGTAGTGTCAATTTGTGTTTTGAATATACTGGGATAAAATTAAACTAAAATGGTCAACACCTTCTTACCTAGTGCACAAATATTTCTATCTATTTTCATCAAAATTAGTTTTAGCACACAGAGGCAAACAAATTAACAAATTATTTAATCTTGTGCATCTATCAAAATAATAACGTTGTTACATTTTGGAAATGAAATGTGTTGTAAAAAGATCAATTGCATGATAACAAACAAGAATATGTTCAGGATTGGTTAACTATTGATGGGTTTAATTCTGATACATTAAAAAAGTGTTCATGAACATTGTAAGAAGGTTTAAAATTAGAATTTGAACAATCCTTCAATGAGAACAAAGAAATATTTTCATCCATTTGATATTTTAGTAAGGATTTGATGGATATAATAAAATATTCACCACAGAAATGTCACATTCAAATTTATAAAATTAACATTGTTTATAAACTAAAAGACAGGGTATTGAACTTACACCCCAATTCTCTCTCTTTTTCTCCTTTGCTTCACTACAAGATGCTGTCACATACATAAATAATCTCCAAAGAGCACCAGTTTGAAATGTTAAGGAAGTGAACATTTTGACACCCATTTATTCAGATACTTGAGGCTAAAAAATGAGTAAGGGGACCAAAACTGAGCACAGTACTCCAGATGCAGTCTCATCAATGCCCTAAACAGCACTTCCTTACTTTTGTATTCTATTCCATTAGCAGTAAATGTCAAAATTCCACTTTCCTTCCTTATTACATGCTGCACCTGCATATTAACTTTCTGCGATTCATGCATGAGGACACCCAGATCCCTCTGCATCAAAGCATTTTGAAGTTTCTCTCCATTCAGATACAAGTTGCCCTTTTATTTCTCTGACCAAAATGGATAACCTCACACTTAAATTCCATCTGTTCAATTTTGACCCAGTCACCAAACCTATCTTTATCCATTTATCATATATAAAATTCTTATTTCCTCATCGCAACTTGCTTTCCCATTTATTTTAGTGTCGTAACTGCCTGGCAATGACCATCTCCAATAAGGAAAGGTCAGAATACCCCCTGATCCTTGTCCTTCAATGAGGCAACCAATAACAAATGAAAATATCCATGTGGTCATCAAAAGCTTGACCATCAATATTAACAATATGGCCACAAGAGCAGGTAAGTGACTGGGTGCTTTGCAATAGGTAACTCACCCAGATCCTTCAAAGCTTTTTCAACATCTACAATGCTTGTGGGAGTGTGATGGATGTTCGCCATTCACCAACCCAAATGGTTGCTTTGAGGGCTGATCACATGATTTGATGGTGATGTCATTAGAGTGTTGCACAGGCCACTGTTTTACTTTGTTTGTGTTCTGTGCATTGCAGAGGACATCTCTTACAATAAAACATGTTGGGCCCGATTTTACCATTGCTTTGTGCCAGATCTCGAGCGAAAACTTGGTAAAGTCAGACGTGAGGTGAGGGGGAAGGGCGGTTGCTGCCACTCTGCCTGAGATCAGTGGGGGCAAAGGGGGTCCGCTGCCACTCTGCCTGAAAATCGTGGGGGGGAAGGGGGAGGATGGATCACTTAGCTTGCGATCGGTGGGGGGAGGATGGGAAGGTCCGCTGCCACTCTGCCTGAGATTGGTAGGAGGGAGGGAGGGGCCTGCAATCAGCCTGTGTGGCAGGGGGTTGGGAGGATAAGGGGGTCAGTAATGTTGTGGGGGTGGGGCAATGTGGGGCCAGGGGGAGGCATTATCCGACCTGGGAGGGATGTGGCAAATGAGCAGTATTCTATCATTTTTTTCTGCACATGCGCAGTTGGAAGCTCCAATCAGAGCTGCAGGACACTTTAAGTCCCACCCACAGGCTTTTGCAGTGTAATTTGGACTCACTGACATTTGTTGAGGCAGAGTGTGTATAGGGGCTTCTCAGAACAGGTCCAAAAGTTGTATCTGAAACACTCCCAGTTTCAAGTCCGCCCAGCACTTAGAATCAAAATGGTAAAATAGGGTCCGTTGTCAGTTTGAATCTACATGTGCAAACCACAGCCTTTTCTTTTTGTTGAAATCCACAATCCCTAACCTAGTTAAAACATTATAAATAGATAATTGGTGACGAGTCAGGATTTTATTTCATCAAGAACACTGGGAAAAGATCCAATGTGGAAGAAAAGTATTGTGGGTCCTCACGTTTTCAATATTAGAAGCTGGGAGGAGCAAGAATAGGATTAGAGATTGAAGTGCCAGTGCACGAAGACAAGTCATAAAAAAGCTCTCTATGTGGTGTGATGATAGTAGTTGTTATATATATATTTTATGTTTAAAGGCTGTGCCCTCAAGCCCATAGCCCACAAGGCTGTATTCTCAGCCTCATACTGTACTCCTTATACACCTATGATTATGAGGCCAAATTCCCCTCCAACTCGATTTTCAAGTTTGCTGACGACACCACTGTAGTGGGTCAGATCTCAAACAATGACGAGACAGAGTACAGGAATGAGAGAGAGAATCTGGTGAATTGGTGCATGACAATAATCTCTCCCTCAATGTCAACAAAACAAAGGATATTGTCATCGACTTCAGGAAGCATAAAGGAGAACGTGCTCCTATCTGCATCAATGGGGATGAAGTAGAAAGGGTCGAGAGCTTCAAGTTTTTAGGTGTCCAGATCACCAACAACCTGTCCTGGTCCCCCCATGCCGACACTATAGTTAAGAAAGCCCACCAAAGCTTCTACTTTCTCAGAAGATTAAGGAAATTTGGCATGTCCGCTATGACTCTCACCAACGTTTACAGATGCACCATAGAAAGCATTCTTTCTGATTGTATCACAGCTTGGTATATCTCCTGCTGTGCCCAAGACTGCAAGAACTACAAAAGATCGTGAATGAAGTCCAATCCATCACGCAAACCAACCTCCCATCCATTGACTCTGTCTACACTTCCCACTGATTTGGCAAAGCAGCCAGCATAATTAAGGGCCCCACGCACCCCGGATATTCTCTCTTCCACCTTCTTCCATCAGGAAAAAGATACAAAAGTCTGAGGTCACGTACCAACCGACTCAAGAACAGCTTCTTCCCTGTTGCCATCAGACTTTTGATTGGACCTACCTTGCATTAAGTTGATCTTTCTCTACACCCTAGCTATGACTGTAACATTACATTCTGCACTCTCCTATTTCTCTCTCTATGAATGGTATGCTTTGTCTGTATAGCGCAAGAAAGAATACTTTTCACTGTATGCTAATACATGTGACAATAATAAATCAAATCAAATCAAATAAGGGGAATATTTTAAAATTCAGCTTTTTTCTACAGGCAGTTGGTATGTCTGGAGAGAATACAGCTCCAGATGCTGGGAGAGCAGGGTAATATTCATTTTAGCCATGTAGTGTTTACTTAGGAGAGAGCTAATGGATTTTTGTTTATAGATGAAGATTTCTCGTTGGACTCTTGATTAGGTTGATTGACAGGATCATATGATAGTGTGGTTAGTGGGAGGAGCTAGGTTTGTAGCAGAAAAACAACTTTCAGTTCTGCTTGGGGTTTGTTTAAAGACAGAGATTTGCAAGCTGCTCTGAAACTTAAAATCTCTTCTGGCTTCAAGACTGTCTACACCCCTTACAGCAAGTATATTTATGGTTGGTAACTGTATTTAAAGTGGGATTACTCCTGAGATGAAAAATATATTTTTACACATTTACGGCAAAATAGGATAATTGTTAGGATAATAGATTGGGTGCATTGGCCATGCTAAATTCTCCCTCAGTGTACCCGAACAGGCGCTGGAGTGTGGCAACTGGGGGATTTTTACAATTACTTCATTGCAATGTTAATGTAAGCCTACTTGTGACATTAATAAATAAACTTAAACTTAAAACTTAAACTTGTTGGGGTCTAGTCTGGCTTCACAATATACCATGGAGTTCTGGTCTAGAACCCTAACAGGTTATAAAATGGGGTATTTTTCCGATCATAGAAAGGTGAGATTTCAAGCACTATCTGACATATTTGAAATAAGGAATGCTTAGGCCATTTGGCCCATCAAATCTGCTCTGCCATTCAATGAGATTATGGCGCATCTGATTGGATAATACTCAACTCCACTTTCCTACCTTATGCCCATGATTCCCTTACTGATTAAAAATCTGTCGATCTCAGTCTTGAATGTACTTCACGACCAAGCCTCTACAGCCCTCTGCACTAAGGAGTTCCACAGATTCACTACCCTCTGAGAGAAGAATGCCTCTTAATCTCTGTCTTAAATGGGTGACCCCTTATTCTGAGATCATACCCTCTGGTCCTAGACTCTCCTACAAAGGGAAACAGTTTGGTATGGCTCCTGCTATACCAAGAACGCAAGAAACTACAAGGGATTGTGAACGTAGCCCAGTCCATCACGCAAACTATCCTCTCATCCATTGACTCCATCTACACTTCCTGCTGCTTCGGGAATGCAGCCAGCATAATCAAGGAACATATGGGCCCCAGACATATTCTCTTCCACCTTCTTTCTATGGGAAAAATACAAGAGTCTGAAAACACATAGCAACAGACTCAAGAACGAATTCTTCCCTGCTGTCATCAGACTTTTGAATGGTTCTATCATACATTAGGCTGATCTTTCTCTTCATCCTACCTGCAATGCTATATCCTGCACCCTACCCTTTCCTTCTCTCCTATGTATACCATGTACGGGATGTTTTGATGGTATAGCTTGCCAGAAACAATACTTTTCACTGTATCCCAATACATGTGGCAATAATAAATCAAATCAAATCAACCTCTCAGCATCTACTCCGTCAAGCCCCCTGAGAATCCTGTGTCTTAATAAGATTGCCTTTCATTCCTCTAAATTCCAATAAGTACAGGCCCAACCCATCCAACCTCTCATCATAAGAAAATCCAATACAGTTGTAATTGGAGATCATCTCCTTCTCTGTCCTGGTGTACGGATCACCCATAGCTTCTCGGGACAGATGTGGCCTTCTGTCAATCTTACGTCTGGAGGTAGTTCATCATTTGTCTATAGATCCATGTCATTCGGTACCCTCCTCTTTCACATCACAAAGCAATTTACAGTCAATCAAGTACTTTTGAAGTGTAATCATTGTTCTATATAGGAAATGTGCAGCCAATACATACAGACAGCAACCTGATATTGACCACATAACCTATTTTATTGCTGTTGGTGGAGGAATACATTTTGCACAGAATGCCAAGGAGAATTCCCATTCTTTTCTCCAAAAAGTGCCACGGGATTGTTTACTTCTAGGAGGACAGACAGGGCCTACAGTCTAACGTCTCAGCCGAAAAACAGCAACTCTGATAGTGTAGCACTCCCTCAGTAATGCACTGAAGAGTCCGCCAGGATTATATGCTCAAGTCTCCAGAGTGAACCTCTTTGTTCCACCGGAGCAAGGGAGAGAGGAGCGTTTTGCGAGTACAGCTAAAGAGGGTAAGACAGTGATTATTTTACTTACATTTTCGCGGGTTTTCGAGTGTTCGGGTTTTTAGAAGTTTAGGCTCGTTTTAGAGAAGCGGAAGTAGGCCGCCCGCGGGGCAATCTGGGAAGGCGTGTAGTTTTTTTTAAATGCGCGGGAGGTTTAAAAAGCAGGCCGCAGTATCCAGCGGGCAGCGTCGGGAGCGGGCAGTGGAGTGAGCAGGGAGCAGAGTGAGAGCTGTAAGGGCTTTAGCTCCTCGGGCTTAGGCGGAAATGGGCGAGACAGGACAGGTTTAAATTCAATCTGTTACCCTTCAATTTCGAATCTTAGTTCTTTCCCAGTGGATTCTGAGGAAGGGGGGAAAAAAAGTTGTGTTCCATTGGAGCAATTCTTTTTCTTCTTTGTAGCAGTAAGTTATATGGAGGGGATGGAAGTGAAGGCAGTGCAATGATCCTCCTGCAGAATGTTTGAGGTGAGGGACGCCGTCAGTGTCCCTGCTCATTACACCTGTGGGAAGTGCATCCATCTGCAGCTCCTCCAAGACCGCGTTAGGGAACTGGAGCTGGAGTTGGATGAGCTTAGGATCATTAGGGAGGCAGAGAAGGCCATAGACACAATCTTCAGGGATATAGTTACTCCAGGGAGTGAAAATAGATGGGTGACAGTGAGAGGGGCTGGGAGGAAGCAGTTGATGCTGTGGTCGTTCCCCTTAGCAACAAGTATTCCGCTTTGGATACAGGTGAGGGGGATGACCTACCAATGGTAAGCCGCAGTGACCAGATCTCCAGCACTGAGTCCATCCCTGTGGCTCAGAAGGGTAAGGGGGAGAGCGATAGAGCTATAGTTATTGGGAACTCGTTTGTTAGAGGGATAGGTAGGAGGTTCTGTGGCAACAAGAGAGACTCATGGATGGTATGTTGCCTCCCGGATGCCAGGGTCTGTGACGTCTCGGACCGTGTCTTCAGGATTCTAAAGGAGGAGGGGGAACAGTCACAAGTCGTGGTGCACATCGGCACCAAAGACATAGGTAAGAGAAGGGACCCGGGTTCAAAACAGGAATTCAGAGAGCTAGGGTGGAAGCTGAGAGCCAGGACAAACCATGTTGTCATCTCTGGTATGTTGCCAGTGCCACAAGATAGCGAGTTGAGGAACAGGGAGAGAGTGCAGTTAAACACGTGGATGCAGAATGGTGTAGGAGGGAGGGTTTCAGCTATGTGGATAATTGGAACACTTTCTGGGGAAGGTGGGACCTGTACCAACAGGGCGGGTTGCACCTGAGCCACAGGGGCACCAATATCCTGGGAGGGAAATTTGCTACGGCTCTTCGGGGGGGGGGGAGGGGGGGGGGGTTAAACTAATTTGTCAGGGGGATGGGAAAAGGAGTTGTAGTCCGGAGGTCAGTGAGTGTAGTGAGGTACTGGGAAGGGTATCAAGGTCAAAGGTGGGTACCAGCAGACAAGGAGGTGGGTTGAAGTGTGTCTACTTCAATGCAAGGAGCATCCGAAATAAGGTAGGTGAACTTGGGGCGTGGATTGGCATTTGGGACTACAATGTTGTGGCCATTACGGAGACATGGGTAGAACAAGGACAGGAATGGTTGTTGGAAGTTCCGGGGTATAGATGTTTCAGTAAGTGTAGGGTAGGTGGTAAAAGAGGTGGAGGAGTGACATTGTTAATCAAGGAGAGTTTAACGGCTGCAGAAAGGCATTTCGAAGGGGATCTGCCTACAGAGGTAATATGGGCTGAGGTTAGGAATAGGAAAGGAGCGGTCACGTTGTTAGGAGTTTACTATAGGCCCCCAAATAGTAATAGAGATGTGGAGGAAGAAATTGCTAAGCAGATTATGGATAGGTGTGGAGGTCACAGGGTAGTTGTCATGGGGGACTTAAACTTTCCGAATATTGATTGGAACCTTTATAGGTCGCATAGTTCGGATGGGGCAGTTTTTGTGCAGTGTGTGCAGGAGGGTTTCCTGACACAATATGTGGATAAGCTGACAAGAGGTGGGGCCACATTGGACTTGGTACTGGGAAATGAACCTGGCCAAGTGTTGGATTTGGTTGTGGGAGAGCACTTTGGAGATAGTGACCACAATTCGGTGTCTTTCATTATTGCAATGGAGAGGGATAGGGCCGTACAGCAGGGCATAGTTTACAATTGGGGGAGAGGTAATTATGATGCGATTAGGCAGGAATTAGGAAGCATAGGATGGGAACAGAAATTGTCAGGGAAAGACACTAATGATAAGTGGAACTTTTTCAAGGAACAAATACTGTATGTCCTTGATAGGTATGTCCCTGTCAGGCAGGGAGGAAATGACCGAGTGAGGAAACCATGGTTCACATAAGAGGTTGAATGTCTTGTCAAGAGGAAGAAGGAAGCATATGTAAGTTTGAGAAAACAAGGTTCAGTTGGCTCGATGGAGGGTTACAAGTTAGCAAGAAATGAGCTGAAAAGGGGCTTAGGAGAGCTAGGAGGGGGCATGAGAAGTCCTTGGTAGGTCGGATCAAGGAAAACCCCAAGGCTTTTTACTCTTATGTGAGGAATATAAGAATGACCAGGGTGAGGTTGGGGCCAGTCAAGGATGGCAGTGGGAATTTGTGCGTGGAGTCAGAAGAGATAGGAGAGGTGATGAATGAATACTTTTCTTCGGTGTTCACCAAGGAGAGGGGCCATGTTTTTGAGGAAGAGAGGGTGTCACAGGCTGATAGGCTCGAGGAACTAGATGTTCGGAGGGAAGATGTAGTAGCAATTTTGAATAAACTGAAGGTTGATAAGTCTCTTGGGCCTGATGAAATATACCCTAGGATTCTTTGGGAGGCAAGGGATGAGATAGCAGAGACTTTGACATTGATCTTTGGGTCCTCACTGTCCACGGGGATGGTGCCAAAGGACTGGAGAGTGGCGAATGTTGTTCCTCTGTTTAAGAAAGGGAATAGAAATGACCCTGGTAATTATAGGCCGGTTAGTCTTACTTCGGTGGTCGGTAAGTTGATGGAAAAGGTCCTTAAGGATAGGGTTTACGACCATTTAGAAAGATGCAGCTTAATCCGGGATAGTCAGCACGGATTCGTGAAGGGCATGCCTTGCCTCACAAATTTGATAGAATTTTTTGAGGAGGTAACTAAGAGTGTTGATGAAGGTAGTGCAGTTGATGTCATATACATGGATTTTAGTAAGGCATTTGATAAGGTCCCCCATGGTCGGCTTATGAAGAAAGTAAGGATGTGTGGGATAGAGGGAAGTTTGGCCGATTGGATAGGTAACTGGCTATCTAACAGAAGACAGAGGGTGGTGGTGGATGGAAAATTTTCAGACTGGAAACCGGTTACCAGCGGAGTGCCACAGGGATCAGTGCTTGGTCTTCTGCTATTTGTAATTTTTATAACTTGGAGGAGGGGGCTGAAGGGTGGATCAGTAAATTTGCTGATGACACCAAAATTGGAGGAGTAGTGGATGAGGTGGAGGGCTGTTGTAGGCTGCAAAGAGATATAGATAGGATGCAAAGCTGGGCTGAAAAATGGCAAATGGAGTTTAACCCTGATAAATGCGAGGTGATTCATTTTGGTAGGACAAATTTGAATGTGGATTACAGGGTTAAAGGTAGGGTTCTGAAGAATGTGGAGGAACAGAGAGATCTTGGGGTTCATATCCACAGACCTCTGAAGGTTGCCACTCAAGTGGATAGAGCCGTGAAGAAGGCCTATAGTGTGTTGGCGTTCATTAACAGGGGGTTTGAGTTTAAGAGCCGTGGGGTTATGCTGCAACTGTACAGGACCTTGGTGAGACCACATTTCGAATATTGCGTGCAGTTCTGGTCACCCCACTATAAGAAGGATGTGGAGACACTGGAAAGAGTGCAAAGGAGATTTACCAGGATGCTGCCTGGTTTGGACGGTAGGTCTTATGAGGAAAGGTTGAGGGAACTTGGGCTTTTCTCTTTGGAGCGGAGGAGGTTGAGAGGAGACTTGATAGAGGTTTATAAGATGATGAGGGGGATAGATAGAGTGAACGTTCAAAGACTATTTCCTCGGGTGAATGGAGCGGTAACTGGGGGCATAACTATAGGGTTCATGGTGGGAGATATAGGACGGATGCCCGAGGTAGGTTTTTTACTCAGAGAGTGGTTGGGGTGTGGAATGGACTGCCTGCAGGGATAGTGGAGTCAGAAACTTTAGGAACATTTAAGAAGCTATTGGATAGGCACATGGAGCACTTCGGGATGATAGGGAAGAAATAGCTTGATCTGGGTTTCAGACAAAGCTCGGCACAACATCGTGGGCCGAAGGGCCTGTTCTGTGCTGTACTGTTCTATGTTCTATGTTGAACTTGATCCACAACCTTCTGTGCTATGCACTGAGCTACAGCTGGTGTAATACAGAGAATGTAAGCCTGACTTGGTTGCTGAGTGAGTAAAGAAACCACCCACAGCACTGCAGTCATTCATAACCCATATGCAGAGACTCCAACAGCAGTTTCACTGTGCACCCTGAATGTATTTCCTGAGTACCCATCTCTTCTCCCTGTATCCCCTCACTCCCTCCTCCCCTTTTCCTATTCTTATCCCTCTTTTAGCCCTTTCTCTACCCTTCCATCTGCCTTTTTTGGACCAATTCAACTATTCTCACCCTTTCCTGGCCTGAACCCAGCACTTTGTCTTCACTGCCATGCATAATTCCATAGGCAATTAACTAGCATTCCACTCTATAAGTAACAGGCTGAGAACGTGTTCCAATCTAAGTAAGTGCACAATGCCTGGATCATTACAAGTTGTGAGTCATCCACCACAAAGTGCCAGCCGAATATCATAAAAGAAAATGAGCAACTATTGACTGGTTTGCCAGTCTATTTAAGTACAAAGGTCAGCTGCTCAAGTTCAGAATACAAGGCAGGCATTAAAATGAAAATCTTACTCTTTAGCAATGTAGCATAACAGAAACTGTTGAATGATACAAGGTAATTTTGACAGTGTATTTCATTGATACTGATATCTTTTCTTTTATGCCATGGATATATTATTTTTGAAAATATACTCCTTCCTCAACAGTCTCTGCCCCAATTTGAACTTTTAATACCATAATGCCACACAACTTTTCAGATGAAAAATATCCCGATTAATTCAATTACCCTTTTGCCTACCTGTACTGAGCAATTGTGCTTCAATGTATCTCTAGGTACCCAATTCCACTGCATCAATTGTGTGGGCGGCATGGTGGCACAGTGGTTAGCACTGCTGCCTCACAGCGCCAGGAACCAGGGTTCAATTCCCAGCTTGGGTCACTGCCTGTGCAGAGTCTGCATGTTTTCCCTGTGTCTGCATGGGTTTCCTCTGGGTGCTATGATTTCCTCCCACACTCCAAAAGATGACATTGGCCATGCGAAATTCTCCCTCAGGTGCCGGAGTGTGGCAACTAGGGGATTTTCACAGTTACTTCATTGAAGTGTTGATGCAAACCTACTTGTGACGTTAATAAATATATTCAATTCTTGTGATAGAGTGCAATGTGTTATCTTCGTATGATATGGATGCATGTTATATATGCACAAAATGTTTGAACATCAGTATACATGAAATATTCACTGTTTATAAACTAATGATTGTATGATTATATATCATACTGGAGGTGAAGCCAAAGACATATTTCCACTTTTACATGGACAATAAAGTTTATTGTATCCTATTGGAGGCCGGTTAGCTCAGTTGGCTGGACAGCTCGTTCATGATGAAAAGTGATGCCAGCAACGTGGGTTCAATTCCTGGGCTGGTTGAAGTTATCCTTGAAGACCTGCCTTCTCAACCTTGCACCTCGCCGAAGGTGTGGTAACCCTCAGGTTAAATCTCCACCAAACAATTCTCTCTCATAAAAGGGGAGTGCAGCCTCTGGGAGTATGGCAATATTCTTTTTCTCCACAATTCTCAAGAATGCAGGTCTTTCATTGCAGCTTTAGTTTTCAAAATAGTTTTTTTTCCCCATTTCCTACGAGTACACTTTCAATAATCAGATAAATAAGCAATTAGCGTAGTGTTTCTTGTTGGATTAGCTGATTGAGTGGACAAGATTCCCATCAAACATGTGATAGCGTGTTGCGCAGAAATGGCCTATACCTGCTATTGATCAGAAACTAAGTATGCAATAGATTCAATGCTCCTTCCCTCATCAAATCCCATTGCCACCCTACCCTACCATCAGCAGCTACGAGGCACTGATGAGGAAATGAAGTAGATCAAACCAAGAAAGAAACAAATCTGAATAATTTATTTTAGTGGACCCTCCTCATTCTGAAGCATACATTCTACCTTTAGTTTATCCCCATCCATTTTTCATCCGAAATCAAGTAAAGGAGCTTTCGTTCATGTGCCTGTATAATTTGATCTGTTTTCTTTAAATATGTCAACAAAATTTAGAGATGTCTTCATGAATGCTCTTGAGCTTGTGTGGTATGTTTCAAAAGGGGGTTAGTCTATCAATTCGCCTAGTAAAATCATCCTTTAAATTTCAAAAGTGACAAAACTGGAACTGTTTGAATAAGTCATTATTCCCAAATTGATGTTCTGCTCATAGCTATGAAACTGTTTTAATCTGTCTTGGGATAAGAAATCTCCCATCTCCTGAATATCTTTGTAATGTTAAACCTTTCATCCTGTACTCAAAAATCTCTGGCTTTCCTCCAGAAAAAAAGGTGAAATCCCTTTGAGAACAAGAGGGATTTATCTGTTTATTATCAGTTCATTGACAAAAGCTTGACAAATGGGTTTGCTGTGGTCTATCAGAACCTTTTGTTGAAATGGCCAAAGGGACATATTTCAAGCCAACAAAATGAACAATACCATATATACCTGCAAAGTGTTGTAAGGGTTTGTTGAGTAGCTCTCACAAAGAGAGTCAGAGGCTTTTAAGGTTGAACAGCAGTTGAACATAATTACATACATATGTACAAAGTATCACTCAAACTCGGAGTTAACTTTATGTTGACTTCTACTCAAATCACTCCATACAACTCTGCCTCCTGTCTGCTGTCATGTGTCTCTCGACATTATATTGTGGGCGGTACTGTTCTCCAGTCCCACATTAACTCTTGCTATGCTGAACACCCTTATACCAAACAAATTTCCCAAGGACTGGAGTGGCCATGCCGGAATCAACTTAATTTGAGGTGCACAATAAGTAAACTTCACCATTTGGCAATGTAATCCTTGCATTTATCCTGGAAATGAAAGGCTATATTACTGAGCAGAAATACGGCTGAGGTTTTTGATTCTGCTAAAGCCTTTGTTAGCATTAATACCACCCAGGTCTGTCACAACATTTTAGGTTAAAATTATTAATTTTTTGAGGAAGCATAGATTATTTGGTTGACACATTAACAAGTCATTAACTACATCCATGGAAAGTGATTTAAGAACTCATCTTTGATTATTTTAAGGGATGTAAAATGAGTTCTGAAGTCTTTTCTATCCCTTTATCCTGGATTTTTCAACTTACATATTTTCTATCAGTCATATAGATGGATATAAATGATGATAGTAAAATATAAAAGTTGGTTTATAGTAGAAATCCTTCCACATTTTACTCAAAATGAAATCGATGAAAGATTGCAATATAAATACAATGACATTATTATGTAAATCAGTTTTATATGAGCAGTGTTTATTTGCTTTTGGGACAGGCAATAGTCAGCAAGGGTGGACATCTTGTCATGATGATGTGACCTGTGCATGTGAAATATAAATCTTTAATTGCATCAGCTGGTCAGATATAGATTGAACTTCTTTCAAAGGACTTTTGCCAAGCAAAGGCACTGACGTCAACATGGCTGCAGAAGTCACCTACAAATTGGCCAAGTTCAGAAACTTCTGAATGTGAATTTTCCAGGAGATATAGCTACAGGCAGTTCCCTGATGGATTTCACACCTGTCATTGTCTAAACTTTCTCCCAAACCTAAAGACAACGAGCCACTAGACTTTCTCATTGCAGAAACTACCAGGAACAATGTAAAACTAACAAATCTCATTATGCAAGGATGGTGTTAATAACCCCTATCCTTTTGATGGCATCCTCATAACTTTGACATGGGAGATGAAAGCTCTTTTGTTAATGTGGATCACCCTGAATCACAGCTTTCACAGGACCATAACCCCTCTCTGTGCAAAACTGAGATTTTATATCTCTGTGATGGTTACTGTAACAGAAGAAGTCTGCAAAAAAGACCAGAAACATCATCTCTCCCTGCTGTCCATCTCAGAGTCCTATCAGGGTCCTCACTGGCTGGCCAATATTTATTACCCATCCCTAGTTGCCCTCGAGAAGGTGGTGGTGAGCTGCCTTCTTGAATCTCTGAGTCCATGTTTTGTGGGTTGATCCACAATTCCATTAAGGAGGGAGCACCAGGATTTTGACCTAGCGACTGTGAAGGAACGGCAATATATTTCCAAGTCAGGATGGTGAGCGGCTTGGAGGGGAACTGGTAGGTGGTGGTGTTCCCATGTATCTACTGCCCTTGGCCTTCTCGATGGAAGTGTTTGTGGATTTGGAAAGTGCTGTCCGAGGATCTTTGGTGAATTGCTGCTGTGCATCTTGTAGATATTACACACTGCTGCTACTGAGTGTCAGTGGTGGAGGGATTGGATGTTTGTAGATGTGGTGCCAATCAAGTGGGCTGCTTTGTCCTGGATGGTGTCAAGCTTCTTGGAGCTACACCCATCCAGGCAAGTGGGGAGTGTTCCATCACACTCCTGACTTATGTCTTGTAAATGGTAGAGAGGCTTTGGAGAGTCAGAAGGTGAGTTACTCGTCACAGTATTCCTAGCCTCTGACCTGCTCTTGTAGCCATTGTGTTTATGAGGCGAGTCCAGTTGAGTTTCTGGTCAATGGTAACTCCAAGGATGTTGATAGTGGGGAATCCAGTGATGGTAGCAACACTGAATGTCAAGAGGCGATGGTTAGATTGTCTCTTATTGGTGATGGTCATTGCCTGGCACTTGTGTTGCACAAATGTTACTTATCTCTGTTACACTTTGGAATACATCGCAGAGATAGAGAATTTAAATCGAGAAGAACTCTGACTGCTTATATCATACGGGAAATGACAGACAGATTTGTTCTAAATGGGACTTAAAAATTCCAAAGCAGAGGTTTCAGGGGAAAACAGGACCACCATTTAAAGAACTGCTTCAACTGTTACGACATGGCAGAAGATAAGTGCCAAGCTACCAAAATCACAAGGGGAAACTTTAAATAGCTGCCAGAATAGTTTTGCAACTTGTGTTATGAGGAAACTTTCTAAAATTAGAAATTAACCTCTCAGACCAATGTGATGATTTTATATTAAAGTGAAATTGTTATTAAAATAAAGAAAGTTTTAAAATTACACTTAAACATAAGAACACCTTAACACAGTCAACAGCACTTTTTAAACCTTTCCAAACAGATCTTGGCTTAAATAACTCAGAGCTAAACCTCCCTTGAAATGGCAACAGCCTTTATAAATTTTCCAAACTGTAAAATTCCAGCGACTTTACCATTTTGAGTCTAAGTGCCGAATCCGGGCGTCAAATAGATCCGCGCCTGGAATCCTCTTTCCAGCGCGCCCAAGCGCGTTTTGCCGGCTTTCTGCTTTTTTTTCTTTCGCGCTCGGGCGCGCTCTGTCAGATTTTTTTCGAACTGCGCATGCGCAGTTCAGAGCTCCGATCGGTCCGGCAGCGCTAAGCCTCGTACACAGTGCGGATCGGGCCGGAGCCGGCAAAACGCGTACGGGCGCACTGGAAAGAGGATTCTGGGCTCGGATCCATTTGATGCCCGGATTCGGCACTTAGACTCAAAATGGTAAAATCAGGCCCACAGTCTTCAGTGTTTTCTTAAACCTGTTTTTCTCATTTGATCTTACCCTCTATTGTTTCCTACAATCCTTTAGAAGTTTCTTTTTCCCAGAATTGATTAACCCCTTCTTTTTGCTTTATGGCTACTATACTTTAAAAATAAACTTGCCCTATCTTTCCTCATCTATTTACAATCTTCCAATTGTACATTTCCTTTTGAAACACAACAGCCACTCCAAATGCCTCTTTCTTTGCCTGATCTAAGTTCTTATGTAAGTTCTCCTGGCATCCTTGGTTTATCAACATGTCAAATCTTTGCCTTCATACCTTTCTTATTGATGTTTGTACTTTGTGGGCTTTCTGTCTCTATTCCCAAACCCCCATAAACTGTTTTCCAGAATATACAATATGATAGTGATATTCCAAAAACAAGAAATATTAAAACTCTTTTTTCCTGACACAACCATAAACAACAGGAAAGGATCATAATCAATGAACTCAGTTTTTTTTGCCTTTTATCATTGTATCTTAATTTGGCCAAAGGTTAACCTCCTCTAGTGTATAACTTACAATTGTGTACATTTGCGTGTATGTATTGCAATGATCAGGATGTGTGTTTATCTTTTTTATATATCTTTACCTGGGTGGGTTTTAGCACAATGAAAAACCAACCCTTTTGTGCTTAAATTCAAGCAAGCTTGTCAGAGTGAGTTCTCTGCGATTAGCATGTGGACGGTTAATTACATATACTGAACTGGCACATTCATCCTTATGGTTTTCAAAAAATCCTGTTATGATCAATCCAGCAATGAGAACAAAAGGACAAATCTTGGCACCCATCCTCACCTGTCCATAACAATACTGAGTGACCAATGGCAGGAATGAAAGGTCAATGTAATTGGAGGCAGGAGGTCAAGTGATGACACCTCAAGAAATATGTCCCAGAGTTGGCAATCCTACTTCAAGTAGATGTAAAGGTTGGCACGGCACAATTCAAAGAACCTAATGCCCTGTCCCTCAACCTAAACCGCCAAAATCATAGTAACCCATCATTCATTAACTTGCCATGTGTGGTATCTTGCTGGGCATAACCTGGTCACACTATTTTTGGCTATAGTGACTCCACATTAAAAGCAATTCTATGGCAATGATATTACCAGTTTATGACTGAAATAACTCCTCAGAGGCCGGTGTCCCTTCACCAGAGTCCCTTTATTTACAAACTCTAGAGTGCTTCAGATACACAGTCAGAATCTGGAGTGCCAGAAGACCTGATTGGGCAGTCAGGGAGCTCATATTCCAAGAGGCCAAGCGGCCAACCCCATGTGCCTTGTTGAAGTCATTACACACACCCCCTCCCCCCCTCTGAGTCTGAGGGATCTCAGTGGTTCAAGCACCTCATGGGTCCCTTGCGACATTTCAGTGCTAGGTCCAGATTCAAAAGTCTAATGGTGTATTCCTTCAAAGGTTCGCAAGCTAAACTGTTGCAAGGTGATTCATCTTCCAATTGAAGAAGGCATATAGAGAAGAATTAGTCTTATAGGCACTGATACAGCAGCTCTGGTGTTCGACTAGTATACAGTGTAGGTGAGGGCCAGGCAATTTACCTGGACAGAGCATTTCTGCTGCCTCCTGTTAGGTGGTTATTTGGTAAATTGCCTGGGTTAAGTTCCACATGGCAATATTACAGGTTCCAGCAGTTTGGGGGAAGACGTGTGACATACCTCCAACCTCTTCTCCTGGGTTTTGGACAAAGGACGTATTTGTCTAGAATCTTGAATCATTTAACAGCAGAGTTGAAGTCCCTTTTGTTCTACAGACATACCATCTCCATTGGCCAATGCTCAGCCTTAGAGATGTAAAAGGTGTCAATACATTGGTTTGGAGTTTGATATTCTGCAGTCACAGGGAGCATGAGAACCTCTTCAAAGATAATGAGGTTCCTGTTGGTTTTCTGAAGGTTAAAAATTCCTCTGTTATGAGTCATTGCCAGTCAAACATATCAGGGCAAAGCCTGTCCATTTTTTAAAAATAATAAGTTTATAAAGTAGCCAGATTGACATAGGTATATATTTTCCTTTCTGCTTTCTGGATGGTAGAGCACCCTCTGGCCACTAATTAATCAATTCAGGCAAAATTGCTGTCAGATGACTCTTCCCACCACAGTGCAGGGCAGGACCACACATTTGACCCTAACACCAGGGTCCTGAACCAAAATGTAAAATCATGCCTGAAATAACTCCTCAGGGGCCCTTGTCCCTTCACCAGATTCCCTTTATCTACAAACTCTATTCCACTTCTCGAGTGCTTCAGGTACACAATCAGCATCCAGAGTGTGAGAAGATCTGACACTCCCACTTTTATATACTGGGTCATAAGTTCATAAGATATAGGAACAGAATTAGGCCATTCAGCCCAACGAGTCTGCTCTGCCATTCAATCATGGCTGATATGTTCCTCATCTCCATTTTCCTGCCTTCTCCCCATAACCCTTCAACACATTCCCAACTAAAAATCTGTCTAACTCCTCCTTAAATATATTCACTGTCTCAGCATCCACCACACCTTGGGGTAGCGAATTCCACAGATTCACAACCCTTTGGGAGAAGTAGTTTCTCCTCAATTATGCAATTATGACTCAATCAGGGAGTTCATGCTCCAAGAGGCCATCCTCATGGACCTCACTGAAGTCATTACAATGACTTTTGAGTTCTTGCCTGCCTTTTGCAAAGGTCTCACTGAATGGTCAGTATGCACTTTAAAATGGTGCACAGTCTGAAGGCAGTAAGAATTGGCTGAGTAGTTCACTGCAAAAAAATGTAATCTCCTTGTTCATTCCCAATAGACCTGGAAAGCGGATTGGGAGCAGTGAGTGGCTAACATCAGGTTTGGAGATTTTAAGTACAAGTTGGAACCAGCAAGACTTCACAACACAGCTCTCACTCATGTACGGGACAAAGCAACCTATTTGATTGGCACCCCATCCACCATCTTAAACAATGCCTCCCTCCACCACCAGTGCACAGTAGCAGCAACATCTCCTATATACAAGTTGTACTGCAGCAACTTGCCAAGGCTTCATTGACAGCACCTTCCAACTCCATGACCTTTGCCACCTTAAACAGGGGTCAGTAACTTTTTTCACCTGAAAGGACTTTTTAAAAAATGTTGCCTAAAATTAAAGCTAATTTTTTAAAAATGCAAATTTGGCATTTCAAAGCCAAATACTTGGCAAATGATCAAGGCTGGGATTTCCCATCCCTGGCACGGTGGACTCCCCTGTGGCGGATGTGGTGAACCAACATTGACTCCGATGGGACCGGTAGAATCAAAAGATCCGGCCGGCAGGCGGGGCAAGAAAATTCCAGCCCAAATTTCTCTCATTGAATGCATAATTTGTATATATCATCAATAAAGCACATGTATTAACTGTACATATCAAAAGGAAACAAGTTAAAATGAAAATAGACCTAACTCTGAAATATTCTGATTTTGGACTTTAACTAATTTTGTCAGTAAAGTTATCTTTAAGACAAAATTTAACTTAAGATGTGTAGAATTAAGACAAACTTTTCAGCTATTGATTCTCCTGATTAAAAAATGGTTCTAAAAGCACATTCAAATTAATTATGAATTTATATATTTGAAAAAATGTCTGCAAACATTAACATTTTTCTCAAACCAAAGGGATTACCTGTAACCATGGTGTAGCGATGCACTTCAACAGGTTTATTTGGAGAACAATGATATTTTTTGTTAAAATAATCATTTGAGACTGTAAAGTGTAAATGACTCACTTTATATTTTTCTAACGTTTCACTGGTGCTTGAAGATATAAAAGTGCAATTACTTACATGGATTATAGCTTATTTTTTATTTTTAGCTGGCTCATTCAGTGGCATTTCTTGAATTGTATAGCAGTTTTCCATTGCCTGGCAATCCTAAAACTATGCAAATTACCAGGCAAAATTCAGCTTGGCAGTGAGAAATTGTTTTGCACAATGATATGGAAAAACTAAAGCCTTTAATGAGACCTACGAGTATAAATTTGTTCAAAATTAAGAGCATCTGTACTTTTTAAGTGTCTGTATTCGAGAGTTGACCATTTTACATTTAGTGACCTGATTTAAATGTGAAAGTATCCCCAAAATTAAAATAGGACTCTTACTTGACTTTAATTTTACAATTCTTTTTTCATGTTAATGCGATCTAACTGGAAAGGATTGGGAGCTGCAAACAAGATGTTAAATAGCCACATGCTTCAGTTACTGACCCCTGAAAATAACCAGGTCTGTCAAATGAAGAAAGATTAAGTCAGTTAGGATTGTATTCATTGGAGTTAGAAGAATGAGACGGGATCTCAAAAAAAACTTATAAAATTCTAACAGGGTTAGACAAGGTAGATTCCGAAAGAACGTTCCTGATGGTGGGGGAGTCCAGAACTAGGGGTCACAGTTTGAGGAGAAGGGATAAAAGTTTTAGAACTGAGGTGAGGAGAAATTTCTTCTCCCAGAGAGTAGTGAATCTGTGGAATTCACGATCACAGAAAGTAATTGAGGTCAAAAAATTGTGTGATTTCAAGAAGAAATTAGATATAGCTCTTGGAGCTAAAGGGATCAAGGGATATGGGGGGAAGGTGGGGTCAGAATATTGAATTTGATGATAAGGCATGATCAAAATGAATGATGGAGCAGGCTCGAAGGGCCGAATGGCCAACTCCTGCTTCTAACATTTTCTATGTTAATTAAGGGTGAGCAATAAATGCTGATTTTGCCAGCAATGTCCACAATCCATGAATTAGCTAAAATAAAAACTCTAGCACAAAATAAGAAGGCACACAGCCCTCTTATTTGAATAAAAATAGAGTTGGAGGAGATTGTCAGATTCAGCTGTGTCAAGCCCAATAGATCTATTTTGTTAGGAGCTACAGAGAAGAAAGTGCTGACTGGGGTAGCAGTCTTGGCGGTCTCAGTCACTTGGCGGTAGCAGTCTTGGCGGTCCCAAACGTCACTTCCAATTGCCAACACACTCCAATTATTCACTTTTCCTTCAACGCAGGATAGATTTTATCCATCCCAAGCCAAGATGGATCTGCTAAATTTACACTCACCACTAGCAAGAGCTATGACTTCATTGTAAATTAATACATTCCCATTGGCAGTGAATCTCTACAGTTAAATAAATAGGTCATAGCACAAAGCATGAAATTTAATTTATAATACGGTGCTGCCTTGCTGCCACCAATCAGAACGTCAGGCTCATTGAATTTACATTCAATTATTGGAGTGCAACAGACGCAATCTACTAAAAATCTTTCATAACTTACTCACTTTCTGCCCACAAACCTTATTTATTCGTATAATGATTTTTGGGCAACTTCTCCACTTGCAACTTGCTATGTCCAAAATTTCCCATTCAATTTTGCAACATCAGTTGTCCCAATTGCAGACTGTGGCCACCAGGTGGCACATGGCCCAGTATTTCCTCCAACAAAAACAGGAAATGCAGGAAAGTCTCAACAGGTCTGACAGCATCTGTGGAAAGAGAATAGAGCCAACGTTTCGAGTCTGGATCATCTAGACTTGAAACATTGGCTTTATTCTCTCTCCACAGGTGCTGTCAGACCTGCTGAGATTTTCCAGCATTTTCTGTTTTTGTTTCACATTCCAGCATCCGCAGTATTTTGCTTTTATTCCAGTATTTCCGCCAAATGGAGTGGGTGGGTGGTGAGGGAGGGGGGGTGGGGGGGAATAAAAATGGGCTTTCCATAGAACAGGATATTGATTCACTATAACCCGTTTGCTGCCCAGTGATGAAGTTAAAATTACCCCCAATATTTGAGGGGTTTTATTTGATAATTGGATACCTGGCGGTCCAACTCACCAATTTGTTCCATACAGGCTTCCACTTTTATATAATCATAGGACCAGACAACACTGATGGAAGCCATTTAGTCTGTTGCACTTGAAAGATCTGTCCAATTACTCGCATGTCCCTGTTCTTCTCCTGTAGCCCTGAAAATGTCTCCTTCTTAGGATATTTCTGATTTCCTTTTAAACATTACAATTCAATGTTCGTTTGCAAGTCTTTCAAGCATTCCAGATCTTTAAAAAAATTCTCTTCATCGCCCCCCTGACCTTTTTTGTCAGTTATGTTAAAACCATGCCTTTTATAAGTTTAAAGCCCAAATTTTGAGTTGGGTTGAGTGGAACTAATGGAAGTTTTTGGGAATTTTTAGTTCTGATTCCTGGTATAAATCAAAATTTAGAAACATGAGATAATTAGTTACCTTTCACAAAGAGTCAACTCCACAATCCTCTTTTGACAGCACCTTCCAGACTGATGAACGTCACCTAGAAGGGCAAGGACAGCAGGTGCAAGGGTACACCATCACCTGCAAGTTCCCCTCCAAGTCATAGACCTCCTGACTTGGAACTAAATCCTCATTCCTTCATTGTTGCTGGATCAAAATCCAGGAACTCCCTTCCTATCAGTACTTTGGGTGCACTGACCACACATGGACTGCTATGGTTCAAGAAGACTATCACCTTCACAAAGACAATTAGGGTTGGGAAACAAATGATGGCCTTGTCAGTTATACTCACAACACATGAAATAATTTTTAAATAGGAACAGCATTTTGAGCAATGACCAACTGGATAAAGTACTGATACACTGCCCTAAAAATTGTGGATTTCAATTCCAATTGAAGCATTATAAACCTTTTTATATTATGTTAAATGAGTGATTTGTTTTCAATCATTAAAAATGTGCTACTATTCTCTATTCTATTCAATACTTCTTCCCAGCAAGATCCCTCTCACTTTTTCCCAATATATTTCTGAGTGTCTCACAAACTAAGACTGTGCTGATGACAGCCACAATTCTGCTGAAAGCATTGACTGCAGTTTGGGGATCACACAGTTCCTGAATTGAGAAACAGAGAGGATCATTTCTCGGGCCTGTGTAACATATGTATTGTGTGTGAGGTTCATCGGTGACATGTACATTATGTATGCAATGTGTACTGTTTCATCCCATAGGGTGCTGCAGGCTGGGTGAGACATACACTGCATGTCAATCAATACATTCATAATATATCAAAATTCTGATGTCAGCTTTTTCCATTGTAAATTCTTGTGTCCATACTTATAATGGAAACACTCTATGTAAATCTACCTTACTGTAATTACACCTTCCTGTCGGTGGAAATATAAGAATATGAATGGAATGCTTGCCTGCAAAATGCTGACTAAATGCCCTGATCACATTAACCTCTAACTCCAATTCATCCAAAGATGACACCGGGTATTGTGTCCTGGGCAGTCATTTTGAATTTGTGTAGCTGTGTAAATCTTTCCTCGCTTTTATTTCAAACTGATTTCTAAAAATTGTGAGATGTGACTGATTTGCTATCACCTACTTTACACCAAACAGGAGAATTCAGAATTACTCCTCCCAGTATCTGTGATATGATGAGACATAGGGTCCAATTTTACCATTTTCATTCTAAATGCCGAATCTGGGCGTAGTACAGATCCAACTTAGGAATCAGCTTTCAGGCACCCCCATACAATCTCAGCCATCTCCAGTCCGATTTGTGCTGTGGGCGGGGCTTAGCGCTGTTGGAACGCTCAGAGCTCTGAACTGCGCATGTGCAGTTAGAAAAAACTTGGAAAAAGCGCGCCCATGTCAGATCGCTCCCGAGCCGCAGAAAGCAGAGAACGCGGCCCGGCAGTGACAAGCGGGAGTGAGGGTGTATCTCGGGGCGGGGGGGGGGGGCGCAGATGGATCTCTGGTGGGGGGGGGGCAGATGGATCTCTGGTGGGGGTGCGGTGGGCGCAGGGGGGTCTGCTGCCACTCTGCGGGCGATTGGTGGGGGGGAAGGGGGGCAGGGGTGGCGATCGGTCTGGGTAGTGGGAGGTGGTGGATAAGGGGGACAGTGGTGTGTGTGTGTCCCTTATCTGGCCTCACTTTCCCCCGCCCCCCTGTACAACGATCTGGCTCACTTCCCCCCCCCCCCCCCAGACGACGATCTGGCCTCACTCTCCCCCACCCCAGATGACGATCTGGCCTCACTTCCCCCCTCCCCCCCGCCCCCAACAACAAACTTGCCTCACTCCCCCCCCCCCCCAGAGAATGGTCTGGCCTCACTCCCCTGCCCTCCAGAGGAACATTTGACCCGCCTCCCCCCCACCACCAGACAACGATCAGCCCTCCCCCCCCGCCAGAGATACATCTGACCCACCTCCTCCTCCTCCCCCCCTCAACCAGACAACGATCTGACCTCACTCCCCTCCTTCCCCCTCCAACCAGAGAATGATCTGACCCGCCTCCATCCTCCCCCCTACCACTATCTGAGTCAGAGAGCCATTGGAAGCTCTGAACGCGCTCTTCAGAGGCTGGAGCACCCGACTCAGACTTTTATTTAGCAGGTCCCTAAAAGCACGGTTCCGGATCGGCAAACGCGGTGGTAAAAGGAGAAATGCTGATAGAGTTGGGCGGGCAGTTCATTAATTCAATTTAAATGTATGCAAGTGCATTTAAATCATCGTTGCGCCCGATTTGAGCGGAATGGATCCCCGCCATTCGCGGGTCTCGGTAAAGTGGCGATCTGCGCGTTGGCGGGTGCAGATCGTGATAAAGGCCTCACACCCGACTTTACCACGATTTCGCGCCCGAAAGCGGGCGCAAATTGTTGGTAAAATCGGGCCCTTAGTGTGACATCTGATTATAAATTCCGTACAATGCATGCAATTCATATCCAAAAACATTCCCGCCCCCGCCATGATTTCTGGTCGGGTCTTTTGGCTGGCTATCTGAAGGGCATCACCTTTGATTTCTGAGATCAGTTTTATTGTGCCCACAATGCAAAGCAATGAGGTTCGATTTCTCCCTTTTTGTCAGTCTCATTCAGGAAAAAATAGGCTTAATCAGCGTGGCGCAAGGCAGAGATTAACTCACCTCCTGATGCAAAGATTAACTCACCTCCTGATGCCCCTAAGCCTGTTAACCATCTACAAGACACAAGCCATAGGATCATAGAATCCCAATAGTGCAGTCAGTGCAGAAGGAGGCCATTTGGCCCATCGAGTCTACATTGACTTTCCGACAGAGCATTTTACCCAGGTCCACCACATCCCCATAATCCCACATATTTTCCCCGCTAATCCCCCTAATCTACACATTTTGGGACATTAAGGGGTAATTTAGAGCGGCCAATCAACTTAATCTGCACCTTTGGATTGTGGAATGAAACCAGAGCACCTGGAGGAATCCCACGCAAACACGGGGAGAACATGCAAATACAGTCCCCCAAGGCCAGAATCGAACCCGGGTCCGTGATGCTGTGACGCAGAAGTGCTGACCACTGTCCCATCGTACTGCCCAAAAATCTTGCCTTAGGCCTCCCTTTCCCCCCATAAAATATCAGATAGTTCAGGGGTGGGTGAGTAGGCGACAAGAAGGCCACTTGCTGGTGAATCCAACTTCAAAGCCACCGGTGGGGAAGTCTGATGGGAACCTCTCCACTTGTCTGGATGTGTGCAGCTCCAACATCACTCAAGAGACTTGACACCATCCAGGGCAAAACAGCCCACTTGATTGGCACCCCATCCACCACCTTTCAACATCCACCCCCTCCAGTACTGACAACAGTGTGTACCATCTACAAGATGCATTGCAGCAATTCACCAAGACTCCGTCAAAAGTACCTTCTAAATGCGTGGCTTCTGCCACCTAGAACAACAAGGGCAGCAGATGCCTAGGAATACCACCACCTGCAGGTTCCCTTCCAACCACACAGCATCCTGACTGGAAATATATCGCTGTTCCTTCACTGTCACTGGGCTAAAACCCTGGAACTCCCTTCCTAACAGCACTGTAGGTGTACCTATACCACATGGTCTACGGTCGTTCAGGGGTGTCAGTCAACACCACCTTCTCAAGGGCAATTAGGGGTGGGCAATAAAAAAAATGTGAGCCTAACCTTGAAAGAATAAAAAAACTGTAGTTCCCACTGTTATACATTAATCACATACTTTAACTCCAAATAACCCACACTCTAAAATTACAAACTATTCCATGCCCCATTCCAGATGGTTTCATGGCTTCTCTGAGTGATTTTCTAATTTAATGCCAATTTGTACTAACTGGTCAATAATTTAATGCTGTGACCCAAGGTACCAGGTAATTGGCCGAATGCCAGTGATTAAACAGAGAAGATTTTTATCTCATCATTCTTGGCTGGCTTGAACCCAAGCGTAAGTGCTAAAATTACTGTTGGCTAGTGTACTGCACACCCATTTTCATTAGGCATAAAACCCTGAAATCACCTACATGTGGTCACGATATTATAAAAGACATGGAGGCATTGGATCAGTGCAAAAATGATCGACAAGAACGACATCAGAAGTGCAAAGTTACAGCAATCAAAAAAAGATGAACAGGATGGATCGATTTTCTCTTGACCAGAGATAGCTGAGGGATGACCTGAATCAGCTCTTTAAAATAATGAACCATTTTGATAGGATTGGCACGAGGGCTGGAATTTTACCGAATTGCAGCAGGTGAGGGGCGGACCATGGAAAGGATCGTTGATTTTGGGTGGGATTTTATGGTTTCAGGATGAACGAAGCTGTAAATTCCTGGCGAGGTAGAGAGGATGTCAAGCTGTGAGGAACTAAAGGCTATCAATATAAGTCATTTGCCAAGAAACCTAATCAGGAATACAAGGGAAACTTCTTCACTTACTTTGTTGGACTTGTTACCCGAGCAATAGTTGAGACAAATATAATGGATTTAAAGGGAAACTAGATAGCGTTAAAGACATGAGGGGGAATAATTTATACAGCTCTGATTTCTCCTCTCGCTACCTGTCCGTAAAGAGAAAAGTGTTTTTGATTTCCCCCTTTCGAAGCGGTGGTGTATTTTCCACAACTCACACTGCAAACTTGAGATTAGATAAAATAAAAGAGTTGGTTTATTTCACACGCACCCAAAACACAGGGAAGGGGTTCGCAAAATCTGCCCCTTTTGCACTCATACAATAAATGAGGGATAAGGGAAAGACAGGGGTACAGAGCCAGACCACAATAACAACATGTGCTATGCTTTTATGTGAATCCAGAATCAAAAGAAGTCTAATGGAGGATTTTTTCTGAGGGTAGGTCAGTTGAGTGTCATAGGGTGATCCGTCTTTCCAGCAATTGGACTTCAACATGGAGTTGAATTCGGCTAGAGGGTACTATTGTGTCAGTAGTTCACAGTGTAGATGAGAGCAGTGGATGTACCTGGACAGAGCTCCTTCTGCTGCTACTTGTTTGATGGTAAGATGGTAGACAGCAACAAGCTGTTTGCCTGGGTTAACTGTTTTCTTTGGAGATCAAGCAGTAACTTAAGATATTTTCCAACAACATATTAATTAAAGGAATTCAGATGGTTCAAGTCGCGTTGATGTGACAGCATGGTTTCGGGTAACAATCGAGGCCCCCTGGTTGAAATCCATTGTGTTTGGGAGCAGGTAATAGTTGGGTCATTAGCACCACCTTGGTCACAAGTAGCTGTCTTTGTTCATAACTGACTGGGACAAACATACCGGCTGTGATTTTCCAAAAAAAGAGCTAAGTGCCATAATGGCGAGAATTGTGGAGCGATCTGCGTCAAGCTGTCCAGCACATTCCGGACCACAACTGTCCTACACTCATTTTTTGGGGTGAGTTGTGTGCGTGTGCTGGTGTTGGGGGGGGGGGCGGGGGGGGAGGGGATGTGCGGGAGGGTATAAACAAGCCAGTGAGCCCGGCTGCAAAGCGTTTGGGCACCATTTTGGAAGGGTATCCCAATCTTGCAGTGCACGAGGAGACTCTTTTCCTCTTCCCATGGACATTGGGATCCCTCTCATCAGCAGCATCGGGACATTGGGGCCCTCGCAATGGGTTCCCCTTCATGACCCCTAACATGCTCCCCCCACATGATCCTGACATGCTCCCACCATGACCCCCAACATGCCCACTCTTCATGCCCCCTGACATGTCTCCTTCATGCTCCACCCCTTTATGACTCCTCCCTTCATGCTCCACCCTTGCAGGGCCATCCTGCACGACCCCCCTCTGCATAACCTCCCTGCATAGCCTCCCTATCATAGCCCCTACTCAGGCCTCACTCCCACTCAGTTCACTCTGCCCCACGGCACTGCCGCGGCAAACTGGCAGTGCCCAACCAGCACTGTCAGGGTGCCAGGTGGGCAATGCCAGGGTGCCAGGTTCGATTCCCAGCTTGGGTCACTGTCTGTGCGGAGTCTGCACTTTCTCCCCATGTCTGCATGTGTTTCCTCCAGGCACTCAGGTTTCTTCCCACAGTCCAAAAGACATGCTGGTTTGGTGCATTGGCCATGCTAAATTCTCCCTCAGTGTACCCGAACATTGCTGGAATGTGGCAACTAGGGGATTTTCACATAACCTCATTGCAGTGTTAATGTAAACCTACTTGTGACACTAATAAATAAACTTTAGCTTTAAACTTTAAAAGGTGGGCATAATCAGGGTGCCAGGTGGGCACTGCCAGATGGGCACCACCCAGCTATGTCCCCAACTACCCGATGGCTTCAATGGCCTCTGAACTCCCCCCGGTGTAACATTTAGGTCTGGTCTCCACTTGTGGAGCCGAGTAGTGATTCTCGCTGGTCTCGCCCAAAGGTTCAAGATCCCAGTAGCTGGGAGAATCCGGAGTCAAACGGGCTATGAAAATTTAAATGCTACTTTAAATGTGCTAATCGGCCTCACGCACATTCTGGGTGCAATCTGGTTTGCGCCATTAGAAAGTGATTGGGACGGTCGTAAACCATTTGACACCGGGCACAAAGCCGACTTAGGCTCGCACGCCATTTTCAGGGATCGGCACGATCTGCGTCGGGCATGGCGAGGTGGGAAAATCATCCCCACTGTCTCTGGGGCTGGAGCTCTGCCCTAGAAATGGAAAATGACTGATGTATTTCTCAGGAATTGAATTGGCAGCAGTCTGAGAGGGCATTAGCACCTCTTTTACAAATAATGAACTCTTGCTCAATTTCTGCAGGTTAGGAGCTCCTTGAGTTTGAGTAATGGTTAGTCATGGACATCTTGCCATTTAAAAAATAATTTAAAATGATAATATTCACAGAGTAGTCTGGGTTGTGTATTTATTTTCCGTCCCGTCTCAACTGGGACATTACTGGCCCCTTAGCGAAAATGAAATGAAAATTCTACTTCTTTTCATTTTTTTTCTCTAACGTGGTCTTAGAAATGGAAGGATAGGAAGTGTATAAGTTACTCTCTCATTCATAACAGCGTATCAAACACACAGTTAGCAGGAGAAATGGCCGATCCCTGCAGCATCTTCTTTTTGAGGTCTAAAACCCTGGTTTGAGCAGCTGCAAGAACCTGATCCGGATCTGGGATATGGGAGGTTTAGGGTGACTTGGGAAGGATTTGGAATCCATCTGACTGGGAAGCCTATTTAGTGCTAAAATTCTGACCTCATTTCCCTCTGTTGGGGGTCAGACATTCCAACCACCTTATTTTCTTTTATTCATTCATGGGACATGGACGTCGCTGGCTGACCAGCATTTGTTTCCCATCCCTAGTTGCCCTTGACTGAATGGTTTGCTCGGACATTTCAGAGGGCAGTTAGGAGTCAATCACATTGCTGTGGCACTGGAGTCACATGTAGGCCAGACCAGGTAAGCATGACAGATTTCCTTCCCTAAAGGACATTAGTGAACCAGATGGGTTTTTCCAACAATTGACAACGGTTTCATGACCATCAGCAGAATCATAATTCCAGATTTTTTGTTTTATTAATTCAAATTCCACCACCTGCTGTAGCGGGACTCGAACCCGGGTCCCCACAACATTAGCTGAGTTTCTGGATTAATAGTTTGACGATAATACAACTAGACCATCGCCTCCCCCTCTGAAAGGCCTGGGATTTACAGGGTGATGGGCATTCTGGTGTCGAGTGAGGGTTAGCTGCTCTGCAATATGCACAGGGGAATGCTGGACATCTCACTCTGGGTTGCTCTTGGCCAGCTTAGACCCTGCCTGTTCACTTGAGTAACCTAGGGGTTCAGTTGCTTGGACCCAGGAACTGGGGTTCAAAGCGAGACAGTGGCACAGTGGCACTGGAGTAATCCTGAGACCCAAGATAATGCTCTGGGGCCCCAGGAACAGTACAGCACAGAACAGGCCCTTCGGCTCACGATGTTGTGCCGAGCTTTATCTGAAACCAAGATCAAGCTATCCCACTCCCTATCATCCTGGTGTGCTCTTTGTGCCTATCCAATAACCGCTTAAATGTTCCTAAAGTGTCTGACTCCACTTATCACTGCAGGCAGTCCATTCCACACCCCAACCACTCTCTGCGTAAAGAACCTACCTCTGATATCCTTCCTGTATCTCCCACCATGAACCCTATAGTTATGCCCCCTTGTAATAGCTCCATCCATCCGAGGAAATAGTCTTTGAACGTTCACTCTATCTATCCCCTTCATCATTTTATAAACCTCTATTAAGTCTCCCCTCAGCCTCCTCCGCTCCAGAGAGAACAGCCCAAACTCCCTCAACCTTTCCTCATAAGACCTACCCTTCAAACCAGGCAGCATCCTGGTAAATCTCCTCTGCACTCTTTCCAGCGCTTCCACATCCTTCTTATAGTGAGGTGACCAGAACTGCACACAATATTCCAAATGTGGTCTCACCAAGGTCCTGTACAGTTGCAGCATAACCCCACAGCTCTTAAACTCCAACCCCCTGTTAATAAAAGCTAACACACTATAGGCCTTCCTCACAGCTCTATCCACTTGCGTGGCAACCTTTAGAGATCTGTGGATATGAACCCCAAGATCTCTCTGTTCCTCCACAGTCTTCAGAACCCTACCTTTGACCCTGTAATCCACATTTAAATTAGTCCTACCAAAATGAATCACCTCACATTCATCAGGGTTAAACTCCATTTGCCATTTTTCAGCCCAGCTTTGCATCCTATCTATGTCTCTTTGCAGCCTACAACACCCCTCCACCTCATCCACTACTCCACCAATCTTGGTGTCATCAGCAAATTTACTGATCCACCCTTCAGCCCCCTCCTCTAAGTCATTAATAAAAATCACAAAGAGCAGAGGACCAAGCACTGATCCCTGCGGCACTCCGCTAGCAACCTGCCTCCAATCCGAAAATTTTCCATCGACCACCACCCTCTGTCTTCGATCAGACAGCCAGTTACCTATCCAATCAGCCAACTTTCCCTCTCTTCCACACCTCCTCACTTTCATCATAAGCCGACCATGGGGGACCTTATCAAACGCCTTACTAAAATCCATGTATATGACATCAACTGCCCTACCTTCATCAACACACTTAGTTACCTCCTCAAAAAATTCAATCAAATTTGTGAGGCACGACTTGCCCTTCACGAATCCGTGCTGACTATCCCGGATTAATCCGCATCTTTCTAAATGGTCGTAAATCCCATCTCTAAGGACCTTTTCCATCAATTTACCAACCACCGAAGTAAGACTAACCGGTCTATAATTACCAGGGTCATTTCTATTCCCTTTCTTAAACAGAGGAACAACATTCGCCATTCTCCAGTCTTCTGGCACCATCCCCGTGGACAGCGAGGACCCAAAGATCAAAGCCAAAGGCTCTGCAATCTCATCCCTTGCCTCCCAAAGAATCCTAGGATACATTTCATCAGGCCCAGGGGACTTATCGACCTTCAGTTTATTCAAAACTGCCAGGACATCCTCCCTCCGAACATCTATTTCCTCCAGCCTATTAGCCTGTAACACCTTCTCTTCCTCAAAAACATGGCCCCTCTCCTTGGTGAACACTGAAGAAAAGTATTCATTCATCACCTCGCCTATCTCTACTGACTCCATACACAAGTTCCCACTACTGTCCTTGACCGGCCCTAACCTCACCCTGGTCATTCTTTTATTCCTCACATAAGATCTGAATCTCACCACGGCAGATGGCGGAATTTGAATTCAATATAAATCTGGAGTTAAAAGATTAGTGATGACCATTAAGCCATTGTCGATTGTCATAAAAACCCACCTAGTTCACTAATGTCCTGTAGGAAAGGAAATCTGCCATCCTTGTCTGGTCTGGCTAATATGTGACTCCAGACCCACAGCAATGTGGTTGACTCTCAAATGCCCTCAGGGATGGCCAATAAATGTTGGCCCAGCCAGCGAAGCCCACATCCCATGAACGAATTTAAGAAAGGGTCAGGAGAATTGGAGGATTTAAAAGGACTTTGACTATTTTAGTGACCCCAGTTTGGGTGCTGGCACAACTTGAGATTGGAGCTAGGTGATTTTGATTGGCACAGCAACAGGCAGTTGGTCCCTGAACTTGGGTTGGCCTTGCTAGGCCAGAATAACATTAAGATAGCCTGCTGGCAGGGGCCTCTCCTGCAATCATACCAGATGTGGCTACAGTGCTCACTCTGCCTCCTTTATATTAATAAAGAATCTAAAAAGATAATGGATTAGAAATGAAAGGTAATGTATCCAGTCCATTCTGTTCACTCACTCAGTAGCATTCTGGATGTAGAACATTTTAATCGTCAACACTTCCAATATTACTCTTTTTAAAGATGCACTTCTTTTGTAAAATTTTCCTTAAAAAACAATTCAGCTAGTGAAACTATTTTACGTCGTTTTAAAATCCAATGTCTGTGACATTAAAATGTAACAATAATAGGTGATTAATATTTCATCACCTTCCACTGTCCAAATGCTCCAGCCTTTCAGCAGATGCTCTCCCTTTACCTTCTAGCTGTTTTGTTATGACATTCAATAGCTGACTGAATATGCCTCATCAATAATGGAGCCTATTTAATCCAAGTTCAAAAGCACCTGAAAGTCTGGAGTTGATGGCTAAATGAAGGGGAAAGAGAAAGAGAACCTTTAACCCTCTAGGTTCCAGAAATTAAACGAAAAACTAAGGGGTTAGAAATTCAAGTGCACCCATTTTTTGGCACATCGGAGGCAGAGGGTGTAATCTCCGTGTCTGAGTATTGAAGTCCAAGGCTAATGAGACTTGGGCCTCATCTTAGGGAAGCTGGGGTGAGCTATTGGAAAATCTCAAAGAGATCATGCCTCTCCTAACCTCACAGCGGCCCCCAGGTAAGTGAGGAAGAGCGGGCAATCAATCTCACACTGGGGAGTTCCTGACAGCTTAAAGTGATTTTCTAGCCTGCGTCGTTGCATTCCATTTTCCTTCTGGCACAATGCAAACTGGTTCAAAAGTCACAGGATCAATATTTAGCTCAAGCCCTTTTCCAGCAATTCCCATGACAATTATTGTCCTTTACCCGAAGAGAACTGTAGGAATGTTTCTGTTCCTGGTTCATGAATAATCAAGTAGAATTTTCAATTTTTCCCAGGTTGTGCTACAAATGGAATCAAAATCTATAAGCCATAATACTGCTCTTATTTAAGAGATCCATACAAGACTGTCAGACGTTGATGTCTCTGGCAGGATCATAATTTGCAAAGTCCCTTTGCAGACACAAAAATGTAACTGACCTTAGAATTCAGCTGTTTAAAACGTATGGAAAAGTTGAATCCCAAGTCTTTGCTGTGTTGTCTGATTTTGACTGGAGTATGGCCAAGGCACAATGACTGGCTACAACTCTTTGTGCAAGGGAAGAGGAAAGTCATTGGCCATGATCTAATGTCTACGCTAGCTGACGGTGCAAAACCTGTAATGACCGCTAAATCTCATGAGAAGGCCAAAGTGGGATTTCTGCTGGCAAGATCTTGATTTGAGATCTTCCCTCCTTCCTACCACCACCCCCCAGCCCCCCACCCCACCTCCCCCTCACCAGTGACGTGAGCATGACAAGTTTACAAAAACAAAAACCAGTCATGGTGACCACGCCAGGGGTGCAGAGGTAAGTGTGGCCCCTTGGTAGTGAGAGACATGGCTGGGCAGTGTGGGGGGGAGAGCCATGATGCCTGTGAGGTGGGGGTGGGGTGCAATGTTGGCACTGTTGTGGGGGGTTGCTGTCCAATCAGGCAAGAAAAGGCATCTATGAGTTTCACAAAGCTTTTCTCTCCCTGATCCAACATCTCTGTGTAATTTTGGTTCAGTGAGAGGTGGTCTTTTCTGGGATGTCTTGTGCATTAAATAGTTTAATAACACTCACTTAATAGCACTGGGTTAATTTATAAAGATTGCTACATGGGCAGTTAAGGTACTGAAGACCACATAGAGTTACATTAGCAGCAAGTCAGTAGTGGTTCAGTTGGTAGAGCCCTTGCCTTTCAGTCAAAATGATGTGGGAATCACAGACTTTTTTTATCTGTTCATGGGATGTGGGTGTCATTGGCTGAGCCAGCATTTATTGCCCATCCCTGAGTTTAATTAAGAGTCAGCCACATTGCGATGGGTTTGGAGTCACATGTTGGCCAAACTAGGTAAGGACAGCAGATTTCCTTCCCTCAAGGACATTAGTGAACCAGATGGGTTTTTTTTTTACAACAATCGCAATGGTTTCTTGGTCATCGTGAGACTTCTAATTCCAGATTTTTTTTATTGAATTCAAATTTCACCATCTGCCACGATGGGATTCGAACTAGAGTCCCCAGATCTTGCTCTGGATCTCTGGATTACTAGTCCAGCGACAATACTGCTACGTGACTGAGCAAGAAAATCAGATTAATGCTCCAGTGCGGTAATGAGGGATTGGTTGCTCTGTTTCCCATATTACAATAGTGACCACATTTCAAAAGTTCTGGAAAGTACTTTAGAATCATAAAATTATTTCTGCCACAGTTCTGGATCATTACCAGTCACTGTGTAAAAGGTTATTCGCATATCTCCTGCATCCTTTGCTCAAAACCTTAAAATCTGTTTCCCCAATACCATCAGTGACTGAAAACAGCTTTACTTTGTCTACCTCATCCAGACCTGTCATAATCCTCCAAATACATACAAACATACTAAATGGGAGCAGAGGTAGGCTATTCAGCCCCACATGTCTGCTTGCCATTTACTAAGATCATGCCTGCCCTGTTTGTGTTTTGAAATCCACATTCACATCTACCCCAGTAACCAATGATTCCCTTGCTTAACAAGAATCTATCTAAGTCTGCCTTAAAAATATTCAATGACCTCACCTCCACTGCTTTTGGAGACAGAGAATTTCAAAGGCAGAAATCCTCGAAGAGAAAACAAAATTCACCTCATCTCTGCCCTATAAGGGCAACCCCTAACTTTAAAACATTGCCCCCTAGATCTGGACTCTATAAATTCTCCAGGAAGAGTCTTCTCCAAGCAGTCATAGTATGGAGATGTTGGCGTTGGACTGGAGTGGGCACAGTAAGAAGTCTCACAGCGCCAGGTTAAAGTCCAACAGGTTGTCCACTCACCTCATGAAGGAGAAGCGCTCTGAAAGCTCGTGATTCCAAATAAACCTGTTGGACTTTAACCTGGTGTTGTGAGACTTCTTACTTCTCCAAGGAGAGAAACCCAGTTCCTCTAACGTAACCTTGTAGCTAAAGTTTCTCACCCTTGAACCTCTCTGAGAAATCTTTCTGCATTCTTCCTAAGGTGTGGTGACCAGAACTGTCCTAACTAGACAGTTTTTACAAAAGTTAAGCGTAACTATAGTTGTGAGAGGTGTATGACATAAATGCAAGATTTTTTTCAGAAGAGGAGAATGGAAGGGGAGAAAACTGATCGAAAAAGACAAGGAAAATGTATTTTGTAAAAGCATAAGAAACCATGGAGTTAAAAAATACCATTTGGATCATCACACTCAGCAAAAGTGCAGACCATGTACAATTTACCCTATCAGGGATACTGACCACCAATTTAATTTCTTTAAGATAAAGTATAAAGTACTTTACAGAGTTATTGTAACAACAAGGTTTGTGTGTTGATGATTGACAAAAATATCAGTTCATTTTTAGAGTTAATTTATTAGTGTCACAAGTAGGTTTACATTAACACTGCAATGAAGTTACTGTGAAAATCCCCTAGTTGCCACACTCCAGCGCCTGTTCAGGTACACTGGAGGCGAATTTAGTACGGCCAACCCACTAACCAGCACGTCTTTCAGTCTGTGAGAAGAAACCGGAGCACCTGGAGGAATCCCACGTAGACACGGGGAGAATGTACAGTCCCTGCATAGACAGCGACCCAAGCTGGGAATCGAACCGGGGTCCCTGGTGCTGTGAGGCAGCAGTGCTAACCACTGTGCCACTATGCTGCCCCAATAGATGGAACTGTTAAATAAGATTATATGATGAGTCCCATTTTTTAATGGTGTCTTAGCAGCAAATTATACCAGTGGAGTCATTTAAACATTGGCATGCAGTATTAGCAAAAACTCATAAACATTCTTAATAACAGTGTTGTCCAATACACTTACCATTTATATGTGATGAATGGCCACAAACATGGTAAATTGATACTATTCACTTTTAGAGCCACACAATACTGAGCCATGTTAAAGTTGCAGCAGTGGGTATGCGTTTGATAGCATATGCTCGACTGCTATTCGTCATCCCTCCCTAATTGAGCAACGAAGTATCTACAGTGTTGCTTTTAGACAAGAGATACATATTGTTCAGGCAGCAAGTACGTCTGTCCGAATATAATTTATTTTTTTGTTTTCTCCTATGCAGATTAGTTGTTCTGAAGCTGCTCTCCTGGCTGTCAGTTAGTGCATTAGTCCTATTATATTTTCAAAATGTACATTTGTTTTGTTAATGTTACGGATTTTTTTAATCATATGGTGAAAATGGTCACCTGATTGTCACCTGATCAACGCAAAGGCACAACGTGGACTATGAAATTCAATGCCAGTGCAATGCCAGGTATGTAGACCCCACGTCCCAACAACTGATGGATTGTATTGAATAGCACATCTCCTTAACTTTTGCAATGGGAGAGTGCTGACCATACTCAACCAACCCATCCTTGCAAAACTCAGGACATAATGGCTGGAATTTTACTGCCCCGCCCGCCACAGGAATTGGAGTAAGCGAGGGGCGGACAATGGGAAGGTCTGTGGACCTCAGGTGGGATTTTACAATTTCAGGACGAGCAAAGCTGTAAAATACCGCCCATCATCTAATGTTAGATGTCAATCCGTGATTGGGCAGCACTTATAGTTAACAGACTCCTACAATGTTAGACATTTTAAAAACTAACCTACCAATATGAATGTTATTAGACTATATTTCCATCGATTGATATGAAATTAGTTGAAAGTCATGCTCTCTCCCATACCTTCTTTTTTTAGTTGCATTTCCCTTTCTCTGGTCCCTTGTTTTCTCATCACTCTGCATCCTCTGTTATTCATCTTTTTATCTCAAACTCTCCCTCTCATTCCTTCTTTTTCTGACATCCCCTTCACCTTCCCATTCCCTTTCCCTCCCCCCATTCCCTCCCGCTCCACACTTCGCCATTTCTTTCTGTAATGAGTCAAGACGCCCGACTGGAAAGGAACATAGTTTATTACAGAATTCAAAGTAAAACCACTCCAGTGACATACACTAGTCCCTGCCTGGGACTACAATTCAGTAGGCCCAGTCCAGGGTCTGCCTTATAAAAGGCTCAGGGGATGAGTTCCAGCTGGGCAGGCCACTGCCTGTTACCAGGGGAACTCCTACTCAACGAGCCCCACAGGAAGATCAATTAGTAATGCCCCTTGGACCTCGTGGCGGTTATCACACCAGTACCCCCCCTCCCCACTCCCCGCCTAAGTCTGAGAGTTACCCCTTGCTCTCAAGATGATGGGGCCTTTTCCATCACTTTGCCCATGGCTTCATCTCCATCGCTTGTAGGGTCTGGTTGGAGGGGGCATGTAGTGGATAAGTGAATGCCTCTTCTATGAAGAATGTCGAAAAGCCACAACGGGGACTTGTCCTCGGTGGCGATCCCTGACTGGGAGTCCACCGTCTCTGTCTCAATATTCGAGCCAGAATCTTCATCGTCCAGAAGACTGGCTCTTAAGTTTTTAGAGGATTGTGTTTCCCATCCACAGGCCAGTGTGAAGTATGCATCCATAGAAACAGTTGCCTTTGCAGAGGGATCCCTCTGATGGAGGTGATCTACATGATTCTTTAAGGTCGTCTCCCTGCTTTTGCGCGGTACTCCAGATGTGATCTCACCAATACCGTATACAGTTACAACGGCACTTTCCTACCTTTATACTCTATTCCATTGCAATGAATGCCAAGACTCCATTTGCCTTCCTTATTCCACGCTGCACCTGCATACTAACTTTCTGTGATTCTTGTATGAGGACCCCTAGATACCTCTGCACCTGAGCATTTAGTAAAGTCTAAATCAGAGTTACTGTGCATGTATGTAAATGTACAGATTGTGATAAGTAAGATTGGTGAACTGTAGTGTTCCAGCCTTGAGTGGCTGTCTGTGTGGAGTTTGCTCATTCCCCCCCATGTCTGCATGGGTTTCCTCCAGGTGCTCCGGTTTCCACTGTCCAAAGATGTGTAGGTTAGGTGGATTGGCCATTCTAAATTGCCCTTTAGTGTCCAAAGATGTGTAGGTGAGGTGGATTAGCCATGGTAAATGCGCGAGGTTTCAGGGATAGGGTGAAGGGGAGGGCCTGGGTGGAATGCTCTTTCTAGAGAGTCAGTGCAGACTTAATGGGCTGGATGGCCCCATTCTGCACTGTAGGGATTCTATGGTTCTGTTGTGGCTATAACAGAAATCTGATTCTAAGAAGGGCAGGGCTGGGTATTAAATATTCCTGGATACAAGGTGCTCAGGAAAGATAGGAAAGTAAGAAAAAGAGGAGGGGTGGCAGTATTGATTAAGAATAATGTTACTATGTTGGAGGGAGTGGATATCCCAGAGGGACCAAGAACAGAATCTCTTTGTCTGGAGCTTAGGAAACAAAAAAGTTGCAATTACTTGGTGTAGCCTATAGGCTACTAACTAGTGGGAAAGATGTCAGAGAACAAATTTGTAAGGAAATTACAGAGAGGTGCAAGAATTATAGAGTGGTTACAATAGGAGACTTTAATTATCCAAATATAGACTGGAATAGTTGTAATGTAAGAGGCTGGGAAGGCAAGAGTTCCTAGAGTATGTTCAGGAGAATTTTCTGCAGCATTATATTCCCAGCCCAAAAAGAAAGGAGGCTGGAAATATAATGCTGCTTCTTAGGAATGATGTGGGCCAAGTGAATCAATTGTGAGTAGAGGAACATTGAGGGAACAGCGATCTTTAAATCATAAAATTTAGATTGGCTGACAAAGTGCAAGGAACTATTCAGAGTAAGAATAGTTAAACAGGGGAAACCAACTTCAATGGGGTAGGAATGAATCTGACCCTATTTAATTGGAATCAAAAATTGGCAGGCAATATAATTGATCAATGGGCTTCCTTTAAAGAAGAGATGATTCGGGCATCAGCATGGTATATTTTCACAAAAGAGAAAGGAAAAGCAAACAAATCCAGAGTTTCCTGGATGATAAAAGAGTTAGAGATTAATATGAAAAAGAAAAAGTGTGCCTATGTCAGGTAGGTAATACAACTGAGAACAAGGCTCTTCATAGAAGGTTCAGAGAGGAACGGTAAATGCAAACAAGAGAAGCAAAATATGAAAAGAGACTGGCAGCTTACATAAAAGGGAATCCAAAGTCCGCTATTGGCATTTTTTTAAAGTTTAAAGTTGATTTATTAGTGTCATAAATAGTCTTACATTAACACTGCAATGATGTTACTGTGAAAATCCCCTAGTCGCCACACTCTGGCATCTGTTTGGGTACACTGAGGGAAAACGTAGCATGGCCAATGCACCTAACCAACACATCTTTCAGACTGTGGGAGGAAACCAGAGCAACCAGAGGAAACCGATGCAGACACAGAGAGAACTTTAAAAAAACTTGCTGTGAACTGTGAGGAGCATAGTGTCGAAGTTCAAATGGACAGAAACTGGTTGATGGAATGGGCAGACCAGTGCAGCTGAAATTTAATGCAGACAAGTATGAGGTGATTCATTTTTGTAGAATGAACGTGGAAAGACAAGATAAAATTAAGGGTACAATTCTAAAGAGGTCACAGCAGAAGAGGACCTGGGTTTATATATGTTTAAAATCATGAACACTCGCAGGAAGTATTGAGAGAGTGGCTAAGAAAGCACAGAGCAGCTTAGCGATTATTAATAGGGCCATATAGTTCAAAAGCAAGGAAGTTATGTTAAACTTATATAAAACACTGGTTCAACTTCACCTGGAGAATTGTGTCCAGTTCTGGAAGCCACAATTTAGGATAGATTTGAAAGCATTAGAGAGGATTCAGAAAAGATCCCATTGACAGCAAATCCTGCCGCCAGCGAATGCCACACCACATCCCGCCACAGAGAAACACGCTGCAGGGAGGCCGGTGGTTCAGGTATGAAGAACTTCAGTTACTCAGATAAATTGGAGGAGTTCCTTCGAGATAAGAAGGTTGAGAGGAGATTTGATGGAGGTTTCCAAAACTGAGGCATCTAGATAAAGTAGAGAGGGAGAGATTCTTCCCATTCGTGGAAGGTTCTAGAAGCTGACAGCACAGATTTAAGGTAATTGGCTAAAGAAGCAATGGCAACATGAGGAAAATCGTTCCTCATGTAGCAAGATCTGGAATGCACCACCTGAGAATGTATGGAGCAGTTTCAATTGAGGCATTCAATAGTGAGTTGGATTACTATTTAAAAAGAAAAAATGTGCTGGGCTACGAGGAGAAGCAGGGGGAATGGCAGTAGGTGAGCAGCTCCTTCAGAGAGCCAGCACAGACATGACTGACCAAATGGTCTCCTTCTGTGCTGTAATTATCCTGTGCTTCTCTGAAACATCGGCATGACATTTTTTGAAAGAGGGTTAAGCCATTCTCCTTTCATCTAGACCAACATTCATCCCTCAACCAACACCACCAATCACTTCACCAGTGTCTGTGGGATCTTCTGTGGAGCAATTTGCTATCACACGTACTTTCAAAACATCCATGACCATAATCAGTGAAGCGTTTAATGACATCCTAAGGACGTGAAAAACACAATACAAATGCAAGTTTTTTAAAGAACAATGCTGGAATTCTCCAGCCATTCACACCAGTGGGATTCCCTGGCAGCACCCGGTGGCAGCACATCCCCATCCATGGGTTTCCCGGCAGCATGGGGTGGCGTCAATGGGAAATCCTGGGAGACCGTTGAATCCCACCCCATATATTTTTAAGAACACCACCTTCTTCTGAAGGGAAACTAGGGATGGGCAATAAACACTGGTCTACCCAGTGACGTCCACATTCTGTAAAATGAATAAAGGAAAAAAATAAGAGGAGGCGGAGGCCATTTAGCCCCTTAAACCTGTACCAGCATTCAAAGAGATGATGGCTGATCTGCGAACTAACTCCTTACACCCACCTTTACCCCTGTCCCTTCATACCTTTAATTCACAAAAATCTAGCAATTTCAGATTTAATATTGGTCTATCACCAGTTGCTGTTTGGAGAAAAGAGCTCCAAACTTCTACCACTCTTTGTCTATGAATATTTTTCCTGGTTTCACTCCTGAAAGTTCTGGCCCTAACTCTTAGTCACCTGGACCCAGACTCAACAACTAGTAGGAATAGTTTCTCGCTGCCTATTCTATCCTTTCCCCTTAATATATTGAAAACTTTGATCAAATCACTCCTTAACCTTCCGCATTTCAGAGAATTCTAGTCTGTGAAACTACTCCTCCTAATTTAACCCCAAGAGTCCAGATACAATTCTGGTAAACCTACACTGCAGTCCCTCCAAGACCAAGATATACCTCCTAAAACGGAAGGGTTTGACTTGTAAATTTGTCATCCGGGTTACAGTGCTGAAGAATTAGAAAAGTCTCCACTGCGCAGAAGAAAAGTGCATTTTTTTTAAATTGCAAATTAAGAAAAATTAAATGAAGTAAAAATATTGTGGCAGTGACATTTTGCACTTGACTGCTGATCAAAATTATTTTACATTAAATGGTAATAGCCGAAATGCAGAAATCATGCATCCTTCTATCATGAAGTGTCTATTACTTTGGTGTCTTTAATAAAAACAACTATAAATATTCACCTTTAAAGAATTACTTCTTAATGACAGGAGCAGGTCTCAGATGCCTTCATTCCATTTAATAACATCACGGTGTTGAAGCCTATTATTGGAGAGCAAAGGTGAAGCTTTCCTGCCTCATCTGTTAAATCATGCTGATAATCAGATGTTGAAATGCAAAACATAAGGGGCAGAGACAGCTTAATCACCAAGACAGTTGTAACGCATTAAACAAAAAAGCTTAGCAATCTTGTGATTAATGCTGTCCCTGCAATATCACCAAATTAGATGGCAGCACTGGGGCCCATTTCTGAGACTTGGAAATACATTTTTATATGGGAAATATATGTCTACGTTATCAGTCAGCGACAAGGTTAAGGGAGCATTTATATGGGAGTGTGAATGTTTTATATGTTGTGCCTCTAATCTCCCGTGTGTGGGCAACATAAGATAAATGCAGTCAGATTAGCAGGCATGCCTTGAACGTAGCATTTGATATTGGGACCCTGGAGGACAATTGTGTTCAAACCACAGTGGCAATCTACTAACAAGTGCGACATAAGGCTGAGGCCTTTCAGATGTTGAAAGCATGATCCTGGTATCACATAGCTGTTGTGCAACCGTTCCGTAGTGTTGCCCTTTCTAATTCACTTCTGCTACCAAGAAAGCCCCTATCGATTTTCTCCCTGCTTTTGTTTTCATTCTGAATAATTGATGGGATCATTTTTCCGTCATCATCATCATCTGTGAAGAGAAATTTTGTGCGAAAATAATCAATTGAACAAATGGCACAGGTCACCTTGTTTTGTTTCGCTGCTTTCATCTCCACGTTAAACAACTCTGGGGACCGGGAGGAGATATTAAGGAAGGAGGAGAGAAAAATATATCATCGATCCCTGTTAACATTTCATAAAACATGGAATGGCATCAGGGGCCCATCAGACAGAAATAGCTACTGAGAAGCAAGTTCAAAGAACAGTTTTTTTTTAACAAGGTTTCTCATGTAAAAGTCCAACTTTTAACAGCTTAAAGATGCATTGTCACATTCTTGCTCTTCTGTACTCAGCTGAAAAATCCCACATCTTCATTTTAGAATATTCACACTAATGTTTGAAGGCAAAAATTCAACAAAAAAGGATACATTTTTTCCTACAGTGTCATTGTCCCTGCATCCCTCATCCATTCTATTTTTAACTAATCAGATTTGCTACCTGATACAATGAAGAGTTTAATTTTTGAGTGAGAAGGTTGTCTGTAACTTTGAACAATGTAAACTGGACACCATAAGGGTAATCATACAGGTGCTGCAGCAGGCAGGGAGCCTTACCAAAAGACACGCCAGAATTACAGTGGGGGCAAGCAGCCACAATGAGCACTGATCCACCTGTATTTTCCAGGACTGGACAAACTAAAATATGCCCCCCCAGGCATTACATAAAACACCTGATTGAGAGTTCCCCTTTGGGCTGGGGAATTGTGTACTGCTGCAGGATTTAAAGGCCTGAGCAGCTTAAAGAGCCAAGCATGATCATTGCTAATTGTGCACATAAAAAGGAATCGCTGAAATTTTGAAATGGCAACTGGTCTTCAAAAAGGCAGCAAAATCCCAGGCTTGTCTGCTAAGGCTTTGGAAATACTTGAAAAAATAAAATGAAACTTCCAAAGGACATATGGAAAAAGATAGGGATCATGTGGATTGCTTTCAGAATGCCAATTGTAGTAAATAGCCTCTTCTTGTGTTGTAAAATTCTCTAATTCTAAGAGAAATCAGAACACTGTTATTTGGTACAGATCAACTCAGTGCTCCAAACACAGTGGCCAGTTTCTTCCAGCCTGCTGCGCTGCTCAAGCCTTTAGCGAAGTTGATGACCGTCATAATGCTATTCGCGAGTCTCCCAAGTGCTTTTTTTAGTGCAATCAGCTCCGCGCCAATTTATTATCATTTTGAAATCTCCATTTCCATATGATTAGCGGGCCCAGGATGGTATTCTCCAGCTAGAGGGGAGGGAGGGGGGGCGGGGCATACTGGAGCAGGGCCTATTGTGGGGAGGGGAGGACAGAGATCAGTGGAGGCAGGGACCTGCTGCCATTCCTCACTTGGATTGTTGGGAGAGGGAGCGAAGAGGATGATCGGACCTGCTCAACAGGGTGGGGGAGATGGGAGCTGGCCATTGGCTTGTGGGGGGACGCGTGGCTGGCCACCGGGGTGGGGGGGGTCGGGGCTGGCCATGCGGGGAGGGATCGGCCTAGCCATCAAGGTGGGGGAGGTCAGGGCTGGCCCTCGGGGTGGGGGGGGGATTGAGGCTGGCCACAGAGGTGGGGGCAGAGATCGGGGCTGGCCTGAGAGTTGGTGGGAGGAGTTTGGGGCTGTCCGAGGAGATGGGGGGAGTATCAGGGCTGGCCCGGGTAGGTCTGGTAGGCCAGCAATCAGGGATTGTGAGCTCTGTAAAGCTGGCAATCGGGGATTGCGGGACTGGCCAGTGATTGGGGTTCAGTGATCGGGAGGCCGACAATGGGGGGGGCCAGTGTGCATGCGCTGTTCTGCACACTGACAGACCTGCACATGCGCAGTGGCCTGGTCAGCACTATGCTTGGGTGGGAATAGGCCCCGCCCCCCATTTATCAGAGTGAATCACGCTGAGGCACTCTGCAGTGCGAAGAGTGTCGGAGATTCGTTCTGGTAAGTACACCCAAAAAGTGGGCGGGAAATACTCCCATTTTCCCGCCCATTGGGCACTTAATGTTTTGGTGCGAGAATCCCAACTGGTGTCTTCGGGACAATGGCAGCAGATTGCAGGAAATGAGTACCAACTCCACTGCTCTATGCTCATCCATGTAGTACCCCAAAGATGTTTAATGACTTTACCAGGTCAGTCAAGAGAGAAGATGTTACCTTGCCTTTTAAGAAGACATGTAACATGTCTGTTATTTACCGTGACTTCCCTTTGATGATTTTAAAATGCTTGCCTGGTTTGGCATCAATGCCTGACCACACGCAGTCTTAGTAAATTAGAAATAGGTTATAAAAACAGAAAGATCATTTCGATCTGAAGTGTTAGTTTCACACCACAGATGCTGCCAGGCCAGCTAAGTTTATCCAGCATTTTCTGTTTTTATTTCAGATTTCCAGCATCCGCAGTACTTTGCTTTTATCTAAGCAGGTTATTTTGTTTGAAGACTAGTATTAATTCATACATGGTCATACGGGTCCATAGGACTCTTAAATCGGCCTCGCAGGTAGAGGAGGTGGTTAAGAAGGCATATGGTGTGCTGGTCTTCATCAATCGAAGGATTGAGTTTAGGAGTCGGGAGATAATGGTGCAGCTTTATAAGACCCTCTTCAGACCCCACTTGGAGTACTGTGCTCAGTTCTGGTCGCCTCATTACAGGAAGGATGTAGAAATTATTGAAAGGATGCAGAGAAGATTTACAAGGATGCTGCCTGGATTGGGTGGCATGCCTTATGAGGATAGGTTGAGGGAGCTCGGTCTTTTCTCCTTGGAGAGATGAAGGATGAGAGGTGACCTGATAGAGGTGTACAAGCTGTTGAGAGGTATAGATCGGGTGGATTCTCAGAGGCTTTTTCCCAGGGCTGAAATAGCTGCTACAAGAGGACACAGGTTTAAGGTGCTGGGGAGTAGGTACAGAGGAGATGTCAGGGGTAAGTTTTTCACTGAGAGGGTGGTGGGTGAGTGGAATCGGCTGCCGTCAATGGTGGTGGAGGCAAACTCGATAGGGTCTTTTAAGAGACTTCTGGATGAGTACATGGGACTTAATAGGATTGAGGGTTATAGGTAAGCCTAGGTAGGTAGGGACATGACCGGCGCAACTTGTGGGCTGAAGGGTCTGTTTGTGCTGTAGTTTTTTTATGTTCTATGTTCTATGTTACAGGAGAGCTCAGCAAACATGTCTAGCCTGGAGATTCAACACGCATACTTCCTGCTGTCACATGCTGATTTACATTCTTGGTTTAGTGATTACACATGTGCAATAATGCATATTCTCCTTTTTATCAGCAAAAATTCCATTCCCTCCCTCTTGGAACTAATGAAGGGTCATCCTGACGATTCATATTTGATCATTCAAATATCATATTTAACCCTGAGGTGAACTCTGACCATAAACCTGCTCTATCACTAAAATTGCCTAATGCCACCACTGCAACATCCTCCAACTCTACCCTTGCCTCAGTTCACCTGCTCCTGCAGCCTTCAACCATGCTTTGGATACCTTGAGGCATGACTATTCTAATGCACCCCCAACCTGTCTCCCAACTTCAAAAATCCATAAATTCTGCTACCTACCTCCTAATTTGCACAAGGTTCTATTCGCTCATTACCGCTGTACTTGTTGACCTGCATTAGCTCCTGTTCCAGGAATGCCTCAATTTTAAAATTCTCATCAACTTAAATAAGGGTAATTACAAAGGAATGAGGGCAGAGTTGGCTGGAGTGGACTGGGATGGAGTTTAGCAGAAAAGATGGTTGATTAGCAGTGGCAGACTTACATGGAAATAGTTCATGACTCACAACAAAGATATATCACAGCGAGGAAGAAGGATTATAGGAAGGGGATAAATCAACCATGTTAACCAAGGAAGTTAAGGATAGTATTGAACTGAAAGAAAGAACATATAATGTGGCAAAGATTAGCGGTAAGCCAAAAGATTGGGAAAGATTTTAAAACCAACAAAAGATGAGCAAAATAATAATAAAGAGGGAGAAGATAAACAATGAGGATATACTAGCAAGTAATATAAAAATGGACTGTAAGAGCTTCTTTAAATATATAAAAAGGAAGATAGTGGCCAAAGTGAACATTGACCCCTCAAGGTCTCCCAGTTCCCAGGTTTAATATTACCTTTCACAACATTATAGTTTCTTCTTTTAATCAAATATTATCCTTAATTTCCCGAGCAATCTTTCTTGCTGAGTTTTTGATTTTTACTAGAACACATTCTTGTTGAAAATTTGAATGATATCTTTAGATGTTTCCCAATGATTATTTACCACTATATCTGGTGACTGTCAGTGTGGAGTTTGCGTGTTCTCCTCGTGTCTGATTCAGTTTCCCCCGGGTGCTCTGGTTTCCTCCCACAGTCCAAAAATGTGTAGGTTAGGGGGTTAGCCGTGATAAATGTGTGGAGTTACAGGGATAGGGCAGGTGGAGAGGGCCTTAGTAAAATGCTCTTATGAAGAGTCGGTGCAGACTCGATGGGCCGAATGACCTATTTTTACACTGTAGGGATTCTATGGATTCTGTGGATTCTTTCAATCTATTTACTTAATCAACTTTAACCAGTTGTTCCTATATGAATGTAACTGTCTTTGATTTAAGTTTAAGATTTTTAAGACTTGAATATGTTATTCTAAAAACTTAATATGGAATTCAATTGCATTACAAACACTCTTTCCCAATGGATCTTTTACTATGAGGTTTCTAATAAGCCCTGTGTCATTATGGGGAACAGGTGAAAAGAAAACCTGGAGGCAATAACCACCATCTAGATAAATGGGTGAAAACAGGACCTGCAGGCAGTAACCACCACCTTTTGAAAAGTTTATTTATTAGTCACAAGTAGGCTTACACTAACACTGCAATGAAGTTACTGTGAAAATCCCCTAGTCGCCACACTGTGGCACTTGTTCCGGCACACTGAGAGAGAATTTAGCATGGCTGCTGCACCTAACCAACACATCTTTCAGACTTGTGGGAGGAAACATGAGCACCCAGAGGAAACCCATGCAGACATGGGGAGAATGTGCAGACTCCACACAGACAGTGACCCAAGCCAGGAATAGTACCCGGGTCCCCGGCGCTGTGAGGCAGCATTGCTAACCACTGTGCCACCATGCTGCCCAAGCCCAGTTCTGTCAATGTTTCTGTTCTAAACCTTAGCATCATCTTAACTGACATTATCAGATAGCTGTGCCTGGCATTTAATACCCATTACATAGTGAGGTGGCAGACTTGATGTCATCGCTTGTGTAATACTTGACATCAAGAGCAGCCTTCCTTGCTCTCGATGCTCCCCTGCTAAGTCCAGTGCAGGTCATTGAATAAAATGTCTGAATTGTACAACAACCTAGAAAGTGAAAACAACCATAAAGCTTTACAGCATTGAAGGAGACCACTTGGCCTATCATGTCTGTATGGCTCTTTATTATATAGCAATCCAAAACCAATACAACTGCCCTACTTTTCCCCCCATGAACCTCTACCTTCCCCTGCTTCAAATATTTATGTACTTTTCACTTTAAGGATGTAATTGTCCTTACCAGAACTACTCCCTCTGGCAAATCATTCCATTCTTTAATTATTTATTTATTCTAACCTCTCTCCTTATTCTCTTAATGATGATGTTCAATTAATGACCCGTTGACACCAACCAGAGGAAATAGTGTTTCCTTATTCAGCCTATTAAAACCTTTCATAATTTAAAAAACCTCCATCATAGCTCTCCTTAGCTTTCTCCATTCTGAAATAAATAATCTAATTTTCCTCTCTTTTCTCATTAACTACAGTTACTACCCCTTGGTATTTTCCTTGTGAATCTCTGCTGTATGCATATTTTTACAATTTTACTGCACTTTATACAATGGGGCACCCAAAAATGTCAGACGGTGCTCTGACTGTGGCCTATTGTCCTGTATAGAGTTATCCTTTGTTCTTGAGTCCTGCTCCTAATGGCTTTTTTATTGTTTAATCTACTTGCATTAGCACTTTCATGAAACCTTCAGCTTTCACACGGCAACTGCTTCAGTAATGTCTGTTCTATCTGAGAGAGATTAATGCCTCACAACAGGGGATATCTTACTGGCTGCAATATGTGTTACTGCTTAACTCTTAAGTGCCCAGTTTGCAAGATGAAGTGCTCCCCTGCACAAAATGAGCAAATTGACACACAAAATTGAAATTTTTATTTCAGCACATTTCAGCACACCAGCTTTGAGAAAGGGTTGTTGGACTTGAAAAGTCAGCTCTTTTCTCTCCTTACAGATGCTGCCAGACCTGCCAGACCTGAGATTTTCCAGCATTTTCTCTACTGGATTCAGCAAAAAAAAACGCCAACAGCAAGAACAATATCATTATCCTGACACTGAAGAAAGGTATTTTGACTCCACAGAACCTTTAACTCGGTCAACCATGAAGGCTTATGGAGTAGCTTGTTTAAATCTGACTGTCCTCAGGAATTTGTTACCATCTTCCGCCAACTTTACGATGATTTGCAAACTGTGATCCTCACCAACAGAAGCCCTATTACATTAACTGGGGCTAAACAAGGCTGTGTCATTGCACCAATTCTCTTCAATAGTCAGCGAGAATTGGAGGAGCAAATCAGCGGAGTGATAGCTGACAACTGCAAGAAACACAAAGTTGTGATAGTAGGGGATTTTAATTTTCCACATATAGATTGGGACTCGCATACTGTTGAAGGTTTAGATGGGGTAGAGTTTGTAAAATGTGTTCAGGAGAATTTTCTACATCAGTATATAGAGGTGCCAACTAGAGAGGATACGATATTGGATCTCCTATTGGGAAATGAGTTAGGGCAGGTGATGGATGTGAGTGTGAGGGAACACTTTGGACCCAGTGATCATAATGCCATTAATTTCAACCTGATCGTGGATAAGGATAGATCTGGTCCTCGGGTTGAAGTTCTGAACTGGAAAAAGGCCAAATTTGATGAAATGAGAAGGGATCTGGGAAGTGTGGATTGCCACAGGCTGTTCTCTGGTAAGGATGTAAATGGAAAGTGGGAGGCCTTCAAAGGAGAAATTTTGAGAGTGCAGAGTTTGTATGTTCCTGTCAGGATTAAAGGCAAAGTAAATCGGAATAAGGAACCTTGGTTCTCGAGGGAGATTGTAACACTGATTAAGAGGAAGAGGGAGTTGTATGAAATGTACAGGCAGCAAGGAACAGATCAGATGCTCGAGGAGTATAAAAAGTGCAAGAAGCTACTTAAGAGGGAAATCAGGAGGGCTAAAAGAAGACATGAGGTTGCTTTGGCAGACAGAGTGAAGGAAAATCCAAAGAGCTTCTATAGGTATGTTAGGAGCAAAAGGATAGTGAGGGATAAAATTGGTCCTCTTGCAGACCAGAGTGGTTGACTGTGTATGGAACCAAAAGAGATGGGGGAGATACTAAATGGTTTTTTTGCATCTGTATTTACTGAGGAAACTGGCATGGAGTCTACGGAAATAGGGCAAACAGGTAGGGAGGTCATGGAACCTTTACAGATTAAAGGGGAGGAGGTGCTCGCTGTCTTGAGGCAAATCAGAGTGGATAAATCCCCAGGACCAGACAGGGTATTCCCACGGACCTTGAGGGAAGCTAGTGTTGAACTTGCAGGGGCCCTGGCAGACATATTTAAAATGTCAGTATTCACGGGGGAGGTGTCGGATGATTGGAGGGTGGCTCATGTTGTTCCGTTGTTTAAAAAAGGTTCCAAAAGAAATCCGGGAAATTATAGGCCAGTAAGTTTGACGTCGGTGGTGGGCAAGTTATTGGAAGGTGTGATAAGGGATAGGATCTACAAATATTTGGATAGACAGGGACTTATTAGGGAGAGTCAACATGGCTTTGTGCGTGGTAGGTCATGTTTGACCAATCTATTCGAGTTTTCGAGGAGGTTACCAGGAAAGTGGATGAAGGGAAGGTGGTGGATGTTGTCTACCTGGATTTCAGCAAGGCCTTTGACAAGGTCCCTCATGGGAGGTTAGTTAGGAAGGTTCAGTCGCTAGGTATACATGGGGAGGTAGTAAATTGGATTAGACACTGGCTCAATGGAAGAAGCCAGAGAGTGGTTGTGGAGGATTGCTTCTCTGAGTGGAGGCCTGTGACTAGTGGTGTGCCGCAGGGATCGGTGTTGGGTCCATTGTTGTTTGTCATCTATACCAATGATCTGGATGATAATGTGGTAAATTGGATCAGCAAGTTTGCTGATGATACAAAGATTGGAGGTGTAGTGGACAGTGAGGAAGGTTTTCAAAGCTTGCAGAGGGATTTGGACCGACTAGAAAAATGGGCTGAAAAATGGCAAATGGAATTTAACGCAGACAAGTGTGAGATATTGCACATTGGAAGGACAAACCAAAGTAGAACGTACAGGGTAAATTGTAGGACTCTGAAGAATGCAGTTGAACAGAGGGATCTGGGAATACAGGTACAGAATTCCCTAAAAGTGACGTCACAGGTGGATAGGGTCGTAAAGAGTGCCTTTGGTACATTGGCCTTTATAAATCGGAGTATTGAGTATAAAAGTTGGAGTGTTATGGTAAGGTTATATAAGGCCGAATTTAGAGTATTGTGTACAGTTTTGGTCACCTAGTTACAGGAAGGATGTAAATAAGGTTGAAAGAATGCAGAGAAGGTTCACAAGGATTTGAGAAGCTGAGTTACAGAGAGAGATTGAATAGGTTGGGACTTTATTCCCTGGAGCGTAGAAGATTGAGGGGAGATTTGATAGAGGTGTATAAGATTTTGATGGGTATAGATAGAGTGAATGCAAGCAGGCTTTTTCCGCTGAGGCGAGGGGAGAAAAAAACCAGAGGGCATGGGTTAAGGGTGAAAGGAGAAAAGTTTAAAGGGAATATTAGGGGGGGCTTCTTCACGCAGAGAGTGGTGAGAGTGTGGAATGTGCTGCCGGATAAAGTGGTAAATGCAGGGTCACTTTTAACATTTAAGAAAAACTTGGACGGGTTCATGGATGAGAGGGGTGTGGAGGGATATGGTCCAAGTGCAGGTCAGTGGGACTAGGCAAAAAATGGTTCGGCACAGACAAGAAGGGCCAAAAGGCCTGTTTCTGAGCTGTAATTTTCTATGGTTCTATGGTTCCCCATGTTGCTCTCCGTAATATTGCATCTCACCTCCAGCAAGTTACCAATTTGGTGTGGAGATAATCTACAGAACAGATGGAAAACTGTTCAACCTTCACCACCTTCAATCCAAAACCAAAATCACTCCAACTTCAATCATTTAGCTTCAGTTTGCAGATGACACTTATGAGTGCACTTACTCAGAAACTGAGCTTCAGATCACTGTCAACTCCTCCACTGAAACATATGAGAAAATGGGTCTTTCACTAAACACCCAGAAAACTAAGGTCCTCTTCCGAACAGCTCTTGAAGCACAACACCTCCCACCATCAATTAAGATCAATAGCAAGATCCTGGAAAAGGTGGACCATTTGCCAAATCTTGGGAACCTTTGCTCAACGAAGGCAGACATAGATGATAAAATTCACCATTGCCTCCAATGTGCTAGCTCGGCATTCAGCCAACTAAGGAGAAGAATATTTAAGAATCAGGATGTCAAACCTGAGACTAAGGTCATGGTTTAATAGACAGCAATGCTCCTATATGCTCTCATATTCCTATATGCTTCAGAGACTTGGACAACTTACAGCAGGCCTCAAACCACTGGACAAACACCACCAGCAGTACCTGTGCATGATCCTCCAGATCTGGTGGCAAGAAAGGCAGTCCAACAGCAACATTGTCCCCCAAACCAACATGCCCAGCATCGAAATACTAGTCACTAAAACTAACTCCACTGGATGGGACATGTCCTTCATATGTGTGACATCAGACTCCCAAAGCAAATGTTCTGAGGCAGAAGGCACCCAGTTGCTCAGCATAAATGTTTTAGGGGTATTCTTAAAGCATCGCTGAAGAGATCAAACACACCCATTAACTCATGGGAGGCCCTGGCTTGTTACTGACTAAAAGAGTGAAGACTCATTCAGGAAGGCACAAAAACATTGGGAGAATTTGTTAGGAACATGCAGAGGTGAAGTTGAGGCATTGCAGGTAGCAGACAAACCTCCAAACGTCCCATCTACCCAATCCTTGGAGCACTACCAGCCCCACACATAGCAGAATCTGTACAGTGTGCATTGGACTGATCAGTCATTTTAAAACCTATTGAACTCGAGTGAGAGCAAATCCTCGATCTTGTCAGTCCTGTGGGACTGCCCAGGAAGAATATTTTCCTTTACTGAAATTTTAATGCAAAAGTATTAATTTATCTAAATTTAATGTGTTTTAATAGCAATTCTGTTTCATTTAACTGGGAACTAACTGTGCACATGACCATTTCCACCAACACTACCAGAGATATACAATTCACCTCTTTAACTGCTGCTAGAGGGAAGAAGACCACAAATGGTTAGCTTCCATAAGGCAGCAAAATTTTAAGAGAAACAGTTTTAAGAATTATTTTTTTATGGGTATTCCCCAGGCATTTTTCCCCACCACAGATTAGAAGCTATTTACATTGATCTTATTAATGGACTGTAATACCCTTAATTCCAACATTCTTTCTGTTATAACACTGCTTTAGTCTCAACTTTTTTAATTTTTTTCTTGACATAAACTATGTGAAAGTTTAATCGGTGCAAAGGTCTAATGGGGAAACTGATAAAAGATTGGGAGCTAGGTTGATACATTTATTTTCACAGACCAGCTACAGGATATATATAATTCAGTTGCCTCTGATAATCTTTTATTATAAGCTATTGTAAATTAATAGTAGGATGTAAGAAGCCTGTCTATAATTCAGTGGGGTAGGGTGTTTCAATCATCACTTATTCCTCTATGTTGTTCATAACATTAATTTCAGCTGCACAGTTGACATATGCTTAAGTATATTTATTAGTGTCACAAGTAGGCTTACATTAACACTGCAATGAAGTTTCTGCAAAAATCCCCGAGTCACCACACTCCAGCACCTGGTCAGGTACACTGAGGGAGAATTTAGCATGGCCAATGCACATAACCAATGCATGTGTGGGAGGAAACCAGAGCATCCAAAGGAAACCCACACAGACATAGGGAGAAAGTGCAGACTCCACACAGACTGTGACCCAAGCTGGGAATTGAACCTGGGGCCCTGGTGCTGTGAGGCAGCAGTGCTAACCACTATGCCACCATGCTGCCCATACCACAAAACTCAGAAAATTCCCATCAGAGACACTAAAGTTCAAAAGGAATTTGATACAAAAATTATTGCATAACCTCCTCTGAAAGTTGCAACACCTGTCACTTTAACAATTTCCATAAAAACATAGATATGGAATTGTATTTGGGAAATAAATTAGATCCTGAAAGATGTTGGGCTGCCTGCTAATAAGTGCCTAATTAGTTCTACATGTCACTTAAACACAGATACATCATACTTTTATTACTCACTAAAAACCTTTCTAATGGACCATATAATGACAAATTTCAATTTGATTCCAGCAGGGACTCTGGTAGATATCTGCCTGAAGGACTCTGTGCAATTAGTTGCCTTTTGTATAAATGGATTGTGAATAAAGAAGAGCTACTTCTAGTGTTGATTTATGATCCACAGACATTAAATGCGTGGGATAGATTGTGATGGACTCAAGATAGCAGACAGGAACCAGAATGCCATGGAGGTAGGGGGAGAGACAAAGAGAGAATGATGAATGCATTGGAGAAAGGAGACCGAATACTAAATGTTTTATAAAATGAAAGAGTATTGAATGTTTTATAGAGAGAGAATACTGAATGTTTTATGGAAAGTGTTAAATATTTTACAAAGGCAGTGAATATTGACTGCCTTATGGAATAAAAATATTGCATATCCTATTGAAAAGAGAATATTTGATGGCAATGTTTAGAAAGAATATTGCATGTTTAAGGAAGGGAAATGTTCAATATCTCAGAGAATGCACAGTGAATATTTTGCAGAGAGGTATGCAGTCTAAGAAATTATTCACCTTTTCTTATTATTAAAAAAATATTTCAGCACAATGCAAAAAGTCCAGGTTAATGGATTCATGTGTCAAGTCTGCTTGTGAATGGCCATCTTTTAGTTAAATCTTCGGCATTATTTTTCTTTCTATTCATTTCTACCCCAGCAGTTCCATGAGAATTGTTGATTTAAACCCAAGGGAAATATCAATATGAACAGTAAATTTGGGTTGCGGAAGGAGCAACGTGTAGTGACACTGATGGCTTGCAAGTCCTTTTAGACAATTACAACTTTAAAAACACATTCACTCTGAGACTGCAAACTTCAGCCAGCAATCTCTACGGACAACACTCATCCAAACTTTTAAAACAGGGGTCCCGGATCAGCAGAGCTTTGTTAAAAATGCGTGGTTGACAAGGATTTAGAAATACTTCCAAAACTCTTTAATGCAATGCATTTTTCTGAAGTCCTTCTGCAATCCTGTGGGTCAGTTGGAACAAACCAAAAACTAAACGCACAACTAGGAGGTTGTATTTTCCATCAAACTGGGTTGGCCTCTCCATCCCTGCCTCTGCATTTGGGAACTGCGGCAAACTTCACGATTCTGGTGTTATTGGAATAGCGCTTAAATCCGATTTACTTTACACATTTTTATCGAGAGGAACCCGCCTTGACGAAAACGAATTGTTGAGGATTTCGTTTAAATCTTATGTTATTTTAACTGGTTAGAAAATAACTTTCAAACCTGTTGATCCTTCCACCTTGCCACTCTCAAACCAAAAAAAGGGAGACACAGATAGAAGAATAATAATGGATTCGACTGTTAAACCGCTACTATCAAATCAGAACCTCACTTAGAAACTGACTACATATTAATTCGACTTTAATATGTAAAATCGCAGATGATTGAAGTTGTATTGTCATCTGCTACTCCATCTTCAATCACCTACAGAACAGTCACAGGCTCCTGTGACAATGACCCATCAAGTATAAGTACAGTAATCATGAAATAGTCTTACCACCACAAGTAGTACACCCTCGGCGTGTCTGTCCTGAAATCCTGTTCCACAATACTGCGGCTCAGATCCCCAACTCGCTTTCTGCCTGTTTTATATCAACCTGGGCGATTAATATTGCATTAACCGTCTTGAACATTTTCAAAACGAGCAATATAATGTGCGGGCATCAGGGCATTTATTATTAACAGCAATTTGATTAGGAACAAATATCTGTGGCAGGGTCCCGGCTTTAGGGCGAGGGGGGAAAGCGGACGGATTCGCAGGCGAACTTAAAGAGAGAAGAGCAGAAAGGGAACAACTCTTGCGAATTGAGCTCCAGATCATTTTTATCCTACCTTCAGCTTTGATGCCTGACTCATTGAAATTCCCCAGTAAAATATTCACAAGATACTTGGGCTGTTACATTAATTTTTTATCATCACAATCCTTTAGGGATTCAGGAATAGAACAGTTTTAGGTGCTTTTAAAACAGATCGTTCTTTCTCAAAATTAGAAGACAACAGTTCATTAAAACATTTCCTTTTCCTTTCCCACATTATGTCCAAGTTGTAACAGTAAGTAAAACAGTGAAGTGAATTAAGCTCTAAATTAGCTGTCAGAGCCCCCAGCTAAATTATAGGGCATATTTAAAATTCCGTCTAAAAAAGGAAAAGGCAATTTTATTGAAATCGTTTTTATCGTTTTAGCGGAATTAATCTTGTAATTTATTATAATGTTATCAAATGTTTGGCTATATTCCCGACCAAACCCTGTTGTGTGAAGGTGCAGAGTTCAAACAGCCCTGCACATCGACAATGTTCACACACCGACCCATCTTATTAGTGTCTCTCCGCTGTAATTATATTGCTGTTTAATTTGGATATCCACTCCATCTGACGAAGGAGCTGTGCTCCGAAAGCTTATGGTATTTGCTACCAAATAAACCTGTTGGACTTTAACCTGGTGTTGTGAGACTTCTTAATTTGGGAGTCACAGTGCAGCCCGGGATTTAACTCAGGATAGACGATTAGACGCAGAGGGAATCCTATCCTGTCGAGGTTCCTTTCAGAAGGCCGGCACGGTGGCACAGTGGTTAGGCACTGCTGCCTCATAGAGCCCTCGGTTCGATTCCTGCCTCGGGTCACTGTCTCTGTGGAGCGTACATGTTCTTCCCGTGTCTGCGTGGGTTTCCTCCTAGTGCCCCATTTCTTCCCACAGTCCAAAGATGTGCGGGTTAGGTTGATTGGCCATTCTAAATTAACCCTTAGTGTCAGAGGGATTAACAGGGTAAATGCGTGGGGTTATGTGGATAGGGCTTGGATGAAATTGTTGGCTTGGTGGACCGAATGGCCTCCTTCTGCACTGTCGGGATTCTATTCTATGATTCAAATTCACATTTTCTCAGCTGGATGGGGCTGGCCAGCCTCCCATACACATTTTACATGGAATTCCGAAGTAGGCCACTCGGCCCAGCTGGTCTATTAGCGCCTCCTTATCATATCTAACCACACCCCCCCCTCCCCCCCCGCCCGTTTATTCTGTTCACGTTATTGTTGGTCACCCGAATATTCTCATTACTGTGTTTCATTCAGTGAAATTATATAACCAATGTGTAAACTTTCACTGAGAAGAGACAGGGGAAATCAAATCAGAAATCTACATGAAATACTGCTTCCTCCAGCAAGGAATAAGGTTCAATCCTCGCCCACAGCGGTGGACACAACTCTCACCAAGAATGTGTACCCAATAGACAGCATGCATGAGATTTACAGTCTTTCTTTTTAAACTAAGCTGATTTATATGAACAGTTCTGAACTATTCAAAGAGCTCGTGATTCTCATGATGAATGATCGGCAGGATTTGAATTTTCCACGGGCTGTGTAGATAAACCAGTCCGTAACTATTGATTTTAGCAGAAATGGGCTTCGGGGACATTGACCAAAGGAAACGTTGCCTTCGGAAAATAGGACATTTGTGTGCCAGAAAGAATAACACGGTATGTTACTGGACTGTATACCCAGGATAGCAGCCGGGGTGCCTGTCAACCCCACGTCCTAAAGAATCCTTACAGTGTAGAAGGAGGCCATTCGGCCCATCAAGTCTGCTCCGACAACAGTCCCACCCAGGCCCTACTCCCCTAACCCCACATATTTACTCTACTAATCCCCCTGACACTAGGGTCAATTTAGCATGGCCAATCCACCTAACCTGCAGATCTTGGGATCCAGGGATGCAAGACATGGAGGGACACAAGAGATCTCGAGATGGCAACAACTGCAGCATATATAGCTATCACAGGAACTAGGCTGACACAGCATTCCACAAGCAGGCTACTGGCAAGCCTCTCAGCCTAAATTGTATCCGAAACATATTTTGAGATGACACGATAATGGAGAATGCAAGAGTCCTCACCTCAATGTGCAGTTGGTAATCAGTATTTATTTTTACCTGCAAGATATTTGAAGGTAAATTCTCAGAGGTGAGGGGTCGCAAGGGCGGGGGGGGGGGGGTCGCAAGGTCTGAGTTCTTTCCACTTGGATTGAACTCTTCTTAGTCAACGCAACCTGATCCTATAATCTGGGCAATAATCGTGTTTTCAAACATAGATTAATCCCAAAGAAAGGAGGAAATAGATCCACTCTGTTTTGGAGGGGTGGGGGGGGGGGGGGGGAGAAGCGGGATGCTGAACATCTGGACACACCTGTCCCGTCAGGACTGGCAATTTTTCTGAAATAAAACCAGGAATGGGATTGTTTTTTGGCTTGGTGGCTTGTTTGTGCCTCCAATGGAAGCATCTCAAAGTCTTTGAGTTAATTTTACGGCTATATTTTGTTAATGGGGTTAAATATTCTGGAAAATATTAGAAAAACAATAAACAGCACTTTCTGAAAGTTGGATAAACATTGACTAAGGCAACGTGTTGGGTACTCGAGGGGAATCTCAGTTTGCCTATCACACAGGAAGCCACTGAGTTAGGGACAGAACAGAATATGAATATAGGGACAACATTCTGAATCTTTTGAGGAAAATATTGGTTCCATGGAAGCTTGCCAAAGTTTCCCGTTTCTTTTGGAGCGAGTGGTGGCCAATTATATATAACCCGCCCCTCTCTGCGTTTTGGTTTTATCTCCAATGAGTCAGGAGGCAGTTATTATTTTGCCTCTCCACAGTGTATGCGCCAGGAAATGGAACACCAGAACCGCTCAAAGCCTGTGAACAACTGGAGTCAAGAACTTAATCTGTAGACGGAGAAAGAGCCGTACGATCTTTTATAATTCGGCCTTTAAATTCACAGCACAGTATTTGGCAGCCATCAACTGAGACCCCACCATGTAGATTTTTTATTTAAAATCAGTATCTGAGGTCGGGTGAAGTGTAAATGATCTTGGGCGGAGACTTGAACCACATCTTCCACATCGGAAAATTACAACCTCAAATTGCGCCCAATTTTCAGAGGACCACCAGAGCGGAACCTTAGATATGTGCGCCACTTGTTTCCAATCAAATACAAAAAAATCCTGGGTGAATTTTTAGTTCATTCACGTTAAACAAGGTAGTAGTGCATTGGAATCCACACGGAAAATGAAACGCATTGCAAAGGATCTTCTTTTATAATTGCAATAATAAAGACTTTATTTTAAGAAATAAACTTCAGAACAAAGACTACACACGTTCAAACAGGGGGGAAAAGATAAGGATAAGGTGTTGGAAGTTGAGGGTGTTATTGCTAACATCATTATGATTTGCAATAAATTATTAAGGTGCAATATACAGACCATTGGAATAACATACAAGCCCCGGGCTTTATTGTAAAAGGCCATGTTTTGCAAGACCAACAATGTGCAGCCTAAACGCGTTGAATGTTACAACATTGTAACCTCAAAGTGTAATGCACGGGCCCTTGGCAAACACAGAGCCGGTGGAAGCAGGAGGAGATGGGCTTGTAGATGGGGAATTATTATAGAAAATGAGATGGGTCCTTAACAGGAAAAAAACATACAAAAATTGTTACTATTGACGTTTCGGCAGGAACCTTTATCAATGACACTCTGGAATTGCGATCACCTAGACTGCTATGAACAATCAATGATTGAAATGACAGACATTCCCTTTACTCCCCGTGGAAACTTGGATCTTTTTAGGAATAGCCCTCGATCAACATGATGAGGAAGGGGAGTCCAGAGGTAATTGAAAGGGAGAGACACTCGGAATATGATTCGGATCATATCGCAACCCTTCGCCTCTCGTTTCGTAACAGCCTGTTCAACTTTATTGTAGGAGATCTGATTGGTGGCATAACTGAAGGAGTTATTAATTATGACTCATGAATATTCTGCCTGCAAGGAGAGACGTGTTGCTCAGTACTGGATACAACAGATTGGACCATTTAAACAGATATATTTTACATATACTATTCATTCGAGGGGGCTGTTACAAAAAGGGTTCGTCAATATCAGCGTGGATATCCAGACTGTCCCTTTATACCTTTTGCACTTTATCTAGTCGCATTTCTTTTGTCAACGATTCAAAAATAATTACCCACATACTCTTCAACTAGATTCCCCAGCCCATTCTGAGCCTCCTGCTGCCCGGATCCGCGCTCCAGGAGTTGTACCTGAGACGGGACGGAGTGGGGAGGGGGACGGGCTTCGAGCTGGGAGTGTGATCGGACTAACATAAAAAACCGTGTGCAGTCAGTGAGCACCCAAGTTGCAAGAGGGATGCAACATCCTCGACACGGATCTTACCCAGTGTTTGCTGACAGACATCGCGTTACAGGGAATGAAATGAAACCCAGAGGGGAGCCAGGGCTCCGAGAGGGATGGGCGCTTTGCCTGTGTAACATCACTCTACACATGTTCTCCGCCCCTCAAACAATACAAGGTTGTTAAATTAGAGTGGGAAAATAGAGGCAGAAAATAATGTAAAATAAAAAACACACATCTGTAGGAAAGGTCTGAATGAAGAACCCGATGGTTACACAGTGTAAATCCTGGTTACGGTTGTAATTATTAATACATGAAACAAATAACATTAAATATTAATTTAGCTGTGTAATTAACTCAGCACGAAATAGCTAAAGGATACTAATAAAACTGAAAGCTGGAAGCTCTGTCTTTCCCCAGCCCACTGGCGAATCCTCTCAATAAACAAGATGCCCTCACAACTCTGGGATCATTCAGGAATTTATGTCTTCAGAAACAAGAAAGAGGAATAAGATCTTGGGGTTGGAAGAAATGAAGAATTTACATTGGAAGGGGTGGGGGAGACAGAGCGAGAGACAGACCAGCCTGTCCTAACGTGTTATAAAGCAAATCTTCAAATTGAAGAGTTAAGCGGGGTTACACACATCCTTCGTCCATGAGATGTCAAAGGCCGGACCTTTCCCGGAGTTTGCTGTGACGGTAGTGGAGAAAGTTAATTTGATCTAAAGTCCATGGCTTAAGTCCTTAGCGAAGACACTGAAAATCCCTGTTTAATTTAGTTTTTTTTTGCCGCAGCCAACTCAGTTCCTGGTCAGTGATTTGCTGAATATTTCATTCGCTTTTGCTTCTGTCTCTGATTGCAAAACCAGACCCTCACGACGTTTTTCTTCAGGTCGAGTTTCTCTGCGATAGCTGCGATTTTTTCCGACGAGGGCCGAGGCTGGATGGCGAAGTAAGCTTCCAGAGAGCGTTTCTCCGGCGCTGCGATCGAGGTCCGTTTGCGCTTTCTCTCGCTGGAGTTGAACATCTCGGGCTTGTTCGCCTTCTCCCTGTAGGCGTTCTCCGCCTCTTCCAGCCAGGTCTGCAGCACCGGCTTCAGCGCGATCATGTTATTGTGAGAGAGAGTCAAGGATTCAAACCTGCAGATGGTACTCTGGCTCAGGGAGCCCACCCCGGGGATCTTCAGGTTGGCCAGGGCAGCGCCAACATCAGCCTGTGTCACCCCCAGCTTGATCCTCCTCTGTTTAAATCTCTCGGCGAAAGCCTCCAGCTCTCTGGGGTCGGCTTCCACCTCGTTGAGGCATGGCATGCCGTTGTGGGCGGCGAAGGAGTGAGGGTGCCCCATGGACATGGCTTGGTGAAGGTGCCCCATGCTGTTGAGGTGGTGAGGGTGGCCTTGCGTTGAGAGCATGGACGAGGGGTCTGGTCCTCCCATTCCTCCCATTCCTGTCAGGCTTGGAGAGATGTCCAGGAGGTCTGCGTCCAAAATCTGGTGCCCTGGGTGAACATGATGGGAGGAGATGGTGGACGCTGGGGAGATGGGCAGCGTGGAGGAGGTCGAGCTGCAGGGGACGCTGCTCATGTTATGATAGGTGATGTCCGGCTTGAAGTGATGGTGATTCTTGCTGTGAACGACCGCATCCACAGCAGCCAGAGCTTCAGCGCGGGCTAACAGAGTCTCATCAAAGCCGCCGAATATATTGCCCTGTAGCTGTAAGCAAGAATGCACACACATTGCAGTCAGTGGGGAATTGTGTCAACTCAGTATTAAAAAACATTTACCAAAAAAAAATCTCTCCTCAAAGCCCAGGTCATAAAAATTAATACGAAGTCAAGAGACTTGGATGAACAGACATGTGAAGAGGTACAAGAAGCTACGCGATTGTTCTGGTGACATGAAAAAAACATTAAGCAGCGCCTGTCAAGACTGCCTTAAAGCAGTAATTATGCAGACACATACCGGTGGGGTTGGGAGGCAAACTCTCCTCACGGCCTCTGAGCTTGAGTGCAGATTCGGGTACTTGGGTTCCTGGAGAATTTGATGCATGCTCAAGTGCTGTTTCCCGTTCATGGTCATCATGGTTGCACACCTTGCAGGTAGACAGTCCTGACATAGACGGTGCTGCCTGGTGCCTGGCTCCTGTCAGCTATTTCAATGGCACAGCCTCTCTTCCCCCCACCTGCTCCTTACTCATCTTACCAGCAACAACTGCCAGCAGCGCGCAGGCGTGCTGCATCGAGACAAAAAAAAAGACAGAAAATTAGCCCCAGGAGTCAAACCTTTTCACATTCACCTACGAGAAGAAGCTTACCTGCCCTTTACTCAGAATCGCCAACTATCACCTGTACATTCCCTGGCTGTTATTATTAGTTAACTCATGCAACAGAATAATTTGAAATAACTCCCCACTGGTCAGCTAAAGCAGATACATCCTAAGAATTGAAGGCACAATTTTTCGAACAAAGCAGGATTTTTAAAAAAATCTTATTTAAGCCTGCAATGTATCAAATAAATGAAACATCAATTGGATATTTCACAAGAGTGAAAGTGCAGAAAGTTCTTGGAAGTACAAATCTCTCGTGGCAATTAATTCCATTGACAGCTAAAAACTACTTACAATCTGGATAATATTTGAATATTTATGACTTATCTAAACATGCAAATATATGCTCCTTGCAGTGGGTTGGAATAGAGCAAAAGTTTCTTATGACCGCAGTGGCAAGTAACAAGTCTGGCTCTAGCCACTGACGGACAAATTGGGAACTGGTGTCAATGATCATATGACAGTGATAGTCTTATCTCAGCACTGAATGCATTTAAGTGTTGATTCCGTTCCATTTGCACTTGGACTTAGCATAGACTGGCCAAGATGGAGGCTATTAATTCATTGTCACTAACCTACAGGTTAAAAAAATCAGAATGCATGTAAACATAACAGATTTGTTGGGTAGTTGGCCGCTGGAGAGGTGGATGAACAGTCAGTAAGACTTTGCCAGGACTCAGAAAATGGGAGCAAATAAACTGCAGAATAACCATGAAGCTAAAGAAGGTATTCCACACAGAATTCTCTTGTGCAATATGTATAAAGCAATGTTGCAAACAAGGATCACGCTTGTAGAGAGTTTCCTTCAACTTTAACCAGTACATTAAGTATTGATTAAGTTTTCCCTATCATTCATAATTAAAGAGAAAAAACTCACTATTGTCAATTTAAATGGCAAATGACAATAAGTAACTGGGTAACTCCCTCCCCCCACCCCCTCTCCGCCCCCCCCCACCCCCTCTCCGCCCCACCCCACCCCCTCTCCGCCCCCCCACCCCTCTCCGTCCCCCCCCACCCCCTCTCCGCCCCCCCTCTCCGCCCCCCCCTCCCCCCGCCCCCAACAAATTGTCTTATTCTGGTTAAAATTAAGGATAGCTTCAACATATTTCGGGGATGCAATAATCTGCTGGAGTATTGCGATTTTCATTTACATTAATAGTTGAATGCTGCTCCTTTGTTAGATTCCTTGCTCCACACGGTTTTACAGCAGTGAAAGTTTGTTTTACAACATTAAGTATTACTCTTATTTGAACAGCTTGGTGGCAATATTCAACACGGCTGAGAATAGAATAAACCATCAAGGGACAATAAAGGAGGATTACTTCCTAAACACTTGCCTAATTGGGAGAGATTGCCTTTTCCATGTTTCAGGAACGACCAATGCAATTATCAGTTCAAGGGCAATATTGAGTAAGCCGCATTAGATTGGTACTATAGTGCATCCTTCATGTCTAACCAAATACTTTTTCTATATATGTTGGACAAAGATGATGAATCCAATTCATCCAGTTTTAATGGCACCTGGATTTTATTTACCAAAAGCCATCAAAACTGCAATGGCTTCATTTAAATTCCCGCGACTTTTGATTCAGATCGAAGCGAGCCAAGCAGACCTGTACAAAATCCACATCGGAAAGAGTCGAGATATTTTTCTGGGAGGTTCAAGACAAATTCTCCTCATTGACCGCAGCTGTTAGCACACTGTCTCCCACAATTACATATATGATCCGTGCCTCAACCCATAATTTAATTAGGGTTTGAATTATAAATGCAAAATTTATCTATAAATAAATAATTTAGGAGTTGAAATATTATTTAATAGCAACACATGCACAGTGAAACATAAAATTATTTCATAATAGATTCTCGTGTATATTACTAATTATATGTCTGCACTTTTACAACACACAACTGCGAGAGCAGAACTGGGCATTGATTGGAAGGGAAAATGGAAGTATTGTTTCCAGAACATAATTCTCTCCGTTAAAAGATTTACCTTAACGTGTGTTAATATTCAACGCTTTAAAGTAAGTAATTCCGCCGGCAGAGTAATTCTAAGTCCAAAGGAGTAAGCTTTCGTCTCATTCGTCGCCACATTAAATACACGTCTTTGCAATACATCGTAGCAAATATCCATCTCGCAACAAGTGTTAACAAAACTCACACATTCTTTAGAGAAAGTGGTTGACTGGGGTTTTGTCATCATTCACATGTCCACCTTAATCCGATAGCCACCTTAAATCAACTTGTGAGTCTAACTGTGGAGTACAGTGCGTCTCAATTAATCCAATTCATAGATTTTTAAATGGGGTGGACGAGCATATTTTATTTACAATTATCGTCTAATTTGTGCCCATTCCTCCCGCGTTTCTCAGACTCTTTGGTGAGTTACTATCAATGTTGCGTCTAATGACAACAAATGTACCAACGTTGTTTGATTTCGTATCTACAGGAGGTGAAACCAATCACGGGGGTTGGGGGAGGGGGAGCGGGAGGGGGAAGAGGAGGAGGGGGAGGGGTCGAATGCAGTCTATAGATCCAGAGGAGTTTCAATTTAGGAGAAAAGGGTTTGACCCATCTCTCAGTCCAATCTATTTGAATCCAATTTCCATGTTCCCCTGTGGTAATGATAAACATATTCCGCCAACTATTGAGTGACAATCAATCAGCATTCATATAACATCTTTACCATAGCAAACCTTTCCCAGGGCGTGTGAAGCAGGTACAGTTTGACGAATCAAAGAAGGAGACTTTAGGGGAAAAGATGAAAAGCCCAGCCGGATAGCGTTTAATAAGGGTCCTAAAGAGAGATGATAAGCTAGAGGTTTGGGAAGAATAGTATCAGAATGGTGGCCATGAAATAACAAGGTCGTGGTTTAAGAAAACCCCAGGTTCACGAATGCCTTTTAAGGAAGGAAATCTGCCATCCTTACCTGGTCTGGCTTACAAGTGACTGCACAACAATATGGTTGACTCCTAAGCTCTCCTGAAATGGCAAACCACTCAAGTCCTTTGCAATTAGGAGCAGGTAAGTAATGCTGCCCTTGCCAGTGATGCCATCGTTCCATAAAGGGATATATTGTAAAAGAAAATCCAGAGCTTAGGCTCTCAAGCGGTTGATGGCAGGACAGACAATGGGAACTTTTTCTAACTTCTCTTCCTTTATGTTTCCACTAATTCTATGCTCCCTGGATACCGGTCATGCCAAATGGATTAAATATGAGTAATTAATAGCGACACAGGCATGGAAGTCAACTTCCTTGTCCTCCGGTTGCTGCTAAGATTCACTGCCTCGGAAGGACAGAGATTGGTAAAAATGCTTAATAAAGACCTTGTCCAAATCAAATGGCGATTTAGGTTGATTAACAGGGTAAAAAAAAAGGCATTACAAAATAAAACCCTGCAGAATAAAGTATAAATTCGGAGGCAAATCGATGTTACAGATGGCATCAATGCAAAGAGCATTATTTGCATCTCTCAGATATAGGAAGTAGATTTTGTTATATTAATAATTGTATATCTGCACTTTTACAACACACAATTAGTATTTTAATTTACAGATTGATCGGAACGCCAGAGGATCCTGGTTCCAGTTGGTTTCTTCGATTCTTCAGTCTAAAAAGTGAGTTCACTTGAGCCATGAATTTTTGATGAGATCATGAATGGTGCTTTAGTTAAAGTAGAGACCCCCCCCCCCCACCCCGCCCCGCCTTAATAAACTTGCAGACCCCAAATTAGCTGGCACACCTGCTAAAAGGCCATTCATCCCTCTTGCCCGACTATTTACAACCGGCGAAAAACAATCCAGAGTCGCAAAGTGGAAATCCTGGCTCTCAAAATTAGATTTACAATCGCGATTTGGAAGTTTCCCGTACACTGAGTCACTTGCTCTCCACTCGGTTTGTGTGTGTGTGTGTGCAGGACCAGATTGCCCTCTGCGAGGGGATGAGTTCAACGCACTTAAAACTCACTTCAGCACCATGGACAAGTCATCGCGGCTTCCAGTAATAGTTTCTGTCATCCTCTTTGGCGTCTGGAGGCTCTGAGAGACGTTTTCTGACATCCCCAAGCGGCGACAGGACAGGGAAGCAAAGTGCCGGCGGTAGGGAAAAAAAATCTGCAGCATGCCATCAGTCTCCATCAACCCCAACAAATTGCACAAATGGAACAAGAGCATTAGCGAGGCTGTGGGGAAAGCGGCTCCTTCCTATTCAGAGGAGGGGGAAAATCAGCATCCTGGCGCATATATACATGTACTGATTCAATATAAAAATTTAACGAAATCATTTATATTTCAGGACCCCTAAATAGCTGCATGAAACTTTTATCTAAAGTGACGCAGTATTTATAGCAAGGCCTTGTCTGATGGAAGGTAATTAATAGTTGTATAAATCGCATTGCCGGCTTTTTCATTATTCAACGTTTTCAGGTGGCCCTCCTGTAAATAAACGTTAATAAAGGGAGAAAGCTCAGCTAGTCCATCGTGCAGATCAAAGACCTCATCAGTTTTAGAATGGGAGGGTAGAGTTTTTAGTAGAGTTTTAAGAATGGAGGGGATAGGGTATCAAAGTTTATTCATTAGTCACAAGTAGGCTTACATTAACACTGCAATGAAGTTACTGTGAAATTCCCCTAGTCGCCACATTTCATCGCCTGTTCGGGTACACTGAGGGAGAATTTAGCATGGCCACTGCACCTAATCTGCACATCTTCCACTGTGGCAGGAAACCAGAGCACTCGGAGGAAACCCATGCAGACATGGGGAGAACGTGCAAACTCCACACAGACAGTAACCCAAGCCAGGAATTGAACCCAGTCCCTGGTGCTGTGAGGAAGCAGTGCTAACCATTGTGCCACCGTGCCACCCCATAGAATCACAGATCCCTTCAGAGCAGAATGAGGCCATTCTGCCCATCAAGCCTGCACTGACAACAATCCCACCCAGGCCTTTTCCCCATAACCCCACGTTTTTACTCTGCTAATCCCACTTGATACAAAGGGGCAATTTAGCATGGCCAATCAACCTAACCTGAACACCTTTGAACTGTGGGAGGAAACCAAAACACCCGAAGGAAGTCCACGCAGACACAGGGAGAATGTGCAAACTCCACACAGGCAGTTACCCAAGGTCAGAATCGAACCCAGGTCCCTGGCGCTGTGAGGCAGCAATGCTAACCACTGTGCAACTGTGCACCCATATGTGGAATGGGAGGGTAGAGATTTAAGAAATGCAGGGTAAAGTTTTTAGTGGAGTTTTCAGAATGAAAGGGTAGCATTTTTATGATAGGAGAGACAGAGTTTTAGGGCTTTTATAACAAGAGGTAGAGCTTAGAATGTGAAGGCATAGTTTTTAGCCGGTACCTTAGAATGGAGGATAGAGTTTTGACAGAGATTTTAGAATGGGAGGGAAGAGATTTAAGCAGACGTTTCAGAATGGAGGACAACGTTTTTAGAATGATAGGGTAGAGTTTTTAGAAAGGAAGGATAGAATTTTTAAAATGGGAGGGTAGAGTCTTTAGAATGGGAGGGTGGAGTTTTTAGAATGGGAAGGTATGGTTTTTAGAATACAAAGGTAGGTTTTTGGTGGCATTTTCAAAAAATGTTATTGTTTTCTTAAAGTTATAAAGCCAATGTGCAAAGTGGACAGGGCAAGCCCTCAATCCATCTCCTTGCTTGCTCTAAAAACAATTCAAATTCAAATTGAATCCAATTCATGGTCCCCACAACAGAAACATGCAAGGTCCAAGCTGGCAAGAAAAGGCATTGCACCTGATCTGACACTTGAGCTTAGCCAAAAGGCAGATAACCAATTTCAGAAGAGTTTTTAGAATGGAAAGTCAAGTTTTTAGTAGTTTTTAGAACAAGAGGTAGAGTTTTCAGAATGGGAGGGCACAGTTTTTAGGATGGGAGCTAGAGGTTTTAGTAAAGTATTTAAAATGGGAGGGTGTTTTTGGAATAGGAGGGCAGCATTTGGAGAAACCTGCACTGAAAGCACAGTGGAAACATCAAACAAACTGAAGCCGGTATAAAGTCTGAGGTGATAATTCTGATGAGGACTGACACTGCCTGCTCAAAGCCAAGTGTGTTTCGGTTTAATTAAGGTTTTGAAAGATTAATGAAGCTGGCTCCTGGTATTGACGTTACACCTCGAGAGAAGGATGGGAGGCTCGGGAACAACAATAACAGGGAAAGAAAACTCAATTCGCTTCTCGGTCTAACTGGATCACAACAAGAGGTGTCACGTCACTAGCGTTGCACGCTCATTCACATTCAGATGCATAATTGATTGCATCTCGACTTGGGATGAAATTCAGATAGGGCAGAACAAGCTCGGGACATATTCTTTCAGTACTGAACCTCAAGCATTTAGTGTGGTCCTATCTGGGAGATATTGAACGATATTTTAACCCGATTTCAGAGCCAATCTATTTGCACAAGAGTTAAAATTGGATTCCGAAAAGTTGTATACAACTCGAAATGGCGCAATTTGGGGGCCCAAATTCGTCATAGGCACAAATCAATTATGGCCGCTACATCTCGTGAGCAACCAAGAACTGGATTTGCACTGACGTGACCTCAGTTGGGGATCGTCCCCGCCAGTAAGGGTGTGAATCTGATTTCCATCCATTTAAATACATTTTAATATAACTAAAGGGCTTTACACCCTGGCGTATACTCCCCCCACCCTGGCAGCATGATGTAATGCTGGCACAAATCACTACTGATTTTTAAAAGTGAAAAACTGCCGTGATGATCATGCCAGGAGTGCACAGGTGCCTGGGGACCCCCGGTGGAGGACGGGGTTGTCCTCCAGCATTGCTGGGGCACTGCCAAGGGGACACATGAATGGGGGAATTGTCAATGAGGTTCTGGCAGGGGGATAACCCTCCCCCTTTGGGTGTGGTGGGAGGATGAAGGGAGAGCCCTGATGCCTGCAAGGGGCGTGGGGAGGGTGCTGTAAAGGGGAGAGTACCCCCCCTCCCCTCAACCATACTTGCATGGTGGTGGTGGTGTGGAGGAAGTGGGGGGGTGGGGGCTGGAAATTGGGGCAGTGGGAAGAGTGCTTCTGATACTTCTGTGGTGGGCGCGGTGTTGTCTTGATACTTTTGGAGGTGGTTCTTCTTGTCATGGAAGAGGCTTGGGGGAACTATATTTTAAAGGCAGGTGGCACGTCATTTAAAGATTGGCGTCCTGGTCTCTGTGGTGCTGGCCTTGCTGGCTCTATCAGACCCCACCTCACCAGAGTAACGGTGTTAACACACACAAAATCTGGAGTCCTGGTTAAATGCCAGAAAATCTGGTCTGAAAACTCAGCTGTTTCTGGACAGAAACAAATCTGTTTTTGGTCAAAGCCTAGCACTCTCACCAATCTGGAGAAAATTCCACCCATGAATTCTGTTTCTCTCCACAGATGCTGTCAGACCCACTGAGGTTTTGCAAGATTTTCTGTTTTTATTTGAAATTAGGTCATTGAGCCTGGTCTGAGCAGTTACAATTAGATGCAGTAAGGCTCTTGGACAGTGGTGGAGGCGGTGGGTGTGGGGGGGGGGGGGGGGGAGGGGAGGTGGGGTTCAGTTGCCACTGCTGAATTTTGACACCCACATGTTCCTTAAGAGGTTCAGATGTAATTGAGATCTGGAGTAAAATTCGATTCCCCAACACGTTCTACAGCTTCTGCTACAGATCATCAGGAGAATGCAAAATGTAAATCCTGCGTTAAGTTCAAGCATCTAATGCATTGCAATAACTTTCAAACGGTGGTGAAATGCCTACTGGAGGAACAGGCAGCTTTGTGACTTTTCTTAAAGTTTATTTATTAGTCACAAGTAAGGCTTACATTAACATTGCAATGAAGTTACTGTGAAATTCCCCTAGTCGCCACACTCTGGCGCCTGTTCGGGTCAATGCACCTAACCAGTACATCTTTCAGACGCTGGGAGGAAACCAGAGCACCCCGAGGAAACCCACGCAGACACAGGGAGAACGTGCAAACTCTACACAGACAGTGACCCAAGCTGGGAATGAAACCCAGGTCCCGGGCACTGTGAGGCAGCAGTGCCACCTTTTTTTACACTGATCTTTAGAAAGGCGCCATGAGGTGAATGAAGAGACTAAATAAAGTCAGCAGGTAACTTTTGAGCAAACACGCAGCCAATCAGTTGGCTGGCGTCCAGTCCTCTTGCACCCCCAGTGTAATCTCCTGCCAAAGAGTTTCCATCTCATGTCTACAATGAAGGTTTGTGTTTACATAGTGCCTTTAACATAATTAAGCATCCCAAGCTACACGGGAGCACAGCTCAATAACTAAACAGTCTGGGTCATTCATTTATGATGTGGAGATGCCGGCATTGGACTGGAGTAAGCACAGTAAGAAGTCTCACAACACCAGGTTAAAGTCCAACAGATTTATTTGGTAGCTCAAGCTTTCGGACTGTTGCTCCTTCTTCAGCTCTTTCTTCACCTGAAGGAGCAGCGCTCCGAAAGCTTGTGCTGCTAAATAAGTTGGGCTTTAACCTGGTGTTGTGAGACTTCTTACTGTCATTCATTTATACCAATGAAAGCCATGATGCCAATACCAACTACTGAAGAGCTGCAGTATATACATGTATAAACCGAAGTTCATCGCTACTTTGCTTCCTGGCACTTGGCCAACTTTGTATCCATGCTGTCACTGTCTCTTGTATTCCACATTGCTGAGAAGCCTGTTATGTGGCATTTCACTAAACACTTTTTGGAAGTCCGTTTGCACATCAAAAATCCCTCACTGTTACCACATCAAAAAACAAGACTTGCCCTTAACAGATCCATGTTGGCTTTCCTCTATTCATTCACATTTGTTGAAGTAACTGATCTCAGATTATAATTCCTAAAAGCTTTGCCACCACTGAGGTTAATCTGCTGACCCGTGGTTTTATTATTAGAGGTAATGGAAAAAAACAAACCTAATAAGTATTCAATCTTTGTGGATTACTGTGTTGAGTTTTGAATATTCTGTTTAGTAAAGGCAAATGCAGTTAATTGCCGATAAATTACAAAACATTGATGACACTGACATTGTTGCTTCACATTCCTAACACTGGGGGTTGTCACACCAATCCAAAGTTTCCAATGCTAATTAATATAGCAAGATGTTGCTAATAAAAACATCAATTACATTAATTAAGGGACAAAGTGGATGCAATTAACAATTGTATGTTCATTTTAAGGCACAAATTATACAAGCAATTAAAGTTTATTTTAATTAGCAAAAAAACCCACACCCCCTTCCTCTGCCCCCACCTCACATCGGGTCTTAGTTAAAGTGCATGAACAATTTAAGACTATTGACTGTACAGAAGGAAGCAACCACACCTGGGAAGATTGAATTTAATCCCACAGGCTGCAGATCACATTCTGCCAGTAGAAAGCTATGCACTCTCAGAGACCCACTTCCAGTTGGCTAATTCTTTTTAGAAAAGAGATCACCTGCATTGAATAGACTCATTATTACATTGATGAAATCTCCAGTAAATCTAGTTAAATGCCTGAACATTCCAAAACACCTTTTACACCTTTTACCTGGTGAGAAGCCAAGAAGGTACAAGACAGCCTCCAAAGAAAGGGTCGCAGAATGCTTGGGCTTTAGCTGGATCTAGGGTCAGATTTGGATCTGAAGCCTGTATAATATTGCTATGATCATATCAATCTATCAAAGATAAACCTAAACTACTTTGCATCAGTGCAAAAAAGTATAATACTAAAGCAGCATGAGAGGGATGTTAACTCACAAACCTGTCATATATATATTCAGCTCTATATGAAACTGCTGCGATTTATGGAACTGTCATTCATGGTGCAATTAGAAAAGATTGAAGGTGTAAATAAAACATTTTTATGTAAGAGCTACAATGATTAAAGCGTATTTATTACATATTTAAAGGGTCAACTAATTATCTACATAGGGACCTCTCTCCAACCCACTGCAATTTATCTCATGACTGGCAGAGGCCACTACCAAGTGGGAAGCTCAACAGCTCTCCCTGCTTGGGCTGTTCGAAGGAAAGCCCACTCAAGCCCATTGGAGACCCCTTCCCAATGGTTCCCCCACAACATAAAATTCTGCCCCATGACTGTGGATGTTAGGGGGAGGACAGAATTGGACTTGGCTGTGATGTTCACTAATAGCTGAGTAACTGGCTGATGCTCTGCGATCAGACATGAAAAAATAGACAGAAGACTGCTGAGCACTCATGGAATCATATTCCAGCAAGGAGGCTGCATCTTAAGGAAAGGAAGAAATATTACAGGAGACTTAGTTTTTACACTGAGGCTTACTGGGGTCTGGAATGCATAGCAGAAGTAGTGGTGATAGCACAATCTGTAATATCTTTCAAAAGAAAATGAGATAAATAAGTTAAAAACAAAAGCTGTTAGTGTATGGGAAAGGTGTTTGGAATTAGAATTGATAGTTCCTTCAGATAGCCAGCAAAGGCATGATGGGCCGAATATCTTTTTTACGTGCTTCACAATGAATGTAATGCCTCTGTCAACATAGAGGAATATTATATCAAAACAGTTTGTTTGCTAATACTGCCTGCAGTAAACTTTAGGCTAGGTTACATATTTGATGATTTACTAACTATTTGACTATTACTGCACAAAGCTGAGAGAGAGAGAGAGTGAGTGTGAGAGAAAGAAAATTACTTCAAAAATTCAGGCCAAAAAAACTCCCTGTTCCATTACACAATGTGATCTGGAAAGATCTAACTTTACTTAGACACTGAATAATTGATAAGAAACTGAGTAAAGCTACAGTTACCAAGACAGATCTTCTTCGTTAAGGAAATTAAACCAAGGCATGGGTGATTCATAGAAGAGATGTAGTTACTTTACTGTTCAATAAATTGGTAAGCATTGCGCTCGTGTCTGGGTAATGCAAAATCAACTTCCTTACCTTAAGAAAACAAATTCCTCCCAACCTTACCTCCTGTTATAGTTCCCCTTCCATTACATACAATCAACTAGAAGATGGATAGGTGATCACTTCCAATTCCTCTCTCATTGCGGAATGTGTCAGATATTAGAAATATAAAGCTGATTAAGGATGGAGATACAGACCCTATCCTTGTTGCTGTATATTTTGTGACTGAGTACCTTCAGAAGTATTGATGGGTGACTTAATTTCCACATCGGAAGATTAGCAAATTGCTCATTTTTTCACAAATGAGGACTACACTTAAATAGATAGTACCTGTGAATTGGTTGACTCAATAATGGGTCCAATTTGAACCCATTCAAAATCCATTTACTTGTAGAGTTAAAATTGGACAAAGTGGATGGATGTCCAAGAATTTGGTATGCATTGATCTAATTATTACTCATCAACAGTGGGCTAGGGTAATTTGGAGTATGTGCTGATGGACACAGCTACTGCAAGCACAATATCAAAGAATCATGAATATGTGACCATGAATTCTCCATGCAGACATCGACACTTTGATAACTGAACAATTCTCTCCGCACTCAGTGCATACTCAGGAAATTTGTGACACCAGTTATAATTCTGTATTATCATTTTGATCCATGTGGGCGGAATCTTACTGGGATTTGGCAGAGTGGCAGTTCTGGTGAGAAAGCTGACGTGGAACTCTCCAGCTCCACGAGCCAGTTTTCTCTCCAAAGATCTTGTCACTTTAACTGTGAAAAAGAGTGGGTGTGCTTTGCACTGTCACTCTAGTGAGGCAGGAAGTCTTAGAGCCAGTAACCGGCTCCACTGAAGTCAGAGTGCCTGACTAAAAATAAAGAATCCCCTTTCCACAGAGGATCTGTGGTCTTACACCCCCAACCTCCTTTTCACCTCGGCAGCTCCACCCTCCCGATCATCCCTCACACACACACACACACACACCCTCAATCAGCGCTGCCATCCCCTTCACTCTGTGTCTGTTCCCTCCCCACCACAAGTAGATGAATCCCTGCACGAGGCTCCTCTTAGGCCCCACCCCTGGCACTGCCTGGCGACGTCCCTCTTCATGATGTGGATATGCCGGCGTTGGACTGGGGTAAACACAGTAAGAGTTTTAACAACACCAGGTTAAAGTCCAACAGGTTTATTTGGTAGCAAATGCCATTAGCTTTCGGAGCGCTGCTCCTTCATCAGATGGAGTGGATATCTGTTCACAAACAAGGCACACAGAGACACAAACTCAAGTTACAGAATACTGATTAGAATGCAAATCTTTACAGCTAATCAAGTCTTAAAGATACAGACAATGTGAGTGGAGAGAGCATTAGGCACAGGTTAAAGAAATGTGTATTGTCTCCAGACAGGACAGTTAGTGAGATTCTGCAAGTCCAGGCAAGCTGTGGGGGTTACCGATAGTGTGACATGAACACAACATCCCGGTTTAGGCTGTCCTCATGTGTGCGGAACTTGGCTATCAGTTTCTGCTCAGCGACTCTGTGCTGTCGTGTATCGTGAAGGCCACCTTGGGGAACGCTTACCCGAAGATCAGAGGCCGAATGCCCATGACCGCTGAAGTGCTCCCCCACAGGAAGAGAACAGTCTTGCCTGGTTATTGTCGAGCGGTGTTCATTCATCCGATGTCGCAGCGTCTGCATGGTTTCACCAATGTACCATGCCTCGGGACATCCTTTCCTACAGCGTATCAGGTAGACAACGTTGGCCGAGTTGCAAGAGTAGGTACCGTGTACCTGGTGGATGGTGTTCTTATGTGAGATGATGGCATCCGTGTCGATGATCCGACACGTCTTGCAGAGGTTGCTGTGGAAGGGTTGTGTGGTGTCGTGGTCACTGTTCTCCTGAAGGCTGGGTAGTTTGCTGCGGACAATGGTCTGTTTGAGGTTGTGCGGTTGTTTGAAGGCAAGAAGTGGGGGTGTGGGGATGGCCTTGGCGAGATGTTCGTCTTCATCAATGACATGTTGAAGGCTCCGGAGGAGGTGCCATAGCTTCTCCGCTCCGGGGAAGTACTGGACGACGAAGGGTACTCTGTCCACCGTGTCCCGTGTTTGTCTTCTGAGGAGGTCGGTGCGGTTTTTCACTGTGGCGCATCGGAACTGTCGATCGATGAGTCGAGCGCCATATCCTGTTCTTATGAGGGCATCTTTCAGTGTCTGGAGGCGTCTGTTGTGATCCTCTTCATCCAAGCAGATCCTGTGTATACGGAGGGCTTGTCCATCGGGGATGGCTTCTTTAACGTGTTTAGGGTGGAAGCTGGAGAAGTGGAGCATCGTGAGGTTATCCGTGGGCTTGCGGTACAGTGAGGTGCTGAGGTGACCGTCCTTAATGGAGATGCGTGTGTCCAAGAATGCAACCGATTCCGGAGAGTAGTCCATGGTGAGTCTTATGGTGGGATGGAACTTGTTGATGTCATCATATAGTTGTTTCAGTGATTGTTCACCATGAGTCCAAAAGAAGAAAATGTCATCGATGTATCTAGTGTATAGCATCGGTTAATACACATTTCTTTAACCTGTGCCTCATGCTCTCTCCACTCACATTGTCTGTACCTTTAAGACTTGATTAGCTGTAAAGATTCGCATTCTAATCAGTATTCTGTAACTTGAGTTTGTGTCTCTGTATGCCCTGTTTGTGAGCAGATCTCCCACTCCATCTGACGAAGGAGCAGCGCTCCGAAAGCTAATGGCATTTGCTATCAAATAAACCTGTTGGACTTTAACCTGGTGTTGTTCCAACTCTTACGATGTCCCTTTTCCTCAGGGGCCCTCAGGGGATCCCCTCCACAGGTTCACATCTAAGTGAACCTGTTGTAAACCTCATCGATGGTTGGAAAACTGAGTGAGGGGGTAAGATCTAGCGAGGTGGTGTTTAATTACATTTAAATTTCTTGAAATGAATGCAGATCTGGTTCTTACCCTTTATGGGCATTAACCCGATTATGTTGCTGGTGAGAGGTGGCAGAAATCAGAGAATGCGATCTTGCTAGCGAGATTCGTAATTTCCACGTTTAACCGGATCGAGTCCCTACCGGCGTTCCTGTGGTTGGAGAGTGCAGGCTCAAGATTCAGCCCTATGTCTTAATTTACTGACATGTAAGTGTTTTGATCCACAATTTACTCATCATAACAGATCGAGTTTACTGAGCTTGGTGGAAATGATTTTTAAAGGTTGGAGGTTGCATGAAGTTTATTGACAAAGTTTTGGATGCCCATTCTCTTTTCACTGCTTCGATCAATGTTCAAATACACCTCAGCCTGAGGGACAAATGTTGCTGTGTGATAACCAAGATAAATCATGCATGAAACACTCATTGAAAAATAAAATACTGTGCATGCTGGAAACAGAGATATAGAAAATAGGTGCAGGAGTAGGCCATTCGGCCCTTTGAGCCTGAACCATTCAATATGATTATGGCTGATCATGCACTTTAGGTATCCCACTCCCCCTTTCTCTCCATATCCCTTGATCCCTTTAGCCACAAGGACCACGTCCAGTTCCCTCTTAAACATATCGAACAAACCGACCCCAACAGCTTTCTGTGGTAGAGAATTCCACAGGTTCACAACTCTGAGTGAAGAAGTTCTTCCTCATCTTAGTATTGAATGGCTTACCCCTTATTCTTAGCCCGTGACCCTTAGTTCTGCACTTCCCCAGGATAGGAAACATTTTTCCTGCCGCTAGCTTGTCCAGTCCCATCAGGATTTTATATGTTTCTGTGAGATCCCCTCTCATTTTTCTAAATTCCAGTGAGTACAAGCCCAGTTGATCCAGTCTCTCTCTTCATATGTCAGTCCTGCCATTCCAGGAATTAGTCTGATGAACCTTTGCTGGACTCCCTCAATAGCAAAAATGTCCTTCCTCAGACGAGGAGACCAAAACTGCACACAATACTCAAGGTGTGGCCTCACCAATGCCCTGTGTAACTGCATCAAGACATCCTTACTCCCATACTCAAGTCCTCTTGCTATGAAGGCCAGCATGCCATTGGCTTTCTTCACCGCCTGCTGTATCTGCATGCCAACCTTCAGCAGCTGTTCCACCATGACATCCTGGCCATGTTGCACTTCCCCTTTTCCGAAACTGCCACCATTCAGATAATAATCTTCCTTCCTGTTTTTGCCACCAAAGTGAAATCCGAAATGAAAACAAAAAATTCTGAATAAGCTCAACAGGTCTGGCAGCATCTGTGGAGAGGGAACAGAGTTAACATTTCAAGTCCATATGGCCCTCCACAGAACTGAAGAATCATATGAACTTGAAATATTAACCCTGTTTCTCCCTACAAATGCTGCCAGACCTGTTGCGTCTTTCTAGCACTTATAGTTTTTATATGTGAAATTCTCAATTCACTCTTTAAGAGCATGCTTTTAAGTTTAAAACTATTGTTTAAAAAATTGTTCATAAAATTGTTCATTGTCACTGGCCACACCAGCATTTAATGTCCATTCCTAATGGCCCACGAGAAGATGATGGTGAGCCACTTCTTGAATCACAGCAGTTCATGTGGTGTAGGTACAACCCCTGTGGTGTTAGGGAGTGTGTGCCAGGATTTTGACTGACCTTTGAAAATGGAAGGGTGGCATAGTTCCAAGTCAGGATGGACTAGGCAGGAAGCTTGCTGGAAGTATTCCGACTCGGTTTTCTGCTTGTTAATCAATCCCTAATCCATTCCAGTTTATTACTTCCTATCCCCATGCTTTAATTTTGCTAACCGACCTTTTGTTCCTTGACTTTATCAAAGTTTGAGTCTAATCACATCCACTGACTCTTTATCAATTCTGTTAGTAACATCTTCAAAAACCCAAATGATTCAAAGGTATGAGTTCAAGGCACATCATGGCAAGTGGAGATTTTCCATTCAGTTTAACTATGCTGACCACGAATCTACTGGACTGTTGTTAAAATCTATCTGGTTCACAGTGTCCTTTCAGAAACAAGATCTGCCGTCCTATCCAGTCTGACCCTGTAGGTGATTCCAAACCTACCGAAATGTGATGGACTTTGGAATGGTCCTGCAAGCCACAAAATTGCATCAAACCGCTATGAACAAAATCTAACAGATCAGAACTAATGAGCACTGTCTCATTCAGAGAGGCACGAGGATGGCTGCTGTATTAAACATGAATTCACATCCACTTGGAGAGGTGCTCTTCTGATGCCTGGAGTTATTACATTGACAAGGCTCATGCATCCATTATAAGAGAGCTTGATACTATCACTGGGTGCCGCAGTTTAACTCAATTAAAGCTAATATTCTCAAACAATAAATTTTGCTGGCTTTGCCATCCTAAGGCTTGAAAGAAGCTATGCCATTTGAAAATTGATGCAAGTCATACAACAAGCCTGATAAAGATCCAAGCAATTGCCAGAGGGGATTATTTCTGAATGAATGGTATTTTACTCCCTTTTGCACAATAGTTTCTTAAAATCTTTCCCAGGCTTTGATGTCCCTGTCAGGGTGGTTGGATCACCACTGATACAATGGAGAAGGTGCCTCTGATGCATCCCTTGGAAGGTGGGGGCGTCCATCCTAACTGTGGAAATTACTCCATCCTACAATTTAGAATCAAGTCTGGGCCAAGTGCAATCGATGGCTAGGAATTTTGCTACTCCCATGGCAAAACAGGGAATCTGGAATTGCAGATCTGAGTACCCAAAGTGGGAAAGCACTCATGGTGCTTTCAATACGGATATCCTTTATCCTGAATGCACAAAATTATCCAAGGATTAAAAAGCATGGGCAATGAACATAAGCCAGTGAAGTTTTGATTATTAAATAATGGCCGTTAATGAGACAGCATCACATAAATATGCTCCACAAATTTGATGCTATTTTGTCACAAATGTTCCATTCCCTCTGAAGTGATTTCAATGGTGATTGAATTGTTCTTAGTGTTTGTAAATTCATGAAGGCCTCACTCTGAGTTGCTATCACACCAGGTGACTCATGATTGTGTTACCGGTAGAAAGAGCACACCAATGCTTCTGCTATGCTTGTCTCTCATTCCAGGAATTGGAATGCTCAGTGCTAAGGCAAGGAGAGCAATGACTTGAAACACTAGTTGGTTAACAATACTACACAGCTTGCGTCATTACAAAATAGTTTAGGCTCAATACCAAATGGAAATTGGAGTGTGCAATTCTGATCTGCGCTCCTTCAAATCCAATGAAGATCAGGAACCTGCCTCCGGAACTCCGTCCTAAATTTAATTATTCCCTTTATAGTGTTGGAAGGAATAATGCTCCATTAGTCCTGTGCTTAATCTTGCACCTTATTCCGCAGTGATACAATGGAGAGCACAGCCCCATCTGTGGAAGCCTACCTTCCTTGGCTAAGGGACAACACAAGACCCAGCAGTGTAACTCAGGCCCATCAACTCAACCTCATTGTCTGCAGATACCTCCCACAAAACATCACTCTGATAAAAATGGAGCCTCATTGCATAATTAACTTAAATGCTGCATTTAAGGCGCATGTAGGAGATTTTTCAGAGGCTAAGTATTGAGCTTAACTGTAGCTAATACGAAGACTCGCAACACAGCATCCTGGTGAAAGATGTTTCTTTATTGACCAACGCATGTTGGGAGAGAAGGGCTGGGCAGTCCAACTCTTCTCTGAAGTTACTTCATAGTGGCAATACAATTATACAACTTCCAAAAGACATTTTACCCGCCTTCTGGCTCATCATAAGCCAATCATTATTATAAGTCAGTCATTAGTAAATATCATATACCTTGGCCAATTACAGATATTCTCTGACAGCATGGGTACAATACGTTCTAGCGGTTTCTGCCTGATTTTCCCATGGCCACGTGGTCTAAACTCTTAGCTGGTAGAATAATTTGCCTATTCATTAACTTGTCCTTTTTCAATAAATGTCTCGTTCACTGAGCTGTCTGGTACTCATGCTGATAAGAGTTATGCTTCTATAAGTGCACTTTACTGGCCTATTTCCCATGATGCATTAGAACCCTGTGCCATTGGCCAAGGTGTATGCCTGTTCAATAATACTTTCAAAAATACATGTTTAAATTCTCTAACTGTGGTTATATGTGTTTCTGTGTAGATAGTACCTCTGCAAAATATACATAAGACAGTCAGTGATTCTTATCCTAAGCTTATCCATTCTCTTCTAATATTCTTCATTAGTGTTTTAAATCTCAGCGTATTTTGGAGTCCTCTAACAGCACAAAACACCACAATTATAATCTTAAAAGATCAGTGGCAGGCTATGTGGTCACGTAAAATGTTTCTAATACAAATAAACATTGTCAAGTGCTTTAGAATTCTACCCTGGTTATTTGCATAAGTCAATGGTAGTCATGATGTGGAGATGCCGGCGTTGGACTGGGGTAAACACAGTAAGAAGTTTAACAACACCAGGTTTATTTGGTAGCAAAAGCCACAAGCCTTCGGAGCCTTAAGCTCCTTCTTCAGGTGAGTGGGAATTCTGTTCACAAACAGGGCATATAAAGACACTGTACAAACAGGGCATATGAAGACATTGTACAAAGAACCCCCAGCTTTTGTCACGTCACTACGGACTTCCTACAGAAACTCGGCAAACATGGGGCAGTTGAACCAGGAGCGCTCCTTGTCACAATGGATGTCTCGGCACTCTACACCAGCATCCCCCACGGTGATGGCATTGCTGCAACGGCCTCAGTGCTCAGCACCGACAACTGCCAGTTTCCAGATGCAATTTTACAACTCATCCACTTCATCCTGGACCACAATGTCTTCACCTTCAACAACCAGTTCTTCATCCAGACACACGGAACAGCCATGGGGACCAAATTCGCACCTCAATATGCCAAAATCTTGATGCACAGGTTCGAACAAGACTTCTTCACCGCACAGGACCTTCAACCGATGCTATACACTAGATACGTCGTTGACATTTTCTTCCTTTGGACTCATGGTGAACAATCACTGAAACAACTATATGATGACATCAACAAGTTCCATCCCACCATCAGACTCACCATGGACTACTCTCTGGAATTGGTTGCATTCTTGGACACACGCATCTCCATTAAGGACGGTCACCTCAGCACCTCACTATACCGCAAGCCCACGGATAACCTCACGATGCTCCACTTCTCCAGCTTCCACCCTAAACACGTTAAAGAAGCCATCCCCTACAGACAAGCCCTCCATATACACAGAATCTGCTCTGAGGAGGATCGTAACAGACACCGAAAGATGCCCTAATAAGAACAGGATATGGTGCTCGACTCATCGATCGACAGTTCCGATGCGCCACAGCGAAAAACCGCACCGACCTCTTCAGAAGACAAACACGGGACACGGTGGACAGAGTACCCTTCGTCATCCAGTACTTCCCTGGAGCGGAGAAGCTACGGCATCTCCTCCGGAGCCTTCAACATGTCATTGATGAAGACGAACATCTCGCCAAGGCCATCCTCACACCCCCACTTCTTGCCTTCAAACAACCGCACAACCTCAAACAGACCATTGTCCGCAGCAAACTACCCAGCCTTCAGAAGAACAGTGACCACGACACCACACAACCCTGCCACAGCAACCTCTGCAAGACGCGCCGGATCATCAACACAGATGCCATCATCTCATGCGAGAACACCATCCACCAGGTACATGGTACATACTCTTGCAACTCGGCCAACGTTGTCTACCTGATACGCTGCAGGAAAGGATGTCCCGAGGCATGGTACATTGGGGAAACCATGCAGACGCTGTGACAACAGATGAATGAACACCGCTCGACAATCACCAGGCTAGACTGTTCTCTTCCTGTTGGGGAACACTTCAGCGGTCACGGACATTCGGCCTCTGATATTCGGGTAAGCGTTCTCCAAGGCGGCCTTCACGACACACGACGGCGCAGAGTCGCTGAGCAAAAACTGATAGCCAAGTTCCGCACATATGAGGACGGCCTCAACCGGGATATTGGGTTCATGTCACACTATCTGTAATCCCCACAGCTTGCCTGGACTTGCAGAGTCTCACTGGCTGTCCTATCTGGAGACAATACACATCTTTTAACCTGTCTTAATGCTCTCTCTCCACTCACATTGTTTGTACCTTTAAGACTTGATTAGCTATAAGTATTTGCATTCCAACCATTATTCTGTAAATTGAGTTTGTGTCTTTATATGCCCTGTTTGTGAACAGAATTCCCACTCACCTGAAGAAGAAGCTTAAGGCTCCGAAAGCTTGTGGCTTTTGCTACCAAATAAACCTGTTGGACTTTAACCTGGTGTTGTTAAACTTCTTACTGTATTTGCATAAGACCAGCCCAGTACAACATTTTTTTTATCTGGCCTGGACCATCAGTGTGCGCGCGCACATGCACACACACACCAAATTTCAAAAAGAAAGTACAACACCAAAAATTTTTTATTTCGAAATGTTATGGAAAATCCTGCCGTATTCATGTCGGTATGATGCATTTTAGGAAATCTGCAAGATGAAAATATTGCTCACGTCATCATGAGTTTTTGCAGGAATTTAAAAGAATGAGAGGTGATCTTATTGAAACATACAAGATCTTGAGGGGACTTGACAAGGGTTGATGCTGAAAGGTTATTTCCCCTTATGGGAGAGACTAGAGCTAGGGGACACTGTTTAAAAATAAAGGGTCCCCCATTTAATAGAAATGAGGAAAACTTTTTTCTCTGAGGGAGTGTTTTTGGAACTCTGTGTGGAGTTTGCACGTTCTCACTGTGTCTGCATGGGTTTCCCCTGGGCACTCTGGTTTCCTCCCAGAGTCCAAAGATGCGTAAGGCCAGGTGGATTGGCCATGGCAAATGCGTGAGGTTACAAGGATAGGGTGGAGGGGAGAGCCTGGGTAAGATGTTCTTTCAGAGTGTCGGTGCAGACACGCTGGGCCAAATAGCCTTCTTCTGCATTGTTTTATGATTCTATGAACTCTCTTCCCTAGATTCAATATTTTTAAGGCAGGGTTAGATTGACTATCTTGTTACTCAAGAGTCAAATTATTGGGGGTAAGTGGAATGTGGAGTTGAAGCCACAAAAGAGATCAGCCATTATCTTATTGAATGCTGGAGCAGGCTCGAGGGGCTGAATTGCCTACACCTGCTCCTAATTTGTATGTTTGCAGGAAAGGAGTACATTTGTCCCATGTGAATAAGTTTTTTTGAGCTAGATAAACGGTGACTAGTGGTCAAGATTTGACTACATAAACATAATATAAAGTTACATATCAGATGGTCTCTTCCTTATCTGAGCAGGCAAATTGCGGAACAAGTTGCTGGTCTTTGAAATGAGTGCAAGTTCACTGCAAGCATAAGGGAGGTGGATGACTTCCTAAATGTGCCCAACATAATCATGGAGAAGATACATGAAAGGATGTGTCACAACTTCATTGTGATCTCTGGAAGTTGTTTGATTGCAGTTAGTTGTCCAAGAGGAATTCACCAAAGGTGAAAGGCTTCCTCTTGTTCCAAATCGGCCTGCTTATTTCCCCCAGCCCTCAGGATACTTTGTGGCTTGCGAAGCTGGAGAAGATGGGGTGTGGAGTTTCCGGTATGTGTAAGTTATGATGATAACATGGACAGGCCTCATGGACCTACTGGTTTTTTCATCTCCTTCAGCTTTGTACATTCAAATGATCATCAACTTAAAAATGCTTTAAAAAAAGTATTTAAGAGCAAAGCATGGATTACAGATTTCATGCAATTGGAGCAAACAACCAATAATGTTGTACATGGTATTTTTGAAGTCTCTTTGAATTAGAATCCCACCTCCCCAAATATAACTCATATCTTTTGAGGCTTTTTCTCCACACTTGTTCTCATGTTCATGGTGGACAAATGTCCTTCGTTCAAAATCTTCATTTATTCATCGTCACAGCTGGGACAGAATAGTCCAGGTTTAACAATTAGCTACAAAGTCTTGTGCCTCACTTCCTGGAGAATGTATAATACATTTTCTCAGGTGCTGGAAAAGCAGCAGAGTGTCTCCATGCAGGCAACAAACTACTTCCCCTCTTGTAAAGTGCTGACACGCTTACCATCTCACATCGCCAGCATCCCTTGCTGTAAGAAAGTGGGTTCAGATCTCAAGTTATTGAAGTCAAAGTTATACCCACACATTGGGGAGTTGGCACTCTTCCTGCCAGTCAATTGCTTTCCTTCCAAGTGTCCCTGGATCCATTCCATCTTCTTTAGTTTCAATCTTTAATCAAGTTTCCCCATTTAATCCATCGCCACCTTGCACCCCCATCTCAGCTATTCATATACTTTTCGATCTATGCTTCTAATTCTGCTGCTTCCAGTTGTCACAAGTTAACATCCTGCTGGAGCATTTAACCACTGGATTTTCTTTTTAAAATAGAGGTCGTTGTACTGGTACATGTTCGGCTTTCTGTTTGTTCTGTTCCGATTTAAACGCTAGATGTGTTTTCGTTTGTTTGTGGAACAAACTGCTCCCTCAGTAGATGCAGTGAGGTTCCAGTTTTTGTTTCAGGTTTGCATTTTTGGAAATATGCCAGATATCTGCACCTTCAAAGCAAATATTCTTTCTGTACATCTTCCATCTGGTTTTAAAGTATGGGAACCACCCCTCTGAAAATAACAGCGGCAGCAGCAAATCTGATTCAGAAATACATATCAAAATGTATTAGAATCAATTTCTCGAGAATTTTATGAATTTATGAAATTAACTCCATATTAAGTACCAGTACTTGATTTAAACTTGCGAATTGAAAAGGGAATCCAGGGCATTTAAATTAAATACATATATTGTGTAACGAAAGATATATTGATGCTGGGAAAGCGTATCAAAGTTTATTGAAATGTTGTTTAAATATATGGAGAACAGTTCAGATCATGGGAGCACATTAAAAATAAATCAAACATCAGTTCTCATGCTTCCATTGTGATTTAAAATGCATCAACCCTTGTCAAAATGTATATTACAATTTTTTCCATCGTGGTTCAAGAGGATATTGTTTCGTATTATGTAATCTGTCGATTAACATAAAGAAAGAACTGCTCGGTGCCAATGGTAATATACAGGTTCAAAAGAGATATTGGTTTTGGTCCTTAGGGAAGCAGGTTCGAAGGCGGCCCACAGAAAAGGAGTGAAGCGGATGCATTACTAATGATTTATGAAGGGCGTAAATAAAATGAGCTGCTGACAGCTTGATGCTATTCCCAAAGGAATAATGTCCACAGAGAAAATAATGTCCCCAAGCTCTTCCAAAATCATCTAGAAAAAACACAATTAATACCAATTAATTGATCATATAGATGCAAAAATACAAGGAACAGTGAAATCATATCAGCAATTCAACTTCTTTTTAAGTATTTTTCAAACTTCTTTGCTAGCTTACTATGCGTGTCTTTCAGGGTCTACAACATACTGAATCGTGAACATTAATTATTTAATTTTGAATTGATATCATCTCCCATATAAATCATTAGCTGAAAGCATATTACAATAATTATAAGTTAAACAAAAAGAAACTGTAACAAATGACCACAAAGCCATTTCCATTACCCTTAAATGTCATTAAAGTTTTAAAGTTAATTTTATTAGTGTGACAAGTAGGCTCCTATTAACATCGCAATGAAGTTACTGTGAAAATCATCTCGTCGCCACACTCCTGTTCAGGTACACTGAGGAAGAATTTAGCATGGCCAATGCACCTAACCTGCACACCTTTCGGACTGTGGGAGGAAACCGGAGCACCCGGAGGAAACTTACGCAGATGTAGGGGAACGTGCAGACTCCGCACAGACAGTAACCCAAGCCGAGAATCGAACCCAGGTCCCTAGCACTGTGAGCGCTAACCACTGTGCCATCATTTTTTAGAATTATTCTTTCACGGGACGTGGGGGTGTCACTGGCTAGGCCAACGTTTCTATCCATCTCGAATTCCCCCTTGGCTGGGTGTAAAAGATCCCAGTTATTATTTTGAAGAGAGAGAGAGTTTTTCCTGGTGTCCTGACCTGCACTAAAGCATATTATATCAGAGTGCTGTTAATGAGACCTTGCTGTTCACAAATTGGCTGCTGCAAATCCCAAAATATGACAGTTCAAAAGTACTTGAATGATGGCAAAACATTTTTCAATCTGATTCATAAAAAATTGCAATGATTAATTTTTTTCTTCAAACAATAGATTTCCTACGTCCCTCCCTGTTCCAAAAATGGTAACAACAGGTTTGAGCTGCTGGCTTTGTCAAACTCCTAAATGCAATTCTGGAACACCCCACAAGGGGGAGCACATTTGCAAAGGAAAATACTGGAGTATAAAAGGCAAATTCCCTCCATACACAAGATACTTTGAATGCCGTAAACAAGTAACATTAATTCAACTAGAATTTTTTGTTTTGTGAGCTGCAGGTGTCTAAACTCAAGGCATCGAGCTGCTTTGTCGTACAAGTTAATGCTTTCCGAATATTCAAACTTCAATTCCATTCATGAACCCCCTGCAACAGAATGTGAGAGTTTTATCAAACTGATAAAAACTGTTTGTGGTCCTTAGGTTATAATATTGTTCAGAAAAGACATGAAACATAAACTTGCAGTGTAATTGGAATAATTAGCTCCAGGGATGTTCTGCATTATTTTCCACCACATGTAAATGACCTTTTTAAGGATTCAATGATATTTGAAGATTTAGGGTGGCACAGTGGTTACCGCTGCTGACTCTCAGCACCAGGGATCCAGGTTCAATCCCAGCCTCGGGTCATCGTCTGTGTGGAGTTTGCACATTCTCCCCGTCTCTGTGTGGGTTTCCTCCGGGTGCTCCGGTTTCCTCCCACAGCCCAAAGATGGATTGGCCATGCTAAATTGCCCCTTAGTGTCTTAGGGGGACTAGCAGGGTAAATGTGTGGGGTTATGGAGATGGGGCCTGGGTGGGATTGTTGTCGGTGCGGACTCGATGGGCCAAATGGCCTCCTTCTGCAATGTAGGGATTCTATGATTCATTAGGTTGGCTTAAAAAGATGTCCGTTGTCCATACCCAGCAGCCCAAAGCATTCAATTTAAAGTTAGTAAGGAGCATTTGAATTATTTGAGGTGAAAATTGAATCTCTGCATAGTTTGCTTCAAGTTTTCAAATTTAGTTTTTAACCTTCAACTTGCAGAATTTATTTGAGAGCAATCATCATCTTCATTACCATTAATTTTTTTTAGGGTTATTTGGTACATTTTATAGGTGGAAATTGCGCTGTTGAAAATTGTACCAAAAAGTCATGAGAACAAAACAAGAAATCCCACTTTGTGCTTATGAAAACATTTTTCCACTCAAATTATCAACTGCAGAAATATAATCCAATTTATATTCAACAGAAATGGAACAGAGGTACCCTCTGGTGGCCACTGGTAGAACAACAATCTGACAATTCTGTGATTCTTTAAAGCTGCAAATACGACAATGTTTTAAAAATATATAATCACTGACAGGCATATGGAAACTGCTTGGTACGAACTGGTTTCGGAATTAATTTTAAATTAATTCTAAAATGTGTTAGGAACCAGATCAGAAACTCCAAGGTGTATCATGAAGTTGGCTTAAACCCTAACTTCTCCTTTTGACATTAGGGTGAGCATGAGGTGTATCACTCCAGGTATGATTCCATTGATCCACTAGGAAGCTTTCATCAAACAAAGTTTATTTAAGAACAGAGTAAGAATATAACAAAACGAATTAGCATAACGTTTGCTAATTTAAATACTTAAACATGGCAAGTTATCAGATGTGTGGTGGCTAGGGGATTTTCATAGTAACTTAATTGTAGTGTTAATGTAAGCCTATTTGTGACAATAATAAATAGATATAAACTTAATTCATAGTCAAACCCAGGACTTCCGGCTATGTTTATATTTCTTCCGGTGGAGCGGGCAGAGAGGGGAGTGATTTTGGAGGGGAGAACTGGAAGATAAGATAAGCTGAGTTTATTTTCACTTATTTTTTTCGGAATTTTTTTTTCTGAGCAACAGGAAACAGGAAGTAGGCCGCGGAGAGACCTGGGACGGTTTTTTGCCCAATAAATTTGAACGGAGAGGAAACCCGAGACACTACACGTGTAATGTCTCCCACCCTCCCCCCTCCTCTAACCTAAAAAAGACTTGGTGTGAGAGCAGGTAAGCTTTATCTTTCTTTCTTTTTCTTCTTTTCTCTTTCATTTCTTAGTAAGCGAAGTTAGCAAGGATGTCAGTGCAGGCAGTGCAATGTTCCTCCTGTGGGATGTTTGAGGTGAGGGACACCATTAGTGTCCCAGCTGAGTACACCTGTAGGAAGTGCACCCAATTCCAGCTCCTTGAAGACCTTGTTAGGGATCTGGAGCTGGAACTGGATGAACTCAGGATCATTCGGGAGGCAGAGACAGTTATAGATAAAAGCTACAGGGAGGTTCATACTCCTAGGAATGAGGATACTTGGGTGACTGTTAGAAGGGGTAAGAAGCAGTCAGTGCAGCGATCCCCTGTGGTCGTTCCTCTGTATAACAAGTATACCGTTTTGGATACTGTTGGGGGGGACGATTTACCAGGGGTAAGCCATGAGGTACAGGTCTCTGGGACAGAGTCTGTCCTTGTTGCTCAGAAGGTAAGGGGGGAGAGGAGTAGAGCATTAGTCACTAGGGACTCCACAGTTAGGGGGATAGATAGGAGATTCAGTGGGAACGAGAGGGACTCGCGGTTGGTGTGTTGCCTCCCAGGTGCCGGGGTCCGTGATGTCTCGGATCGTGTTTTCGGGATCCTTAAGGGGGAGGCGGACCAGCCCCAAGTCGTGGTTCACATAGGCACCAAAGACACAGGTAGGAAAAGAGATGGGGATGTAAGGCAGAAATTCAGGGAGTTAGGGTGGAAGCTTAGAGTGAGAGCAAATAGAGTTATCTCCGGTTTGTTACCTGTGCCACGTGCTAGTGAGGAGAGGAATAGGGAGAGAGAGCAATTGAACACGTGGCTACAGGGATGGTGCAGGAGGGAAGGATTCAGATACCTGGATAATTGGGGCTCATTCTGGGGTAGGTGGGATGTCTACAAACGGGATGGTCTTCAACTGGACCAGAGGGGTACCAATATCCTGAGGGGGAAATTTGCTAATGCTCTTCGGGAGGGTTTAAACTAATTCAGCAGGGGGATGGGAACCTGGATTGTTGCTCCAGTGCCCAGGAGGATGTGAGTAGTGAGGTCATGAATAAGGTTTCAAGGTCACAGGAGTGGACCGGCAGGCAGGATGGTGGTTTGAAGTTTGTATACTTCAACGCCAGGAGCATCCGGAATAAGGTGGGTGAACTTGCAGCATGGGTTGGTACCTGGGACTTCGATGTTGTGGCCATTTCGGAGACATGGAAAGAGCAGGGACAGGAATGGTTCTTGCAGGTTCCGGGGTTTAGATATTTCAGTAAGATCAGGGAAGGTGGTAAAAGAGGTGGAGGTGTGGCATTGTTAGTCAAGGACAGTGTTACGGTGGCAGAAAGGAAGTCTGATGAGGACTCATCTACTGAGGTAGTATGGGTTGAGGTTAGAAACAGGAAAGGAGAGGTCACCCTGTTGGGAGTTTTCTATAGGTCGCCGAAAAGTTCCAGAGATGTAAAGGAAAGGATTGCAAAGATTATTCTAGATAGGAACGAAAGTAACAGGGTAGTTGTTATGGGGGACTTTAACTTTACAAATATTGACTGGAAACGCTATAGTTCGAATACTTTAGATGGGTCAGTTTTTGTCCAATGTGTGCAGGAGGGTTTCCTGACACAGTATGTAGATGGGCCAACAAGAGGCGAGGCCACATTGGATTTGGTACTGGGTAATGAACCAGGCCAGGTGTTAGATTTGGAGGTAGGTGAGCACTTTGGTGATCGTGACCACAATTCGGTTACGTTTACTTTAGTGATCGAAAGGGATAGGTATATACCGCAGGGCAATAGTTATAGCTGGGGGAAAGGAAATTATGATGCGATTCGGCGAGATTTAGGATGCATAGGATGGGGAAGAAATCTGCAGGGGATGGGCACAATTGAAATGTGGAGCTTGTTCAAGGAACTGTACGTCCTTGAGAAGTATGTACCTGTTAGACAGGGAGGAAGTGGTCAAGCGAGGGAACCGTGGTTTACTAAAGAAGTTGAATCTTTTGTAAAGAGGAAGAAGGAGATTTATGTAAAGATGAGACGTGAAGGCTCAGTTAAGGCGCTTGAGAGTTACAAGTTAGCCAGGAAGGACCTAAAGAGAGTGCTAAGAAGAGCCAGGAGGGGACATGAGAAGTCTTTGGCAGGTAGGATCAAGGAAAACACTGAAGCTTTCTATAGGTATGTCAGGAATAAAAGAATGACTAGGGTAAGATTAGGGCCAGTCAAGGACAGCCGTGGGAAGTTGTGCGTGGAGTCCGAAGAGATAGGAGAGGCGTTAAATGAATATTTTTCGTCAGTATTCACACTGGAAAAAGACAATGTTGTCGAAGAGAATACTGATATACAGGCTATTAGACTAGTCGGGATTGAGGTTCATAAGGAGGGGGTGTTAGCAATTCTGGAAAGTGTGAAAATAGATAAGTCCCCTGGGCTGGATGGGATTTATCCTAGGATTATCTGGGAAGCTAGGGAGGAGATTGCAGAGCCTTTGGCTTTGATCTTTATGTCGTCATTGTTGACAGGAATAGTGCCAGAAGACTGGAGGATAGAAAATGTTGTCCCCTTGTTCAAGAAGGGGAGTAGAGACAAACCTGGTAATTATAGACCAGTGAGCCTTACTTCTGTTGTGGGCAAAGTTTTGGAAAGGATTATAAGAGATAGGATTTATAATCATCTGGAAAGGAATAATTTGATTAGGGATAGTCAATACGGTTTTGTGAAGGGTAGGTCAAGTCTCACAAACCTTATTGACTTCTTTGAGAAGGTGACCAAAGAGGTGGATGAGGGTAAAGCAGTTGATGTGGTGTATATGGATTTCAGTAAAGCGTTTGATAAGGTTCCCCACGTAGGCTATTGCAGAAAATACGGAGGCACGGGATTGATGGTGATTTTGCGGTTTGGATCAGAAATTGGCTAGCTGTAAGAAGACACAGGGTGGTGGTTGATGGGAAATGTTCATCCTGGAGTTCAGTTACTAGTGGTGTACCGCAAGGATCTGTTTTGGGGCCACTGCTGTTTGTCATTTTTATAAATGACCTGGATGAGGGCGTAGAAGGATGGGTTAGTAAATTTGCGGATGACACTAAAGTCGGTGGAGTTGTGGACAGTGCGGAAGGATGTTGCAGGTTACAGAGGGACATAGATAAGCTGCAGAGCTGGGCTGAGAGGTGGCAAATGGAGTTTAATGCAGAAAAGTGTGAGATGATTCGCTTTGGAAGGAGTAACAGGAATACAGAGTACTGGGCTAATGGTAAGATACTTGGTAGTGTGGATGAGCAGAGAGATCTCGGTGTCCATGTGCATAGATCCCTGAAAGTTGGCACCCAGGTTGTTAGGGTTGTTAAGAAGGCATACGGTGTGTTAGCTTTTATTGATAGAGGGATTGAGTTTCGGAGTCATGGTGTCATGTTGCAGCTGTACAAAACTCTGGTGCGGCCGCACTTGGAGTATTGCTTACAGTTCTGGTCGCCGCATTATAGGAAGGATGTGGGAGCATTGGAAAGGGTGCAGAGGAGATTTACCAGGATGTTGCCTGGTATGGTGGGAAGGTCTTATGAGGAAAGGCTGAGTGACATGAGGCTGTTTTCGTTAGCGAGAAGAAGGTTAAGAGGTGACTTAATAGAGGCATACAAGATGATCAGAGGATTAGATAGGGTGGACAGTGAGAGCCTTTTTCCTCGGATGGTGATGGCTAGCACGAGGGGACATAGCTTTAAATTGAGGGGTAATAGCTATAGGACAGATGTCAGAGGTAGGTTCATAGAAATCATAGAAACCCGACAGCACAGAAAGAGGCCATTCGGCCCATCGAGTCTGCACCGACCACAATTCCACCCAGGCCCTACCCCCATATCCCTACATATTTACCCACTAATCGCTCTAACCTATGCATCTCAGGACACTAAGGGCAATTTTAGCATGGCCAATCAACCTAACCCGCACATCTTTGGACTTTAGGTTCTTTACTCGGAGGGCGTGGAATGCCCTGCCTGCAACAGTAGTGGACTCGTCAACATTAAGGGCATTTAAAGGGTCATTGGATAAACATATGGATGATATTGGAATAGTGTAGGTTAGATGGGCTTTAGATTCGTTTCACAGGTCAGCGCAACATCGAGGGCTGAAGGGCCTGTACTGCGCTGTAATGTTCTATGTGACTCACTCATCTGCTACCTGTTAACAAATTAATTGTCGGGTATACTCACACATTGCATTTTTAAAGAAAAATACTGCCCTCATCCTAGCTGTGACAGCAATTTATCACCCAGCTCCTCTCTTGGGTAATTAGTATAGACAATGCCTGGGTCAGATTCCTCTGACCCAAGATTACGTTGGGAATTTTTGTGGTCCCGGTTTCAGTTGATTGTCAAGAATACATCCTAATGTTTCTCCAGACTTTGCTACGACAGAAGCTAGATCATGTTGCCAGCAGAAGGAGAGCCTTCCTTTTAACTCAACATCATAGAGTGGATAGATACCTAGATTAGTAATACTTATGATTCCCATCAAGCTGTCCCAAGGAGGAAGAACTTTTAGCTTTTCACAACCTCAGGACAATACAAAGCGTTTTACAGACAATAAGGCACATTTGAAATGTCACTATTGCAAATGTAGAAAAAATGGCAATAAATTTGTGCACAGCAAACTCCCACAAAGAGCAGTGAGATGATGGATAGGTAAGCAGTCAGGACACGAGGGATAACTTCTCCAAAATAAAGCCATGGGAATATCTATGTCCACCTGAGAGGCAGATGTTAAATTTTATGCAAGACCATTTAATATAATCTTATGGCTGCATGAACTTCAGGTTTAAATTAAAATTGAAGTATAGCAATGTTACTAGCTGTGGCATGAAGGCTCGATTGTGGTGGAGAGGCAAGAGGTGCTTGTCTTACACTTCCATTTGCTTTGCAGCCTGCTGTGTTTGCTCTGATGCCAGTCTGCACTGCTTCACCCCTCTCTACACTCACTCTGAACATTCCCTATTGGCTTCTGCATACAAACGCACACAAATCGTATTATAACTAGACAACCCAAAAATATTGAGTGAATTGCAAAGTTTTTTTTTGACTGCACCTTAAAACTGCTACAGAACAAAGCTCAGTCAATGAGTGGGGCAGCTATGCAAATTCCAACATTAGATTTTGTCAGTGAAACTACTCTCATCAGTTACAACTATCGAATTGTATGGGGCATTTTAATTATCATAAATGTCAGTCCTAATTTCAATCGCGCCAGTACATTTGAAAGCACAACTGCTGTTATCTCAACAGTTGGCAATTTATTTTATTCCAATAACTGCACTGCAGCTTCATGTTAATATCACAAAAAAAATTAATCAACCTAAAAGACAAGATTCTGGAGCCAAACAGCAGGGATGCATTGACTGTCAGTAACACTGCAGCTGTAAGCTTGAGACTTGTGAATCCCTAAAACTGCCCCAGTTACAGCACAGATAGATTTCAATGAAGTTTCAGGTATCCTGTAACTTTGTCCACTAATTTTGTTAAGTCTGGTCCAATGCCCAGGATAGTTTGCAACCTCGGTGGTATCTGAGCTTAGATGGTATCTGAGCTCGACCTTCCTTTAGTAATTCTGATAACAGGTTTACATCATTTGAAAGAACAATTGCATTTAAACCACTACAGACGTCCCAAAGGTCTTCATGAAAAATGCAGCGAATATCAAACCCGACTGCCATTTTGTGTCAACACCCCATGAACAACATGCATTGAAAGCAATAGGTTTTGTTCTTGTATATTACAAGAAAAAGAACTACACATTGGTCCTGAGGTGGCTCTCAACTCAGAGCTTCTGAAGTCCCAAGTTGAATTTGCAGGCTGAACAATGCTTGTAAGTGCATTGGCAAGCTGGCGACAAAATAAGCAAGTGTCTGAGAGAGCTGGCAAAGTTACAAGAGTTGACATCAAGAGCATTGCATCGTGGTAACAGATTATATCAGGGCTTGGCAACCTTTCAGAAGTGGCGTGCTAAGTCCTGATATATTCACTCTGATTTAACGATGCACATGGCAATAATACGTTGTAATATTTATGAGGTCTCTATATATAATTAAATTATTGCTGTAAGTGAAGCAAATAACATTTTAAAAATGCTCAAGAAGCTTCATTTAAAATTAAAGTGTAAATTTTAACAGTTTAATGTGATCCTCGCCCTTGCTCTTTCTTTTCTTAGGAACTGACATTTTGTCAACTGTACCCTCACTCTACAGTGGAAAAAAATCACAATAAGGTTAAATGTAGCGTGCCGTTCCACATTACATGATACTGATGTAAGCAGCAAATCAAGGCTTAAAAAATCCCAATAATAAATAAAACACAAGCATTTACTTTTCAAATTTGTGCTGTCATTTGGACTAGCAATGTGAGGGTCACTCAAAATCATTTTGCATACATGTCATAGATTGCCAACCTCTGGATTATAGACACAATGCAGAAATTAATTGGATAAATGTCCACTGATCAGTAGAAGTGCAGAGACATTTGCCCAATGCTTTTGTAAATTAATTTAAATTGTTCCCTTCAAACAGTTCCCAAAGCCCACATGTCAAAGGATCCATTTTGAATGCACTGACTGGCATGGAAAGTCACTAAGCTGGGGAGTGGAGGTTGGGTTGGGTGGGAAAGAAGACTGATTCAAAGGTTTGTGGTACTTCCCCAAAATACTCTTGGATATTTGCAAGGATGGCACAGGATTATATTTGTGACTTTAGCCATCAGCGTGGAACACATCCACTGCTGTTTTTTTGTTAAAAACAGTGGAAAATTCAAAGATCTGAGCATGCAGGCTTACTTAGACCTGAATTCTATGGAAGCTCCAGTCCCCACAGTCATATCCCACTTTCACCTCTTGACTCTTCTGGGACCATGAAGATAATGAGAGTGTCACACATATAAAGAAGAAATAGTCAGGGAGAAGCAGGTAATTTACCTTGACATTACACGAGGTTTTTCAACTACTTTTCTGCACTGCAAATGAGAACAAAGAACAAAGAACAGTACAGCACAGAAAACAGGCCCTTCGGCCCTCCAAGCCTGTGCCGCTCCTTGGTCCAACTAGACCAATCGTTTGTATCCCTCCATTCCCAGGCTGCTCATGTGACTATCCAGGTAAGTCTTAAACGATGTCAGCGTGCCTGCCTCCACCACCCTACTTGGCAGCGCATTCCAGGCCCCCACCACCCTCTGTGTAAAAAACGTCCCTCTGATATCTGAGTTATACTTCGCCCCTCTCACCTTGAGCCCGTGACCTCTCGTGATCGTCACCTCCGACCTGGGAAAAAGCTTCCCACTGTTCACCCTATCTATACCCTTCATAATCTTGTACACCTCTATTAGATCTCCCCTCATTCTCCGTCTTTCCAAGGAGAACAACCCCAGTCTACCCAATCTCTCCTCATAGCTAAGACCCTCCATACCAGGCAACATCCTGGTAAACCTTCTCTGCACTCTCTCTAACGCCTCCATGTCCTTCTGGTAGTGCGGCGACCAGAACTGGACGCAGTACTCCAAATGTGGCCTAACCAGCGTTCTATACAGCTGCATTATCAGACTCCAGCTTTTATACTCTATACCCCGTCCTATAAAGGCAAGCATACCATATGCCTTCTTCACCACCTTCTCCACCTGTGTTGCCACCTTCAAGGATTTGTGGACTTGCACACCTAGGTCCCTCTGTGTTTCTATACTCCTGATGACTCTGCCATTTATTGTATAACTCCTCCCTACATTATTTCTTCCAAAATGCATCACTTCGCATTTATCCGGATTAAACTCCATCTGCCACTAGGGTTTCATTAAGTCATACTCACTGCCACAACCATATCCCTTCATTGAGTGCTATACCCTTTACAGCCCCGGATCCCAAACACCCCATCACTGTATCTCCGTAATAATATCAAGTTCAATGTCATGCTGTTGGCTTCTCTTATTTTGCCCCTTACTGCCACCCTCATCGCACTGTTTGCCGACCACCTCCAGCACTTCAATAGCATCTTGGCCGAGACCATTAACCTTCTTTTAAATAGGAAAGTCAAAATCGCAATTATTTACTGAAAGAATGAAGCTACAAGATTCCACTGCTTAAAAAAGAATTTTTACTATACAGATAAACACTAAATACTATCTCCGATAACCACCTTATACCCTAAAATCCAGAATCAGCTTAAGTTAAGCATCAATTAACAGGCAAGTTGCAGTCAATTATAAGCTATAAATTACACATCAAACAGTAGATACAACTAAGACAGATCTTATAAATTGGCTCAGCAGTCCGTTCAGCTATCCTGATCCCCAACCTACAGCATCACACAACCAACCTGAATTCTAGGGGTGTAGTCTTCACCAAAAATGGCACAGGTCTGCAGAACCTCCTCAACTCTGCTTATGATGGTCTGGATGGCATAGATCCACCAATGTTATCTTCAAGCAATTGAAACAGCTGCAACACCTATATATTTGCCCATTCTCAGCTTCTGGATCTGGACTCCGTCCTCTTCGGCATGCCTGCACTGCACTGTCGGTTTAGCTCAGTTGGCTGAACAGCTGGTTAGTGTTGCAGAGAGATGTCAACAGCACAGGTTCAATTCCCATACCACCTTCTCAACCTTGCTCCTCGCCTGAGGCATGGTGATCCTCAGGTTAAATCACCATCAGTCACAGCCTATGGTCATCTGGGTCTATGGCGACTTTTACCTTATGCTGAGTCACTGGGATCATCATCTGAACTCTGATGGCTCTGCGCCCTTTTATATGATTTCATCAATTTCAGTCTGCCCAGCAGTAATGGTTTCCAATCTCGGTTTTAGTCTCAAGTTTCCTTATCTTCTGGAATGGTCGGTTCATTTCTCAGTTCCAATTTTCAACTAGCGTCTGTCTCAAAAAATAAAGCTTTGTAACCATAGGTTCCGTCACATTTATACTTTATATTCTGCTGCTTTATCAGGTCTCTGCTTCCCCTCTGGCTATCTTTCACAATACCCACAACTCCTACCCAACAGGCCAACATTCATCCCATCATCATCCCAGTTTCCAGCCCATTCCTGACATGTCATGACTCAGACATTGCAGGTTTGTATATTCAAATTAGCTGTCCCCCCACCACCTCCCCCCAATTAAGTCAGGAGTAGGCACCATGACTTTATATCGTGGGGTAATCACACCCCATCACACTGCAGAGCCTTCAGCCCTTTCAGGATTCTAGGTTCTGTTTGTGGGGTAGTAGTAATACCACTGGACTAGTAATCCAGATGCCCAGTGTTTTATGTTTTAGGAGCATGTTCAGCATTTTTCTACAGATAGTCAGTATATCTGACAGGATAGACAGCTCAGATGCTGGGAGAGCAGAGAATAATTACTCATTTCAACCTTGCAAGTGGTTCAGTAGAATTAATAGACTTTTGTTTACTTAAGTTCCCCCGGGATTTCAGATTAGAGTGATTGACAGGGTCTGGTGATGTTGTGGTTCATCTGCAGCCCTGGATCTGCAGGCGAAAGAAACAGGCTTCTGCAGAAAGGAGTTGGAGTTTGGCTGTTCTGCTTGAAGTGAAGCTCTATATCTCTCTGAAAACTCCAAGGTTGTCTACATTCATCATAGCAAGTATATTTGGCATTGCTAACTATAATCAAAGAGGGTTTTAAGTCTAAGAAGAATGTTACTTATTTGGAACTGAAATAGTGATAAACTAGAAATGAGAATTGTTTCTTTTCATGTTTAAAGATTGTTCAACTATTAAGAGTTAAACTACTTCATATTATTAGTTACACTTCAACTCTGTTAGGAATAAAGCTTTTTTTGATTTAAAGAAATCCCTAATTTGTCAGTAGCATAACTCTTGGAGCAAAGTATCCTTTTCTCACATTTATGCCAAAATGGAAAAATTGTTGGCGTCAAGTCTGGCTTCATTATACACCTCGGCATTGTGATCCAGGACTCTCTAACACTAGGCAAATCCTCTCGATCCGCAGATTCAAATCCCACCATGGGAGCTGGTAAAATTTAAATTAAATCAAGAAGTCTGGAATTGAAAGCTAGTCTCAGTAAGGTTACCATGAAGCTATCATCGTTTGTTGTAAACATCCATCTGGTTCAACAAAGCCCTTTAGGGAAGGAAATCTGCCGTCCTTACCCGGTCTGGCTACATGTGACTCCGGATCCACAGCAATGTGGTTGACTCTGAGCTGTCCTCTGAAATGACCGAGCAAGTCGCTCAGTTCGAGGGCTGGCCTTGCCAATGACGCCCACGTTCCCTGAAAGAATAAATTTAAAAATAAAAAAGACACATTTCAAGATACCATGAATAAAGTAGTTAATTTATTAGTCACAAATAGGCTTGCATTAACACTGCAATGAAATTACTGTGAAAATCCAATAGTCACCATGCTCCAGCACCTTTGGAGAATTCAGCATGGCCAATGCACCTAACCAGATTGTCTTTTGGACTGTGGGAGGAAACCAGAGCACCTGGAGGAAACCCACGCAGACATGGGGAGAACGTGCAGACTCGCACAGTGACCCAAGCCGGAATTGAACGGGGATCCCTGGCGCTTTGAGGCAGCAGTGCTAACCACTGTGCCACCGTGCAAGATCCTGTGAAGGCTCAAACAACTGGGGCTTGAACAACTCATTTAATTGGCCTTCAAAAATAAGCAGTAAAAGGAATATCAAAAGAGCAAAGATGGAGACTACCACATGGAGAGTGCAGGAGGAGGCTGGGGGTTTTATTTTTTTCATTAAGTATATTCAGAACATGGAATGTTTTTCCATGAATGCCTAATGAGATGGAGTCTGTAACGCAATTTGAAATGAAATTGGATTAAGTGTTTGAAAAAGAATGAAAACATGTGAGAAAAAAAATTGACACAGGTCGAATTAAAAGCTAGACTGGCATAATGAGGTTTAATGGTCTCACTCTTCCCTGTAAATTCTACGATCATAAGCAGACTCACAACTGCAACTGTGAAAATGACTCAGTACTTACATATTATTCAGTGACTCAGTACGTGTTACATCTCCTGATGACTCATGAAATTTGATGGATAATTAAAAAAGAAAGCCTAAAATCAGTTACACAAACAGAAAATGCTCAGCAGATCCAGCGGCATCTGTGGACAGAGAAACCGAGTTAACGCTTTAGGTCAGAACCCTAACATTAGTTGTCTGGATTATAGGCTCTGTACAACTCATCGATCAATGATCAGAGCTTGGGTACTTGTGTCATTAGGTATAAATCTTCAAAAATCAGTAAAACAGAATAATCATTAATAATAACTATGAAACAAAACTGCACATTGACAACACCCTTTCCTCTTACCAAATTAGAATACTAAACATTCACTAATGCTCCACTAACTGTCACCATTGATTCTGTCTACACTTCCCACTGCCGCGGCAAAGCAGCCAGCATAATCAAGGACCCCACGCACCCCGGACATTCTCTTTCACCTTCTTCCGTCGGGAAAAAGATACAAAGAGGTCACGTACCAACCAACTCAAGAATAGCTTCTTCCCTGCTGCCATCAGACTTCTGAATGGACCTACTTTGCATTAAGTTGATCTTTCTCTATACCCTAGCTATGGCTGTAACACTACATTCTGCACTCTCTCGCTTCCTTCTCTATGAATGGTATGCTTGATCACGTAAGGCATGTAAGAAACAATACTTTTCACTGTATGCTAATGCATGTAACAATAATAAATCAAATCAAATCTAACTGGTCATCTTGAATTATGTCCCCAGACTCTACAAAACGAGTTTGGCATCACAAAATAGCAATAACACCCAATGAGATTTCTGGGCTGTAGATTCAGCTTTACTGGCAATATTTTAAGAAATTCACCACAAGTTTTAAGACCTTGTATTTATCCTTAGAAAATAAGAGGAGACCTCTTGCATTTTCAAAACCGTAATGAGAATTCTGGTTGGAGAATATCTTTATAGCATGCTTAAAACACTCACAAGAAAAACTGTATGACCGCCAATGAACAAAGCAAAGAGTGACTAACAATATCATGGACACTTGCGGAGAACAACAGAAATCTTAATTACACCAGCACAACAGTTCCAAAGTTAATAAGTACATCAAAGATAATAACAGACCAGAAATATGAGCAAGTCTACCAACCAAGGAGATGGTTATAGGAGTATAAAACTAAGCAAAGTAAGCTGGGGTAAGAGTACAAAGTGCTGGAAATGCACAGCAGGTGCACTTGCATTCATAGAGAAAAAAGGCGAGTAACCAGCAGATCTGCAGCAAACTCTGTCAGACCATTCTGATGAAAGGTCAATATTGAAACATTTATTCCATCTTTTTTCTCCACAGATGCCAAAAGACCTGCTGTGTATTTGCAGCATTTTGTTTTTATTGCCATGAAATTTCAGTTTTTTAAGCTTTCATAGATTAAAAAATAAATAAAATGTTCTCTTTGGGGTCAATTATAAACTAGATTTAGCTGGAGTTTCTTTACATTAGATCAGTATGCTTTTAAACTTAAAATTCAGGCGATGGCCTAGTGGTATTATCGCTGGACTATTTATCCAGAAACTCAGCTGATGTTCTGGAGACCTGTGTTTGAATCCGGCCATGACAGATGGTGGAATTTCAAATCAATAGAAAGTAACTGGAATTAAGAATCTACTGATGACCATGAAGCCATTGTTGATTGTCGGCAAAACCAATCTGGTTCACTAAAGTCCTTTTGGGAAGGGAATCTGCCGTCCTTACCTGGTCTGGCCTACATGTGATTCCAGAGCAACAGCAATGTGGTTGACTCTCAATTGCCCTCCAAGGGCAACTAGGGATGAGCAGTAAATGCTGGCCAGCCAGCAACGTCCATGTTCCACAAATGAAAAAAAAATCATGTCCTACCACCAAACTGGATTTCATTCCACGTTTTTCAATTGGTGAATTTTATACATACTGTGACAAAAGCTAAGCGACTTCCCAGCTGAAACAAAAAAGAGTTAGCACATCAACACATGAGTGTGGTTGGTTATAGCTCCTTTGTGAACTTTGTTACTTTTTTTTTGGAATGGTTTTTTTTTTAAGATGACTAATTTTTTTCAATCTTTTTTTACTTTTTCCATTTTAATTCATTCTTTTAAATTTCTTCCATTTTAATCATTCTTTTGAAAGTTTTCCATCTTTTTTCCCCTCTATATCCATGTATGTATAATTTTTATTTTTTTTGTCATATTACAAACCATTCCATTGCAAGACTTTATTTCAAATGTGAACATGCCTCTATTAGAAATTCAGATACAATCAGTAAAACAGAAATAAAGACAAATTCAAACGTATAAACTGTTACAAATTCAGCAACAATATCACCCAATGAAGTAACATTTTACTGAAAAGTGCAAGAAACTTGCACCAAATTCACATTTTAGCATAAACAACCTAAAAATACATTGATGTTCTACATGTCCACAATTCCGAATAAACTCTATTATACAAGTATTTACTTACAAAAGAAAAAGATCATAGGATATCAGACTGTTCTTCCCCACAAAAAAATCTACAATAGCAATTTTTAAACAGCTTCAAACAGCTGCAACGAGTTTCCTTTCACACAATGCATTTTTTTTGTTGAATCCAGCTAGGTATTTCCCTTGAAGATCACATGGCAATGACGTCCTCCAACTACCGTTCAACTCTATCCCTCCTCATGATGGCAAATGCTGTATATTCTAATTAAAAAGATAAAAGTAAAGTGTAGCCTTCCCTTTATTACGATTCTTTGTCCGCTTTCTAATTGAATGGTGCAGGGCCTTAAATGGAACAAAGCAAAAGAACCAACAGGAAGAAGAAGGGTGCAAGGAGAAAAAACAAAAACAAGGTTGTAGGAATCCTTCAGTATAGATGACAAAAAAATTAAAATGACAAACTCAACAAAGACTATTCACAGGTTTTAATGTACCCAAGTGCTAAAACCAAGATCAACCCTAGCTAGAAGGCTAAGCTTTAATTCCTGGTTTCTAGCTAAGCTTTTAATAAAAAGTTATATGGAAATGACTTGCTGTTTGCTTAAATTGTGTAAAATGTGGTATAATGACTAGTGCAGGTGAAGTGACATCCAGTTTGGTAGATACCTGGCAGTAATTATAAAGCACTGGCTCAGATGACATTGCAAACCATGAAACTTACATCAAGCATTCCCTGACATCTCCTATTTTAAACAAACAATTTTCTGATACCAAAAATAAATTCCAATCTTGAAAATACTCTCCCGTTTCTTCCACTCTGTTGAAAAGGAGGGAGGGAAAGGTTACTTAAAATAGCCATGCCTTATAATTTATACCAATTATATTTTCAAATGTAGAGGAGCAACTGCAAATGTCTCTCAGACAGTTGTGCAAGATGCTGCAACATTCATGAATGGATGTTCTTAAGGATTCCATTAACCGGCCATCACTGCTATTAGCAAATATCAGGATAAAGCAATTGCATTTTGCAGTGATTTAGGAAGTCACTTGGTTAGTATATATCTGATGTTGGATTGTGGTAGTGCTGGTAAGTGGGTATCACAAGATGGCACTGTTTCCAGTTCTTCACATCTAACAATTTTATCTTCTGAAATAGTCATCAAAACTAATGTTCAAATAAATATTCCAGGTGACAGTCACTTTTTCAATTTATCAAAAAAGAGAACTGCAGAACACAGATGTTAAAAATTCAGAATTGTAAAGATGCTGAAAAATATCAACCTTTAACAGCAGAGAATTGGAATCTCCCATAATCCAGACTTATGACTTTCAGCAGGGTTGAGGTACAAATAGTTTTTTAAAAATTCAACCTCAAAAAAGGCAACTGCAAATGGTCATCCTATACACAACCAAATGTTTTTCAGACCTGCATTTTACCAAAGGTTTTTGTTTCCTTTTACATATGCAGTAAGCTCTTTTGATGTTTCATTTAAAGCTGCATTTCCACACAATCTGAAAATGAAGATTAGTATGAAGTTAAATGTGTACCTATTAGGTGTATATTTTTAAGAAAATTAAAATCGTAAGTGTTTCACACTGACACTGCAGCATTTCTGTTTAGAGAATATATTTTGCAGTAAGCAGCTTTTTGCTTTTAGTGGACATATTATTGGAAGTTCTGTATTAAACTTTGCAACTGCTATTGTTTCTATAGCCTATCAAATTGTAGCAAAATTAGAACAACCAACAGCCACTTACTCTACCAGAAGAAAAAATATGCAAAAAATTGTGCAGCCGAAATTAATATTTTACTGTGAACTCCCAATACTTGAATCTGATTTTGAGGCAGACAGGTTAGTTAGGCAACAAAACAAAGGAAATGCATTACAGTATATGTTGACTGGATGCTACTTGATACATTTGTATGAGAATTACAATTATTAGAACCATCATTGCGAATGAAGTACTCCACATGATAGAAAATGACTTGTAACAGGAGGTATAAAATCATTTTACATGTAAAGCTGTTCACAGCAATTAAATTTCAAATGCTCACCCAGATATAGAAAGCAAGAAGAAAAGAACTGTACTTTTCTTTCCACATATCTTCACAGCTAATGTCTATACACCTACACTTTCCAGTGTGAGTCACAGGATAGCAAATTGGGTCGGTGGCTGAAGAGTCTCCTTGATAATAAAAAATCTCTTCTGTATACAAAATATTTAAAGGAGCCATCTTTTCTATAAATGACCAAAAGAATTGCCTATATAGCATCTATACTGCTATAAGCAATGCTTATATTTTTTATATTTCAATCATTTCTTTAAAAGAGCAATTTTACTCTTTCACAAGGATTAGCGTCTTGAATTAGGAGAGCTGAGGTTGAATGTCCAAATCCATTGAGGTACAAATCACTATTCAGCACATCATCAGTGAGATATCAAATGTGATGGTGTTCATTACCATTTGAAGTACTTGACTGTGCGAGAGTATTAACAGAGTAAACTAAACTGAACAAAAATAGTTCAATAACACAGAGTCAACAGAAACTATTGGAAATTTGGGTAATAAGCATGTAGAAATCTCCATTTAAAAAAAAGATGGTTTCAATAAATAGAAAATCCATAGAAGATATTCAGTTTTGTATTGAAATTTTGATTAGTTGGGCATTGCAGCTTCAAATGCATTTTAGCTTTTGTAAACATTTACCATTCATATACCTCATTTTCAAGGATTACTGCATTCTATCCAAACAAATGTGGTATTGGTCAACACCGGTCATCTTGGTTCTACAGCATCTTTTTTGTTGACCAGAAGGTCATTATCTGGCCCAACAAACAACTGAGGAAAACAATTAAACTCTGCAGCTTTACCTTATATTGAATCCTCTCATGAATACAGCAACCACTCTATTGCCCTTCAAACCGGGATTATTTTGATAGAACTCGATACTTTCTATAAATTCACTCCTTGCAAGATGTATTCTGATGTTTTAATCTTTTTTTTAAAAGGAGAAAAAAAATCCTCTATCAAAAATTTACTTACAGGCTTAAATGTTCTTTCTTTTCATCAAAAAAAAGGCAAAGTATATACACAATTTTAATATACATTCATACAAGAACCTCTGCTACAAGCAGAATGTACATCTGGTTATTCCCCATCTTCCCCTATTTTTTTTTTCCTGGAACATTCTGTGATTTTCCGCCATCGGGGGATGTATCCTAAAAGCATGGAAAGCAAAATACTAAGCTTTTTGTAATTTTCACAAAAATGTCGCGAACCCATTTTTTTTCTTAAATACAATAAAAATGTTTCTGTAAAATTAGTAAATATATTTAAACACAAAAAATGCACAAAAGTTCATGACGATAGAGTGATGTCCTAAATCCTATCATCGTCTCCAGGAGCGAGATTCATCATCTTCTTCTTCATCATCATCATCTTCACGAAAGAAAGGATCCACAGGTTCTGGTGCCTTGGGGAGGAGAAGAAAAATAAAAATGCTTAATGGCACATGGATTTTCTGGACAACTAAACCTTAAAACCATCCAACAAGCAACCCAGATGTAAAACGTCTGGTGGGATAGTAAACATTTCTAACAAAAGCTATAAATTATACATAATCCATAATTACCACTTTTTCCAGATTCAAACAAAGCAATGTATGCACAATTGGTACATACATGTTCAAGTATTTTTCAGATACTAGATGTTTCGCATTATGAAGGAATGCAATAGAACAAATTGTTTCTGGTCAAAGTGCCTGGAAATTGAAAGTGGTGGTAGGGGGTTAAGGAGACATTACGGTCCTGATTTTACCAACATGTAAGGCTCGCAGAACGGTATTCTCTGTTGGCCTCGGGCACAATCTTATGAGCCTTGGGTGGGCAGGTGAAACTGTTAGGATTAATTCAAATAGGTCAATTAAGAAATACTGAGAACAGGGGATCAGGGCTACCATTGGGATGGAGGTCAAATATCACAACTAGATTGGGTGAAATGGCTACTTCCATTCTTTAATTTCAATGGAATTCTACATATTAGACAATTCTAGTCTGAAGATAATAAGTCTATCAAATCTGTTGGCAAGTCAATAAAGAAAGTTATTAAATGCATGACTGCATTGTAACAGAAATCTAAATTGCAAATATCACTTACAATTGCCACAGCACAAAAGGAAGCCATTTGGTCATAGTAATAGAGGTCTACAGCACAGAAAAAAGCCCTTCAGCCCATCAGGTCTGTGCCAGTCAAAGACAAACCATCCAACTATTCTAATCCCATTTTCCAGCACTTGGCCCATAGCCTTGGCATCGCAAGTGCACATCTAAATACTGTTTAAATGTTATGAGGGTCTCTGCCTCCGCCACCCTCTCAGGCAGTGAATTCCAGACTCCCACCACCTCCCAGGATGAAAAAGATTCCCCGGCTCCGGCTCTCTGCAGGGATAACTCAACTCGTCCCACTCCCTCACCCTTTTTCCTCATAGCCCTTCAAAAATGTTTTCCTCAAATAATTGTTCAATTATTTTTTGAAGGCAACAACTGAATCAGCCTCAACTGCAGCTCCAGCCAGTACATTCCAATTCCAAACTATCAGCTCTGTAAAAATTTTTTTACCTCATGTTGCGTTGCTTCTCTACCTTAAATTGGTGTCCTCTGGTTCTCAATTCTTCCACCAATAGGAACCGTTTTTCCATGTCTATACTGTCCAGAACCCTCATAATTTCAAATACTTATCAAATCTCCTCAATTTTATTTTCTTTATGTCCCTTATCCCTGAAACCATTCTTGAGAATGTTCTCTGCACCCTCCTCCAATACCTTTGCACTGTTCCTGAAGTACCCAGAATTGGACACATCATCCCTATTTTTGTACTCTTATATGCCCTGATTTATAAAGCCCAGAATGCCATAAGCTTTATTAACTGCTCCTTAACCTAACCTGGCACCCTCAATAATTTGTGCGCATATAACCCCAAGTCTCTCTACTCCTGCAGAGCTGTAGTATCATGCAGGAATCCTTTGGAATTGCATACTTTAACTTATCTGCTTTCCTTCATTCTTACTACCAAAATGAATCATTGTCTATGTCCTCATCTACGTCCACAACCATCCTCACAGTTCGCAATACTTCTAAGTTTTGTGTCATCAACAGATTTTGAAATTGTGCCCTATGCGCTCAAGTCAAGGTAACTAATACGCATCAAGAAGAACAGTAGTACCAATACCAACGCCTACTATACACTTCATTGTGGAAAATAGCCATTCACCACTCCTCTGTTTCCTGTTGCTCAGTCAACTTTGGACTCATGCTGCCCTTTTATTCCATGGGTTTCAACTTTGCTGACAAGCCTGATCCATGGCATTTTATCAAATGCCTTTTGGAAGTTCATGTATATCACATCAAATTCATTACCCTCATCTACCCTCTGTTACTTCATCAGAAACTCAATCAAGTTGGTCAAGCACAATTTAGCCTTAAAAAATCCTCAGTCCTGGCTTTTGCCCAAGTGCCATTAATTTTGTCCCAAATTATCATTTTTAAAAGCTCTTCCACCACTGAAGTTAAACAGACTGGCCTGTAGTTGTGGATCTTGTCCTTACACAATTTGTTTTGAATATAGATGCAACATTTGCAGATCGCTAACCCTCTTGACACCACCCCTGGAACCAAGGGTGGTTGGAAGATTATGGCCAGTGCCTCCAAAATTTCCTCCCTTATGACCCTCATTAGCCTCCAACGTATCTCACCAGTTCCTGGTGATTTATCAACTTTAAATACAGCCAACCTACCTAATGCCTCCAATGTCTGAAAACAAAAACTGAAGCAGCAAGTAAATTATCTGATGTTGTAGTGACAACCAAAAGGAAATCTTTCAGAGAAGATTCCCTCTGCACAGATGCTGCCAGATCGGAGCTTTTTTCTGAGATTTCTGTTTTAACTGGAGATTTAAAATGTCTGTGAGCCAATAAAAGCAAACAGCTGAATTGGCCTACAAATCCCCAACTTTTATTTAGAACATTTTGTAGTAAAATTTTTATCTAGTGTCTTATCCAAAGGGCAACTGCAGGAGCATCCAAACATTTGTATATTTAGGTTGCAAATATATCATGGAGGCTAGCTGTAAAGTTTAATCTATGTTTTCATTCACATATGCTTTTGAGTTGCTGATGCTACCAGAGATTATTCTGGTTTAGGGTTTATTTTCTATGAACCATTTCTAACCTCACGTTCCACGAACTGCCAATCGGACAAATTAGCAAATAGGAAATATAAATACAAGACGTCAGAGTTGCCAGGGGTTCAATAACTGAAATATCACACAACCTGGATACTATGGGGCCTGTGACCCAATAGATAAAAAGAATGCATTGCCCAAGATATTACTAATCCACACAGATCAAAAGGTCCCAGTCATGTCCTTTGGTAAGACAGCCTCTCAGTCAGGACAGTGGCTGGGCTATTAAAATTGTATCTGTACACCTGCTAAATCAGGATGGTGGTGGGATCAGCCAGAGTTCCCAATGATGATTATGTGTCTAATACTAGAGCCATCAGCCAAAGGCAGAATGAGGACTGGCTGTTATACTTTCCACACTCAGAACATCCATTAACAATCTGCAGAACTGATGAAAGGTCACAAACCCGAAATGTTAACTCTCTTCTCTCCACAAATGCTGACTGACCTGCTGAACTTTTTCAGCATTTTCTGTTTTTTTCAGTTCATATGCATTGTTCAGGCTCACATAGGACCGACTTGTGGGACCTACTCAGCAAAGAACAGTGCCTTCAGCAGAAGACGGGAGAGAATTAGCAAGAACAAAAGTCTCATCAGGGAATCATTACGCTGTGATCGACAGAGAATCAAATGGAAGGGATACTTGGGGGCTGACGAGAGGCATGGTATATTGTCAAAACAGTAGAAGTCATGTTGTATGTACATAACATAAATACAACTATAGCCTCATATCAGTTCAGGCATTATTATCCAGTGTCAGGGTTCAAACAGAGTAGAGAATTCCGATTTGGCAATATAGCATATGTTGCAAAGTCAGCACTTGGGCAATGAATTTTGATAAAGAACCAACTACCTTATTTGCAACCCTTTAAAGCTTTGTGTTAGCAAAAGAAAATTGATTTCTTTTTAAGTCATTCATAAGACGTGGCGTCGCTGCCTTGGCCAGCATTTATTGCCCATCCCTAATTGCCCTTGAGGGGGTAGTTAAAGAGTCAACCACATTGCTGTGGATCTGGGGTCATGTGCAGGCCAGACTCCAGGACAACAATGGCAGATTTTTTTTCCCCTGAAGGACATTAGTGAATTAGATGGGTTTTTGCAACCATCGACAATGGTTTCATGTTCATCATTAGACTTTTAACTCCAGAGTTTTTATTGAAATCAAATTTCACCATCAGGATTTAAACCTGGGTCCCTTCTGCATTATTAGTCCATCACCTCCCCTACTTTAACTAAACAATTGTATATTATCTATTTCTTCCCAATTATCACACTTGCAGTATTTTAGATGCACTACAAATTTTGGCTGCCGATTCAAACACAAGATGGAGTTGGGTTTATTATAAGATATTTTCTTCTGGCAGCTTAGCTCCTCCCATCAACCATTTCCACATCGCTTAAGGTAACTGCTTTATTTCTCAAAATGTTTTCTTAGATTTTGTACATTTTTATCTTTCACAGACTTTAATAAGATGCAAAGGCTACAATGGAAACCATATGCATGAATTAATAGAGGTCCACAGACAGTTTCAGGTCTTTTCAACCCAACTTTCGTTTCATAGCATATCTCACTTCCCATCTAATTTTTGCGAGTGACATTCACAACAACTGTATTCAATCCTAAATCCCCAGACACTGTTAAAACCCACAGCTGTGAACTCTCTCTGACTTAGGTCACAACAGGCCTGATGGCACAGAAACCCCAGAGACATCCTTCTCTGACTTCTCTAAATTGTCTGGTGGGTTCTAGAACCACTTCAACAGTCACAATGGGTAATGTCCAATTCACAATCTCTTTTTGCATTCAGTGTCCCGTCCTTGCCAATTGTATATCCTACACAGCAACTATCTGTACTCTAATTCAAAGAGACCTGCTTCGAAGACTATCAAACAGAAAACTGGTCCAAACAGAGAGAGCCTAACTTGCTTTCTCTTTGCACAAACTTCTAGCATTCTGAACTACCAAACAGAAAAACAGGCCCACCTCGTCTCACTGCAATTAACTTTCTACTCACTCCTGGCTTCTTAGGTGACCCTGGGCATGTTTTTTGGAACCTAATGAGATCATCAGCAAATGAATTAATCTACTTATAATATACTTACCAGCCCATTTTATTCTTAAAAGGACATTGCACAAAATAAAACACAGGCTTTTCCCAACACGTGTCAAAGGTCATTTCCAAAACAAACTTACAGCAACAATATTTAACTCAGTATTTTTAAGCAAAGTATTGAGCTAAAGTATTTATATGGAGAGGCAGATGGTCAATTTCCTGCAGTTGACTTCCAAGAAACCAGAATACAAAAAAAATTATAATTGATGAAACACATTATAAATACGGCAAAGGCCATTTGTAAGTTCTCATCTTTTTAAACCACTGGTTTCCTAGTCGAAAATTGACATGCATCTTTTCCCCACTGCCAAATTCAGACATATGACTTGATTGCTGAAATAATGCACGTCTGTCTGTACCCAGAAGAGCTGTGCAGCCCATAAAGCAATGGTCCAACGAAATGCAAATCAACAACAATTTTGTGATTGTCATGATTTTAGTTATGTAATGGCCTAGATGTGTCCTTGTGAGTAGATATTATGGCAGATGCCCAAAAACCTGGTCAAAGTGTTTTTAATCTGGTCAAAGGTTTTAAGCAGCATCTTGCAGGAGGAAGAGAGGTGGAGAGTTTGAGAGAATTTCAAAGCTTAAGGGCTTGCAACTGAGGCAATGCCGCCGCCAATGGTGTAGCAATTAAAGTTAGGATGTTCAAAAACACTAGAATTGAAGGACTGCAGATATTAAAGCATTAAAGGGCTGGAGATCACAGAGACAGGGTGAGGTGAGGCCATGGTGAGATCTAAAAACAAGGATGAGAACTAAGGGCTGGCTTAACTGGGAACCAATATAGGGGAGTGCGTGTAGCAGGATGGGTGAACAGGGCTTGGTGCAAGTTATGACATGGATAGAGGAGGTTTAACTGACTTCAAGTTTATGGAGGCCAGCCAGGAGTGTGTTAGCACAGTCAACTCTAGGGGTAACAAGGGTAAGGATGAGAATTTCAGCAGCAAATGAGCTTAGACAAGAGCAGAGTCCAACCATGTTAGATGGGAATAGGCTGCTGCTGATAGCAGAAGCTTATCGCAGTCAAATATAACACAACGTTCACCCTCAAAGAGTTGCCAGGGAGAGGGATGAAATCAGTGGCTGGAGAATGAAGTTTGTGGCAGGGACCAAAGACAATTACATTGGTCTAATATTTAGTTGGGAGGAAGTTTCTGTTCATCTGATACTGAATTTAGACAGCAGTCTGACAATTTAAAGATGAAAGAGGAGTCAGGAGAGGTGATGAGGTAGAGCTATGCTTTAAAATGATGTTGTCAAGGGGAAGCTTGTAGCTGAGAAATATAATGGGGGCAGAGGTAACAGTGGAGCAGCAGGAAGTGAACCCATTGCAGGTGATTCACGGGCTATGATTAGATAGATAAGAATGAAACCAGGCGATGCAGTTCCACCAAGCTGGATGATAGCGGAGAGGAATTGGAGAAGCATAGTACAATCCTCTCTGCTGAAGGTTGCAGACAAGTCTAGGAGGGCGAGGAGGGATAGTCTACATTTGTAACTCTCACACTATTTAATGTGTGATCTTAGTAAGAGCTGTTTCAGTACTGAAACTCAATTCTATCCTCAGAAACCCGATCGGAGGGATTCAAACATGAAGCTTTGGGTAAATAGGCATGGTTTTGGAGGTAACAGCATGCTCAAGGACTTGAGAAGAAAAAGGAGGAAGTGAAATTAGAGGTGGAGTGGCAGTTTACCAGGAAAGAAGAGTCGAGCTTTTTTCTGCGGCGAGGAAAGATGTTGGCAGATTTAAAGGAGAGAGACACTACCTGCAGAGAGAAATTCATTAACAATAAGAGCCAGAAAGTTGAGTGGTCAGCCAGTGATGCAAAAATAAGGGCTCCAACTTACTAATTGTTTAAATAAGAGCATACGTAAAGTTAAGTTGCTAATAGAATTTTAGGTGTGCGTTTAAGCACACAAAGATATATTCTGTGGATAGCTTCAAAGCTTGGAAATTTCTCTAACAGTTGAAGGAGATTCAAAGGATTGACTGTGATCCAAATCAAAAGCACTGCATGGTTTCCCTTTCGACCAGATGCAACCATGTGGACCTTTCAGCACATTAATTGAACAGGCTCACTGAGTAAGCCCAGTCTTCTCTGGCACTAGTTAGTTCCATCAGAATTGTGAAGATAAATAACAAAAGAAATAATTTTGCTTGCCACATTGATTTAGGAACAAGATGGAAAGGCAGGCCTTCACCTTGGTCTAGAATAAAACAGCAATGTATTTTTTATTTCACGCTTAGCGGAGTTCAGTGTTGACAGTTTGTAACTACAGTGTATTCCAACCATAAATTCAAACATGAAGCTATAACTATCTGATGACTTTTCCCCAAATTTACTTCGCCTGATTGTATGGAAATATTTCTATAACTGATTTTCTTCATTCATTTAAACAAATTGTAACACCATGCTTTTTTCTCATCTTATTTTCACAAAGAAAACAGATTGAGCTCTCTTACCTACCTTTTATATCTCAGTGAAGTCTGGACTCTCTCCATGAGCTCTCTATCATTTGTAAACACCATAATTGTTTGATATAACACAAGGTCTTACCAGTGCATTAAAGAGTATCCAAGGTGCTTTGTTTTTCTTGAGATTTATTGCATCTACATCCAACAGTTTCAATATGTGATTTAGCTTGGCAATTGCACCAATGTATTCAATGCATGACTGAAATAATGCTAACATCTGCTGCCTTATTTAACAATGTTCTTTAACTGTTTCACCACATTTGCTCTTTATGGCCCAAAACAGTGTTACAAAATGTCATCAGACATCAAGCCAATGAATGTCCGACTGAACTTAACCTCTCTCCACAAAACATTCTCGTTTCACACAAAATGCAGTATTTTTCACAAGATTAACACAATATTAATAATCTTGATCATTGTACTCCAAGAACAGAGATCAAGGAATGAATTGGATAACTGTTTCAAAAAACCAGCAATAGGATGATAGACTGAATGGCCTCTTACCATGCTGAGAGATTATACAAGACCATTAAAGAATTGGAGGTGGGGGGTTTTGAACTTGCTCTGTCCCTCAAGCTAATGGGTGATTTTCTGTTGCAATTCCACCTTCCAGAAATCTTCCCGTATGCTGACATCTGATATCTGAAAATCTACTGATCTCTGTCCTGAATATTCTCAATGCTTTCTGAGGTAGAGAATATCAGACTCTCAGTCCTCTGAGTGAAGATACTTCTCTTCTCAGTCCTAAAGGACCAATCTCTTATTCTGTGATCCCAGTTCTAGACACACCAGCAAGTGAAAACATCCTCCTAGCATCTACCCTGTCAAGTCACATAAACATTTCATGTTCCAATGAGATCACATCACATCCTTCTGAACTCTGAAGAATACAAGCTTGTCTTCACATGAATGCCTTCAATGGTGCAACAAGTACTTCTCAGACATGGCAATCTCACCCCATGGGTCAATCTAGTGAGGCTTCATTACACTCCTTCCAAGCTTATATATGTTTCCTTGGGTAAAGGCACCAAAACTGTACACGGTAGTCTGGGTATGGTCTCACCAAGGCCATATGCAATTGCTGCAAGACTTCAGTACTTTCACACTGGAAAAAAGCCACCATACCATTTGCTTTCCTAATTGTGGGTTGCGCCTTCATGTTAACTTTGTGATTCATGTGCATGGACATCCGGGGGATGTCCCTTTGAATACCAGTTTCCCAGTCACTCATTATTGAAGAAATATTCAGCTTTTCTATTGTGCCTAGCACTACTTGACATTGTATTCCATGTTCCTTCTCACTTACCGAACCAGTTTATATCACTTTGTCCTCTTTGCATCCTTCCTTATTTTCCCAACTAACATTGTATAAGCAGCAAACTTGGGTCCATTACACTTGGTCTCCTCATCTGATAATCTATTGCAAATAACCAAGACTCAAGCACTGATCCCTGTGGAACTCCACTAGTTACAGGCAGCCAAGTTAAAAATGGTCCAATTATTTCTATTTTAACCAATCCTTTATCCATGTTAATAAATTACACTCAATGCCATGAGCACTAACTGAGTGTAATAGGCTCTTGTGTTACATCTTTTCAAATGTTCTTTGAAAACCTAAAACAGAACATCCACTGCTTATATTCCATTTAAGTTAGAACCTCAAAAAATTTTCCTTCAAGTCGGCGTTGCATTGTTTTTCTAAGGACCCTGTTACCACATTCCTAACAATAAATTCTAGCATTTTTCGCCACTACTGATGTCAACTTCACTGCTCTCTGGTTAGTTTATCTCTCCCTTTATTGCAAATTGGGGTCATGTGTGCTCTTACATCACTGTCTGGGCAACTGTAATCAATCCCCATTAACCCTTTATGTGCCAGACCCTTATTTTACACCTTTCCCCAAGTCTTTATCCAACCTATTTACAAGTTATCCCACTGCACCCCATGCATTACTACTATTCCAACTTCCCCCAAAGGCAGAGTTCATGGGTTCAGGTGGTCTGGGGTCCATATCTTGTTCTCACTATTATTGATGGAGTGGTAGGCTCTGTCACTGCAGGTAAATCAGAGATTGTTCTGGCAACTGGCTGCATTTCCATCACTGAACCGCGCTTCAATTCCCCAAATGGTAATGATAGATGGCAGTTAACTTATCCCACTCTCTATGGGGCAAATAAATTTGCCTCTGCAGTGGTTTTTCTCTTCTTCCTTCACACAGTTGGCTGTGACGCACATTGGGATAAAACGTGGTTCTTCCTGTTGTGTGGGTGCGACTTGATAGTAAGCTCACCTTTGTGTTTGGCTCTGCAGCGTGCTGTCATCAACAGATAGTTGCTATTCTGTTCCAGCATTATTTGTGACACTATTATGCTGCCTGGGGATTACCGCGCCTACTCTGGTCTGAGGGTCTACCTCTCCAACTAGCATCAGAGCCAGAGGTTGCGGCTCTCCTCGTTGCCGATTCTTCTCTTGACTGTCAGCTACTTGAGGTATTTTGGTAACCAAGTGGTTGGCTGTTCCGATTAATGAGGTCTCCTGGCAGCTGCAACAAACAGTGGACAAACCTGCTCTGCAAAGGGAAGACAATTCAGAGAATCCTTCTTGTTGGAACTCCCAGGAACTTGCAGATTCATATAATTTACGACAGCGCTGGTCTTGACATCATCTGCTGTTTTGAGATTAGCCATGGTTCTTTGTACAACAGGACCGTAACACTGGCTCCAGTGTCCAATTTAAAGTTTGTGAGATGACCATTAACCAAGATTCCCACATTCCAAAATGAAAATCCAGGATCTTTGACCTCACCCAAGTAGTATTGTCGTCTCCACCTTGTGAACTCCCTTGTTATCTTTTGTGTTTTGATGTACGGCTTTCTGAAGTACGTTATTCGGTTACATTGAGCGCTTTGGGCTGAAATTGCCAGACATTTATCACACGTGGGGAGCTTTGCTCTACCGCTACAGTTTGGTTAGGGTATGGCTTCCTTTGACCGAAGTGTTCTTGTTTCTGCGCTGGTTCCTTAACTGGATAGTGGGGTTTAATTTGTACCACAGTTTGCTTTCTCCCCTTAAAATGGATCTGTGCTGCAAACAGATTTTAGATTTCTTGACAATCTGGATGGCTCTTCCTTCACTTAAAGTATGTCTGAGAGTGCATCCTCTGCCACTCCTACACCTATTGTAGCTGTGATTAGGGTGATCTGAAATCTGAGCTAATCAGCCTTCAGCCATTCTGTAAAAGGAACAAAAGGTTCTGGACACATTTAATAAATTTAACCGTTTCAAGGATTTTGTTACTTGTGAGGTTAAAATAAGCATTGAACAATTTTAAAACTTCATCAAATTTTACAGATGGCTCGCTGATTTCTGGTCTAGCTATTATATGATTGATTACTGGGCGCACCAAAGAAAGCAGTGTGTTAACTTGTTCAACGTCTGTTTATCCAAACCTGTAGCGATCATGCATCTCAGGAATATCTTTCTCCAAAATCCCAATTTTGAGATAGTTCTGGGGCTTGGATAAATCCAAATCGATCTGGAAGATTTCTGATCCATGGTTAAAATCTAAAATTGCAGGTTCAGCTTTAAGAGGTTTTGAAAATTCAAGATGGTGCTGCCATACACTTCTACATGAAGGGTTTTCCCTACACTGCCAGTTTTGGCATGCACCTGCAAAAAATGGCATTTGTGATCTTTCACACTTTTCCAATAGTGAATGCCTGAATCAACTGGTTCGGGTCTTCCCCACTTTAGAACAACGTTCCCCGGTCTTGGAAGTGTTGTACCCCGGCTTTTGCTGGGTTTTTTAAGTTGTCTACAGAATTACGATTAATTTTAATTTTAAAAAAGAGTCATAGAATCATACAGTGCAGAAGAGGCGCTTCAGCCCATCGAGTCTGCACTGACATGCGAGAAACGCCTGAACTCCCATCTAATCCCATTTACCAGCCCATAGTCTTAAATATCATGACTTGTCAAGTGCTCAAGATACTTTTAAAGAATTTTGTTTGGAGCAAGCTCAGCCATCTGGCATTCAGGTGCTAACTCAGGAATTGGACTGCAATTTCTGATCAGCGTTTAACTTTTTTCAGGTCCTGGACCTTTAAATTATTAGCTCACCCCTGCAGACTCAGCACAATCTGGGCATCGAAGGTGGACTTCCACGGGTTTGATGGAGTCTTCTGCTGTTAAGAAGAACTTAATTTCTATCTTGAGATTCCAAGCTTCTCTTTGGAGCTTTTCTCTGGTGATTTTCCTCTGCGCCTTCGCTTCTTGAGCTTTTCTTCAGTACAGAATACTGCTTTGGTTTTTTTTCTTCAGTTTTCTGAAATTTTAATTTTCTCCTGCAGTCTGAGAGGGTTGAGTTATTCCATTTGCTAGCACCATGTAGTTCAGTCGGTTTTCAGGTTATCAACTACTGAAAATTAAATACATAAGTACAGTAAAGGTCCAAGCTCGGAGTTGACTCCATGCTCGCTTCTACACACGCTCTTTCCAACATTACACTGACCCCCAGGTGCAGGTCATGTGTTCTCTTACATTACTGTGTGGAAGGTACTATACTCAGTTTCACGTTAATCCTTTATGTGCCAGACCCATACTACAGTAACCCTCCCCTTTCCTTCTCTCCTATGTTCTCTATGAACGGTAAGTGTTGTCTATATAGCGCATAAGAAACAATACTTTTCACTGTATCCCAATACATGTGACAATAATAAATCAAATCAGTCCTTATGCAAGAAATGGCATTTAATCTGCAGGTTCCACCAGACTCTTTGTTGACGTGGATGTTCAAGAACCCAACAGTGTCACAGGAGGCAGCTCTGAGCAAAAGGCTGATGATAGTTTTTCAAACTGTTCCAAATGGCATCAACTCTTGTGCAAAAGAGAAAGCCCAAATGCTGCAATCATTCTGAGACAATAGTGGCTTTATTTCTGGGCTAATCCTCCTGTTTCCGAATCCCAAAATGGAAGGTTTATATGCTAAGAATTCTACCAATACAAAAATGTCTTTGTTGTGTAATATATTCACACCCACAGAGAATATGGAGTTGAAAACTACATCAATACAACACCAAACAATGCTTTCAATGTTTGACATGAAACTATTGCGCTTAAATACATCCTAACCTGCGTATGTCAAAAGCAGTACAAATTTTCACACATTTTCCTGTATGAAATGCCACTTTTATTCACTTCGCCATCTGCTAGCTTCCCAGATCCCTGAACCAGAAAAGTTCACCTTTCCACATCGTCTTGGTTTAATCAAGTTTTCTACTTTGAATTACATTGTTCAGAAATATAAGCAAATGTTCCTCCTATAAAGACAATGAACCTCTTCACATAGCACATCTAATAATTCGTAGTCCCAACCATCAAGATCAGAGGCAAAAGCATCTCTCGTCAGGTGGCAGGCAATTAGATTATGCAATCTGTTACGATCCCAGTTGGTGTTACAATGTCCCAGAATGGAACCCTGGGTCAGAAGACTAATGTTTTACTTTAAGAAAACATGGAAGGACAGAGACACAGGACCGCCTTTTAGTTTTTAACAATAAGAAAAAATATTGAACATGAAACGTTTGATTATAATACAACATTCATTCATCCCCCCTGATCTCCACAATGTACAGAGATTTCAAGGACATTCTGAAACCAAATGGCAGATGCCACTCAATTGATCTTCCGTGGATATCCTCAAGTTCCCTCCAAATGTTTGCCACGAGTGTTTCCAAACTCCACACTCAGAAAGATGTTCGTAAAATCTTACAAAACAATGAAATAAGCTATTTTCATCAAATATGCGCCTCCAGGTTTTCCAACTCACCTTTCAAACAAAGCTGCCTCTCCACTATTTTAACAAGGATCCACCTCCAGGTTTTGCAACTCTCCTTCAGAATACCTTTGTCTTGAATGCTTTCACACAAACTCTGAAATCCTGCCACTGATTGCTTCACAATTATTTCAACTAATGTCACACTCTTGAGATATCACAAACCTTAGAACCACTTCAGATATCTTTTTGGATTCTCACGGGCCAATTCCTTCACGGCTCTTGTCTGTCTTCACTGAAGAGTACCCTGTTCTAGTTCCAGTTTCCTCTGTTAACTTCAGACTTTCCGCAAACTTTTCAATTTCTCTAGCTTCCTTAACTGGTTGTCCTTTCAATTTCTGATGGTTGCTTCCTTGCCCCTTACTCCGTTGTATGGCTTTTCTTCTCGCAGCTCTGAGAGATGCTCGCTCTATCCCTGCAAACCTCATAATCCTCTGGCTTATAGTTAAAATCTCAGCTTAAAAATTCTTTTCCCTAAAGGTGCCCCGGTTGATAGGCAACATCACTTTCCTTCTCCAAGCTCTTATTCACTTTTCAGACTGTAAACCTCTCTTAGCCCAATAGAAACAGTTTGAACTGATCAAAATCCCAATACATGCAAACAACTTAGTTTAACATGAATCTAGTTGGAGTTTTATCATTTTCTACACAAAAGCACTAAATTAAACACACTTAATTCTATACCTTATTTCTAATATATACTTCATCTAGACAAATCAATCAAAAACAGGTCTTGTCAAGTTGCTAGTATATAGAACAAGACTTCATAGAATCCTACAGTGCAGGAGGCCATTCAGCCCATAGAGTCTGCACTGACCACAATCCCACCCAGGCCCTATCCCTAAACCTCATGCATTTATCCTAGCTAGTTCTTTGACACTGAGGGGCAGTTTAGCATGGCCAATCCACCTAACCAGCACGTCTTTCAGACTGTGGGAGGAAACCGGAGCAGACACAGGGAGAACATGCAAACTCCACACAGACAGTGACCCAAGGTGGGAATCGAACTCGTGTCCCTGGTGCTGTGAGGTAGCAGTGCTAACCACTGTGCCAGCATGCCGCCCAAGTCGGCTTGCATCATTAAAGTGCTTTTCATAACCACCAAACTTTTCAAATCTTTTTATAGTCAAGGAAATACTTAAGTGCAGTTGCTGTTGTCAAGTAGGAGTATCGCAACCAATTTGTTCACAGTAACCTCCCATAAAAAGCAAGCGATAATGACCAATGAATGCTCTTTATGTTGTTGTTTCAGAGATAAATGTTGGATATTTATCTCTGAAACAGAGGTAACTGTTCTATGCTTCTTTAAAATGGTGCCATGGGATCTTTATGTTCATCTAAGGGAGCAGTGAGAGCCTCGGTTTACCCTCATCTGAAAAACACCATGTCCAACAGTGCAGCACTCCCTCGGTACTGCACTGGTGTGTCAGTCTTGATTTTTATGTTCAAATCCTCCTAGAAGGACAGTTATTAAATCAAATATCTTGGGAGCATCTTTGTCATACAGGTATTTAAACAACATGATTTGCTCATCACTGCAGTCAGTTTCATACCACTTCTTCAGATTCATTTATAAGTGAACAAAGTCCAAACTTACAGATAACACCATTTGACAGATTTTTTTGCAATCCCCACATTGAAGTGCAGACTAATACAAGTATGATACTGTTTAGTTTTAGTTTATCTATTTGTGTCACAAATAGGCTTACATTAACACTGCAATAAAGTTACTGTGAAAATCCCTTAGTCGCCACACTCCGCCACCTGTTCAGGTACACTGAGGGAGAATTTAGCATGGCCAGTCCACCTAACCCGTAACTACACTGATATCTGCTGTTGCGCCTTTTTCCATTCTTGTAGGCTGAGGTGCAAATCTTGCGGCACGTTCTTATTCAAATCCTTTCTTGTGCCCAAGAAACAGTCCACTTTGATAGGCAACCACTATATATACTGCAAAATTTCTGTTGGCCACTTGTTCATTGTGATCAGACACAAGTTTGATGCCAGATTTTCTTTTTAAAGTTACAGTACACTCAGCAGTTTGATCTCTCTCCACCTGGATCATAAATTCCTCATAACAGTAGAACCTGAATATATTTGGGTGTTAATCTGTGCAGCACCCACCAATTTCTGTAGTTCAAAGTGCATCCCTGAGTACAGAGAGAAATCTACCCACCTAACCATTGAGACAGCTCCATTCTGCGAGTTCATTCAGGGTCGTGCAATCCTGGTCTCAGTCATGAATCATCTGTAAAATGAACTTGTCAACTTTTTAGATCCCTGTACTCTGTTAGATTCTCAACTATAATTTCCAAATATGCACCCAGTTTCTACTGTCCAATCTGTATATCTGAGATTTCCAAACTTTTGCCTATATGTTCCAGATGTTGAGTCATAAGCAGCATCCTACATAACAATGCATAGTGCTCCATCATTAAATGGCAATACCAACTTTTCTGCTCCAAAAGCTCTTAAAAATCCACCTAAGTTGTGTCCTCCTTTACAATTTGACACAAGATGCTTCAGTAAAATTTAACGAGTGATGGGCAAGTTTTTCCTAAAGGGATTAGTGAATGGCGGTACTGCTTTGATTCCATCTTATACTTCCGTACTGTCTCCCTTGTGCTGGCGCAACAGTAATATTCCTCACAATGAATCTGCACTGGCACTCTGCTGCCTCTCCCTCATTTACAACAGATCACATTTATAAAGGACCATTCACACAGTAAAATCGCACAGGTGCATTCTCAAACAAAATTTGACACCAAGCAATTTAAGGCAGTAATAGGGAAGATGACCAACACCTTGGTCAAAGAGTTGACTTTGAGGAGGAGTGAGGGACAAAGTTTTAAGGATGGAATTCCAGCACTTAGGCGCAGCCACCAAAAGTGGAGCAAAGTAAATCATGGATACGGAAAAGGCTCAATCTGGAGGAGTGCAGAGATCTCACGCCATACCCATATCCTCATTAGGTCTACAAAGTTAACAGCCTTTAGTATATTAGAATAATGCAGGCAAGGGAAGACGGAAAATGAATGCAGCTTCCCTATCCCACCTTGGGTGCAACTTTTTTTCGACTTTTAAGCTTGTGCTCCATCTAAGCAGTCTCCAAACCAAGCACTTCTAAACAGAGTACAAATGCTTTGTCCCTTTTCTCTACACAGATGAGATATTTGAGGCTCACAATACACATCTCCCATTGCTCTGATACCATCTTTTGGTAATATTAATTGATTCCGCTTGCTTAATTTAGTTTCAGATTGTTTGGCCTGTAAGTGATATAACTTCTGCTTTGTTTACTACCAATTGTTATGATAAAGGTTCACCCTAGAATCTTATTTCAAGCCCAAGTCAAAAGCTGGCTTCCTTTAGGAAACCCCTCGCTCCCCACGGCCAAAAATGCAAACGTCTGCATGAAATAATCAGGATAGCAGCTCCTGGAAAAACGCAATTACTGTAGGTCACTCCAGAAGACAGGCCATTCCAAACACTTCCTTACAACAGACTAAACCATCAACTAGATTTATTTTAGATATTCACGGCATCAGTAAGATATGGAATTAATTCTAATTCAGCGGTCTGAAGACAGCTCATGAAGGATCAAATCAGACAAAATCATTTGAAAACATTCCTTGTAGAACTAAGGATGACTATTTTTCACAAAGAGATAACAGATTCCTTATTGAATTGAGAAATTCCAGTCTTCACGATTTACAAAGCCCCACATAGCTGCAGTTCAACCCCCGGCTCTCAGAGCCAGACTATAAACGTTGAATGTCAAAATGTTTGGAAATTTATGCTGTCCTTGAAAAGCACTTTGAAGGTCAGTCTGAGACTTGGAGGTAATTGACTTGAACAATGACAATCAATACAATCTATAAATGCAAAGCCAAGATGACGATTGCCAGTTTGTTAGACTGTTTCATAAGTCTCTGTGACAACTGGTTAAAGACACCATCAACTTAACTGACCCATGTTGGGTAAGACAAAAGCAGTCTCATTGAATGGATTGCTGCTCTGTTGACATATCCACCACTGGTGAGTTTTGCCAATGAAACATTCAGATCTATTCAGGATATCACTGTCCCTTCAAAGGGTAATTGAAGATCTTCTAACTCTTCAGCCAATATGCAGACTTTTCAATGAAAATATCATTTACATTTTGCATGTGTTGAAAAACTAATATTTTTTCTAAAAGTATTTAAGTTTTGTCAGCGTTTTTGGAGAGAGGGCAGTTAAAATGCATAAGGTTCATCTACAGCAGAATTTCGACGCATAGCACTACCAACTGCTAATCAAATTAGAGTATTTACTGCTGCATTCAAAGGTGAAGTTAACAATGAGATCGAAAAGTTTTCAGTGACTTGATACCACTTTTGATAACCTGTCCACACAACAAAAACTAAGTAAAGGTGGCACCATTATTTTTAACTGTCCACCTTTAAACTGAAGTGTTAACCCTGAAAATGAACTTTCCTCACTTGTGCACCTATAAGACACCTCATATCAAACCAAAGTAACTGCAATTTCTTTTCAGCTTTAAGTTTTGGCAAAACAGTGCCACCAGAAACTAGTTTTTGGTTTAATTTTTTATTAGATGGAATTAGGTTTAACACACACAACATCATACTAACACTTCCAAAACAGTGGCAACAATATGCTTTATTTCAAGATTGTTAGGTACATAAAGTTCATCTGCTACATACATACATGCATGCATCACAGTATCATCTTTATCTTGCTTTCTGAAGGGAAGTGTTTTGAGTGGGGAGGGACAGGAAAAATATAATGCTTGGATTTATTGCATTTCACATTTTCCCTATTTCAGTTCTTTCTGTATTGTTATATAATGCATTTGAGTACGTGCCAGAACACACAGTCGTGCAACAAGTGCTGGGCCTTTCAATTAATTGCTTTGTTCATCAAATGCCTGATGTATTACTATAGATTCCTCATCATTGACCTCCTTCCTGCTGGTGTCCCTGGAGCTGGAATTACACATAATATTTGTTTAAACAAAACCCTGCAGATCGGACTGGAAAAATCCATATCTACAGCCCTAATCTGAATAGGAAATGTTATTTGTTTCTGAAATACCCTAGTTACTCAGTTACAATTTTCATTTTACCTATCAACCAATTAAAATATTTATATATTTACTAACTAATTGAGAAGGTTGATCCTTTAAGTATAAATGATTTTATTTCTGTGTGGTTGTAAATTTAAAATTTAATGGATTTAAGTTGTTTTTTGAAAAAGAAATTTTGTTTAAGGCCCAGCTCCAGTTTCATAAAATAAACTATTCAAATTAATCAAACAAAAGCAGGAAAAGGGAGATAGTTCCTTTCTAAAATGTGCAGCAAGTTTCCTATGGTGTGTTCCATTTAAATTCCTGGACGCTGAAGTTGTATCATATGATTCAAATATAATACAAATTATTATTGGGTTAATCTGGTTTTCTCTCTCAAATAAACTAGCACAGAAGTTAACCTGGCTCAAATAAATAATTGCACTATTGTAACAGAAACACAAATTTCAGCTGAATATTTTAAGCCTTGCACACTCGGATTCCATCACCCGATTTCAGTGTCGTAGTATTTACAACTTCGTCACTGATAGCAATACACTTAAAAAGGATTTCCTAAGTCAAGCATTTAATTTTTTTTCTTGAATTGTTTTAAAAATGGCAATTTTTGATGCTAATTTATTGAAACAGAATCTATCTGAAAATGAGTAGTAACGACAGTTGTGTGCTGTTTTGTGAAAGTCAACCATTGCAATGCTACATAGACAAATTATTTTTTTTTTGAAATTCAAAATACTTAAATTTAAAACAAAATATGAATTAATTTTACAAACAACCCTTGCACAAGGCTCCAATTCAATTAAGCTTGAAAGTCAAAATAACTACCATTCAGCCATGTGACAGTACCACATTCATGTCAAGAGACAACTCTTATGTCCTATCTAATAATCAATCAACAGAAATTCAAAATTGCTTTTAAACTGTTCATCTGCCTCCAACCTGTGTGCCTCTAATTTCAATTTTCTCTAAATTACAACAAGAAATAAAACATAATTTTGAATTGCACCAAACCAGAATTTCCAAAACGCCTCTGCAAAATGTGAATCCAAACTTAACCAAAAGCCATCACTATGATAATTTGATTCAGATTTATATTCTTTTGTGAAACATTTGCTTTGATTTGTTAAGTGGTGCAATGAAGTTGAAACCTCACCAATTGCTACTTACTTAGTAACCATGCACTGTGTTCATGGTTTAAATTAAGGATTAAAGGGTATACTTTACTACAAAAGAATTTCAACATTTGGTTTAGTATAAATTGATATCCAACAGCAGATGGGCAGCACCTATATGGATACTGGAGAAAACATAACTTGGGGGTTATCGATGAAAATTCAACACCTACTGACAGACTAAAATTTCTCATATGACAAAAATGGAAATACTACATTCGTATAAACGTTTTGGTGTAGGAGTATCTGAATGAAAAGCTCCATATCTATGGGATGGCGATGTTCAATCTTTTAGGACGCAAGGATATTAGAACTCGAGATACATGCCCACAAAAGGTGGGGGGGGGTGGTGAAGGAGTCAAACACAAATTGTTCTGATACATCATAAACACTGGGGAAATTTCTCCAGTTCAAGTGAAAAGTGAATACTGTATTTTCAATTGCCAGTGTCTACATTTTGTGTTTTTATTTCAAGTTCAGTTTTTCCTTCACAATACCATACAAGTCTTAGTGTTAAGAATCTGATTTTACCAATTTAACATGTTTGATGCTATAAAATGCACTATAAAAATTGCAGAATAATAACTTACAGATAGATGGCTACAGCCGATTAGCAGTGTGCAAGGTATTAGAAAGCTCTGAGTTAGTTAAACTGCAGGGGCTTGTATTTTTAGTCCATTTTACAAAGAACGTTCTCCAATAACTACACTATCATTCCTGAACCAAAGCTGTTCCTATCTTTCTCTGGTACTACAAAATTTCAAATCCTCTGATTGTGGATTGAAACCACTTTGGAATCAGGTTAAAAGCGTGAACAATACTGATGAAATACCTTAGTAGCATTGTCGGAGATGAATTTACTTGTCCTACTGTTTGCTGGGTAGTTCACTCCTACAAAATGTGCTGAGGTATGAAGTAACGAAAAATGACATTACTCGTTAACCTGTAATAATTAATTTAATGAAGCAAAAAATCAATTTATAATGGACTGCAGTGGAAACATAGCCTGACTGTTTCGAGAGAGACCCTGAAAAGTTTCCCAAAGACCTTACTGTTTTATAGCATTAATCATCCAATGTCTATAGACTATCTTTTCTGAATACTAAATAGTATGGATTCTGCACCTAATATAGCTAAAACCTTGCAAATAAGAATGGACACTCATATTAAAATCCTTCACTTGAGCTGGTCTGTGTGTTCTCAGCCAGGAGAACAAATCTGCTTCAATTGCCTGAAGGTGGGACACAATGTATCAAGGCAAGTTCAGGCTCCTAATCACTGTTAAGTGACTCCTACAGGAAAGTTGCACAGGTGTTGGGTTAGGTCATGGCTGGGGTAGGCTACAATGCCCCTCAGGTTCAGATGACCTATTGATGCTTGTACAAGGAACGGACATTCGGACGATGCAGGGAATGTCCTGATACCCAGTTTGATGATCCAGCACGAATTTATACCTTCAAGACAGATGGGTGGAAACACATTCAAATCATTTATGTGCTTGCCTACAGTTGACCACAGTGATGATAGTCCCATCATTCGGGTATTTGGGCACGCAACAGATTTCTGTAATGTACACGCAACGACAACAAGCATGGTCAGAAAGCTTGTGTCAGTAATCAGTACACACTAGCTCTTATTCAAATAACATGGAACAATTTGCATTAATAACCAATATCCAAAATTTACAGTTTTTTGTTTCCCAAAACAAATAATTTTATAAAATTATATATTATATATTTAAAAAATTATATAATACCACTCCAACAACTAGTTATATCACCTTAGGAAGTATGCATTTCTGACACCTTCCTCTTTAGTCAGGAGTCCTGATCTTAAGTATGATTTGCTTGTCTGACAAAGACCTCAGGAGCACTAATACTACTGTATTATTCCAAGCAGTGGGAAATTCTATGGCCAGTGCAGTACCTCTTCTTTTGTATCCTCTTCTTCCGGTTCTGTTGATACTGAAGGTGCTTTTGGCTTGTACCAGGAGATCTGAAGATTTCGGCCTTTGAACTTTGCGCCCTGATTGGCAGCCTGGCATGATTTAAGAATGCAGATCAAATGTTAGAAAACCCAATCACAGAGTGCATTGATGATATAAATGTAAAAATCCATTTGAAGCAAATTTTTCACTCACATTTTTTTCTTAATAATTCTAAATTACCAAATAAAAACAGCTCATAGTATAAAACGTCTCTACCAGTGACAGTGATAGAGCCACTTTAACTTGTGATGAAGTACCAAAATGCAAAGCAGTGCACATGCACAAATAAATGAATCTCAAACAAATATTTACCAATAAGTGACTTTGAATCATTCCTTATATCATAGCTTCCTAGAAATTATGTCAAGCAATGAACTGTGGAATGGTGGAGAGATTTAGGGGTCAGAGAACAGAAAGCACAAAGCGAGTGAACAGGTGAAATTTGGTTTCAAAATTTAGTTTTAAAAGGAATATTGGCCTTTATCTCAAGAGGGATTAAATACAACAAGAGTGCAAGCTACATTACAGTTATACGACATTTGGGCATTAAGTTCTGGAAACCACACCTCGCAAAGAATATATTGGATTTTCAAGAGGTGAAGGAGAGTCACCAGAATGACGTCTGGACTGGCATTAAATCATACACACAAGTTGAGCAGGCTACTTACAAGTTAGACTTAGTTAGCTTTAACTTAATGAAACATTACATTTCATTTCTGTTTCAAACATGAAACAGAAGCTGTAGGAACAGCTTCTTCCCTGCTGCCATCAAACTTTTGAATGGATCTACCTCGCAATAAGTTGATCTTTCTCGATACCCTAGCTATGACCGTAACACTACATTCTGCACTCTCCCCTTCCCTTCTCTTTGTACGGTGTGCTTTTGTCTGTATAGTGCGCAAGAAACAATACTACAATACAATGTATAATAACACGTGACAATAATTAATCAAATCAAACATGCTAAAGCATTTCACAGGAGCAATAGAAAACAAAAGCATGTTGCCAGCCCACATAAGGAGATATTAGGTCAGAAAAGCTTGGTCATAGAGGTGGGTTTTAAGAAGTGTCTTGAACAAAGAACAATACAGCACAGGCCCGTTGGCCCTCCAAGCCTGCACTGATCATGTTTACCTATCTAAACCAACCGCTTATATCCCTCTATTCCCGGTCTGTTCATATGCCTATCAAGATAAGTCTTAAATGTGGCTAATGTAACTGCCTCAACCATCTCACTTGGCAGTGCATTCCAGGCCCCTACCACGCTCTGTGTAAAAAACTTCCCCCGTACATCTCCACGGAACCTTTCCCCCTTATCTTGAACTTGTGCCCCTGTAGACAAGATGATGTTTATATAACCATGGTGACGCCTTAAGGCACAGAGAAAATTTACTAGAATGGTATAAAGAACAAAATACTTCAGTTGAATGGACGAGATAAACAAGGCATGTTCTCCTTATAAATTCAGAGCCTATGATGTCTTAGGATTATAGAATGATTACAACAAAGGAGGAATTCATACAGCCTGCTATGTCCATGCTGGCTCTCTCAATAGCTGACCCCACTCCCTTGCCTTTTCGCCATAACCCTGCTAGTGTTTTCTCTTCAGGTAATTAACCAATTCTCTTTCAAAAGTCTCGAATTAATCTGCCTCTACCATACCCTCAGGCAGTGAATTTCAAATCTTAACCACTCAGCATAAAAACATTTTTCCTCACATCATCTTTCTTTTGCCATTCTCTTTTAATTGTTGCCCTCATTGATCTTGAACTCATCCAAAAGTCCTCTCATGTACCCCAACTCGCAGCAAGTTCCTTGCACCAGTCAATTCTGTGCTCACTGATTTGCATGGTCTAGCAATGCATAATTTTGAAGTTCCCCAACTCAGTTTGATATGTAACCAAACATCAGAAGCAGCATGTGACTGATAGAGCTAAGCAATCCCACAACCAACAGATCAAATCAAAGCTCTGTAGTCCTGGTATACCCAGTAATGAATGGTTTTGGACAATTAAACAACTACCAAGAGGAGCGGTCTTCAAAACAAAAAAAACCATCCCATTCCTCAATGATGGGGTCACCCTGCACATCAGTGCAAAAAACAAGGCATTTGCGACCATCTTCAGCCAAAAGTACAGAGTTAATGAACCATCTCTGCCTCCTTCCAATATCTCCAATTATCATGCCAGTTTTCAGACAAATTGATTTAACTCCCATGTAGTATCAAGAAATGACTGAATGCACTGGATACTACTAAAGCTATGGGCCCCCACATTTTAGTTGTGGTACTGCAAACTTGTCCTCCAAAACTAGCCACAGCCTTGGTCAAGCTGTTCTATTCAGCTACAAAGACCGCATCCTTCCGATAATGTTGAAAATCACTCAAGTCTACCCCGTCCACAAAAAAGGCAGGACAAATCCAATCTGTCCAATTATCACCTGATCAACCTACTCTCAATCATTGATGTCATTGACAGTGCGATCAAGCAACACTTTACTCAGCAACAACCTGCTCACCAATGCTCAGTGTGTATTCTACAGAGGCTTTCCACTCCAGCCTTGGTCTAAACATAAGCAAGAACTGCATTTCAGCAGTGACGTTAGAATGACTTCCCTTGACATCAAGACAATGACTATGGCATTAGGAAACTCTAGCAAAATTGAAATTTATGGGGAAATCGGGTGGCAAACTCTCCATTGGTTGGAGCAATACCTAGAAAACGGAAGATGGTTGTGGTTGTTGGAGGCCAACCATCTAACTATTTCCCCTTGAAATTCAAAGACATTACCATCACTGAATCCCCCACCATCAATACACTTGAGGTCACCATTGACCAAAAACTTAACTGGATCAGCCACTTTAAACACTGTGGCTACAAAAGCAAGTAAGAGGCTGGGAATTAGCAACAAGTAGCTCAGCTACTGACTCCCCACAGCATGTTCAACATCTACAAGGCACAAGTCAGAAGGATGATGGAATACTCTCCTCTTGCCTGAATTATTGCAGCTCGAACAACACTCAACACCATCCAGAACAAAATAGCCCCCTTGATTGATGCCCCATCCACCACCATAAATATTCACTTCCTCATCACTAGTGCAAAGCAACAGCAGTGTGCAACGCCTAAAAAAATTCATTACAGCAACTACGTCCTTCGACAGCACCTGCTAAACTTGCAACCTCCACCATCTAGAAGGACAAGGCCCACAGATGCATGGGATTACCACCGCCTGCAAGTTCTCCTCTAAGCCACGCGTCTCCTCTAAGCTTTTAAACTATGTTGCCGTTCTTTTCCTGTCCCTAGTTCAATATCCTGAAATTCAATCCCTAAAAGCTCTGTGGGTGTACCTACACTACATGGACTGCAGTGGTTCAAGAAGCAGCTGACAACCATATTCTGGAGGGCAATTACGGATGGAAAATACTAGCTGGCCTGGCCAGCCACATTCACATCCTGAGAACAAATAAAAAAATTCTGTCTACTTACATTTTCTGCTTCAATTCTTGATTTGAATGCAACTCTAATATTTAAAGGAGTATCCTCTTGAAATTCCTCCACTTCTCCAAACTTCTAGAGAAACCAAATAAAATACAAGAGTCAGATTTAAAAAAAAACTCACTTTGTCTAAAAACCTATGAACCAATTTATTGCCTCCAAATAATGAAATAAACACTTGGTTACAGGTCATGGACTGGCTTTGGAAACATCAACATTGATTTCATCTGAACTTTTATTGTTCTCCGTTACTTCAGTACTTCTGTATATCCATTCATGACAGCATACATGTTGCCACAACTACAGGATTACTCATTTCTTTGTCACCATGTGTTGTGATGGGGGGGGGGGGGGGGGGGGGGGGGAAAGAGGAAAGAAGGTCCTGGGGTGGAGAGTCAAACTTCAATGGAACCTAGTTCATCAAACCAGAAATAAATCCAGATTTCCATTGTCTGATCAGTGTGATAATACCATGCCTTCAAGAAACATATTTGAGCCATGTTCTTGTGCAGCATCTGTTCTAATGCTGTTCTGCTGTTTTCCCCAGGGATTTTGTAGAGTGGGGCTTCATTGGGATGATTGGCAGTCATGATCTTGTGACGGGGAAGCTGGGCTTTTTCACAGAATATTCAAGCTTAGACGCTGCTTTTGAGTTAAGAGACAGAAGTCTCTCTCTTTATCCTCTCTCTGTCTCTGGGGTCTGGAGACTGGAACTGCCAGAGGCTGAGTTTGCTTCTCTGAGGTTTTGCCGTTTTGAGAATATATCCTTCCCTGAAAAATTCTGCCTGGACTTCTGTTCAGCAGTGTTAAAAAGCTGAAAATCCAGCATCACGTGAGCATACTTGTTTTTGTGCTAATTCTGAAGAAGGGTGCATGTCTATGGGGTATCGCTTTAAATTGTAACAACATATCGCTAGCTGTTAAGAAACATACTGTGTCATGTTTAAGCCTTGTAATGGTAAAAGTTATGCTAATTGTTTTTGTTATATTCTACCTGTGTTCTTATATAAACTGTTTGATAAAAGCTTCCTAATGGGTCACTTGAATCATACTTGGAGTGAAACGTCTTATTCTCACCCATGCCAAAATCAAATGTAAAACTTAGGGTCCAGGTTACATTCACAAAACACCTTGGAGCGTCTGGGCTGGGTCTTAACATCAGGAAAACAAGAAAAGGGGAAAGTGCTGAAATACGATTCCTTAGCTTAAACATCCAAGTGCATAAATGTTCTTCATTCGTTGTTCGGGACAGGCAGGACTCTGAATAATACAAGGACAAAGATGGACCCAAAGCTATATAACTTTGCAGTTTAGCTGGACAATACGTGCTGATCTCCGGGAACCCAATCTAAATTGTATTTTGAATGCAGCACTTACTCTTTATGAAATGTTCTAAAAGAGGGAGTCTCGGTATCATTTCAAACACCAATAGTTTAAAATCAATGGTAACATTTCTACTCAGCCTTTTTTATTTTGGATGTTAATTATTTTCTTAGTTTCATTAAAATATTTAGTAGCTGATGTTGGCATTCCCACGGGGAGATGTTGATTAGCAGAATTACAGAACCCTACTTGATAGAATGGAATTAAACACAGCTGAAACTAAACCATAGCTGGGTTAATAACTGTTCCCCCTGGCACTAATCAGATCACTTGCACTGTTTAGCTCACTAATTCCTCAATGACAACTTCTCCCATTGGGATATCAGCACTGACATAGCAACATCAAAGCAAAAGGCTATAAAAACTGATCACAGAGAATAAAAGATATTAAATTGAATGAAAATTTTAAATCGCATGATTTTGAAATAGGATCCTCGAGACAACATTTCTTCTTTAAATCTGTTCTAAGAAACAAATATTTGTCTCCCTCCTGTTACGTGTTTCAGTACAGCTACAATATTGACATCTGGGAAATAGTCAAGGTGCTTCCACAAAATGCAGAACAAATCCAACTTAGCCAAAATGGTGAACAGAGTCTTCTACAGTGTGATCAAGTGACATTCACTCAGCAATGACCTGATTATAAATGCTTTTTTTTCCCCTCAGAGGATTCCCCTCTATTCTGGTTGACAGGAACCTCGGCCATGACCATTCCTTTTCCTGCACTTCTGCTCTCATCCCTTTCTCTCCCTCACAAAATCATCACGCCTTCAACTTTGCATGATCAACCTCCACACTCAACCAATCTTCCTCCACCATTTCTGCCACATCCAACCAGATACCACTACAAAACACATCTTTCCCTCCATTTCAGAATTCTGAAAGGACCATTCCCTCCACGACACCCTTACTGACCCAAAATATGTAAATTAAGGGAATTAGCAGAGTAAATAGTGGGATTATGGGATAGAGAGCAGGGTGGGCCTGGGTAAGATGCTGTCGGAGAGTCGGTGCACTCGATGAGCTGAATGGCCCCTTCTGCAGAGATTCTATGAACTCAACAGCAAGTTAAACAATTTCAGATCATAATCTTTGCTCCCATTTTTTCAGATGGCTGCCATTGGTAATGGTTCATGTCATTTGTATTTACATCTCCGCTAGAAATCTTTTTGTTTCTTTACTTGACCCATTATCACAACCTTTTGCCTTGCATCATCAATCCTTCTGTCATTTGATCTCTCCTAGCCCAACGGAGATCTTCCCTTTTGTTGTTCTCCTAATTCCAGCCTCCTCCTACCTTTGTACTTGCTTAAGACCCATTATATCTCTAGGTTTTTCTTGTTCTGATGAAATAGTTTTCTTTCCACAATTGTTGAATGACTCAGTGTAGCCAGCATTTTCTGCTTTTAGTTTTAGATTTCCAGCATCCACTGTTTTTAATATTATATCAAGTGTTCAGTTTATGTTCTGTTAGGACACCTCGGCTCCAAACTTCATTCCAGCTTTAGTTCAAACACAAGCTGAACCCTTGAGGTAAAGTGAGATTGACTGCCCATGACATCGAGGTACTTTTCAATCAAGTGTGGCAATGAGTCAAAGGGAATTGGGGGAAGCTCACCGCCATCTTCTCAAGGGCATTTCGTGATGGGAAATAAATGCTAGCCTAGCCAGCAATGACCGCATCCCCTGAATGAATAAATTAACTCTCCAACGGCTGGTGTCATACACCTGCCACAAGGGAAGATGACTTTTGGAGACTAACCATCTTGGCTGTAGGACATGACTGCAGGATTTCCTCAGGGTCATGTCCAACTATTTTTAATTGCTTCATTAATGACCTGCCCTCTTGTCAGATAATGAAGTAGTTCCTAGCCACATTCAGCAAGACATGGACAACATTCACAACTATAGAGAATCTGATCACCTTTCCTTTGACATTCAACAGGATTATCACTACCACTGACCAGAAACTTGACTAGATCTGCCACGTAAATCCTAGAGTCACTGAAACAGCTCTAAGACTGAGTAATCTGTGGCAAGTGGCTCACCTTTCAACTGCCCAAAACCTTTCCATTAACTACAAGCCACAAGTTAGGAGTGTGAATGAATGCTCTCCATTTGCCTGGATGAGTGCAGCCACAACATTAAGAAATTCAACACCAATTAGGACAAAGCAGTTGTTTGATTGGCACGTTATCCAATAGTCTACGCATCTACTCCATCCATGTCAGCACAGTTTGCCTACAGTAACCACCACAGCAACTTGCCAAGGCTTCTCCAGCCAAACATACAACCTCCATCACCCAGAAGGACAACAGAAGCAGGTGCACGGGAACACCATCACCTCAAGTTCCACGTCATCTATCTTTTTTTAAAAAATTCATTCATGGAATGTGGGTATTGCTAGCTAGACCTGCATTTATTACCCATCCCCAGTAACCCTGGAGAAGGTGGTAGTGAGCTGCCTTCCTGAACCAAAGCAGTCCCTACGATGTAGATACACTTGCAGTGCTGTTGAAGAGGGTGTTGCAGACTTTTGATCCAGTGACAGTGAAGGAACGGCGATATATCCCCAAGTCAGGATGGCGAGCGTCTTTGAGGGGAACCTTCAGGTGATGGTGTTCACAGGTATCTGCTGCTTTTGTCCTTCTAGATGATAGTGGCCATAGATTTGGAATGTGCTGCCTAAAGAACCTTGGTGAATTCCTGCAGTGAATCTTGTAGATGGCACACACAGTTGCCACTATTCATCAGTGGTGGAGGGATTGAATGCTTGTGGAAGGGGTAGCAATCAAGCGGTCAGCTTTGTGCTGGATAATGTCAAGCTTCCAGTGCTATTGGAGCTGCAAGTGGAGAACATCCCATTACACTCCTAACTTGTGCTTGTCGGTGGTGAACAGGCTTTGGGGAGGTCAGGAGGGGAGTTACTCGTCACAGGATTCCTAGCCTTTGACCTGCTCTGGTAGCCACAGTTCTTATATGGCTAGTCCAGTTCAGTTTCTAGTCAATGGTAAAGCCAAGGATGTTGATACCTGGGAATCCAGTGATAGTAATGCCATTGAATATCAAGGGAGAATGGTCAGATCTGTTCTTGTTGGATATAGCCATTGCCTGGTACTTGTGTGGCATAAATGTTACTTGCCATTTGTCAGCTCAAGTCTGGATAATATCCAGGTCTTACTGCATTTTGACATGGACTGCTTCTTAGACTACAATCACCGTTCTTTCATAGTTGCTGGGTCAAAATCTTGGAACTCTCCAGCTAACAGGATTATGAAAGAATGCTTCACCAGAGATTACAAAAGTTCAAGAAGGCAGCCTTCTTAAGGGAAGTTATAATAGGCAATAAATGCCAGCCATGCCAACAATGTCTATATCCAAAGAAAGAAGAATTAAAACAAATTTTCCTGAAGAGCAATCTCAATTTAAAATATATTAAAATTTAAAATTCCACCTGCTGACATTTTTTTGTACTCACTGACTTGGCCTAAATTTCACCTTCACTGAATTATAAATTTAAAAAACACCAACACAAACATCTTAAATAATCGATTAATTGGTTACGTATCTTGATGCAGTTTATTACATTTTTGCTAAGCACAAAATAGCTGTCATGTTTCCTTGCACAACAACTGATTACTGCAATTCGAAAATATTTGATGTTGAATCCTTTGGTTCTTTCGAAGAAACATGACACGCATCATATAAATTTTTTAAAAATTTCCCCCTAAATCCTAACCAAAATCTACATAATGAAGACTATGTTGGAAGATAAATGCAAGGACTATCAGTAAAGGCATATCTTGCATAATCTGGAATTACCCAGACTAGGATGAACCCAGATTCACCATCTTTCATATGTATTAATTGAATGATTCAAGCTGAGATAGCTGTCTAACTGCCATAACCAATCTCACTGCCCTTGTATTGGGACAGAAGTGAAAGAGGAACAAGAATTAATCAGTTTCCCTAGCCTGCTCTGAAAGCAAGGCCACCTATTGGACACTGGTAGTTTCCAAGTTACCATAAATACTGGTGCAATGCTACGAGGTAGATCTTATAGTCTGTACCTAATGGTATTAGTTGAAGAATAAAATATACTTCATTATTAGCGATTTTGCAAGAGACACAATGAGCAGGCCAAAAAATCTCAAAAGGCCCTGAGACATTTTCAGCGACCTGGATTCTTGTCCTATGACAAAGTGCATCTTGAAATTTTCAATAATAAAATGGATTAGGCAATAATGCAGATGTAAAAATCTACTCATCTGCCAAGGCACTTAATTGACTCAATTTTCTTCTCCAGGGCCACCAAATTGCTGTGTATGGTTTTTAAATTAGCTAAACGGAGCTGGAGACACTGGTCTTGAACGGACAATTGTTTAACAAAATTGCCCCAAAACAGCATTAATCTTTTATCCATCTTGGTTGGGGTAGCTATTTTTAACAAAAGTGACAACTGAGCTTTTCGTTCAAAAAAAAACAGGATCGGTTTTAGTCCAGTAAAAAAAAGGGAAAGGACCTGTTCAATTTGCACATCTCATGTATTTGAAGCTTGAGACTAAGACACTCTTTATGATCAGCAGCTTGTTCAGTCCTGGATGTACACATCTGGTCCCTTATTGAGATGAAGTCTGTCATCTATCCCACTAATTCCTAACGGGTCAGGTCAATAAGGTGGATCTTTTGCACCACAACTGAGTGTAGCAGGGGCAACTACGTTATTTGAAATTTAGTTTGGAGCCGCTGGTGGTTCACAGATGAATAGGCCAACCTCCACAACTACTCAAGGAGAGTGGGAAACATGTATTCCATGTATGCTGACTACATACTGCCACTGCAGTGCAGTCAGGTAACGGGACGACAGCGAAGTCAGCAATGTTAAGCAATACAAAAGAGATTGGGAAATAGGAACAGGTTGGAAATATCCAAGTACTTTCTCCAAAATAAACTACATACAAGATTATTCCCTATCCCTATTATTTTCATCCCCAGTGAGCAGTATTTCACATGTACAGTAAAATTACTAGCCTAAATTTTTGGTTATGCCTCCTAAATGCTAGTTAAACAGCAAGACTTAAAGCATGGGCATGTGGGCCATAAGATGTTGCTAATGTTGGGAGATGAACAAAACCAAAAAGGTCTACAATCTTTTTGCCAATTAGATTCCTTAAATTTGAATGCTGAATGTAATTTTAAGTCTGGACTTACTGAAAAATGTGGCATTAATTCATCCTTTTCTTCCTCTGTGAAGCCAAACACCGTTAGCGTTTTGGGCCTGTGATCAACCACCATATGCATCTGTGCGCCTCTTCCTCTCACACTCCTGCCTCGACCGCGGCCTCGTGTCTGCATAGTTTTACCACGTCCTCCAGGAAGAATGCCCAATCGTGCAGCCTGGAAACAGACAACGGATTTGATAATGCCCATTTGTAATGCAAAAGCATACTGCACCTTCTTACAACAAAATCAAAGAATGGTATATACAATTCGGCATAGTATAAGACTTGGAAAAATACAGATAGATAAAATTTTAATGAAGGACAAATGAAATCAAATCAATCAAGCACGAGAAGCAGTAAAATTACCAATAACTAAATTCAACAAATCAAACTGCTCCAAATATCTTTGGTTGCTAATGTTTTAGTTTCTTTATCGGATGAGAACTTATGGCTAGAAATTTCCCTTTAGAACAGCATTTACTGTAACTTTCTCCATTGGAGGCCTCTGCTATACATTCCTCCATCCTTCAAAGATAAACTCACCAATCACTTAAATGGAACTGGTAAATTATAATCGCAATCTTTATTCAAATATTACAGCAGTAGTAGGACATTGCTGGGGAGCTCTTACCATAGAACCATAGAAGATTACAGCTCAGAAACAGGCCTTTTGGCCCTTCTTGTCTGTGCCGAACCATTTTTTGCCCAGTCCCACTGACCTGCACCATATCCCTCCATACCCCTCTCATCCATGAACCCGTCCAAGTTTTTCTTAAATGTTAAAAGTGACCCACCCCGCATTTACCACTTTATCCAGCAGCTCATTCCACACTCCCACCACTCTTTGCGTGAAGAAGCCCCCCCTAATATTCCCTTTAAACTTTTCTCCTTTCACCCTTAACCCATGCCCTCTAGTTTTTTTCTCCCCTAGTCTTAGTGGGAAAAAGCCTGCTTGCATTCACTCTATCTATACCCATCAAAATCTCCCCTCATTCTTCTACGCTCCAGGGAATAAAGTCCCAACCTATTCAATCTCTCTCTGTAACTCAGCTTCTCAAGTCCCGGCAACATCCTTGTGAACCTTCTCTGCACTCTTTCAACCTTATTTACATCCTTCCTGTAACTAGGTGACCAAAACTGTACACAATACTCTAAATTCGGCCTCACCAATGCCTTATATAACCTTACCACAACACTCCAACTTTTATACTCGATACTCCGATTTATAAAGGCCAATGTACAAAAGGCACTCTTTACGACCCTCTCCACCTGTGACGTCACTTTTAGGGAATTTTGTACCTGTATTCCCAGATCCCTCTGTTCAACTGCACTCTTCAGAGTCCTACCATTTACCCTGTATGTTCTACTTTGGTTTGTCCTTCCAAAGTGCAATATCTCACACTTGTCTGCGTTAAATTCCATTTGCCATTTTTCAGCCCATTTTTTCTTGTTGGTCCAAATCCCTCTGCAAGCTTTGAAAACCTTTCTCACTGTTCACTACACCTCCAATCTTTGTATCATCAGCAAATTTGCTGATCCAATTTACCACATTATCATCCAGATCATTGATATAGATGACAAACAACAATGGACCCAACACCGATTCCTGCGGCACACCACTAGTCACAGGCCTCCATTCAGAGAAGCAATCCTCCATAACCACTCTCTGGCTTCTTCCATTGAGCCAGTGTCTAATCCAATTTACTACCTCCCCATGTATACCCAGCGACTGAACCTTCCTAACTAACCTCCCATGAGGGACCTTGTCAAAGGCCTTGCTGAAATCCAGGTAGACAACATCCACCGCCTTCCCTTCATCCACTTTCCTGGTAACCTCCTCAAAAAACTCGAATAGATTGGTCAAACATGACCTACCACGCACAAAGCCATGTTGACTCTCCCTAATAAGTCCCTGTCTATCCAAATATTTGTAGATCCTATCCCTTATCACACCTTCCAATAACTTGCCCACCACCGACGTCAAACTTACTGGCCTATAATTTCCAGAATTTCTTTTGGAACCTTTTTTAAACAACGGAACAACATGAGCCATCCTCCAATCATCCGACACCTCCCCCGTGAATACTGACATTTTAAATATGTCTGCCAGGGCCCCTGCAAGTTCAACACTAGCTTCCCTTAAGGTCCGTGGGAATACCCTGTCTGGTCCTGGGGATTTATCCACTCTGATTTGCCTCAAAACAGCAAGCAACTCCTCCCCTTTAATCTGTAAAGGTTCCATGACCTCCCTACCTGTTTGCCCTATTTCCGTAGACTCCATGCCAGTTTCCTCAGTAAATACGGATGCAAAAAAACCATTTAGTATCTCCCCCATCTCTTTTGGTTCCATACACAGTCTACCACTCTGGTCTTCAAGAGGACCAATTTTATCCCTCACTATCCTTTTGCTCCTAACATACCTATAGAAGCTCTTTGGATTTTCCTTCACTCTGTCTGCCAAAGCAACCTCATGTCTTCTTTTAGCCCTCCTGATTTCTCTCTTAAGTAGCTGCTTGCACTTTTTATACTCCTAGAGCATCTGATCTGTCCCTTGCTGCCTGTACATTTCATACAACTCTCTCTTCCTCTTAATCAGTGTTACAATCTCCCTCGAGAACCAAGGCTCCTTATTCCTATTTACTTTGCCTTTAATCCTGACAGGAACATACAAACTCTGCACTCTCAAAATTTCTCCTTTGAAGGCCTCCCACTTTCCATTTACATCCTTACCAGAGAACAGCCTGTGCCAATCCACACTTCCCAGATCCCTTCTCATTTAATCAAATTTGGCCTTTTTCCAGTTCAGAACTTCAGAACTACTAGTACATCTTGCTTGGTCAACTAACACATGGCTGAGTTTGGTACTAGCACCATGTTAGCTGTCATACTTGGCACATTTGTATGCGCAGATGCAGTATTTGGCAGTGATACATGTAATTGAGACCCTTAAGTGGACAATTAATTTCCGCTTAGGGGCCTCATCTTGGCACCACTAGGAGATGGGGACAGGAAAACACAAACACACCAAGAGATTAGCCTGGCAGGTTTCCATGCATGGGCAAGGGACTGGTGGTGGTGTTGGAGGTCTGCACTAAAGGTTTTGAGTTTCGGAGCCAGGAGGTCATATTGCAACTGTACAAAACTCTGGTGCGGCCGCACTTGGAGTACAGTTCTGGTCGCCGCATTATAGGATGTGGAAGTGTTGGAAAGGGTGCAGAGGAGATTTACCAGGATGTTGCCTGGTATGGTGGGAAAATCATATGAGGAAAGGCTGAGGGGCTTGAGGTTGTTTTCGTTAGAGAGAAGAAGGTTAAGAGGTGACTTAATAGAGCATACAAGATGATCAGAGGATTAGATAGGGTGGATAGTGAGAGCCTTTTTCCTCGGATGGTGATGGCTAACACTAGGGGACATAGCTTTAAATTGAGGGGTGATAGATATAGGACAGATGTTAGAGGTAGGTTCTTTACTCAGAGAGTAGTAAGGGTGTGGAACGCCCTGCCTGCAGCAGTAGTAGACTCGTCAACGTTAAGAGCATTCAAATGGTTATTGGATAAACATATGGATGATGTTGGAATAGTGTAGGTTAGATGGGCTTTAGATTGGTTTCACTGGTCGGCGCAACATCGAGGGCCGAAGGGCCTGTACTGTGCTGTAATGTTCTTTGTTTTACCTCCTGTCAGCTTCCCTTTTCTTTCCCCACCCCCTCCCCTTCCTACCGTTATTTCCAAGTGTTTCAGTGGTGTTTATTTATGGTTCAGTAATCCCTTGTTTAAAGTGCTTTCTAATAACAGTTTTTAAAAAACATTATAGTGGTTTTCACATCAGGAATAGTGTTGCCAGCCACCTACTCAATTTTCGATTTAGCATGGTGGGTAGCTTTGAGGAACTGAATGGACTACTCCTTTTATTATTCCGGAGTGATTCCCAGACTCTCATGATGGGACAGGGACTGAAGCTGGCCTCTGTCAGTGAGCCAAACCTTCTGTTCCTATCCCCTGCTTAGGCTGTCTGCCTGAAACAACTCCAGACTCTTCTGGCAGTAACTCTGGCTGGAGCCAGGTTTGGGGCCTTCCTGAAACCCTGCTCACTGACAGCCAATAAAGGTCATGATGTGGAGATGCCAGCGTTGGACTGGGGTAAACACAGTAAGAGTTTTAACAACACCAAGTTAAAGTCCAATAGGTTTATTTGGTAGCAAATGCCATTAGCTTTCGGAGCGCTACTCCTTCGTCAGATGGAGTGGATATCTGCTCATCAACAAGGCATACAGAGACACAAACTCAAGTTACAGAATACTGATTAGAATGTGAATCTTTACAGCTAATCAAGTCTTAAAGATACAGACAATGTGAGTGGAGAGAGCATTAGGCACAGGTTAAAGAAATGTGTAGTGTCTCCAGACAGGATAGCCAGTGAGATTCTGCAGGTCCAGGCAAGCTGTGGGGGTTACCGATAGTGTGACATGAACCCAAGATCCTGGTTGAGGCCGTCCTCATGGGTGTGGAACTTGGCTATCAGTTTCTGCTCAGCGACTCTGCGCTGTCATGTGTCGTGAAGGCCGCCTTGGAGAACGCTTACCCGAAGATCAGTGGCCGAATGCCCAATAAAGGTGCCAGCCATGGGGTGTCAAGCAAGTGGCTGCTTCATCTTGGATGATGTCCACTTTCATGAGTATTGTTGGAGTTTAACTTATCCAAGCAAGTGGAGAGTACTCCATACTGCTTCAGTATCTGATGACTCATGAACGGTGCTGAACATTGTACATGTACCATCATTATTGATATTCATAGTCCTTGAACTCCATGTCTTTTACAACATTCGTTTTCAGGCCTCAAGGCTCCAAAATAGGGTTTTCTATGCCAACTTTATTCACAGGTCTTGGATCTGCAGCTTTGATTCAGCCACTTTTTACTCCACCACCATTGTTACGAAGAGGCTACAATGAGAGGGGTAAGCTTAAACAGCAAGGGCTTACTAATCATCATAGTCCAACTTGGAATAAAATAACAACTTCTGACTCACTGTGAACAGCACAACAGTAGCTTAACCAATACACTGAAAAAGTCTTGCAACTGACATGTCCTTCTTGTTCTATTACAGATGCAAACAACTTTCTCATGAAAGAAACCCAGTAATTTCACGAACAGGTTTATGATCCACAATGGCAAGTTTATAAGTTACAATTACTCCCCGATTGATGTCAAGAGTTTACAAGGTGCTATTAGCAGCCTGCTAATTTGCCCATTCAGACCGCTTCTTGAATTCTTTGAATTGAATCCTTCCAAGATTGTTGCGGGAAGTTATTTTTAATGCCTTCATGGAACATGTAGATAGCTGGCCAGTCCACCATTTATAGCATATGGCTATATTTATTAACCATGCCTAATTGCTGTTGAGGTGGTGGTGGAGTTGAATTATTTTCTTGAACCACTGCAGTCCATGGGGTATAGTGCTGTTAGGGAGGGAGTTACAGGATTTTGACCCAGCAACAATGAAAAAACAGCGATATATTTCCAAGTCAGGATGGAGTGGCTTAGAGGGAAACTTCCAGATGGTGGTGTTGACCCAGCGACAATGAAAAAACAGCGATATATTTCCGAGTTAGGATGGAGTGGCTTAGAGGGAAACTTCCAGATGGTGGTGTTGACCCAGCGACAATGAAAAAACAGCGATATATTTCCGAGTGAGGATGGAGTGGCTTAGAGGGAAACTTCCAGATGGTGTTATTGTGTCTGCTGCCCTTGTCCTTCTAGATTGTAGTGGTTATGGGTTTGGAAGGTGCTGTCTAAGGAGGCTTGGTGAGTTCCTGAGTGCAAATTGTAGATGATACACACAGGTGTCACTGTGTGACAGTGGTGGACAAAGTGAATGTTTGCAGATGGGGTGCCAATCAAATGAGCTATTTTGACCTGGATGGTGTCAAGCTTCTTGTGTTGTTGTTGGAGATGCATCCATCCAGGCAATTTTGTGCCTTATAAAAGGCAGACAGACTTTGGGGAGTCAGGAGGTGAAGGATGGAGATTGCAGAGGCTCTTCCAATCCTCCTCAGACATGGGAGTGGTGCCAGAGGATTGAACTGGAGTATTAAACCCCTGTTCAAAAAATGAAAAGGGGATAGACACAGTAATGTTAAGTAAGTCATCAGCCTAACTTCGGTGGTGGTGAAATTTATAGAAACAATAATCAGAGGGAGAAATTATTATCACTTCAAAAAATATAGCTTGCAAGCCTGCCAAAGGTAAAATGGGATAGAGTTCTTTGATGAATTAACACAGAAGGTTTAACAAGCTAGTATGGTTAATGTTTTTGATGTGACCCTCAAAAATCACTTGATAAAGTTTCACATGGTAAATTCATCAGTAAAACTGAAAATCTGTGGGATTAAAAGGACAGTAGCAATATGGTACAAAAAACATACAGCAGATACTAGTAACAAACGACTGTTTTCCAAACCAGAGAGAAGCTTGCAATGGTACTTCCCAGGAGTCAATACTGGGACCACTGCTCTTTTTATGTTTATTAAATGACCTGGATTTGGGTACATGGGGTTTAACTTCAAAGCTTGCAGATGTCACAAAGCTTGGAAATATAATCAGCTGTGAGGAAGATAGTAATAGACTTCGGGAGGACATAGACAGCTGGACATAGCAGATGCAATTTATTGCAGAGAAGTGCAAGATAATGCCTTTTGGTAGGAAGAGGAGGAGTGGCAATACAAATTAAATTTAAAGAGGGTGCAGGAACAGAAGACATTGGGATAACCAAACAAGTGCAGAAGGCTTTGAACAATCATGCAATTACATGGAATACAAAATAGATGGTTATGCTTTCATCTTTATAAATCATTGGTTCGGCTCTAGGTGGTCACCACACATTAGGAAGGATATCAAGATCTTAAAGAAACAGAGGTGATTTTTCAAGAATCTTAAAAAGGATAGTCACACAGTGGCATGGAGAAACTGGAGACGGTAGTTATTCTTCTTGGAGCAGAGAAAATTAAAAGGAGAACCACAGAATCCCTAAATTGCAGAAGGAGACCATTTGGCCCATCCAGTCTGCACTGATTCTCCAAAAGGACATCTGACCCAGCAACCCCTCCTCCCCACTACCACCCTATTCCTGTAACCCCAGACATTTACCGTGGTCAATTCACCTAACCTGTCCATTTTGATTGCGGAAATAATGGGAAACTGTTTACAGTAGTAGAAGGATCAATAATTCGATTAAGATAATAGGTAAAAGAACTGGAGACAAAATCTGGGTGTGCCTTGTTACGACTGGTCCCTGGGCAAGGTCTCTTAAATTGTTAACTTCCCAAACAGAGCCCCAATTCTTGGGTAAGGAGGAATCATCTGGCTTGTCGCAACAAGGTTAATTTAAAAGGAATCCCTTCCCCCATGGATACCTTCTCCTAGTCGAAATGTATTTACTTTTTCGAAGGAGCCAATTTAACCAGGCTTTCTTGAGTCAAAGAATTAATTTATTAGTTAAAGGAAATAACTTGAGAAAAAGAAAGAATACAACACACATACACAATCGCAACACACATACATCCATACTTTGATTTGATGAGAAGTTAAAAGTTCAGATAATTTTTTTAAAAAAGGAACCAGTCTTTGGCTTGTCCACGCGTTTAGGTGGCAGGACGTTGCGGCCATGGAGTTTGGCGATTCTAGTAGAGCTGACTCTGACAAGCTAGCAGTTAGTTTGGAAACACTGGATTCTCCAGGGTGATTGAAAAGCTGTCCAATTTTGTTTAGCTTGTGGCTTTTGCTGCACTTTCTCTATCAAGAGAGAGAGAAAAATTCTTTTCTGCCTGCTTGTTTTTTTTGTAAGCATGAACAACTGTAGTTCCTTGTCACTTCTGTGTCTCACACACACTTTGACACACCAGCACACTAGTCCATGCAGAACAAGTCTGATTTTGGCTTTTTATCCCAGTTCCTTGTGCATCCTGAAAGGGAATAAACAACACGTCCCTCGCCCCAGAGTCAGCTTTCTTTGAACTCAGACCATTTCTACATTGAGATGGGATTTGGATGTCAGCTAAGATGAGAAATGCCTCTCTCTACACTCCCTTTTTGGTGGTTCTTGTTTGCCTTTTTCACCTTCACCTTCGAAGGGGCTTGCAAGGACAGCACGGTGGCACAAGGGCAGCACAGTGGCGAGCACTGCTGCCTCACAGCGTCAGGGACCCGGGTTCGATTCCCAGCTTGGGTCACTGTCTGTGTGGAGTTTGCATGTTCGCCCCGTGTCTGCACAGATTTCCTCCCACATTCTGAAAGACGTGCTGGTTAGGTGCATTGACCCAAACAGGCACCCAAGTATGACAACTAGGGGAATTTCACAGTAACTTCATTGCAGTGTTAATGTAAGCCTTACTTGTGACAAATAAATAAACTTTAAAAAAATTCTAAGACTGTGTCATTTCAAATTTCAGAATTTTAATTAAAGGTTATGAAAAATAATTTTTCAAAAAATGAAGAGCTGTAACTTCATGACAGCCAACGCCATGTGGACTGCAGAGGTTCAAGGCGGCAACTCACTCCCACCTTGCCTGAAAAGAGGCAGCATACTGTATTGTATTTGACTGACTGCAGAGTTTGCCTATCAGCTGGAAGCAAGCTTTGTAGTCTTGAAGTGAATTCTGGTCAGAAATATCTCCACCTTAGCAGCAGAGTAACATGATCATAATCCTCCAAATTACCAAGAGTAACACCACTGGTACTGATGAATGAAATTTTCTTGCCTTGGTTCACTGGAAGTCACACCAGCAAACTTATGACATTTTAGGACTTTTATTTTTAAAAAAGCCATATGTTTGTTACTTTTTCCTATTTTTGTTTCTTCCATGTTCGGTAAATAGCACAGGCACGCAGTCTCAAAACCAGCAACCTTAGGACTGAGACCATGCCAGATTTCGGATCTTGGTTCTCAGATTCGGCAGTTCGAGCCAGGATTGGACAGTGCTGAGGATATGTTTTTCAAGTAAGGATTGAAAGAAATAAAAACAATGCTGCAAGATAAGCCAAGAAAATTCATTGTAGCTCGTTCAGATCAGTCAGTACCACTTTGCCGCAAATGTGGCAGAAGCTCTGTTTATGCATGCAAATGCTGCACTTCAATAAAGTGTTCACGGTGAAGTGGAGCAGCGACATAGAATTTACTATTCATACAGTTAGACCAAAGCTTTCAGCGAGGAGGGCAAATCACGTAATGGCAGCTTAAAAAAAGTCAACTTTTCAGATAGCCGGATTTGAGACACTATACCTGTAATTTAACATTGAAGTCACAATTATAGTTATGCTCTTATCCATTTAACCTAGTGTTCACTCAGTAACAGCAATTATGTGAAACTTTCAGAAGTATTTAAAGTTTTGTTCCATTTTGTAATAAACAGCATTTTTCTAAATGATAATTCACACATGGAAAAGTAAATTATTAAAAAGTTATACAAGGATGTATTTTCAAGAGCAAAAGTAGTTTCATATCAATATGAAACAGGTGATGTTCTTTCATCTTTCTTGAGTGATTTTTCCAATGAGCCATAATGGAATGCAATATTTTGCTTTTCCAGAAAAAGTCAGCTCTCTGTTGGGCAGATTGCCTAAAGAGGAAAGGTGCCTCTGTTCTGTCCATTAATCTGCCTTGTCGTAATCTCAAGGCACAATGATTCTGCTCTCATCCCACATGAGCTTTTTTTTCTATTTTAGCACTGACCGGTGCTGTAAACCAGTGCTGTAAACCTGTAACATTTCAGGACTGTATTCAAACAGTCCAAATCAAATCCACAAAGAAATCTTATCGCTAGAAAGCTTGGAGTTATTCCACGTATTCAAGTCAGATTCAAGCACATGTCTCAGAAATAACAAAACAGGAAGCAGAGGTATTTTTTTAGTGATCTTGTAGTTGTATTGCTGGATGTTAGAAATAAGGTATGGATTTAATTTATTGTTTTGGTGTAGGAAAGGGTACACCTTGAGCTAGATGCATGTTAGACAAAAGAGTTTGCAAGAATTGGCTTTTGTTTTCAGTTTGAACTGTGTGTCCATTGTGCTGAGTTTACAACAGGAAAACAAAACACAAGCTTGGAGAAAGAATGAGCTGATGCTTAGCAACCAGGGGCCACCTTTAAGAAAAAACATTTTGACTTTCTAATGGAAATCCAAAGGCAGTGGAACTGTTACGGTCCTGGATCAGAAACCCAAGTTACATTAGGAAGCCAGACTAGACCTCAACCATTTTTCTACTTTAGCATAAATCTGAGGAAAGGGTACTTCTTCCCAGGAATGATTTCACTGACAGATTAGGGATCTTTTGTAGTAAAACAAACTTTATTTAATAACACAGTTTAAATATGAAGCAACTTCAGCAAGAACAGTTGAACAATATTTCAAAATGAAAGGAAGCAACTTTACTTTCCAGCTTATGACCGTTCCCATTCCAAATAAGAAACATTGCTCTTACAGACTTAAATGCAACTTTAAATACAGTTAGCAATGATAAATATACTTGCGATAATGAGTGTGGACAGTTTTGAAGCTTTCAGAGAGAAAAAAAAAGAGTTCCAGAAGTCTGAAAAATCCTAACTTCAACTAGGCTTCAGCTGCAAACTAAGCTGCTTTCTGCAAAAGTTTTTTCTCTCTGCTACAGACCCAGCTATGCCCATTAAAAACATCACATGACCCTGTCAATCACTCTAATCAGAAATCCCAGGGGAACTTAAGTAAACAAAAGTCCATTTATTCTATTTAACATAACCATTCTCAAGGCTAAAATGAGTAATTATCCTGCTCTCCCAGCATCTGAGTTGCATTCCTTTCAGGCATGCCAACTACTTGTAGAATAAAGCTGGATTTTTAAACATTCCCCATAAACACACACACACATATATATATATCCATCTCAACTACACCACCATCATCACATAGCGAGGAGGCTAGAGAGTGAACAGATCTCAGCTCTACTAGACGCAGGAAAGCTGTACCATGGAGTAATGGCAAGAAAGCAAGTCCCAGAAACTAAAGAGCAGTTAATTCTCAAAATGAGAGAATGAAAAGAAGTTTCCAGGAAGATGGAAGTAGAAAAGAACAAAGAGGAAGTGCAAGTGGAACTGGGTACTCTTTGTTGAAGTTAAAGTCAGATCTAGGAAGAGCAGAGTGGATGAGGTTGGCGAGAGAACAGCCATATATCTGAAGCTATCCTAAGGTTTGGTATCTTCATTTTCAGTCTTTGAAACAATGGTATTGGGTGGGGGACTGAGTACCTGAGAGATTGACAAAATTGTGAATGTACTTTGCTAGTCAAGACAAAGGATTACTGAAAGGACAATTGGAAAATCTGGAAGCAGATCCTTGCTAAAAAGCTGAGGGAAAGCATCGTACGAAAGAACATTTTAAGTGTGTCTCTTTGAGAGTGGAGTTTGGAAACATTTGTGCGACAATCATCTGGAGGGAATTTGAGGAGAAACCCACAGCAAATTGATTGAGCGGCATCTGTGACTGGGTTTCAGAGTGGGGTGTTGCCTGACAACAGTTAGCCTGTTGAGTTACAGGGACCGTGCTTTTATTGAAAACATTGTAATGTAGGATATATGTCGTACATTATGTTATCCTTAAAATCTGTATACACTTGTGAGGATAAGTGTGACTGAGGGAATGTTGTATAATAACCAAAATTTTCATTTTTTTTGTTGCTAAAAACTAATTGACAGTCCTCATAGAAATCATAGAAACCCTACAGTACAGAAAGAGGCCATTCGGCCCATCGAGTCTGCACTGACCACAATCCCACCCAGACCCTACCCCCATATCCCTACATATTTTACCCACTAATCCCTCTAACCTACACATCTCAGGACACTAAGGGGCAATTTTTAACATGGCCAATCAACCTAACCCGCACATCTTTGGACTGTGGGAGGAAACCTGAGCACCCGGAGGAAACCCACGCAGACACTAGGAGAATGTGCAAACTCCACACAGTGACCCAAGTCGGGAATCGAACCCAGGTCCCTGGAGCTGTGAAGCAGCAGTGCTAACCACTGTGCTACCGTGCCACCCTGTTCCTCCAAGTTTTCTAAAACAAAGGTTTGTGGTCTTTTGAGCCAGGGTTCCATTCTGGGACCTTCCTCTCCAGTCGTAACACCAACTGGAATTGTTAAAGTTTAAGTTTTAAAGTTTATTTATTAGTGTCACAAGTAAGCTTACAGTAACACTGCAATGAAGTTGCTGTGAAAATCCTCCAAATCGCCACACTCAGGCACCTGTTCATGTACACTGAGGGAGAATTTAGCATGGCCAATGCAACTAACCGGTACGTCTTTCAGACTGTGGGAGGAATGGGAGCACCCGGAGGAAACCCACACAGACACGGGGAGAATGTGCAGATTCCGCACAGACAGTGACCCAAGCCAGGAATCGAACCCGAGTCCCTAGCACTGTGAGGCAGCAGTGCTAACCACTTTTCCACTGTGCTGCCCTGATCGTAACAGTACATTCATCTACTCTGCCAACAAGACATCCTTTTTGGAAGTCTGATTGCGGTTGCTGACTGGTCACACACAGAGCAGTGATTGTCAAAACATCTTTCCTCTGTGACCCCATTTTGAAGTCTGAAAACTGAAGTAACCCCCAGAGCAAGAACGAGAGGCAGGGCGGGGAGGATATTTACGGCTCGAGAGCTGGGGGAGAAGGGGGTGTGAAAGAGAGTCATGAGGGAGATTTATGAGAGTGGACAGCCCTAGTGAAAGCAGAGGAAACGGTTCTGAAAATGGGGGAGGGGGAAGCGAGAACAGGCAATGATGTGTCTTTTATCTACCTTTTCCAAACTCTGTTGGAGGCAGCAACTGGACCTCACAGCTGATTTCATCAGTTGTGTGCATGCATTGCTCATCCCCGGAGTTCACTTTTTTTGGGGGGCGGGGGGGAGGGGGGAATGTCAAGAGATAGAGATTAAAAAATGAACTCTCACCTCCACCTGGAGCTGGTTCAGCTTTTTCCTCAAGTCTGTTGTGTCCTCCCCTGAGTTAAGCTTCTTGTGGAAATCCAGTTCTGCGTCCAGTAACTCCTTCTGCGCCTGAACAGTCAAAAGAAGAAAAATAATTAATCTCTATGTGACTGTATTCCTGAACAAGCATGTATTGCACAATCAATGCCACCAAAAACTCATGTATCCCATTGTTGCTTGTAGGACCTTGCTATGTGCAAATTGGCTGCCACATTTCCACACAATGCACCACAGAATTTACTTCCAAAAACACTTGTGCCGATTCATGAAAAGGGCTAAATAAATGCCAGTCAGAAGGCTGTGGCTCAAATACCATGGCCGAAACTTGAACACATAATATAGTCTCACATTCCTTTGCAATACTAAGAGTACTGCTCTGGCAGACATTCTGGCTTGTGGATGAAACGCTAAACCACATGTCTGCTATGGGATGGCATGGTGGCACAGTGGTTACCATTGCTGCCTCACAGCACCAGGAACCCGGGTTCAATTCCTGGCTTGGGTCACAGTCTGTGTGGAGTCTGCATGTTCTCCCCATGTCTGCATGGGTTTCTTCCGGGTGCTCTGGTTTCCTCCCACAGTCTGAAAGACGTGCTGGTTAGGTGATTTGACCCAGAGTGTGGCGACTAGAGGAATTTTACAGTAACTTAATTGCAGTGTTAATTAATATAAGCCTTACTTGTGACTGATAAATAAATAAACTTTACTTTAACTCATGCAGTCATAAAAGATTCCATGGCACTATTTTAAGCATCAGATTTATTCTACTGGTGCATTAACCATTTATTCCACAAATATCAGTAAAGCAAAATAGGTTCTCTGGTCTTAATCACATTTTTGCTTTTAGGCCCTTGCTGGCAATTACATTTTGAAAAGGACTTCCTTAACTATAAAGCACGATGTAACATCCCATGTAAACACTATGTAACAGGGTGGCACGGTAGCACAGTGGTTAGCACTGCTGCTCCACAGCGCCAGGGATCCGGGGTCGATTCCCGACTTGGTCACTGTCTGTGTGGAGTTTGCACACATGTCTGCGTGGGTACTCTGGTTTCCTCCCACGTTCTGAAAGACGTGCTGGTTAGGTGCATTGACCCGAATAGGCGCCGGTGACTAGGGGAATTTCATAGTAACTTCATTGCCTTACTTGTGACAAATAAATGAACTATAAACTTTAAACATCCAGAAGTTGTGCCAAATAAACCTGGGTTCTTTTTTTACATTAGTACTATTCTTTATGAACCTCTTTAGTGATTTTTATGTTCTTACTGACCACAGGGATCAAACTTTGTGATCCATTATTACAACAGATACTAAAATATTAATGGATGGCACGAGTTACTTATGGGAATCGGTATGGGTGTGTTATATATACATACATACACACACACATTTATCACTAACTGTGCCTCATTCAAAGATATCTGTAATGTGCACTTTCAAGAAACGGGTGCTCTGTTTCCACGGTGCCTCTTTTTAATTAATCCTGAGGTTTACCTCTGGTGCTGAATGCCTTTGCTCAATTTCTATTTAACAGCATTTAATGGCAATTATCTTTCAGGTGAAATACAGGCACAATTTCAATTTACCCACTCCACTCAGTTTCATTCTCAAGCTCCTCAGATCAGAAAATTGGAAACAAACTGCATTAGTTCGCCATGAAGCAAGCTGACTTAAATGTGATGGACCTGAGGAAAGATCTCAAAGGCAAAAAAACAATGTTTGATGATTTTGAAACTTTAAAAAAATTGGGTGCAAAGAATCATATTCTGTGCTGGTTGGCCTTTAACCTGAGCAAGAGGTGAATAAGAGAGTGTTCAAAAATAAAACTAGCAAATGAAAAAAATATTAGGTATGTACATCAATTAATTTATCTTGTTTCTCAATACGCTCCCTTCCCATGGTAACCACATGCAGTTCTGATCCAAGAATTAAAGAACCTTTAAGATTAGGAATAGGCAGTTCATCTTAACCACTTGTTCACCATATTCCTCAATCATATTCACAATCCAGAATAGATCTAATTGATCCATTTATACCGCTTGCTTTAATGAGCTTCGCAGAAAATTTATTCCATTATTATTCGATCCAAGTAAATAATTTAGTTTTTTTAAACAATAAGGCAGGAGTTAACAACATGTAAAGAAAAACTGGACACTAACATCAGATTTTGATTTTAGTTGTGATGGAGCCAATGATGTTGATGCTGATGTTGCTTTCAGCTCATCTCGCAATTGTGATATTCTTTCTGTCAAGTCTTTAATAGTTTTCATTATTTTAGCCCTCTCCTCTGCTTTCATACTTTTATTCTTTTCCAGTTTGCAAATTAATACCTGAGTTGATGAAAAACAAAAAGAGAAATATCTTTATTGCAAATATTTCTTAATCTAAACTGGATAACATCGGTAGTTACATGCTGTGTCAAATGAGCACTTTTATACATTACACCTGTAAAAAAAAGAATCAGTGTATCAGCTTAACATGACAACAGAGGAGACATGAAAACAGCAGCAAATCTCATACATTGGATAAAATAACAGAAGTTGGATGGGCTGAATAGTCTTTTCATCCATTCTCACATGCACAATTTGGAAGAGGACACACAATCTCCCGAAAATCCTTGGATTTGCTGCTGCCTCCCAAATCCACGCCCATCTTTCCCTGTACTCCATATTTGAATCTTCCCGATTAGATCTGCACCTTCCCGTTGACTAAATTTACATTTAACATCCTCAATGACCTTGACTGCAGTACACTATTCATCTTTAACCTTCCCCACCTCTCACCAGTCTTTGTTCTGACAGATCACAACATTCTACTCAAACTTCATCCCTTGCTACTTCCCTCCTCCAGACTTAGTGCAGCAAACTCTGCATTCCTTCAGCTCTGACAAACCACATTTTCTTCACTTCATCATTGGTGGTGGTGCCTCCAACCACCTTTTAAGACCCTCTTTATAAGTTATGACATTGATTTTTACTCACTCCACCCAATAGTTCCTTCTACAGTTGTCAAATTTTGTATGATTATGCTTCAATGAAATTCCTTGGACTGTTTTTCTACAGTAATTCAAGTTGTTTTTGAATGTGCATTGCAACAACTATGACCACACAAACATCTCAACTGTGGACATGGACAAGACGTATCTCTACTTCACAACCACCTTTCTCAACCCCTTTCACTGTCTCTAAATTAGAACATAGAACATAGAACATTACAGCGCAGAACAGGCCCTTCGGCCCACGATGTTGCACCGACCAGTTAAAAAAAAACTGTGACCCTCCAACCTAAACCAATTTCTTTTCGTCCATGAACCTATCTACGGATCTCTTAAACGCCCCCAAACTAGGCGCATTTACTACTGATGCTGGCAGGGCATTCCAATCCCTCACCACCCTCTGGGTAAAGAACCTACCCCTGACATCGGTTCTATAACTACCCCCCCTCAATTTAAAGCCATGCCCCCTCGTGCTGGATTTCTCCATCAGAGGAAAAAGGCTATCACTATCCACCCTATCTAAACCTCTAATCATCTTATATGTTTCAATAAGATCCCCTCTTAGCCGCCGCCTTTCCAGCGAAAACAATCCCAAATCCCTCAGCCTCTCCTCATAGGATCTCCCCTCCATACCAGGCAACATCCTGGTAAACCTCCTCTGCACCCTCTCCAAAGCCTCCACATCCTTCCTGTAATGTGGGGACCAGAACTGCACACAGTACTCCAAGTGCGGCCGCACCAGAGTTGTGTACAGTTGCAACATAACGCTACGACTCCTAAATTCAATCCCCCTACCAATAAACGCCAAGACACCATGCCTTCTTAACAACCTTATCTACTTGATTCCCAACTTTCAGGGATCTATGCACACATACACCTAGATCCCTCTGCTCCTCCATACTATTCAAAGTCCTCCCGTTAGCCCTATACTCAACACATCTGTTATTCCTACCAAAGTGAATTACCTCACACTTCTCCGCATTAAACTCCATCCGCCACCTCTCGGCCCAACTTTGCAACCTGTCTAAGTCTTCCTGCAAACTACGACACCCTTCCTCACTGTCTACCACACCACCGACTTTGGTGTCATCAGCAAATTTGCTAATCCACCCAACTATACCCTCATCCAGATCATTAATAAATATTACAAACAGCAGTGGCCCCAAAACAGATCCCTGAGGTACACCACTTGTAACCGCACTCCATGATGAATATTTACTATCAACCACCACCCTCTGTTTCCTATCCGCTAGCCAATTCCTGATCCAATTTCCTAGATCACCCCCAATCCCATACATCTGCATTTTCTGCAGAAGCCTACCATGGTGAACCTTATCAAACGCCTTACTAAAATCCATATATACCACGTCCACTGCCTTGCCCCCATCCACCTCCTTGGTCACTTTCTCAAAAAACTCAATAAGGTTAGTAAGGCACGACCTACCTGCCACAAAACCATGCTGACTATCACCTATCAATTCATTACTCTCCAAATAACTATAAATCCTATCCCTTATAATTTTTTCCAACATCTTGCCGACAACAGAAGTGAGACTCACCGGTCTATAATTCCCGGGGAAGTCTCTGTTCCCCTTCTTAAACAATGGGACAACATTCGCTAACCTCCAATCTTCTGGTACTATACCAGAGGCCAACGACGACCTGAAGATCAGAGCCAGAGGCTCTGCAATCACTTCTCTTGCCTCCCAGAGAATCCTTGGATAAATCCCATCCGGACCAGGGGATTTATCTATTTTCAGACCCTCCAGAATATCCTGCACATCCTCCTTATCAACTGTAATACTGTCTATTCTACTCCCCTGCAACCCAGTGTCCTCCTCAGCTATATTCATGTCCCCTTGCGTGAACACCGAAGAGAAATATTGGTTCAATGCTTCACCAATCTCCCCCGGTTCCACACATAACTTCCCTCTGCCATCTATAACTGGCCCTAAACTTGCCCTAACCAACCTTCTGTTCTTGACATACCTATAGAACGCCTTAGGATTCTCTTTAACCCTATCCGCCAAAGTCTTCTCATGTCCCCTTTTAGCCCTTCTAAGCTCGCTCTTCAACTCCCTCTTAGCCAATCTAAAGCTTTCTAGTGCACTACCCGAGTGCTCACGTCTCATCCGAACATAAGCCTCCTTTTTCTTTTTAACCAACAAAGAAACTTTTTTGGTGCACCACGGTTCCCTAGTCCTACCAATTCCTCCTTGCCTGACAGGGACATACCTATCACAGACTCGCAGTAGCTGCTCCTTGAAAAAACTCCACATGTCGGACGTTCCCAGTCCCTGTAATCTCCTAGTCCAACCTATGTTTCCTAATTCTCTCCTAATAGCCTCATAATTACCCTTCCCCCAGCTAAAACCACTGGCCCGAGGTTCATGCCTATCCCTTTCCATCACTAAGGTGAACGTAACCGAATTGTGGTCACTATCACCAAAATGCACACCAACTTCCAAGTCTAGCACCTGGTCTGGCTGCTTGTTCGACATCCAATTTCCTCCAATAAAAAATTATCCTGAGTACCCTCCATGAACTCTGTTCCCTAGCCATCCTTCTCTTAGTTAGCTGTGCGACCGTACCACACTATTTGTAACTTTGTCACATTTGACCACGGGATGAACTTCCAAACACACGTTCATGCCGTCACTCTGACTACCTACTTCCACAAAGGTAAGATCGCTAAACTCTGTCTCAGTTCATCTGCTGCTGAAGCCCTCGTGCATCTAAACTTAACTATCACAACACACATTAGGTTCAGTAAACTTGAAATCGTCCAAAATTATGCTGTACATATCCTAATTCACACCATAGCTGATTTACTAATCCATGCAGTGCTCAAAGACCAACATTTATTCCTGATTAAGCATTGCCTCAATCTTACAAATTCTTATCCAGATTTTCAAATCCTTCTGAATCTTTGTAATCACCTCCAACTCCACAACCCTCTGAGATATCAGCCAATTCTGGCTGCTTGAACAACCCTTAATTTTAATTATCCCATCGTCAGTGAATCGTACCTTCAGCTTTCAAGATCCTAAGTTTTGGAACTCTCCCTTTAAATATCTCTACCTCTTTTCTCCTTTAAGACACTTGATAAAACTTCTCTGACCGAACTTTTGGTCATCTATTCTAATATCTCCTTGTGAGATTTGGCATCCAATTTTGCTTTATAACACCCCTCTAAAGCTCTCTACGATACTTTATTCCTTAAAAGCACGATACAAGTACAATTTTTTGTAGCGAGTTGCAGTTGTATCTATCTACTTTTCTTAATTCTTTTATGTTGTCTTTCATTTTAGAAACAGAGGAATTAGAAGCAGTAGGCGGCCATTTGGCCCTTCGAGCCTGCTCCACCATTCATTTTGATCATGGCTGATCATCAAATTCAATATCCTGATCCCGATCTCCCCCCCCCCCCTCCCCCCAAATATCCCTTTAGTCCCTAGAGCTATATCTAATTTCTTCTTGAAATCACACAGCGTTTTGGCCTCAACTACATTCTGTGGTAGCGAATTCCACACATTCACCACCCTCTGGGTGAAGAAATTTTTCCTCACCCCAGTCCTAAAAGGTTTACCCCTTATCTTCAAATCATGACCCCTAGTTCTGGATTCCCCCACCATTGGGAACATTTTTTCTGAATCTACCCTGTTAGAATTTTGTAAGTTTCTACGAGATCCCCTCCCACTCTTTTAAACTCCAGTGAATATAATCCTAACCGACTTAGTCTCACCTCATATAACAGACCTGCCATCTCAGGGATCAGCCTGGTAAAGCTTCGCTGTACTCCCTCTATAGCAAGGACACATTGGGGCAAAAGTGTTTAAAGGAAGATAGCCAAAAATATTTTCACTGTTAGGGACCCAGTTAATATCAAGGGTTTGCCTGGAAAGCTAAATAAGTGAGTGTACAGGAAAAAGCATCAGAGGTTTGGCTGTAAAGCCATCAATGTCAGACTGTCTTTTCAAACAATGTTCTTACCTTCTGGCACTCAATTTGTTTTTCCAACATCTCTTGTTTCTTTTTCCTCATATCTTGCTGCAGCTTTATAGCTTCCTAAAAAACAAAAAAATAAATTAAATAAACAATTCTCAAGGTCATATTTCAAATATAACCATCTGCATTGTGCAACAAGAGCAATAACATTTAATAAATTATAAAAGAAAATCACTAAAACATAAAATTTCAATTATTTATGAAGGTATGTTTTTCTTCATTCTTTCATGTCTGGGTTGCTAGCAAGGCCTCCAACTGTTGCCCATCCCTAATTGCCCTTGAACTGAGTGGCTCCCTACGCCATTGCAGAGAGCAGTTAAGAGTCAACACATTGCAGTTGATGCAGCATCACATGTAGGCTTGAACAGGTGAGGATGGCAGATTCCCTTCCCGAAAAAGACATTAGTGAACCCAAATGGGCTTTTAAAACAATGATAGTTGCCCTGACCACCTTTGCTGAGATTATAAAGCTGTAATTCCAGATTTACTAATTCAATTTAAATTTCATCAGTTCTCTAGAGCATTAGCCAAGGTCTCTGGGTTACTAAGTCCAGGAACATTGCCATTATGTCACCATCTCCACTATGCAAAAGAGCATACTCTCAATGAGACTGTCCAGAAAACTTACAAGCAACAATCACAAGTGCATTTGTTATATTTAGTTTGATTCTCTGGCCTCCCTGCAGCATCTTTGTTTCTGGTCCCAAAATGGTATTTCCCAATGATTCCTCACCATATTGCTGGGAAACCCTGAGCAATGGTGCGCCATTGGCTGGACCAGAAGTTCTGACCATTGTGCCTATGCTGTAACTTTAATATTTTTTCCTACCAAACATGAAAGGCAGAAAATATCTGCACAGCTCCAGAACCACATTATGGAGATTCTATTCAACTAGTAACAATGTACTATTATTTTAACTGAATAATTAACTCTAATATTATGTTCTCTTCTTCCCCCTTTACGTCACTTTCCAGGTTTTTTCAGGCAATTCGAAAACTTTAGTTTTCCAAAGATCCAAGAATAGCATTTTATTCCTATGCCAAGGCAGACAGAGAAATTGATAAATGCATTTTGGTAGATTGAACCAGGGCAGGACTTACTCAGTTGATGGTAGGGCGTTGGGGAGAGTTACAAAACAAAGAGATCTAGGGGTACATGTTCATAGCTCCTTGAAAGTGGAGTCACAGGTGGACAGTGATGAAGAAGGCATTCAGCATGCTTGGTTTCATTGATCAGAACATAGAATACAGGAGCTGGGACATCTTGAAGTTGTAAAGACATTGGTAAGGCCACACTTGGAATACTGTGTACAGTTCTGGTCACCCTATTATAGAAAGGATATTATTAAACAAGAAAGAGTGCAAAAAAGAGATACTAGGATGCTACCTGGACTTGATGGTTTGAGTTATAAGGGGAGGCTGGATAGACTAGGACATTTTTCTCCGGAGCGTAGAAGGCTTCGGGGTGATCTTATAGCGGTCTATAAAATAATGAGGCTAGATAGTCAATACCTTTTCCCAAAGGTAGGGGAGTCTAAAACTGGAGGGCATAGGTTTAAGGTGGGTGGGGAAGAGGAACAAAAGGATCCAGAGGGGCAATTTGTTCATCTCAGAGGGTGGTGAGAGATAGTAGTAGGGGCGGGTACAATTTTGTCTTTTAAAAAGCATTTAGAAGTTAGATGGGTATAGAGGGATATGGGCCAAATGCGGGCAATTGGGACTAGCTTCGGGGTTTTAAAAAAAAGGGCGGCATGGACAAGTTGGGCCGAAGGTCCTGTTTCCATGCTGTAAATATGACTTTATGACTCTATGATTACATATATATTGCCACCAGCTTTCCTGTTCTCATCGGCTTTAGAAAAATTCTTCTCCAGCCACGTCTTTGTTACCCCTTCCACAAAAATTCTCTCCTTTCTATCCCGGTTTCCATAGAAACCCTACAGTGCAGAAAGAGACCATTCGGCCCATCGAGTCTGCACCAACAACAATCCCACCCAGGCCCTATCCCCATATCCCTACATATTTACCTGCTAATCCCTCTAACCCTCATATTTACCCACTAATCCCTCTAATCTACGCATCCCGGGACACTAAGGGGCAATTTAGCTTGGCCAGTCAACCTAATCCGCACATCTCTGGACTGTGGGAGGAAACTGGAGCACCCGGGGGAAACCCACGCAGACACGGGGAGAAAGTGCAAACTCCGCACAGTGACCCGAGCCGGGAATCGAACCCAGGTCCCTGGAGCTGTGAAGCAGCAGTGCTAACCACTATGCTACTGTGCCGCTCCTTCTTCGATGTACTAAATCAGTGACATTTTGTTGTACTTGTTATTTTAAAGTTTATTTATTAGTGTCACAAGTCAACTTACATTAACACTGCAATGAAGTTACTGTGAAAATCCCCTAGTTGCCAAACACTGACACCTGTTCGTGTACACGGAGGGAAAATCTAGCATGGCCAATGCACCTAACCAGCATATCTTTTGGACCGTGGGAGGAAACCGGAGCACCTGGAGGAAACCCACGCAGACACCGAGAAAACGTGCAGACTCCACACAGACCGTGACCCAAGTTGGAAATTAAATCCAGATCCCTAAGCTCTGTGAGGCAGCAGTGCCACCGTGCTACTTGAGCCCAAGGGAAATGCTTGCTACTATTATTGATGTATCTAAGGTATGATGTGGAGATGCCGGCGTTGGACTGGGGTAAACACAGTAAGAAGTTTAACAACACCAGGTTAAATTCCAACAGGTTTATTTGATAGCAAAAGCCACACAAGCTTTCGGAGCTCTAAGCCCCTTCTTCAGGTGAGTGGGAATTCTGTTCACAAACAGAGCTTATAAAGACACAAACTTAATTTACATGAATAATGGTTGGAATGCGAATACTTACAACTAATCAAGTCTTTAAGGAACAAAACAATGTGAGTGGAGAGAGCATCAAGACAGGCTAAAAAGATGTGTATTGTCTCCAGACAAGACAGCCAGTGAAATTCTGCAGGTCTAGGCAACTGTGGGGGTTACAAATAATGTGACATGAACCCAATATCCCGGTTGAGGCCGTCCTCGTGTGTGCGGAACTTGGCTATCAGTTTCTGCTCAGCGACTCTGCGCTGTCGTGTGTCGCGAACGCTGCCTTGGAGAACGCTTACCCGAATATCAGAGGCCGAATGCCCGTGACCGCTGAAGTGCTCCCCAACAGGAAGACAAACTCCTCAGAAGACAAACACGGGACACAGTGGACAGAGTACCCTTCGTTGTCCAGTACTTCCCCGGAGCGGAGAAGCTACGGCATCTCCTCCGGAGCCTTCAACATGTCATTGATGAAGACGAACATCTCGCCAAGGCCATCCCCACACCCCCACCTCTTGCCTTCAAACAACCGCACAACCTCAAACAGACCATTGTCCGCAGCAAACTACCCAGCCTTCAGGAGAACAGTGACCATGACACAACACAACCCTGCCACAGCAACCTCTGCAAGACGTGCCGGATCATCGACACAGATGCCATCATCTCACGTGAGAACACCATCCACCAGGTACACGGTACATACTCTTGCAATTCGGCCAACGTTGTCTACCTGATACGCTGCAAGAAAGGATGTCCCGAGGCATGGTACATTGGGGAAACTATGCAGAGGCTGCGACAACGGATGAATGAACACCGCTCGACAATCACCAGGCAAGACTGTTCTCTTCCTGTTGGGGAGCACTTCAGCGGTCACGGGCATTCGGCCTCTGATATTCGGGTAAGCGTTCTCCAAGGCGGCCATCGTGACACATGACAGCGCAGAGTCGCTGAGCAGAAACTGATAGCCAAGTTCCGCACACACGAGGACGGCCTCAACCGGGATATTGGGTTCATGTCACATTATTTGTAACCCCCACAGTTGCCTAGACCTGCAGAGTTTCACTGGCTGTCTTGTCTGGAGACAATACACATCTTTTTAGCCTGTCTTGATGCTCTCTCCACTCACATTGTTTTGTTCCTTAAAGACTTGATTAGTTGTAAGTATTCGCATTCCAACCATTATTCATGTAAATTGAGTTTGTGTCTTTATGAGCTCTGTTTGTGAACAGAATTCCCACTCACCTGAAGAAGGGGCTTAGAGCTCCGAAAGCTTGTGTGGCTTTTGCTACCAAATAAACCTGTTGGACTTTAACCTGGTGTTGTTAAACTTCTGACTGTATCTAAGGTACACAGATATTGGTGGGTACTGTAAGTTTCAGGGCAATCCTCCATATTTTAAAAGGACTCGGAAGAAACCTGACAGTTTAAAAGTGGCCAACTCTGGCTGCTGGCTGATGGAAACCTCCCAGAAGGCTTGGCAGGACAAACATAACCTGCCTGTGGACTGTGCTAAGAAAAAGGTGTGAGCCCCCTGAATATGCAAGTGGCCAGAAAGGCAGACACACCAGTGATCTAATCATCAGAAGGACAAAGGACAGTAAACAGACCAGCAGGGAGTCAATGGCCACAGAAATCGGCCCATCCACAGAAGACAAGAAGACCCATCCCACTAATGGGATACCGTTCAGGAAGCTCTGGAGGAGCATTAAGCAGACATTGAAATAATGACCCACGGGGGGTCAAGGCAGTTCCAGTCTTTGTGTTTGGACTTGACTCAATTAAACTGCGACTGCCGGTGATCGAAAGCCCCTTTGTCCTTGAAAATCACCTACGGGGACAGGGAAGTTGGTTGTTAAATTAGGCTGAAGTTAAGATCAAGAGAGGCAAACAAGTGAGAGAAGACAGGCAAGCAAGAGAGAAGCAGACAAGCAGGACCAAGCTCTCTTCCAGGCTGACAAGCAAGAGAGTCAGACAAGCAGGACCGAGCTCTCTTCCAGAATCGCAAGCTGAGAGGCAGACAAGCAAGGAGCTCTCTTCCAGAATTGCAAGCTGATGTGCAGAGGTGAAGTCCAACAGCAGCCCAGTTTCGACCCTGCACTAAGATATTCGAGCCCACCACAAAGGAACCCCTTTTAGAATTGAGAGTATCCCAGCCAACCTTGTGAAGCTTCTGAGGATAGGATAGAGGTTGAGGCAAGCGGAGGGGTGATGTATTGTAAGTTTAAAGTTCAGTAATCTTGTTTTGAACTGTGTAAAGTAAGATTTTACTTTGTACCCGTTAGCATTTCTCCCATAGTGATAGTATAAAGTATAAGTTTTATTCATGTGTGGTGGGGTATTGGAGAGGTTGATTCTATTGTTAAATAAATCACTAAGTTTTGAAACTCGTTTGGAGTCAGTCTTGCCTTTATTCTCTCATCAGCGCACTCTGGCGAGGTCACAGTTTCAATATCCCGTACCATAAATCCGGAGTCGAGAACCGAGGGTGATCTGAGCGATCCGAACCCGCTCACTCAAGGGAGACTGCTGGTCAGGAGATAAAAAGGACAGAGTCTCTCTGTTCTCTCTCTTGGAGGCCTACTCGAGTGGAGTGGGTGCAGGGTGGCCATTGTCCCACCGACAAGGGAGAGAACCACTCAGGCCTTGGTGGTTTTGGGATGGCTGTGTGATATAAGTATCACGTTACCGGTCAGGTATAAACGGTGAGCCTGGTTCAGCGCTCTCTCCTGCGGAGTTGCCCCTGTGCAGCATTCCCTGGCCTTTGAAATTTCAAGGCCTGTAAGAGAGAGACACTCGCAGCTAATGGCAGACCCCCAAATACCGGCTTGTAAGTGGAGTAAAGAGAAAGATCCCGTTACAGTACAAAAGAGTGCTGTTAGGATTTGGCCAAAATTAAGCTTGAAAAAACTTGTCTCATCTAGTTTGTGTTGGTCAAGGGGTCAAATGGAGAGGTGGAGCTGGGTGCCGTCAGTAAACTTATGCAGCCCACATGCCGCTGACGATATTACCAATGGAAGGGTTATAATTCATGAGGTGGAGAAGTCGAAGGAGAAGTCCATATGAATGGACAATGTAGGTCTTATATCATAAAGGGGACAAAATATTCAAATGATGCTCCAACTCACATCAATCCAAATAATTAACATCTCCTTCAATATCCAGAGTTAGAATTAGACCATTTTTCCTATTTTAATTTATTGTAATTAAGCAACAGCAACAAAATGACTACCATTTTAACATTGTGTTCTATAAAAAGAGTTGCCATTTGTCTTGTGTTTAAAAACTAAACATTTTTCTTTATATGTAGCCAGTCTGTTCAATGTAATTTATTAATAATAAATGACCTTTAACATTGTTTGTTTTTGTAATCCTTCAAAACAATTCAGAGAGACTTCTTTTCTTCACTCTTGGAATGAGGGCATTACTGCAAGACCAGCAATTATTGCCCAGTACTAATTAATTGCCCAAGAAGATGGTGATGAGCCATGTTCTTGAACCACTGCAGTTTGGGTGATGAAGATACAATACTGTTAGGGAGAAAGTTCCAGTATTTTGACCCAATAATGAGGAAGGAACCCAATATATGGTGTGATTTGGAGGACAATTTGCAGGTGGGGTTGTTTCCATGGGCCTGCTACCCTTGTTCTTCTAGGCGTTAAAAAGTCATGGGTTTGCAAGGTGCTGTCAAAAAGCCCTGGTGAATTGCTGCAGTGCAAATTGCAGATGGTACAAACTGCTAGTACTATGTGTCAATCGCGAATGTCTCATTGTCAGGATCGACAAAGGAGTGGTGATGGAGGAATCTTGAATGTGGGCATAAAGATATGATTGACTGTGTCAAGCTATTGGCTGACTGGCGTGTGATATAACTTTGCCATTTTTGGCGCAGGTCCCTAGATGTACTGAGGAATTCTTTGCCGTCAGTAGGCTGTTGCGTCTGATGCTGAAGGCAATGCAGGGCAGCCCTGATTTTAGTCTCAAATGACTTTCTTACAGGCGGCGTGATGTCATTTAAGAATTGACCACACGGCTGAAGGTATGGAGTCACATAATCCAGGTCGGTGAAAGAATGCAGATTTTGTTCCCTAATGACATTAGTGAACTGGATGAGATTTTTAGTAGGTAATGGTAATTTCATGATCATGATTATTGATACTGGAATTTTTATTTCAGTTTTACTTAATTAACTGACTTTAAATTCCCAGTTGATAAGATATAATTTGACCTAATTATCTTCACAAGACGAGTTGAAGACTCTGGGTTGTTAGTCCAGTAACATATCTCTCTACTAGTGCACTCTGTTACTGCTCTTAAATTTTCCAACATTAGTATGAACAACCCATCTGCTCAAAATTAGAATTTAAATCAAGTGCTCAAGAACTCAGTCTAAAATGAGAGAAATTCATGGAGTGAACAATAGATTTCTAGACATTAAAGACATCAAGTGATAGTGCAGGAAAGTGGTGTTGAGGTAGAAGATCAGCCATGATCTAGTTGAACAGCATAACAGACTCAAGAGGCCTAATGGTCTACTCCTGCTCCTATTTCTTCTGTTCCCAAGTACCTAAATTTAATGTAAGAGTGAAATGAAGTGTACACAGGATGTACAAAAGACCACAAAGGAAACCGTGGCAATAATAGCTAGAGTACCTGTTTTTTCTTGAGAGCTTCTTTTGCTTCAATTGCTTTACTGGATGCAACACAAGATTTATGGTTCGCCTTTGTGACTGCAGAACTATATCCTGCCTTTACCAGGCTTGTGGAGGTAGGAGGCCCCTAGGGGAAATAAAGGTAGCACAATAACTTAATTGCATTGCAACTGCAATGGAATGTTAACTAGTGTGCGCAATTTTGACTGCAGAACCAAGTTGCAGGAATAAATATCTAATCATAATACTCAGGTAACACTGGTTAACTTCCAATGGCACAATTTTGTTAGTCATGTACTTCAGAATGATCAGTCTAGTCTGGGCTTCAAATAAGTAATGGTGAGGTATATCTACGTTACCATTTAATAACCACTATTCCTTGCAGATGACAGAGAATTGTCATTTCCTTGCAGTTTCTAATATAATCTTCGACACGAGATAAAATATTTTTTCCTGAATTATATACTTTAGTTTTACTTACCTTGGGTCTACATCCCCGGTTCTGCAATTCCGTATACAGCCAAAAACATATTTTTATCCAACTAACCAAGCTATTTGCAAACCAATTAAAATTTGATCACCTCTTTATCTCTTTTCTCAAGGGAAAAATTCCGAAGTACACATTCTTTAGTCATGCATTCTTGTGTGTTGACATGAACATTACATTCCTGTGTTGAATCTTCTGTCATATCATGACACCCATTTTGAAGGGAAAATAAATATGGGTATTTATCATTTTACAGTTAAGGACTGAGGCGAGGAGAAATCTCTTCACCTAGAGAGTGGTGAATCTGTGGCATTCACTACCACAGAAAGTAGTTGAGGCCAAAAGGTTGAGAGATTACAAGAATAAATTCGATGTAGCTCTTGGGGCTGAAGGGAAATGGGGGAGTGGGGGGAGAGGGAGCAGGATCAGGATATTGCATTTGATGATCAGCCATGATCAAAATGAATGGCAGAGCAGGCTCAAAGGGCCAAATTGACTACTCCTGCTTCTATTTTCTATGTTCCTACGACCCTTTGCTGTGCAATCTGATATCTTGTTGTCTTTCTCTTTAAAACTTGCTGGTTTATGGTGTTACTGATCTTCCATCTCTTTCCACTTTCAATGTACTCATGAAAAGTACAAATTTTTTGCTACCTTTGGTCAAATCTTATTTACACAGTTGCATTTTTTCTCTTTATTCTTTCATGGGACGTGACAAAAGTGGATCCATCACTTTGCTATCTACAATTTCAAAACGTCCAATTTACTTCCACTGCTTTGGTGTAATCTGCAAACTTGGGCATCTTAAACAGAATCCAGTAACCAATATTTATAAAACCAAGTTAGCACAAACTCCAATCTCGCATAGCTCTCAAGGCATACAATGGAGCAATTCATGTTACGCCGACTAGGGGGGGGCGGGGGGTCATGTTACGCTGACTAGGGTCGGGGGGGAAGCTCACAACATCTTGTATTCGTAGAATTTACTTCATGTGTTACTTTTGCCTTTACCAACTTGGGTCTTCTTTATTGCAAATATTGAGAGCATCCTTTCAGCTGCCTTTATTATTTCTCACACTTGCCCCCCACCCACCCTTGTCGACCAAGCCAAATCCTTCAACTAAACTTCACTCTTGCCGCAGCCTTAAAACCACATTGCTCTTTACCGTCTCTTTTGCCTCTTCATGCTCTCTGAGCTCATCTTGTCCACAGGACCTATCTTCTACTCTCAAGTGCTGATTACCCAACTTCTCTTTCAGGCCTCTATTGTAGGTATTGTAAACATGTCCCTCTCAATTTCAACATAATCATTGCCATGGGTTCCTCAAAAGAAATCCATCAATTCTGTTCTTGAAAATTACTGCCATATCCTCAACCTCTTTCCTGTCCCAATTTCTTGATACTGTTGTCACTTTGCAACTCCATGCCCATCTTTTCTGCAACTCAATTTTTAAAACTCTTCAATTTCTGACCCTGACATAACTTTGAAGCAGACCTAAATTAAGTCATAAATAATATTCTTGTGAATGAGATGTGCTTGCATTATTTCTATATCCTTTCTGTCGACTCTTCATCCATTTTCATTTCACTGAAATCATCGATGCTTGCCTCCATGTCAATTACAGCCAGAGAATCTCCGTTACCATTTAATAACCACTACTCCTTGCAGATGACAGAGAATCTCCAGCAATGGCTTCCTTCTAGCCTTCACATTAATATCTTTATCATCACCACAGACCAATCCTTGGCTTCCTCCCTTTCATCCACATGTAGCATAAAAACAAGAAAAATAGATCAGCTTCCATATCTATAATGAGGCCAAGCTCAACCACTCCACCTTTTTGTCCACTTCTGTACGGCTTTTAAGATGTTAGAGTGCTTGTCCAAAATCTAGTCCTGGTTGAGTCACAATTAACAATAAAACATCAGGGACGCTGAAGCTATCACTGCCGGTTACCGTCAAAAATTTCATACACTCACTTCAGGCTCCATCCTCTTCCGTGGCCATCATCCGACTGAACTGGTTTGAAATTTCAGTATCATATTCAATCTTTAGTTGAATTTCCAACTCTTACATCACGCCTACTGCTAAAATTCTGTCGCCTACATCCTACCCAGCATTATCCCTTCACCTACATTACTTTCCTGACTTGCACTAGTTTCCAGTGCACGAAACCTCAAATTTAAACTTTTCACACACTTGCTTAAATCCCTTCAAGACCAAGCTGCTCTCTATCATTGCTACATTAAAAAGTGTTAAATAAATGCAAATTGTTTTTGTGAATCAAAACATAAAAGTAGAATATTCATTACCTGTGAAGCTTCTCCACTAGCTCCAAACTGGCTTGAACTGGTTTGTGTCCCATCAGGCTGACTTCCACTCAATGACCCAAGTCGTTGCTTTACTGATGTATTTGTTAGTACAAAAGACCCTGGGTTTTGGTTTCGATTTAATATCTGAAACATAGATAAAAGATTTATGATTGTGGGAGTTATTATTCAACACATGACTTTTTTATTCACATTTATTTTTTAGGATTTTATAACCTTTGTTTGTATATTCTGAACAGGATCCTTGGCCCTATGGAAACTTGGATTCAAAACTAGGTCAGATGAGATGAAAATGACCTCTTAGGTTTGATTTATTAAGGCACAGATGGAGGCCATTCAGCTGATCGGGCCCATGCTGGTTATAGGGTCCAAAGACTTAAAAAGTAATTAAAAGGAACAAGGTACTTAAAAGGAATTATTGTATAACTTATTCTTTGCAATGTTATAAGCATAAGGTTTAACAACATATACAAATTAATTAATTAGACTGATTATAGAAGGAAACACGACTACTTAAAAACAGGAATAACACATATAGCACTAGTGAAATCACCAGTTGCTAATGTTTAGCAGAAACTAAATTTTCAATTTCCCACTTACTCTTATTGTCAGTCCTGCGGGATATCACTCAAAATCCAGTTTTGCAGCCTTTATTTCAGAGGCAAAGAAAGAAGAGGGAAGTAAAAGAAAATAAAGGATAGAAAAAGGAAAGAAGAAAGAAAAGGAAAAGAAAGAAATTGAAATGCATGAGCACAGGCAGTAAAAGTGAAGCAGGAGAAAGAGAAACCAAAGTGATGGAGGAGGTGGCAGAGGTATTTGGTATTATCAATATCCTAATGGGGGAAGGGGGTTGGGGGTGTCTGTGGCAGGCCCTTTTCTTCATCAGTGATTGTACCTACAACTTTTTCAGCCTTTCATTGTATTAAATCATAGAATCATAGAAACCCTACAGTGCAGAAGGAGGCCATTCGGCCCATCGAGTCTGCACCGACCACAATCCCACCCAGGCCCTACCCCCACATATTTTACCCGCTAATCCCTCTAACCTACGCATCTCAGGGGCAATTTTAACCTGGCCAATCAACCTAACCCGCACATCTTTGGACTGTGGGAGGAAACCGGAGCACCCGGAGGAAACCCACGCAAACACGAGGAGAATGTGCAAACTCCACACAGACAGTGACCCGAGCCGGGAATCGAACCCGGGACCCTGGAGCTGTGAAGCAGCAGTGCTAACCACTGTGCTACCGTGCCGCCCTACTTTGTGTAACTATTTAATGCAAAAAGCCATACTTTGTGTAACTATTTAATGCAAAAAGGTTGCAAAGCACTAAAACATTCTTTCATCCATCATAAAATATAGTCACTTTCCTTTTATTTTAAGGTGAGGCAACATAATTTGCAACACACCTGACTTCAGAGGGAAAGCACTAATTTGTTTTGTCAACAGACTATAACAAGCGTCATGTAGAAAAAACACCAACGAAAAAAGGCACTTCGTCAATAGTTTATTCAAGGCTGAAATTCATTGGAGCAATTATGGATGTGAAGTTATATCGTGTTGCTTTATAGTAAACAGAACAAACATGCTAAACTATTGCCACAATGGCCCCTCATTTTAATGAAAATGCAGAATAGATTAAAATCATGATTGCTGGAAACTGAGTACGTTTGGGATTTGATCTGAACCCTCTATATGGAGGCATACAAAAAAATGGACTGTCTATTTAAACAGATTCACTTTTAACTGGATTGGTATTTAGTATAAAATTACTCATGCAAATTTAATTAACTATCAGTACATTTGGAGTCCACTCACGTACTTCATTTTTTGTAATGGGATCTACGCTCTTATCTGATTCCCTTAAGGTGTCATTGGGTTAGATAAAGTGAGTACTAGTTTTTGTTTCCAGATAGTTGAAAAATCTTTATGTTGAATATAGGATATGCATCAGTTTGATTATTGAAGTGTTAAAAGTGCAGTAAAATAGTAAAACAGTACCTTATGAACAGTGCTGTGCTGTGACACTGCTAACTGTTGTGTCTGTACTTGCTGATGCTGTTGTTGATGTTGAACTCCATTGTTCTCTCTGTGCCAGTATACCCTAATAAATCTGTTGTTCAATACTGCTGCAGTGCTGGAAATGGCCCGTTTTGCCTCCTCGTTATGCGAGTATTGAATGAGAGCTGCTTCTGGATCACCACCAAAGGCAACCTGTGGGATTAAGTGGAAGGAGGGGAGTGGGTGGAAACAATACATTGAATGCAATGTTGGCACATTCATTTGACAAAATAATAGCTTCAGGTTCTATTTGTGCCTGCCATTGGAAATGGTGTTCAGCTGATCCAAGCAGGACTCCTTTGTTTCATCATTAAAATTACAGTTGGCACATAATGTTAGCTAAAATGTCTTAAGAATATTGCATTAATCATAAAAGTGTGGTTATTTATTTCCATGGTAAAAGTGTCATCCTAGTAAATGATTTAACTTGTCCATTTTGTTACAGTGCAATGGTTATTGATTCAAGTGTTAAGCCAACGAGAGTGTTTGTGCTGGAGGCCAAAATATATATGGATGTAACACTGATATTCCAACAACCACACGTTTGATCCTTGACATGCTACTCAATTTTGGAGGCAGTTTTCTCAAACATGTTTTGAAACCATCAAGGAAACAGGCCATATTAGGTTTAGTGATGAGTAATAACTAGAATTAGTTATCAAATGGTAAGGGCACATCTTGAATGGTCACTTTTACATGTTTGCAAGTTGATATTGGATTTGAGAAGAAGAAAAACAAAAGTTTTAAATCTAATTTTCAGGAGGCTAAGAAACAAATTAATCCAGTTTCCATCTTAGCCTGCACCAGGTCCAGCTCATTCATCACTCATTCTTCCTAACCAATAATGGTCCCCAGTACCTCAAATTCAGAATCTCATGCTAAAAAACACTCAAGATCTCCCATCTCCTCATCTACGTGCCTTGCTACAGTCCTGCAAAAATCGCCATCAAACTTACCATTCCTCGGACTCTGACCTTTTGTGAAACCCTCCCTTCCTTCAAATACCATTCTTAGGCATGTCTTCCACGCTGAGCTCGTGGGTTTGGTGTTTCTTCTCAACTGTTTCATTTTCTGCATTTCTTTCCTCCTTTAACAACCTCCTTAACACCTCCCTTTTTAATCAAGATTTTGAATTCCTCCTAAAATCTTGCTCTTTGTTTTAGTGCCATTTTTATCTGATTATACATCTACAAGGTCCTTTCCTATATTAAATGCACAATATATATAAAACTTATTTTTAAAACTACCTTATCAAAACCGGTGATAATCGTGTGGACCTCTAACAATCTCCTCTGCGCCAAGCAGAATAACCCTTGCTAACAGTCACCATTCCTGGAACCATTCTAGTAAATCAAAAGGATCATTGTAAACTGGATGGGAATTTGTCTGATATTTATGACACCTCCTCATTCCTCCAGTGAACTTAGATACTGTTTCACAAAGAATTTAAATACTAAATATACTCTCTTGTGGTTAACTAGTACATTGCCTTTTCACCTCTAAAGTCAGCTTCCAAATCCAACCTAATACCTCTCACTACTTGATACAAGTCAAACAGATTTTGGTGCACCGATCACTGATTTGCAATATTCAGGGAGGGTAGGATAGCGTGCATGGAAAGTAGGAAGTTCACTTTGAAAGTTTGTAGTTAAACAATATCAATGGGATTGAGTAACAGATACAGTTTTACAAACAGCAAACTAATCAAAAATAAAAAGCTTCATGTGTCTCAACCTTGTATTCTCAGCACCCTCCTTTATAGAACCATAGAAAATTACAGCTTAGAAACAGGCCTTTTGGCCCTTCTTGTCTGTACTGAACCATTTTTTGCCTAGTGCCACTGACCTGCACTTGGACCATATCCCTCCACACACCTCTCATCCATGAACCCGTCCAAGTTTTTCTTAAATGTTAAAAGTGACCCCGCATTTACCACTTTATCCGGCAGCTCATTCCACACTCCCACCACTCTCTGCGTGAAGAAGCCCCCCCTAATATTCCCTTTAAACTTTTCTCCTTTCACCCTTAACCCATGCCCTCTGGTTTTTTCTCCCCTAGCCTCAGCGGAAAAAGCCTGCTTGCATTCACTCTATCTATACCCATCAAAATCTTATACACCTCTATCAAATCTCCCCTCAATCTTCTACGCTCCAGGGAATAAAGTCCCAACCTATTCAATCTCTCTCTGTAACTCAGCTTCTCAAGTCCTGGCAACATCCTTGTGAACCTTCTCTGCATTCTTTCAACCTTATTTACATCCTTCCTGTAACTAGGTGACCAAAACTGTACACAATACTCCAAATTCGGCCTCACCAATGCCTTATATAACCTTGATGTGGAGATGCCGGCGTTGGACTGGGGTAAACACAGTAAGAAGTTTAACAACACCAGGTTAAAGTCCAACAGGTTTATTTGGTAGCTTTTGGTGTGGCTTTTGCTACCAAATAAACCTGTTGGACTTTAACCTGGTGTTGCTAAACTTCTTATTATATAACCTTACCATAACACTCCAACTTTTATACTCGATACTCCGATTTATAAAGGCCAATGTACCAAAGGCACTCTTTACGACCCTATCCACCTGTGACGTCACTTTTAGGGAATTCTGTACCTGTTTTCCCAGATCCCTCTGTTCAACTGCACTCTTCAGAGTCCTACCATTTACCCTGTATGTTCTACTTTGGTTTGTCCTTCCAAAGTGCAATATCTCACACTTGTCTGCGTTAAATTCCATTTGCCATTTTTCAGCCCATTTTTCTAGTTGGTCCAAATCCCTCTGCAAGCTTTGAAAACCTTCCTCACTGTCCACTACACCTCCAATCTTTGTATCATCAGCAAACTTGCTGATCCAATTTACCACATTATCATCCAGATCATTGATATAGATGACAAACAACAATGGACCCAACACCGATCCCTGCAGCACACCACTAGTCACAGGCCTCCACTCAGAGAAGCAATCCTCCACAACCACTCTCTGGCTTCTTCCATTGAGCCAGTGTCTAATCCAATTTACTACCTCCCCATGTATACCTAGCGACTGAACCTTCCTAACTAACCTCCCATGAGGGACCTTGTCAAAGGCCTTGCTGAAATCCAGGTAGACAACATCCACCGCCTTCCCTTCATCCACTTTCCTGGTAACCTCCTCGAAAAACTCGAATAGATTGGTCAAACATGACCTACCACGCACAAAGCCATGTTGACTCTCCCTAATAAGTCCCTGTCTATCCAAATATTTGTAGATCCTATCCCTTATCACACCTTCCAATAACTTGCCCACCACCGACGTCAAACTTACTGGCCTATAATTTCCCGGATTTCTTTTGGAACCTTTTTTAAACAACGGAACAACATGAGCCACCCTCCAATCATCTGGCATCTCCTCCATGAATACTGACATTTTAAATATGTCTGCCAGGGCCCCTGCAAGTTCAACACTAGCTTCCCTCAAGGTCCGTGGGAATACCCTGTCCGGGGTATTATAGTAGCAAGGAATGGACAACTTATGCAAGCTAAGAAAAGCCGTTGAACAACTTCCAACTCTACTGCCTCAGATGAATGTTGGGCATCTCCTGGCAAGACAGAGGGCAAAATATGGAAGTCTAGCAAATTTGTAGGGACTCCCAGCAGGCTTGCTTTCAATGAGTCAGTGGCAACTCCATTGGCTGGGTTGGGTGAGCTGCATGTCCAAAGGCATGTTTTAATGGTGCACATGCAAATGGCATGAAAGCACATGTGCAATACAAAGATTTGCGAGTGAGACTTCAAGTTGACCAGGATCAGAGTCGACCCACGGAATGTCCTCGCTGCTGGCTGGAGTGCTTGGGAATCAGCAGTCAGGAAGGGCATGGCAAAAGCAGAGAAACAAAAATGGCAGGGAAGAGCTCGCCGTAGGAAAAGCATCAGTCGACCTTGGGTCAATGCTGTTCATGTGTGCCAGCTGTGGAAGAGACTGCAACTCATGAATTGGCTTCTGCAGATGTTCAATATGGGAGTGACATACAGTGCCATCATCTCCCATGACAGACAGTTGCCATATTTTGCACATAGGTCAGGCTTTGTGCTGATTTTTTGTAGTTGGTGTTTCAATTAGCAGCATTAAAGCCTTTCTCTTTGATGTACAGAATTTCATCTGAAAGCAGGTGAATTGTTGAACAGTAATATCTAATATCATTGCTCCTTTACAAATAAGAGGTATTGCTCCATTTTATCACGCCTTGAGGAAAAAAAGAATTTTAATTCCTTATAAAAACGATGTCAGTCTCCTTACCTGAATGTTGACAATAGTACCAAATTTGCTGAAATGCTCATTGAGTTGGGTAATGGTGTTCATTTCCCTTGGGATTTTGCGGACCTCTAGCTTTGTGTTATCGTAGGTGTGTTGAGGCTTCTTCTGAAACCCTTGCTTGTTTTGATGGTTAAAGTTTAGCCTGCTGATTTAAAGTAAAGTGCAACATTTACATAATGGCATCCAGGTCGCAAGCATTTCACAGTTTGGATAAGAATTTGCCCTCAACACTGGGCTGAAGTTAAAAATTGTGTCAAAGCTAAATTCTACACCAAATTTATGTTTTGGAGAAGTGAATGAAATCTGAAATTGGTGCATTCAAGTAACTGCTACTACAATATCCAACTCCCATTAATCTGATGTTGTGAAATATTAATTAGTCATTTTTTTAATGCTTAAATGAACAGATGTACATAAATATATAATTTCCTCCCCCAAAAATTCCAAACATGTAACCGTACATTGGCACACCTGCACTGCATATCAAAGGAGCTAAGTTTGAACCCCAAAAAAGCCTCCTATCTCAGCAGTCATGGGAACATGCAAAGACCAGGCTTGTAATCAAAATTCTGACCAATATTTCACATGTCATGTTCTGTTTGTTGCCCTTTTGACTTGGAAATGGAACAGATCCAAGTGAAAAGTACTTCAGGAATTATTTACATTAAAAGCAACAGAAACATCACATTCAACAAAAACAGAAAATGCTGGAAAATCTCAGCAGGTCTGACAGGATCTGTGGAGAGAGAATAGAGCTAACGTTTGGAGTCTGAAACGTCACATAAATAAGTTAATCAGCATGAACTGGATGGTACAGTCAGCATAAATCCACAACAGACTCATGGGATCCAATCCTTCTCCTTACTGGTTGCAACAGCCTGATGAAAGAAATTGGACTTGAGCATTCAGTACCACGCAGAAGCTAATTTAAGAGTATCTATTCCATGAAATGGTTATCATTCATTCCTTTCCAAGTTAATGGTAGAGCTAGGATTTGATTTGTCACATGTATTAGTATACACAGTGAAAAGTATTGTTTCTTGCGCGCTATACAGACAAAGCATACCGTTCATAGAGAAGGAAACGAGAGAGTGCAGAATGTGTTACAGTCATAGCTCGGGTGTAGAGAAAGATCAACCTAATACAAGATAGGTCCATTCAAAAGGCATTCCTTGCCCTACTAAACATAAATATTCATGGTGTAACCTTACTTTTCCATCCAAGGCTTTTTCGTAGGTGGTCCATCCATGGGCATTACGGTCCTTTTCCGAGATTCTGGTTCAATAACTACACGCGACACATTGTTGTTGCTTGTTGCAGCTATACAGATCTCTGCTTGATTAATCTTCACAGGCACTGCAAGTGTTAAAGAATAAGAAAATTAACAACATCCTTGTTAGCCATCTGCATATAGAAACTGTACAACCAAACTGTACACAGCATACACAATACTTTCCAAAATTTTATTTGGTTTCAGCATGGATGCATTTTAAGTCAAAGCCACCCATGAGAACAATTCTATTAAGTTGCAGATTCTCAGTTTATATCCTTGGCATGCAGCTTTACAGAGAGGGAGAAATAGAAAATGATGTCATGGCATCTCAGTACAAAGACAATATGCTATGCTGATACACAAACACTTCAGATGCACTGGGTGTCATATATCTGCTTCCATTGTGTGGGGTTCTTATGTAGTGAGACTGCTGCAGCTGATTCCAGGCTAATTAGCATTCAAGGAAGACAACCATCTCTAAGCACCAACCCTCAAGACAAAATGGCTGTGATTAACCCAACCAATTGAAGACACGCTTTAAATCCGGGAGGAAATTGCATAACTTCTACAAATTGCAATACATCTCACTTTTATCAAGTCTACAAATATCCTCCCAGATTAAACAGAATAGAAGCACTTTCCTCCCAGTCTTCTTTTTGTCCACAGATGCTGCCAGACTTACGAAGCATTTCCAACATTTTAGGTTTGTAATTCAGTTATTCCAGTATCTGCAGTGCTTTGCTTTGAACCATGCATAAATAATGGTTTACCCATCTGCTTGTAAATGCATGCTTTTGAATTTTATAAACAATAATTAAGGGTGGCTCATGTTTCAATCTCATTAATTAGCAGGAACACAATGACAAGATAGGATCATAGGATTCTAAGTGAGTTGGACAACCAAATAACTCAATTTTAACACATTTTGTTATAAATTAGATTGTTATGCACCTTGGCAGCGTAGAATCTCAAGTACAAACACCGCAAACATGGATTTACCAGATAAACTATCCCCCCCGCCCCTCGACATTATAAAATCAAACTAAAAAGAGACACAGTTGTGCCCCAGGTACATTTTTCCCCAATTAGAGAAGTAAATAAACATTCTTGGAATAAATATAATTAATAAACTGTTTTTGCAAGAAAATCATTTAGATCCATTTTAGCCTTGCTACAATTATCAGACACAAGGTAAAACCAAAAGCATTCCAACAGTGTTTCCACCATTATATTTCAAATTAAGCATTAGACAAATGCAAGGAATCTGCTAAGCAAGTCTTAGGCTTCTTTAATGCATATCTGATTTAAGATTTCAGTCCTTACTCATTCCTACATTAAGAAACAAGAACCAACACCACCTTTTAAATAAGAAGTTATACTAATAGCTGAAGACTGACTGCTACAAACCATCACAGCATCTTTTACCTCGTGAAGGGCCATCCATAGTGTTGGAAGTTAAACCAATCAGATTTGGACGCTCAGTTTGAATTCGTGGGATGTAGTGTCGATACTGAGGCCTGGCACCCCCAGTAATACTGGGAGCTTCGGGGTTATACCCATCAGGCTCATAGTTATCTGAAACAGAAAAACCTCATTTTAACATTTATTGAAGCACAGTGACACAGCAATAAAGTTAGGAATCTGGTCATATTGTAATGGGTTCTTAGAAATACATTTTTAGAAGTCAAGATGAAAGAAACATGAACCCAACTATATTCCATGCCATGGTTGCTGGCAATACCAAAATTGTAATGATTGATTCAATGCAACAGTCTAAACATTTAATTGCCATCAAACAAGGGGGAAAAATTAAGGCGTCAAACATCTCAAGTTGATAAACACATACAATAGCCAAAAATGTTCCTACATACACAATTTAGAAAAAAAATTCTGAAGACTGCATCCCAATATCGTAACTAGTTAAAGCAGCAAGTAGCCACGGCACAAAGACCAAGAAGGTCTGCGATTTAGCACATGGTGTGTGTTGAAGTAGATAATATCAACCAGGTTGATGGCATTGGTACTACAATGGGCCTCCATGCCCAGGGCGAGGAAAAGGAAAAAAAAGAGCCGAAATTCTTGCCCTCAATTGTTTTCCCTTTGAAAAATGTTCATGCATGCTCATTTGTTGATGAACACACCAGGATTGGCTATGATTCTTGCACAGTAGGCTGATGACACTCATCAACAGGGATCAAATATGTAAGAAGGCCACTGGGGTGATGAGGCAGCATGGGTGAAACTGGACCTGAGACCAGACACCTTCAGACTCGGAGGGGAGAAAATTGGCAAAGTTACTTTTGGGAAGATAAAGCTGTTATAAATCTAGGAGAAAGCAGTGACATTGAAATTATAGCTGGTCTTGGTGAGCCCCATCTGGAGATCCACGGGCAGAATTTAATGGATTTCCCATGAGCTGAAGAGTCAGCAGGAAAAACATCACACTGACATTGCCAGTGCAGAAGACATTGAGAACTCCGTGGACCAGTGGCCACTTCTGAGACCACAAGCAATTCCAAAAGTTAATGGTAGAGCGAGGATTTGATTTGATATATGTATTAGCATACAGTGAAAAGTATTGTTTCTTGCGCACTATACAAAGCATACCGTTCATAGAGAAGGAAACGAGAGTGTGCAGAATGTAGTGTTACAATCATAGCTAGGGTGCAGAGAAAGATCAACTTAATGCGAGGTAGGTCCATTCAAAAGTCTGATGGCAGCAGGGAAGAAGCTGTTCTCGAGACGGTTGGTACCGACCTCAGACTTTTGTATCTTTTTCCCGATGGAAGAAGGTGGAAGAGAGAATGTCTGAGGTGTATGGGGTCCTTAATTATGCTGGCTGCTTTGCCGAGGCAGCGGGAAGTGTAGACAGAGTCAATGGATGGGAGGTTGGTTTGCGTGATGGATTGGGCTACATTCACGACCTTTTGCAGTTTCTTGTGGTCTTGGGCAGAGCAGGAGCCATACCAAGCTGTGATACAACCAGAAAGAATGCTTTCTATGGTGCATTTGTAAAAGTTGGCGAGAGTTGTAGCTGACATGCCAAATTTCCTTTGTCTTGAGAAAGTAAAGGCGTTGGTGGGCTTCCTTAACTATAGTGTCGGCATGAGGGGACCAGGACAGGTTGTTGGTGATCTGGACACAAAAACTTGAAGTTCTCAATCCTTTCTACTTCGTCCCTGTTGATGTAGACAGGATGTGGAGATGCCGGCGTTGGACTGGGGTAAACACAGTAAGAAGTTTAACAACACCAGGTTAAAGTCCAACAGGTTTATTTGGTAGCAAAAGCCACACAAGCTTTTGGAGCTCTAAGCCCCTTCTTCAGGTGAGTGGGAATTCTGTTCACAAACAGAGCTTATAAAGACACAGACTCAATTTACATGAATAATGGTTGGAATGCGAATACTTACAACTAATCAAGTCTTTAAGAAACAAAACAATGTGAGTGGAGAGAGCATCAAGACAGGCTAAAAAGATGTGTATTGTCTCCAGACAAGACAGCCAGTGAAACTCTGCAGGTCCACGCAACTGTGGGAGTTACAAATAGTGTGACATGAACCCAATATCCCGGTTGAGGCCGTCCTCGTGTGTGCGGAACTTGGCTATCAGTTTCTGCTCAGCGACTCTGCGCTGTCGTGTGTCGCGAAGGCTGCCTTGGAGAACGCTTACCCGAATATCAGAGGCCGAATGCCCGTGACCGCTGAAGTGCTCCCCAACAGGAAGAGAACAGTCTTGCCTGGTGATTGTCGAGCGGTGTTCATTCATCCGTTGTCGCAGTCTCTGCATAGTTTCCCCAATGTACCATGCCTCGGGACATCCTTTCTTGCAGCGTATCAGGTAGACAACGTTGGCCGAATTGCAAGAGTATGTACCGTGTACCTGGTGGATGGTGTTCTCACGTGAGATGATGGCATCTGTGTCGATGATCCGGCACGTCTTGCAGAGGTTGCTGTGGCAGGGTTGTGTGGTGTCATGGTCACTGTTCTCCTGAAGGCTGGGTAGTTTGCTGCGGACAATGGTCTGTTTGAGGTTGTGCGGTTGTTTGAAGGCAAGAAGTGGGGGTGTGGGGATGGCCTTGGCGAGATGTTCGTCTTCATCAGTGACATGTTGAAGGCTCCGGAGGAGATGCCGTAGCTTCTCCGCTCCGGAGAAGTACTGGACAACGAAGGGTACTCTGTCCACTGTGTCCCGTGTTTGTCTTCTGAGGAGGTCGGTGCGGTTTTTCGCTGTGGCGCGTTGGAACTGTTGATCAATGAGTCGAGCGCCATATCCTGTTCTTATGAGGGCATCTTTCAGCGTCTGGAGGTGTCTGTTGCGATCCTCCTCATCCGAGCAGATCCTGTGTATACGGAAGGCTTGTCTGTAGGGGATGGCTTCTTTCACGTGTTTAGGGTGGAAGCTGGAGAAGTGGAGCATCGTGAGGTTATCCGTGGGCTTGCGGTACAGTGAGGTGCTGAGGTCAGCCGAGGGCTTAATTTTTGCCCCACCACCAAAATAGACCCCATCAGTCTCGCAGCAGACACAGAGGAATTCATCGGGCGAATGAGGCTGAGGGAGTTCTTCCACAAACCCCAAGAGGCCAACAGCGAACACGATGAGACAGCCAATGAACCGGAACAGCCGACAGAGAGACCCGCAGTGCATCCGAAGAGGAAAGAGTCGAATTGGACTCCTCCGGAAGGCCGCTGCCCTCGACTTGACAGGTATGCCCAAGCCGTCAGGAGGTGCGTCAACACCAAATTCATCAGCCGCACTCACAAGACAGCCCCGAACATCACCCAAGCACAACGTAACGCCATCCACGCTCTCAAGACCAACCGCAACATTGTCATCAAACCAGCAGACAAAGGAGGGGCCATCGTCATACTGAACAGAACGGATTACTGCAAAGAAGTGTACCGACAACTCAACAACAAGGAACACTACAGACAGTTACCTGCAGATCCGACCAAAGAACACACCTGTCAACTCAACACTCTGATCAAGACCTTTGATCCGGACCTTCAGAACACCCTCCGTGCTCTCATCCCACGTACTCCCCGCGTTGGAGATCTCTACTGCCTCCCGAAGATACACAAGGCAAACACACCCGGCCGTCCCATCGTATCGGGCAATGGGACCCTGTGCGAGAACCTCTCCGGCTATGTCGAGGGCAGCCTGAAACCCATTGTACAAAGAACCCCCAGCTTTTGTCGCGACACGACGGACTTCCTACAGAAACTCGGCACACATGGAGCAGTTGAACCAGGAGCGCTCCTCGTCACAATGGATGTCTCGGCACTCTACACCAGCATCCCCCATGACGATGGCATTGCTGCAACGGCCTCAGTGCTCAGCGCCAACAACTGCCAGTTTCCAGATGCAATTTTACATCTCATCCGCTTCATCCTGGACCACAATATCTTCACCTTCAACAACCAGTTCTTCATCCAGACACACGGAACAGCCATGGGGACCAAATTCGCACCTCAATATGCCAACATCTTCATGCACAGGTTCGAACAAGACTTCTTCACCGCACGGGACCTTCAACCGATGCTATACACTAGATACATCGATGACATTTTCTTCCTTTGGACTCATGGTGAACAATCACTGAAACAACTATATGATGACATCAACAAGTTCCATCCCACCATCAGGCTCACCATAGACTACTCTCCGGAATCGGTTGCATTGTTGGACACACGCATCTCCATTAAGGACTGTCACCTCAGCACCTCACTGTACCGCAAGCCCACGGATAACCTCACGATGCTCCACTTCTCCAGCTTCCACCCTAAACACGTTAAAGAAGCCATCCCCTACGGACAAGCCTTCCGTATACACAGGATCTGCTCGGATGAGGAGGATCGCAACAGACACCTCCAGACGCTGAAAGATGCCCTCATAAGAACAGGATATGGCGTTCGACTCATTGATCAACAGTTCCAACGGCCACAGCGAAAAACCGCACCGACCTCCTCAGAAGACAAACACGGGACACAGTGGACAGAGTACCCTTCGTTGTCCAGTACTTCCCCGGAGCGGAGAAGCTACGGCATCTCCTCCGGAGCCTTCAACATGTCATTGATGAAGACGAACATCTCGCCAAGGCCATCCCCACACCCCCACTTCTTGCCTTCAAACAACCGCACAACCTCAAACAGACCATTGTCCGCAGCAAACTACCCAGCCTTCAGGAGAACAGTGACCATGACACCACACAACCCTGCCACAGCAACCTCTGCAAGACGTGCCGGATCATCGACACAGATGCCATCATCTCACGTGAGAACACCATCCACCAGGTACACGGTACATACTCTTGCAATTCGGCCAACGTTGTCTACCTGATACGCTGCAAGAAAGGATGTCCCGAGGCATGGTACATTGGGGAAACTATGCAGAGGCTGCGACAACGGATGAATGAACACCGCTCGACAATCACCAGGCAAGACTGTTCTCTTCCTGTTGGGGAGCACTTCAGCGGTCACGGGCATTCGGCCTCTGATATTCGGGTAAGCGTTCTCCAAGGCAGCCTTCGCAACACACGACAGCGCAGAGTCGCTGAGCAGAAACTGATAGCCAAGTTCCGCACACACGAGGACGGCCTCAACCGGGATATTGGGTTCATGTCACACTATTTGTAACTCCCACAGTTGCGTGGACCTGCAGAGTTTCACTGGCTGTCTTGTCTGGAGACAATACACATCTTTTTAGCCTGTCTTGATGCTCTCTCCACTCACATTGTTTTGTTTCTTAAAGACTTGATTAGTTGTAAGTATTCGCATTCCAACCATTATTCATGTAAATTGAGTTTGTGTCTTTATAAGCTCTGTTTGTGAACAGAATTCCCACTCACCTGAAGGGGCTTAGAGCTCCGAAAGCTTGTGTGGCTTTTGCTACCAAATAAACCTGTTGGACTTTAACCTGGTGTTGTTAAACTTCTTACGATGTAGACAGGTACATGTTCTCCTCTATGCTTCCTGATGTCGATGACAATCTCCTTCGTTTTGTTGACATTGAGGGAAAGATTATTGTTGCCGTACCAGTTCACCAGATTCTCTTATCACATTCTTGTACTCTGTCTTGTCAGTTGGATGAGGTCTCACATGAATTCCACCCCAAAGGACTCAGATGAACACATTAATGGGGCAGGCTAAAAGAACATCTGATAGGTACACAATAAAATTCTTGGAGTACTGGCAGGCCTACCAGAAATGAAATTAATGGTGTATTGGCACACCTACCAGAAAGCCTGTGAGCAATTTCAAAGAGCACAAAGGAGTCCAATACCAACCTCCTGTTGGGCTTTGGACAGAGCTTGGAATTCATCCTTTCAGCATGGAATTGGTGGCCAACTCCATTAGCACATGCTGACCTTGCATGTCTTAACTCTCATGTTGCATTGCATTGCTCAAATATTGGGCGATTTCTGCGTGTGCTGCAATGGAAGCCGAGACATTGACCAGTCATTACATCATGTACCACCTAAACACTGTTAACTCAGCAGCCAGTCCCAATTTATCCCAGCCAATATGCCTTGAGATTGTTCTAAGCTTATCACTCACAAGGAATGTGGTATAAAGTTATTGCACTAAACATAGACTGATCTTCCCTCCCCAACTTTATTTTGTGAAAATGATATGGATGAGTGAATACTTGTGCCGGAGGTACTCCTGTAGGCTTTTCATTGCTTTCGTTCGTAGGCATAAGATACAAAATTGACAGGCAGGAAAAGGTCAGCTGATCCAGCAAGCTGCTCCACATCATTGTGGCTGGATCAAATAAGTGGTCAACAGTGGAACATTAAATGGAGTTGAGATAAAGTTCAGCCATTATCTAAATAGTAGAATGGGCTACTACTGTCCTGACTTTCCCATTCTCATTGCATCATGCGACTGCCAGAATGGTAAAAGATGATGAACTAGAAGGATCGTGATCTTTTCTCACATTAAAATTCCTATGTATATAATCAGAACAATAATCATAACGCAATGTGGTTCTTACTATACAGCATCTTAATATTATTTGTAGGCATGTCACTTGTATCATCATGTGGCTCCAGCTGACAAAACAAGTAAATGCAGCTTATGCATTCAAAGAACAACTTCCAACATTTTAAGTTTACAAGGTGACTTGAATAAAGTTGTCCTCATTAATACCAAATGCTCCTAGTCTGGAAATGAAGTAGAAAATACATGATTTTAAAAAAAATAAAAAACAGAACATATGAAAACTAGTAGGGTGGTGATTACATACTCAATAGAAAATTTCCAAACAAATTGGGTAAGTATTTCAAGGAAAAAATTGCACAGAAATGGGGAAAGATCAAAGGCCTGAATCTAAAAGGATTGCCCTCCAAAAGATCTGCACTGACTCATTGGACAGAATGACCTCCTTTTGTGCTGTAACTTTCGATGAATCCATGGCAGGCAAAGACACATGGAAAACAGGCACCAAGAGGATGTACAATGGTAATTAGCTGGCATTTATATATCACATGGGGCGGCACGGTAGCACAGTGGTTAGCACTACTGCTTCACAGCTCCAGGGACCTGGGTTCGATTCCCGGCTTGGGTCACTGTCTGTGTGGAGTTTGCACATTCTCCTCGTGTCTGCGTGGGTTTCCTCCGGGCGCTCCGGTTTCCTCCCACAGTCCAAAGATGTGCAGGTTAGGTTGATTGGCCATGCTAAAATTGCCCCTTAGTGTCCTCAGATGCGTAGGTTAGAGGGATTAGTGGGTAAAATATGTAGGGATATGGGGGTAGGGCCTGGGTGGGATTGTGGTCGGTGCAGACTCGATGGGTCGAATGGCCTCTTTCTGTACTGTAGGGATTCTATGATTCACATGGTCTGGTTTGATTTATAAATAGTCTTTGGAATGTTTATTTTATAGTGAGTTTTATTTCTGCAATGTGGAGAAGCGAACCAAAGGGATCCGTGTTGGGCCCTCGATTATTCATCATTTATATGAACAACATGGATTAGTAAATTTGTGGATGACAAAGATTGGCCAGATGGGTAACAGTGAGGCCGAGTGTCTTGGGCTACAAGATATAGACAGGATGGTCAAATGGGCAGATGGATTTTAACCCTGAAAAGTGTGAGGCAATACACTTTGGAAGGAGTAATTTGACAAGGAAGTATTCAATAAATAGCATGGCGTGTTTGTCCATAGATCTCTGAAGACGGATGGGCATGTTAGTAGGGTGGTGAAAAAGGTATATGGGACACTTGCCTTTATCAATTGAGGCACAGATTACAAGAGCAGGGAAGTCATTTTTGAGTTGTATAGCACTTTGCTGAGACCATAGATGGAGTACTGTGTGCACCTTATAGGAAGGATGTGATTAAACTGGAGGGGATGCAAAGATTCACCAGGATGCTGCCTGGGATGGAACATTTAAGTTATGAAGAGAGATTGGATAGGCTCGAGTTGTTTTCATTGGACCAGAGAAGTTTGAGGGGCGATCAGATCGAGATGTACAAGATTATAAGAGGCGTGGACAGAGTTTTTTTTGTTCATGGTACATGGGCGTCGCTGGCTCGACCAGCATTTATTGCCCATCCCTAGCTGCCTGAGGGCAGTTGAGAGTCAACCGTATTTCTGGGCTCTGGAGTCACATGTAGGCTAGACCAGGTAAGGATGGCAGTTTTCCTTCCCTGAAAGGACATTATTGAACCAGGTAAGTTTTTCCAATAATCGGCAATGGTTCCATGGTCATCAGTAGATTCTTAATTCCAGGTATTTTTTTATTGAATTCAAATTCCACCATCTGTCGTGGCGGGATTCAAACCCAGGTCCCCAGATCATTAGCTGAGTTTCTAGATTAATAGTCTAGCGATAATCCCACTATGCCATCACCTCCCTCTTAGTTGAAGTGTCAGTCATGGGGGGACATAGGTTCAAGGTGAGGGGCAGGAGGTTTGGGGGTTTTGAACCAGAGTTGGTGACAGTCTGGAATGCGCTGCCAGGGAGGGTGGCAGACGCGAGTTGCCTCACAACCTTTAAAAAGTACCTGGATGAACACTTGGCATGACATAACATTCAAGGCTATGGGCCTAGTGCTGGCAAATGGGATTAGGTGGGAGGTCAGGTGTTTCTCGTGTGTTGGTGCAAACTCGATGGGCCAAAGGGCTACTCCTGCACTAAATGATTCCATGAACACTGTGATGGTCAATAACTGAAGAAAGGGTACCTATTGGTGAACAACAAATTGAAGTTGTATTTAGTGTCACACAGTCAAGACAAGCCGTTCAAGGATATCCTGTCTGTTGCCTTGCCCTGCTCCTCTGCTAGTCACCATTCAAAGGTTATGCCTTCATGACAGCGTGCAGCATAAGTCTAGACACCAACTCTGCCAAATCCACCAGGGTTTCAACAGGGCAGTCCAGATTACCCAAGTATTGTTTCACAACCCTAATGGTGTGCTCTATGACATTTCATGTGGCAATATGGCTTTTGTTATGTATTTCAAAAAAGGTGAAGAGATTTTCTTTTCTTTTGGTGGGGCAAGTAGAGCAACGAGGCACTTTTCTGAGATTGTACACTTCCCCATGGTGCAATGTGCTGTTGAGTGCATGTATATTTCTTCATGGACAACACATCTCAACTGAAATTGAAAGGGATTCACTCCCTCCCTCAGTGTACTGCTGTTGTATAATCACATGTAGCATATCGATGCCTGCAACAATCCACTGTGCCATCTGCATTTGAGCCACCAGGACAAACTAAAAGTTGCCTAATGAGCGACAGGGCTATCGTTTGGTCCTGTGGCTCATGACTCCACTGGCTCAAAAGAGGTGATTCTCAAAAGGTTCAGCATCTGGGAGGCCAGAAGGACTCAAAGCCATGCCACCCAAGATACTGCACTTGTAAGAATCATGCATACCTGAGACCAATTGCCCATTCTGGCAGACTCCCACCCAAAGCGGGAGGGTTGAGAACACTTCTCATAAAGCCACGTTTCTCAACCAGCACAGGCCACATTTTCTCTCCAATCTGTTCACAGAAAAGAGGCACAATTCCTACATGACTCTCCTACTGCCCTCCCAGTTTTCCACCACCTTGCCTGATTCTTCTATTTTGATGTGGTTGACATTCCCCATTTAACCAATCTACACTCAATTCCCATTCAGCTGGCACCAGCTACCAGCAGTCCACTACTATTACTCCTTTCTCATTTCCACTTTCATTCAGCAAAGCAGAGATAAAATGGAAAATGTTGCACAGAAAACAGGAGGAAAAACAACAATGAAAAAGGATAGTGTAGTGGAGTGAGTGGTGGTAAGGAAAATAAAGAGGGAGAAAAAGAGCAGTGAAGGAAAACACAAAGAGGCATGCAAGTCACAGGTAAAAAGGAGAAAACAAAGTGAATATAACAGGGGTAGCTGAGCATCAAGGTCAGTCAAGGTGACAATTCAAACACGATCCTCAAGACATCTTAGAGCACTTCACAGACAAATAATTATTTATGAACTGTAGTCACAGTTGGCACAACCAATTTCTGCAGAGCAAGGTTCCACAAACAGTTAATTAATCTAAATAAACAGTTAATCCCTTTTCTTGGTGTTGAGAGATATTGGCCAGAAGGATGGGAAAACTATCCTGCTCACCTTCAAATAATAGCATACAAAAAGGCAGAAACGTAGAAACTACAAGCAGGAGTAGGCCATAAGGCCCTTCAAGCCTGTTCCGCCATTCATCTTGATCATGGCTGATCACTGAGTTCAATATCCTGATCCCCCCTTCCTCCCATATCCCTTTAGCCCCAAAAGCTATATCTAATTTATTTTTGAAATCAGACAACATTTTGGCCTCAACTACATTCAGTGATAGTGAGCGCCACACATTCACCACCCTCTGGTATCTTCCTTGAGCTCTAAACTTTAGTAGTAATTTTCACCAAGTCTTCCACCCCAGGCTCCAATTACCATGGAATCTGGTACAGATAAGACTGCAAAAATAGTCTGTGACTTATTTACATCATCAACATCCTTGCTGCTCTGTTATTTTTGACCTCTTTGTTTATCCAAGGGTCAGTTTGGTTCAGTGGTAGCATTTTAGCTTCTAAGTCAGAAGGTCAGTGGTACAACCTCCACTTCAAGGGTCCAGTGACTTGAAAATACAATCCACATCAACACTTCAATACGCTACTGAGGAATACTAACTACACTGTCAGAAATGCGTTATGTTAGATGGCGTTGTGACAATGGTGAAAAACCCTGGAATTATACAAGGAAATATTGAACTTTAAAAAAGACTTGAGGTATATATATTTTTTAAAATGAACATCAATACCAAAGATGGCTGGGAATGTACAACTAACCACCAACAGAAATGGCTGCAGGGGCTTTCTCTAAGGAACAATGGAACCCCTCTCTGTGTTGTCAGACAAGATGCTTGTAAAACCATCAAAATACTGATTACCAGCTCCGGTAAGAGCAAAGGGACATAATGGTCCTCTCATCTTCAAGATTCTGGACATAATGGCCAAGATAAGCTGGTACATTCTGGTCCTCTCAGAATACACGTATCAGGTGATTAAAAGCCTGCTTGCTATCAGCCTGTGCTGTTCTGACTGTCAGTCTGTGTGTGTGTTGTGAGAAAAGCAGCTGAAAGTAAATGCAAGTTGTTGTTGTCACATTATGAGTGTACACTTCTTTTCAAAAAAAGCTTCATTTGATGTAAAATGCTTAAGGTAACAAGAGGAGTTATACAAATGCAGGTCTTTCTTCTTAAAAAGACTGTGCCATATTTTTCTCCTTATTGGATGACTGAGTCTTCATCTCTCTATGGAGTCCGGACTGTATATAAAGAATAAAAACTATAGTGCCCTGAAAGCCTCATATTTCTGCCACAAAAACACTTTTCAGCTACAACAAATCAGAATGAATGTTAGAGTCCTAGACAATGCCATGCTTTCTTGAGTAAACTCCTGATAGTTGTCTGATTAAATGCTCGATATCTGACTGTGCAGTTAAAATTTGGTGCCCACGAATAAGAAAAAGTGACAACAAACATAAAGCCTTCAACATTTTAAGATCTCAGTTAAAGCATATAATCTTGATAAGATGAGAATAAATGACAAATTTAGGGCTTTTACGTGGCAAGATCATTATTAATATGCCATTATTACAGATTAAAAATACTTGTATGTTCCAGAGACAATAATAAAATTTTCATCCTTGCTTACAAATAAGGTGACTACTTACATTCTGAAGTCACATATGGTGGATACTGAGGTAACGGTGGAGGCCTTAATCCTGGAGGTGGCAATGCATGTACTGTACTGGTCCCAGAGACTTCAATGCTGTCTGCACCGCTCTTTGGGATTGGATGTGGTCCTACAAGAAACCACAGAACATTGAGTTATTGGTATTCTCAAGCACAATGCAAAAAATTGTTTGTCATTTTGTACTATTGATTACCAGCTGTCTTTCAAAGTGACCACATTGGCCATTCATAACTACACACATTAATAAGGATGCTGCAACTGTTACTACAACTGTGGTTATGAGAGCAGGGAGATTAAATAAACAAGACAAAGAATGGAATATGTCAACGAAAAGAAGAATGTACATTAAATCCCAATAGTATGACATAGCAAAAGTAAATACTTTATCAGTAAAATAACTTACTTTAGGAATATCATTGGGCACAGATTTTTTTTTTTTAAAAAGTGATAAACAGAAGCATCCTTAATTAATGGCTCTCATGTTAAAGGATTTGTTCACTGAATATTACTCATCTCCAAGATATGTTTGGACCAATGGAAATTAGAAAAGATAATTTCATTTAAAGGGCTTTTCCCCAAAGTAGCCACTGTGTGAGCTTTTAATTCTGCACAACATCCTTGGCAACAGACTAACTGCTGTCCATTAGAGTAGGAGTCTACGGGGAATGCTAAGATATAATTAATATCAAATTAATTGATGGGCATCATTTAAAACTCTTGAGTCAAGATTCAGAGAATAACTATTTATTTCTGCAAATGACAGAACACATTATTTCCACCTTGTTATACAGCTTTAAGAAACAAAATCTTTCCTGGATGACCAGAATAAATTCACCACTCAGATTCTACACAGATTGAGAAAGAGTGTGTAATCTTACAAAAGCCCAATGTTTTCAAAATGGTCACAAATACAAAGCCTGTGTGACTAGTGCTATTGTAATGGGTTAGTCCTGTAACAGAGTACAATGGACTACGATGCTAAATCAGTCCTCCTCTGACTCTAAAGGTTTCTGCTATGTTATCTTGCATCTACTCGTTACCTTTACTTTCCCAAAGACAGAGAATATACAAGGGAAAATAGCTTCACTGGCATGGACAGTTCTCCTTTACGTTGCCCAAGCCGACCCAGCCCTTTCGTTGGGGGGGGGGGGGGGGGGGGGGGGGGGCTATTCGGGTGAGGCAATTGAAGCGTCTTAATGTGTTCATCAGGCCAAAGTTTGTGAAGTTTATATTCATGAAGGGCAACAATCATTATTGTCAATTATCTGTATGCTAGAAAGGTTTCAGAATGCATCAGGATTCTGTAAATGTAAAAGTAATGAAACTTCCTCAAAAATAAAAATAATGAAATGCTCTGACTTAGGAACATAAGCAACATTTCTCAGCCATTTGACTAAGTGATTCTGATGCACCCTCTCTGACTCCATACTGAGACTAAAATAGCAAGGCTTGCTGCCAACAAGTGAAGAATAAACTGGAGATAAGTCTGGAATTTGGTCATTGGTGATCCTGTAAACAGAAATTAAGGTAATAAAAATGACCAATGCCAGCTTAATGGTTTTCAATGGAATGAGGAGTTCTGCACATGTCACCATGACGACTTGACATCGTCAGTACTAAACAAAAACTGAAAGTAGTCTTTAACCTAAAAGTGGCAAACAGAGTTGTTGGGATACTCTATTTAACATGGGTCAGATGTTAGCACTAATTCCCAGTAGGATTTTATTTTGGTGTTATATTGCTCTCCCAATTATCAACACACAATTTCTGCCAGCTCAAGTGGTCAGTTGTGTCATGTGTTAAAATTGCTACTCCTATCCAGCACTCCCACAACCAAGTTATTTCAAAAACAAGTGGCCATCCAAATATCCAACAATCTTTTTTAGAAAAGCATACTGAAGCAAAGTCAACTTTTAGCTCTAACTTTAACCTTTTTCCACTTCACGAGAGAGGAATCATAAATACTTGAAAGCCTGCTTTTAACTGGACAACTGATGCTCTCTCCCGAAACAAACATTCACAAGTGAAAATAAAGAGTAAACCCAAGCCTAAATTTTTGGATGGCAGGGTCTCGCTTCCCACCATCTGAAGAGTCAGCAGGAACACCTCCCTGCTAACTCCAGAGTACCTTACAGCCTTTCCATGTTCAAATGAGTGGCTGCAGATAGAACTTCTGCCCTTCACTCAGAATACCTGTCTCAGAGATGCTGGTCAACCTGAATAACCAGCAGCTCTCCAAACCCTGCAGTGAGGGGAGAAAAAACATAGGAGAAGATTGGAGCCCAAGTATGAGCACCAGAGGCTCAAGTAAGTTCAAGGATGAGGAGGCCAGAACTGGGCAGGTAACAGCCCTGAAGTGGCCACGGCCAGCATAATATCACAATGTGGTCAGAAAGGGCAGCAATTCAGACTTAATCTCATCCCTTCAATTTCATGCTCTCCACCAAACAGAGGCACCTTGGAGTGCTTGTGGATAAATCTTTCAAAGTGACACTACAAAATAACAAAGCAGTTAAGCATATGGAATTCTAGGTATTGTCAGGAGGGGGACAGGAAGTTACATTAAACTACATAAAGCCCAAGTTCAGCCTCAGATAGAGTATTGTATCCAATTACAGATACAGTTAGAATGGATGTGAAGATTTCGGAGATGGTACAAAATAAATTTACCAGACTGGTCCTAATAATGAGGGACTGGAATGATATGGATAGACTGGAAAAGCTGGGACTGTTCTTAAAGCACTGAAGGCTAAGAGGAAATGTGATAAACATTTTTAAAATGAAAGGGTTTAAATAAAGCAAATAAAGAGTCCAGAGCCTGAAGGATTAATAACCAGAAGGCAAAAATTTAAGGTGATTGATAAAGGACCAGAAACAAAAAAGACTTTTGCGTAATGAATGGTGAGGGTTTAGAATCCACTGCCCAATCAGGGTGGAAACAGATCCAATGACAGCTTTCAAAAGAAAATGGATAAATACAAAAAGAGAAAAGGCAGCAATATTCCATGCATTCACTTAACTGTTACATTTTTATTCTTGATTTTTTTTTACTTTTATACAACAACATTTCTAATCATCATGCAATGTTAAGTCAACCATCAACTCTATCTTACAAAAGCATTCTCAGTTCTTGTACCGATGATTCTTTTCCAAATAATAATCCCAGTTCTCACATCATTAAGTCTATTTTAGTACTCTGGTAATAATGACTTCAGATTGCATTACACAAGGGTTCTTCAATCAACCAAGTATGTTAAAAAGCCATAACAGAGATCTTTTCAATAAAGCCTGCTTATACATAAAGATTTAATTCTGTAGCAGAACACCAAAATGAAATGTATTGCAGACTCAGACACTATAGTGCTTAACTACCAATGACAGCCTGGTTTTCGGTTTCATTCCTTGGTAAGCAATTTACTCTGTAATGACTGCGCTGTGCACCGTTTCAACTTTCAAAATGCAAATACATCTCAAACATAATGTGTTGTTGCTTTATGTTACAAAGAATTGTAGATGTGTGTGCTTTTAATTCAAATTTCCAATGCTGTTCAGTCATTATTCCACAACTTAAATGCAATGCTATTTCACAGAAGCGAAAATAAATAGTTTCCCCCAAGTACAAAAGAATTAAAAGTAAATAAACATGAATTTTTATTCAAGCAGAGCCAAAATCTTATACTGAAGTAACTGAATACAAGCGGATGTTTAAATCAACTGTGAGAAAAGGAACAGTGTCCTTACCAGATACAGGATGGATACCAGGAGGAGGAGGCTGTCCAGGTGGTGGTATTGGGGGTAACCTCAGGTTTGGAGGGAGACCTGGTAAGGGTGGAGGTAAATGATGTCCTGGTGGAGGCAACTGATGGCCTGGGGGGGGTAAACCTGGAGGTGGTGGCGGAAAAGGAATCATTCCAGGAAGAGTGACATCTTCCACTATGAGTGGGTCATTCCCATGATCAAAGAGGCAGAGATCACCACGCATACAGAAACCTTTCTCTGAAAACAAGACATAAATTTCAGTACAAATTCTTCTTCAAGTTATAGGTTTCTCATTCATATCCTTCAGATTTTAAGTTAAGGCACAAAAATGATTCTATGGAGGTTTGGGGAAAGGAAAAGGAAAAAAATGATCTCGCAATCATTTTAGTGCAATATTTATACTTTATATGCATATACACACAGGTCCTTGACTGCTAATAGTTGACAAATGTGTATTCAATGGCAATATGTCAAAAGTTATATTTTGTTGGGCGTTTAGTTCTTACAAACCAGTAACTACTTCAAATTACTGAAGCTCTGAAGAGTCATCAAGACTCAAAACTTATTTCTATTCTGTCCACAGATGCTGTCAGACCTGCAGAGATTTTCCAGTATTTTGTGTTTCTGTTTCAGGTTTGAGCATGCACAGTAATTTGCTTTTATCAAATTACTGATCCTGCAGGTTTAATGTCCAGCTCTGTAACCATATATTATCAGTTCTCAAAGGATTAATGAAAGTCTGATGAACACAGCGCAGGGAGGGATAGCCCATTAAGGGCCACCGAGAACACGGATTTTGATCCATTTTATTACATAGAATTATATAGATATTCAGAACAGAAACAAGCATTTGGCCTCCGAGCTGCCTTCCATCTTTCCTCATGTAAATCTATCATCTTTTCCCTTCTCCCTCATAAACTTGTCTAATTTCCCCTTAAACACAACTATACTATTCGCTTCAACCACACCATATCATAGCACGTTCCATATTCCCATCATTCTTGGGTAAAGTTTCTTCTGAATTCCCTGTTGGATTTCTTGGTTTCTCTCTTGTATTGATGGCCTCCAGTTAAATCTTCCCACAAGAGGAAACATTGTCTCTATATGCAGTAGAACTTTAAATACCTCCTCAGCCTTCTTTTTCAACAGAGCTTTTAATTTATAGCCAAATATCAATTGGAATCATCACATAGCTTAATTTACTGGCTCTTACATTATGGATATTAAACTTATAGCACAGAGTTTCAGAGCAATCTTGACAATAGTCACCATCATGTTTCAAAATTCAGTAGTAGGAATCAAATTCTGACTCAAAATATTTTACAGAAGAAAAGGTGAAAGCCGTACACATTTCTTACCATCATAGTCTCTGCATCGGCGCTTTGGGGCTGCATTTCTACCAAAGGAGTTTGTGCCTGTGTGATTGTTATAGAAATTAGACCAGCTCTCAGTCGTGTTGTCAGGGTGGTGGGCAGGAGCTACCACAGTTACTGCACTAGAAGCAGCATGTCCTCCGGAGAAATATTGCTCAGTTGAACTGCTTGATGACGTGCAACTCGGAACATACATATTCTCTGAGCCCTCGTTTCTTTCCAATTCAAACTTGGATCTATCTTTATGTTGCTCTGTGCATTTTAAAAAAAGTATTATTTCAACAAATTCCTTCTTGAAACTGGCTGTGCTTTCAAAATAAGAATAAATACCAATAGGATTATGCAATGTTGTTATATTATACCCTGGCAATGCATACACTGATTTAATATTTATAAAATCAGACTCAATTATCAAATTGGGCGCCTAGAATTATGTTCATAGTACCACAAAAAGCTGAAAGCAACTCTATTTTATGCCCAGGCGAATTTTGCCCTTCAATCTAGCACCCATGGGGAACGCAACATTTGTGGAACAGACCAGCTTTTTAACCTCGCAATATACAGCTAACATCCCTGTACAACCATCTTTCAACAGAAAGCTGTTCACTTGAGTTTTGTATGGCAAAGAAAATCACCTTCCTTAAAATTTGCACAGCTCAATTATTTCTTGCACACTTCATTAATCTTAGAAATTGGATTTAGCTACATGTCTTGTCAAAAACAATATGCCAGTAATTACCCCAGTGTCCTTTTTAAATGCTCATACAAATTTGCTACAGTATCTGAAGCAAAACTTCAGGCAAGCCACTAGAATTCAAGGTAGCTATGCTTTAATCCTAGGTCCTGGAACCAGGGTTTGCAGTATAGCAGAGATTCAACTCTGGCCTCGACACAACATATCAAACTTCAAAATGGAACAGGAGGAACTAAATTCTGACTCAAAAATAATTTACAGATGGAAACACTAAAACTGTGCCCTTTACTTCCAGTCATATTAGCTGTTCATAATTATCAGCAGTCCAGAGACAACCACAATCTAATAATTTTTTTTAACCTTTTCACATAATTTTTTTTCCTGAATCTGGCTCCAAAAGCCAAGAGTTCCCACCAACATTCATACATGCAGAAAATGTGACTTTCTTGATGCACAAGAAAAGAACTACTTGACTTTTGTCAGTTACTGGCTTCTTCCATCCCTTCACAAAAACAGACACTTTCTAAATGAAGCTTGCCACCTGATGCCCTGGTTGAGAAACGATGAAGCTGTTGGAAGTACAGCTGATATACTCAAGAAACAGACAGCTAGGGACATGATTTTGAATCCAGAGGGACTATGCTGTTCCCTTGCAATGCAGTGCTTTGGAGTCTCTAAATATGAAATTGAAAATAACCCCTTCATAAACAAAGTGACATAGCTTTCTTAGTAGCATTACAAGTCACAGCTCACAGTCTATTGATTTACTCACGTAACAATGGAAATGCTTCTGATGTAGCTGTTAAAATCAAGATATGACTGGTACTTTCTAAGACATCGCACAATTTGCAAGAATTCTTTGCTACCAGCATCAGCTACAGAAATATTGCATTTCTCTTCCATGAGTGTTCTGCCTGAAGGCAGGTCCTTGGCTCATTGTCTGCTTCATCTTGGGGTGTCAAAATAAGTGCCCAGCAATAGAAACGTCTCAAACTATTTCTAACTCCAATAACAGATGTAATCAAATCATCAGCTGGAATTCTAATATGGAAAATAACAACGTGTGATAGAGGATAAATACTAACTCATTCACCTTCAGTTGTATTGAGCATGAATAACTCTGCACAACACGAAAGGTATTTTAAAGTGTTTCTTCTTGGAAAACAATATTTATTGGTTAAATCATAGCTTATTTAACCTGTCCTTCATTCAAAGATAGACAAGCAGGTGGAATACTGTGCAGAAAATAAAAACCCATACAGCCTACTGGTAAAAGGATTAATCACTGTACTCAGGTGCTTAAATTCTTTAAACACAAGCATCCTATTGAGATTTTAAAAATATTTTTTTAATCCCAAAGGTAAGGATTCCATCTAGGCTTAAGAGATGAGGCAGTCTGGATTTCCTTCCTAAAGGCTTGGAAATCAGTGGTCTTTCACAGACCCACAACATACCCCTGTCGAGAGCGTAACAAGTTAAATGCCAATAAAATACACACTTAAGTGGAGTACACAATGTAATGGTTATAGTACTAAACTAGCAACGCAGAGGTTATGACTTTCAATTGCACCATAACAACCTTTGGGACTGAACTTGACATTTGAAATCTGAAGCAGCAAATAAACAAAATTCGACTTCAGTTAATTGTTGAATAAAAGTATCACAATTCTAAAAACGTACAAGAAATCTCTAGCTGTAAAATAATCAAGTACTTACACAAGCCTTTACATGACTTCACAGTTCCCCAAAGTGCTTTACAATCAATGACCTATTTTTGAAATGTAGTTTGTTTTTTTTTAATATTGGTTCATGGGACGTGGGCATCACTGGCATTTATCGATCATCTTTAATTGCCCTTGAAAAGCTGGTGGTGAGCTGCCTTCGACACCCACAATGCTGTTCGGGAGGGAGCTCCAGGATTCCTTGACTTTGACCTGTTCTTGTAGTCAGAATAATTCTATGGCTATCCAGTTGAGTTTCTGGGCCAATGGTAACCCCACCCAGGATGTTGGCAGCGGGGGATTCAGTGATGGTAATGCCAAGGGACAATGGTTGGATTCTCTCAGTTTGGAGATGATCATTGCCTGGCACTTGCATGGTTCAAATGTTGTCACGTGTCAGCCCAAGTCTGGATATTATCCAGGTCTTACTGCATTTGGACATGGTTTGCTTCAGTATCTGAGGAGTCATGAATTGTGCAGCCATCAGCAAACGTCCCCACTTCTGACCTTATGATGGAAGAACAGTCATTGATGAAGCAGCTGAAGATGTCTGGGCCTAGGACACTAACCCTGAGGAACAATTACATGCCCTGAAAGTGAAATGATTGATCTCCAACAACTATCTTCCTTTGGGCCAGGTATGACTCCAACAAAAAGACAAGTTCACCAATTATATGGATGAAAAGTATCTAATGTAATATTTTCAAATTTGATGACAGCACTAAATTCGTTGGGAATACGAGTGGTGAGGAGGATGTTCAGAGATTTCAAGATGATTTAGATAAGTTGGGCGAGTGGGCAAATACATGGCTAATGCAGTATAACATAGACAAATGTGAAGTTATCTACTTTGAAAGGAAAAACAAAATGGCCGAGTATTATTTAAATTGTGATATTATTATTATTTAAATGGAAAATGCTGACGTACAAAGAGACCTGTGTGTTCTTTCCTTCGGGACATTAATGAACCAGATGGATTTTTTTTTACTACAATTGACAATGGTTTCATGGTCATCATTAGATCCTTGCCTCCTCCAAGAGGTGTTCAACATAGAGGAGCCCTGTTTTGTCAATTGAGGTGTGTGTGGGGTGGGGGACGACTTTACTCAGTTTTGGGATGCATTTAAAGTTTATTTATTAGTGTCACAAGTAGGCTTATAATAATACTTCAAATGAAGTTACTGTGAAAATCTCCGAGTCACCACACTCCAGCACCTGTTTGGGTACACGGAGGGAGAACTTAGTTTGGCCAATGCACCTAACCAACACATCTTTCTGATTGTGGGAGGAAACCCACGCAGACACGGGGAGAATGTGGAGATGCCGCACAGACAGTGACCCAAGCCAGGAATCGAACCCAGGTCCCTGGCACTGAGGCAGAAGTGCTAACCACTGTACCACCATGCTGCCCCCAAAGCACTTCATACAACACTTTGGAGTTTTTGACCTGAATTATAACAGCTGCCTGAGAGAGTGGTGGAGGCAGATTCCATCGGAGGTTTCAAATGTTCGCTGGATACATATTTGAAAGCAATGAATTTAGTCAGGCTGGAGAATGGGACTAGGTCTTTCAGAAGCTGGTGCAGACAAGATGTTTTTTGTGCTGTAAAATTCTATGATTCTAGGTTTTGGGAGCAAATTCCAGAGCTTAGGGCCCATATGTCTCAAACCAAACTTTTGGTCATCCATCCCAAATCTCCAATTTGGCTCAACATCAATTTTTGTCTGAATTTACTCCTTTAAAGCATCTTGGAATGCTTTCTACATAAAAGGAGATGAATAAGTGCAAGTTGTTGTTAATAACTGGATGAAGATCTTTCCAGCACTGAGAAGAGGGGAGGAAAACCTAGCAAGCAGCACACCATTGCAGAGAAATCAATCTTCTATTGAATGATTGTGCATCAATGCTGACAATAAATAGGTTACTCACCACTGCATCACCCCCACCACCCCAAAAAGTCGACATATTTCCTTAGCGTATTAGCTTACCTCTGCTTGTGCTGTTGCTGCGCCCAAGCTCTCGAGTCCGATCTCGACTACGACTGCGGCTTCGACTTGCGCTCTTTGTTGGACTGTGGCTGTAACTTCTGCCCCGACGACGATCATATCGTTCTCGGTAAAGGTCTCTGGGATGGGGATATCTCTCAAAGTCCCTGCGTCGTCGTTCTTCACGTTTTTTGTCATCACGAGTTCTGACAAATTGAAAGAATGCATCATACTAATGCTTGTAATAAAGTTATGGTCTTTCAGATCAAAATGTATTTTTAAAAAATCCAATCACACCTTAGTTCAGTTGAAGTCAATGACATAGAAACTGCTGATAGAAATTGAGGTCAGGTCAAAAACACAGAATCAATCTCTGAACCACAGAAGTTAAATTTTGTGGCTGAAAGGACAACTTTGGGGAGGCAGGGAAGGGGTTTCGGTTTATGGAGCACTGACACCACACTAAGGAAAGAGGGAGGTGCTCCTTTGGGATGGTCTCACGTAAACTAGGCTGGGACCAGTACCTTAGGGAATCAAATAGTAGTGGATAGAGATTTGAAAGAAAAAATGAAGGTGACAGTGGGAAGAATCAAGACACATTCAGAAAAGACTTGGTTGAAAACACAAAACAGGCTTTGTTGTTGTTCGCTGACAAAATATTTTAACTGAACATTACTGAAGGATGCTTGAGCATTCAGAATATTGCTGGGTAATATTAAACTTGAAATGTGCCACGAGAAGAATTACTTTGAATGCAAAATCTTTCAATCAAAATTGCCTGTCTCCTCCGTAATTACAATTCACTAAGGAAAGCCATCAAAGTGTGGAAAGGGTGATGCTGCAATTTCATTGTAGGGCATTAGTTATGGAGGAAAAAAATACAGGCAAGCCTTCCATTTTTCATTACAACAGGAATTTAATCTCCTTCATGTCTTAATCCATTTTATTTTGTAACATTACAAAAAAAGCCAGAAAAAAAAAAATCGCTGAAACTATAATGGTTTGATAGCTATGACTTATTTATCGTGATGAATATGTGCATTGTGGTGCAATATATTCAAACTAATAAATATCCATAATTCATAAAAAATAAAAGCAACAGAATTTGCAAGCAATACTTCTCTGCTGGGTATAGCTTGTAGCTCCCCATTGCTTTATGAAAGCAAGTAGAAGTGGAGCATTCTACAAGAAAAAAAATCAATACTATTTTCTTATTTATTTGTGCACTGCTTCTGTATCAAAAAAATCAGAACATTGACTGGTGATCACATGAATCAAATTTAAAAATTGCACCTGCACTGAAAACAAGTTCAAGGCTGCGATTTTCAGGTAATAATTTGGGTTTAAGCACGTACCTTGGATCAATAGGTCCCAAAACAGGTTTAAAAGGACTATGACTCTTCTTTATTAAAGATTTTCTACCATCTTGATCTTCATCATACAAGGGAATCTAAAATAGCAATAAGCAGTAAAAAAAAACATTCCTTGCAGTTAGCAGTTCAGAAAAAGATTAGAATCAAAATTCTCATTTTAAGGAATGCATATCCAATGACAACTTACAGATAAAATGTAAAACAAAATGGAATAATTATATCTCAGCAGTTAACCCATGAGTACAACTTCCAAGTCATTGGCGTCTCAGACAACTCAAACATGACATTACGACCCAGTAGTCATTGTGTCATGAAATCGGACTTGACTATATCGACATTAGAGTCTGTAGCTTCAAAGTTTACTACATCACTACCCGAAATCTGTTAGTTGCTAGAATTATTTTATTCCTTGGATATCCATTGCATCCATCCTCAGTTTTCACTTTTATCATATGTCCCACCCAATGGTCAACATCATCAATGGAACATCAATCAGTACGTCACCAATAATGATATACACATGAAAAACTTTGGTAGATTTTTTGCCAAAGAAGCATACATCCAATGGTGTACACGTCCATATATACATCTGTTACTTATATGCAACTTTATATGTACTTTTCCTCAAATTGTTTTATCAGGTATCGGCAACAAATGTCAACCGCAAGATCATTTGTACACCAACTGCATTGTCGGATAAAATCTTCACAAAAGAAGCAAAACACTGAATGCTGAAAATCTGAAGTAAGAGCAAAAAATTGCTGTGAATATTCAACAGATCAGGCAGCATGACTGGAAAGAGAAACAGAGTTAATGGACGGAATTTAATCCGGCCTGTTGCGGAGGGAAATCAGGCAGCCAGGCCCACCTGTTTGCAGAATCTGGCAGCCAGGCCCACTTGTTTGTAGGAGTGGCTGCCTGTCACAAATGAGAGGACCTCCATCATTAAGATGGAGACCTTGCTGCCCCGGAGACACTGCCGGAACTGGAGTGCTGCTAGCCTCCAATTGGCCAGCAACTTTTGGCATGTGGGATTTTCAACATCAGGGCCCTAAATCCCAGAAAAGACCCAACATTGATGCCTGGGATCCTTAAATTTGGTCGGGCCTCCCTGTGGAACTGCCAAAGAGTTCCCACTGGTTCTCCAACCAGTACCCCCACCTCCCACCCCTCATCATCCACATTAAATCCAGCCCAACATTTCAGGTCTGTGTCCTTTCACCAGTCACCAGAACAGAGCTGAAATATGAATTGTTTCTCTCTCCATCGATACTGGCAGACCTGCTGAGATTTCCCCAATGTAGTCCTAACATATGCTCAATTCTGATCAGAATAAACCTCTATGCCATCTCTCTCCTAAAAAGCTTTCCTACTCACATCTTTAATCCCAATCACCCAACAACACATCACTTCAGGTGTGCCTTCATCACCCCTTATTCATTCAGTCACAAGGTTCAAGTATTTGACTGAATTATGCAGCTTTGGGTTCAATTAGTAGCTGTTAGATTCATTTGAGAGAATTTTTACTGAAGGTGAACTATTTTTTTCTTGCTATTTAATTATCCTATCCATTGTAAAGGTGACTTCCTATTTTTTGTTTAAAACTTATTCTTGAGCCCAAGCAATATTCGAAAGGTGGTATTAGTTGCACATTCCTATTTCACCTAAAGGGTGTTTGGAGTCTGGAATTAACTTCCTGAGAGGGTAGTGGAGGCAAATTTGATTTAAGTAGTCAAAAGGGAATTGGATTGCTGTCTGAAAAAGAATGTGCAAGGTTACAGGGGAGTGGGTGTAGGTAGGATGCTCTTTCAGAGCCAGTGCAGACTGACTGGAGAGAGCAATAAGTAATGTAGAAGAAGTCACAAGTAGGCGAAACTAGGTGGGTACTGCAGGTTTCTCTCCAATTAGAGATCAATGAACCAGATTGCAACCCACTGAAAGGGTTAATAGTCACACAAGTTTAAAAATCACAGATTTTGAAAAACAAAAGTCTTCCTATAAGACCCTTCACATACAGGCACCAGGGTCATTAGTCTGGACATAGCTCATTAAATCAGCTACTTGTAACTAGGAGGGAGTGATACAGGAGCTGGACTACAATAATTTGCAGCCATGATGTATTCAGTTTTCATGCTGATTGGATGTTATGATGAAGCAAATGTAAGGGATTGTGATTTAAGAAAAACTATACTTTTATATGATGTAACCTTTTATGATTAGATGGAGATAACTCCTATTCTTTTATTGGTATCTGCTAATTGTAATTGAAGCTGAGACTTTAATTGCCTATGTATTTCTGAATTTTTCACTCTAAATGGTCTGAATGATTTCATTCGGAGTCCTATTACTTATACCTTAGTTAATAAATCATCTTGAACTACTGTGACTTTATCTGGCAACTCGAGGGGAACGATGGTTTTCTTGTTGTATTTAAAACTATCGTAACAGCCCTGTAACACCACAAAATACCAAATTCATGGTATTGCGGAATCTTTGGTGCAGTAAGGTGCCATTCAGCCCAGTCAGTCTGCACTGCCTCTGAAAGAGCATCCTACCTACACCCACTCCCCTGTAACCTTACACATTCTTTTTCAGACAACAATCCTTTAGACTCCCTTAAATCAAATTTGCCTCCACTACCCTCTCAGGAAGTTAATTCCAGACTCCAAGCACTCTTTGGGTAAAACCATTTTTCCTCGCATCATTTTTACTCCTTTTGGTCTTCAGTTCTTGATGCTTTCTTGACTAGGAATAGTTTCCCATTATTTATCCTGGCCATACCTCTCAGGATCTTGAATTAAGTCTCTTCTCAGCTTTCTATTCTCCAAGGAAAACAGTCCCAACCTCTCCTTTTTTTGATACGGTCTCTCCACATTCTTCCTGCCAAATAGAATCACCTCACACTTATATGCATTGAACTTTATCTGCCACTTGTTTGCACAATTCACCAACATGTCTATGCCCTTTTGAAGTTCAAGACTATTTTCATCACAACCGACATTTTCAATCTTCGTATCATTTGCAGAGTTTGAAATCATGCCCTTAACACAACAGTCTGGATCATTAAACATACACCAGAAGGAGCAACGGTCCCAGCACCGACCGCTAGGGAATTCCACTACAAACCATCCTCTAATCTGAAAAACAATTTATCACTGCTCTCTGTTTCCTGTCATTCAACCAATTTCTTATCCAATACCTACTTTTTCTTTTATTCCACGAGCTAGAATTTTGCTTTGTGTTGCATTGTATCAAATGTCCATATACGCCACATCAACAGTATTGCCCTCATCAACTGTCCTCTGTTACCTCCTCAACACACTCCAGCAGATTAGTTAAAACATGATTTGTCCTCAATTATCCTGCACTTCCGAAGTGACTATTGATTTTGTCATTAAGTATAGTTTCCAGAAGCTTCCCTCCTTTTATTGGTATCTGCTAATTACTTGGAATTGAAGCTGAGATTTTAATTGCCTATGTATTTCTGAATTTTTCATTCGGAGTCCTATTACTATACCTTAGTTAATAAATCATCTTGAACCACTGTGACTTTGTCTGGCAACTTGAGAGGAACTGAAGACAGAAAGGAGTAAAAATTACGCGAGGAAAAATGGTTTCACCCAAAGAGTGGTTGGAGTCTGGAATTAACTTCCTGAGAGGGTAGTGGAGGCAAGTTTGATTTAAGGTAGTCGAAAGGGAATTGGATTGTTGTCTGAAAAAGAATGTGTAAGGTTACAGGGGAGTGGGTGTAGGTAGGATGCTCTTTCAGAGGCAGTGCAGACTGACTGGGCTGAATGGCACCTTACTGCACCAAAGATTCCGCAATACCATGAATTTGATAAATTTGGTAATTTGTGGTGTTACAGGGCTGTTACGATAGTTTTAAATACAACTTTTTGAACAAGGGTGCAACATTCACAATTCTCCAGCCCTGTGGCACCACCCATGTCTAAGACTAGATGATTATCACTAATGCCTCCAAGATTGATCTCAGCCAGTTTTGGTATGTTATCTATTTTAAGTAAAGATAAACTCTCCAACACATCCTCCTACTCAACTGTAAGTTTGTCTAGTGCACAGTTACCTCTTCTCTCACCTCAGCCTGGGTAGCATCTTCCTCCTTTGTAAAGACAGGTGTAAAATACTCGTTCGATACCTCCACTATTTCTCCCATCACCATGTGCATGTCTCCTTTTTTATTAATCAGCCCTACTCTTTCTTTTACGATCATTTTATTATTTATATGCTTATGGAAGACCCTCTTATCAAAGCTGAATTCTTGACCTCTAGGTTGCTAGTCAAAACTATATTCACTAGGTTAGCCATCCTCTATTACAAAAACTAACTTGCAGAAGCCAACATATTGTTACTCACTTCTTTCTTGTCCTCTCTCTCTTGCCATGTAGGTTGCATGTCCTGCTTTAATGTCTCCTGGACAAACTGTTCTGGTCGTGGCACGTAGTTCTTTGTGCTTAAAGCATCAAAAAGTTTGTCCACAAATCCAACAGTTTCTGTCAAAATAATTATCGACTAATGATGAGTAGTGGCACCAGAGAAAGCAAAATGTTAAAAAAGTATTTCACAAAAATAATTTGCTTATAATTACCAAGAGTACCTCAAAAAGGAACATATGCCACGTTTTCATACAGGACTTGGTTACTCATATGCACAAAGATTCTCTTACAAATCACTAAGAACCACAACTCTCAAAATACAGTTGTTTCAGTTTACCTCCACTGTTTCAAAAGGAATTGAAGTATTATGGGAGAAAATGAAAGAAAGGGACACTGCTACCAATGAAAAATGAAAACTTCCCAGTATATAGCTCAATAATATTTTTGAACAATTTTTATTCCAAGTATTCATGTGCCTCAATATGAAACATTTTTAGAAGACAGAAAAGGAAATAAGAGGCCAAAACAAGTTGATAAAGTTGTTACTAAAGTAGAAGCATTTAAAATAGAGCTTCGAAAAGTAAGGAAATTATGCTAAACTTTTAAAAAATCAAATTCTCGGCCTATATTTAGCAAAGGTGTTAAGCTCTTGGAGATTCTGCAGGGGATATTTACCAGAATGACAGTGGGCATGAGGAGAGACTAGAGAAATGGGGATTGTTCAGAATTATGACAGGTATTATTGATAGGGTAAATAAAGAAACTGTTTCCACTGGTGGGTGAGTGACTAGAGATAGCAGGTTTAAGTTAATTGATAAAGAACCAGAGAAGAGATGAAAAGAATAGTCATAAACATGTTAAGATTTGGAATGCACTACCTTAAAAGAGTGGTGGAAGCAGATTCAAAAGTAACTTTCAAATGGGAATTGGATATACAGACAGACTTGAAACAAAATGTGCATGGCTTTCTGGAAACAACTACGAAGTACAACTGACTTGAGAGCTATTTCAAACATCCCACTCAGTCAATGTATCCTGGATGGTTTCCTCCTGTGATGCAAGTTCTGATTCTGTTCTTCAGGACGATCTGAACATTTTAATGAGTGATCCACATTACGTGAGGGATATTCAATTGCCAGTGAGCTTGAAACACGTTCATAATATTATTACTGTTGGAATTGAAAAAGGACATAATGTCTAATATGCTATTTATGTTACCAGTCTAGGCTGGCTGGTTTCTCATTAAAATTAGAGCTATTGTACTGTAAAATAAATGTTAAACACAGTTGTGTAATAAATAAGAAATCAGTCCAACATACATGATGAAGGAATACAAATTGCAGATCCTTCCAACTTTACAGAAAGTAATGGATCTGCATTAGGCATTTACACCAGCTTTATGATTCCCATTCTTCAGAGCACAGGGAATAATTGTTATACAAAGTATATCTGAATATATATCTGAATGTATATCTGACAACAGGCTTTAATATCAAATAGCATTTTTCAAAGTCTTGTTCTTGCCTAGGCTAAGAAGTTAAATCCAAATTGCCGGATTGAGTGGAATATGTTCAACTTAACACTGGTGGTTTTAATTGGCCAGCATGACAATATTATCTTATTTATTAAGCAGTGTCTGAACACACATGGCAGTGCTCTTGTGAGGCAAGATTTATTTGCTTCAGCTGCTGAATGTGTGAACCCAATGATGATTAAATTACACACTTCTGAAGAAGTGCTCCTAAATACCAGTCCCAAGGAAAGATGTAGTTTAGAAATCATAGAAACCCTACAGTACAGAAAGAGGCCATTCGGCCCATCGAGTCTGCACCGACCACAATCCCACCCAGACCCTACTCCCATATCCCTACATATTTACCCACTAATCCCTCTAACCTACGCATCTCAGGACACTAAGGGGCAATTTTTTAGCATGGCCAATCAACCTAACCCGCACATCTTTGGACTGTGGGAGGAAACCGGAGCACCTGGAGAAAACCCACGCAGACACGAGGAGAATGTGCAAACTCCACACAGACAGTGACCCAAGCCGGGAATCGAACCCAGGTCCCTGGAGCTGTGAAGCAGCTGTGCTAACCACTGTGCTACCGTGCCGCCCTTTCTCAGATTATTGTCAGATTAATCTGGAGCAGAGAATTCAGCAAATATGCACAAGTGAAACAGAATTAACTTAATTAAAAACCAACAGTTGAACAAAGAAATAACATTTTGGCATAGCATATTTCACAACTTCAAGACTTTCAAAGTGCTTTTTGCAAATTGATTATTTTTGCAGTGGAGCCATTGTTGTAACGTAGAAAACACAGCAACTAATCTGTACACAGCAATGTCCCACAAATAGCAATGAGAAAATGACCTGGAAATTGCAGTCGGGAGTGAAGCAACAGCACAAGAAAACCTCAGTGAAACACACAAGATTCTGAAGGAGCTTTATCGGGTAGATGAGAAACTGTTTCTGCTGGTAGAGAATCTATAACGCAGGGACACAGTCTCATGATAAGCGACTGGCCATTTAGGACTAAGATGAGGAAAAAATACTTCACTCAGAGTTGAGTCTTTGGAATTTTCTGCCTGAGGATTATGGATGCTCCATCATTGAATACATTTAAGACTGGGATGGACAGATTTCTGGTCTCTCAAGGAATTAGTGGACAGGGAAGTGGATTTGATGGCCAGAATCAGCAATGATCACAATGAATGATGGAGCATTCTCGATGGACCACATGGTCTACTCCTGCTCCTACTTATTGTGTTTTTACCATTGATCTCAAAGAAAGATCCCAAAAAAATAATTAGCAATCTTTACGACATAGATTTCTCCTTTCCCAATGCTAACACGTCTCCAAGTCAAGGGCATCTTCAGGCATTCAGCAACAGTGATGTAATTCAGCAGGGTAAGCAACCAATCACACTGAAATATTCGCAGACATCAATTCAGGAAATAAAATGCACTATCCTTCATTTTTCACAAAGTTTTACAGGGCGCAAAATAATTGATTAAGAAATATACATTAAACACAAATATACACTAAGGTAGTGAAATATCAAAACATACATTTTTAAATGATTTTAAAATATAGAATTTTATTAAAAAAGGAGAATTCTGACATTCCATAAATAAAAACTAAGGTTTTAGGGCCAGAAGTTTTTTCAGAAGTAATTCAAAACTTAGTACGTAATTAAAAATCTAGTTATGCCTCAATCAGTAAGGTGCGACTTTTCCCAAGTGTTTTTACAGCAAGACTAAGCAACTTAAACAGCAATTCAGTGATTTCCATTTAACATAGAAACAAGGAGTAGGGGTCGGTCATTCGTTCCTCCAAACCTGCTTTGCCATTCAATATGATCATGGCCGATCTCCATCTGAAAACCATTCACATGTTTCTGCCACACATTTGCCCACTCACTCAACTTATCTAAATCATCTCAAAATCTCTTAACATCTTCAAATCACTGAGCTATTCCTGAAGTACATTTCATAAACAAATATAGATTCTCAATTCAAATAGTAGAAGAAATTATAGACAACCAAATCACTGCTCAGTAAAGCAAGTCATTGAACAGTTGTGGTTCCTTCAGACAAGCGGAGAAACATTTTCTGTATTTGTAAAACTCCATGCTCATCTGCTCTGCTGCACTGGTAAACAAAGGAAAGTTCTAGTGCCATCTATGCATGCACTGTCAACGAACAAAAAAAAAGTCATTCATCCTTAAAAAAGCAACATGCTTCAGATATTCTATTAAACAAACTCTCATACCTTTTTAAATTTAAGTTTTGGCGTTTAACTACTTTTAAAAAATTTGTAAAATATTTCTGTAACAATGCACATTCCAGTATCATGTATCCAGTAATCCAAGATGAAAGGGGAAAACAAGGTAGACCAGTCCACTGGAGCCAATTAGGTTTAGTTCTATACGCAACAATGTAAACCGCAAAACAAGATAGCTATTTTTAGATGGTAAATCTGATTTTGCTAAAGAGCTGCATCAGTACATATATTTAGGTTGCAGTCAACATCTATTCCCCTCTCCAATATTCAAAATGATTTATAGAAATAAACAAGTCGTTGTTATATTTTGTATAACTGGTAGAATTTAAAAGCTGACCTCTTAACAATAACTGCCTTTGCTTTCAGGACACGAGACTTGCACAATATCCATCAATCAAATGAGAGAGATTTAGGGAAGCTGCTGTTTTTTTTCACAAATATTAAAACATCTTCAAACTGTAGCTTAGAATCCAATTGGTAGAGTTTTTTTTAAAAATGCTGCACACTAGACAGCTACCGTATGAAATACAAAGCATGCACTTAAATATTTTAGCATAGACAATTCAACGACAAAAAAACGTTGACACAAACTTAGTCTTTTAAAGTTACAAAATCACTGGAAAAACCAGAAAATTTGCATCTGAAGATAAGCTGAAACTTGGACTGCAGTAGTTAAAACAGCATTTTCAACCAGCTTGATTATAGTAATCCGAGTCTGATAAATTATGAATTTAAAATTGCTGTTGGCACTGACCATTCTAATCAGCTGAGATGATCTTCTGGAAAAATGTAACAAAACAGCTTCTCTATTCAGTTGATAAATGGACTGCCCATTGTGGCATTGAATTATACAGATCATGATGATTTCATGTTCAAATCGGAGTGAGAATTAAATTAGTTGATGCCAGCCAGGTGAACAGTAGGAGTGCTACAATTGGCTTCAGTACAGCTTAAGGAGGAGGGGTAGAAAAATTATTCAGGCTTCTCATTGCTTACCTACCTGCTGCTAACATGTGTTTTCAACTTCAGGTAAGGAGAAATCTAACCCAAATAGGATGATCTTACCCCCATCCAACCTTTGCCAAGATTAAATAGTTTACTGAAAGTTTGCACCTATATTTCCGTATGAATCAACAACTGCAAAAAATGCTGGAGAAAATACAACAAAGTGTAAATCTTACCTTTTTGTAAAAATACGTCCAGCTGATCAACGCACAAAGCCTTCAGCTCTTTTTCTGGCTTGTCTTTCTTAACTAAAGCCACTACATATTTTGCTAAAGCTGATGGGTCAGCATCGCAGCTGAAAAATAAGACCATTAAAAAAAAATCAAACACTAGATTGATAGAACAACACACTTGATTGTTTTTATGGTGGTGGTTTCTGTAAAGCATGGTGAATGGCTCGTGTGTGTGCTGTAAGCATTCTATGACATGTAAGCCACACAACACAGATTTTAAGACTGATCTCAAAAAGGAGCTCTCGCTACAGAAAGTTAGCAAATGGGCAACTGATTTTGTTGGCTTTCCGTTCTCCATTCTTTTTGCTAATGAACCTTATTTCTGTGCAGGATCTCAGTTGTTCATTTCACTTCTCCCCCCAAAAATCCCAAGGCAAATTAATTCACTATACTGGCACAATATCCTGTTGCATCACAGAATCTACCCACTCAGAGATGGGACACAAACAGAACGGGAATTCTAGTGCACTTCCACGAAGCCAGCCAGGTTACCTTCCAGCCATCTTAGGATTCTTGCGAGTGAGTATAAAAGAGAACGCAAAAGTAATTAAAGGTTCGATAAATTAACTTGCTACCTTTTAAAAAAATATTTGATGGGATGAGAGCGTCGCCGGCAAAGCCAGCATTTATTGTCCATTCCTAATTGCCTTTGAACTGAGTAACTTACTAGACTTGCATTACAAAAGGGCAGTTTAGAGTCAACCACATTGCAGGGGATCTGGGGTCACATGTAGGCCCACCAAGTGAGGATGGCAGATTTCTCCCAAGAGAGGGATTATTAACCAGATGTGTTTTTAGGATGATTAATGGGAGTTACATTGTCACCATTACTGAGGCTAGCTTTCAATTCGGGATTTTATTAATCAAATTTAAATTTCAGTAGCTGCCATGATTGCATTCGAGCCTAGGTCCAAGCACATGAGCCTTGGCCTCTGGATTATTAGTCCAGTCATGATGTGTAGTTGCCGGCGTTGGACTGGGGTGAACACAGTAAGAGTTTTAACAACACCAGGTTAAAGTCCAACAGGTTTATTTGGTAGCAAATACCATTAGCTTTCGGAGCGCTGCTCCTTCGTCAGATGGAGTGGAAATGTGCTCCCAAACAGGGCACAGAGACACAAAAATCAAGTTACAGAATACTGATTAGAATGTGAATCCCTACAGCCAGCCAGATCTTAAAGACAGCTCAGAGTCGCTGAGCAGAAACTGATAGCCAAGTTCCGCACACATGAGGACGGCCTAAACCTGGACGTTGGATTTATGTCACATTATCAGTAACCCCCCACAGATTGCCTCCTGGACTTGCAGGCTGTCCTGTCTGGAGACAATACACATCTCTTTAACCTGTGCTTAATGCTCCCTCCACCCACATTGTCTGTATCTTTAAGATCTGGCTGGCTGTAGGGATTCGCATTCTAATCAGTATTCTGTAACTTGATTTTGTGTCTCTGTGCCCTGTTTGAGAGCAGATTTCCACTCCATCTGACGAAGGAGCAGCGCTCCGAAAGCTAATGGTATTTGCTACCAAATAAACCTGTTGGACTTTAACCTGGTGTTGTTAAAACTCTTATTAGTCCAGTGACATTACCATACACCACCGTCTCCCCTATTTTTGGTAAGAAACTCTCAAAAAGTATTTTCTGAGACAGCCAACATTTATTGCCCATCCCTGACTGCTCGAGGAGGTAGCGGTGAGCCAACTTTTTGAACTGCTGCAGTCTGTATAGTGCAGGCACTAGTGCTATGAGATAGCGAGTTCCAAGGTTTTGAAATTGCAGAGTTGTCAGGAAGACGAAGAAAGTCAGGCAAAGCCCTTCAAGACAGTTAATAAATCGAAGGTTGGATGTGAATCAACATGATGTTGTTTTAGTTATGGAATACAACAAAACATTTACAATTGAATACACTCCAACCACTGTCAGACAGCACTGAAAATGTATTTAAAAATGCTAAAACGTAAATGTATACCTTATGATTGACTCAGGTGCTCAAATCGGAGGTATTTAGAAGTAAATGCTCTGATGCAGCATACCTTTCCATAAAACATTTTTGTCATAACGTCCCAAAACATTTGACAAGAACATTATCGGACAAATGTCGACATACAAGGCCTTTATATTTTCTCCCTCTCTTCCTGAAGTTTAAATTTTTTACTGTTAATTTTACAGCAATGACTTGTGCACATGCACTTTGTCCAAATCTAGAACATTCATGTGCAAAGCTGGACAATGAGCACATTGTACAACAGCAGAGAGATGATCATGACAAATAATGTCGGACTCTATTGTCATCCAATGTCCATAAATTCCTCTTCCAGCAATCAACGGAAGGAACCCTGGCCTATTTTCTCTTCCCCAATTCAGAAAAGGCTGCTTTTGGTATCTGTACAATTGACCCAACCAAACACAGTCTAGGCTTTGAACCTGACCTCGTCTGTGAAGTTGAGCTATTTTTCTCCCTTGAGAACTTCTCTAGAGCAAAAAGACTATTTTTATATGGTCAACCATTTCCATCTATATTGAGTTAAGATAGCAAAATGCTTCACAGAAAAATTGACAAATGGGATCTTATTGAGAGAATTGGAGGACTGAAAGATTGATCAAAGAGTTGAATGTTGAGAATGCTTTTAATGGCAAAGGAAATAGATGTAGATGGAGAGTTTCAAAGAGTAGACCTGAAACAGCCACGGGTTCCACCAAGCAGGATAGAGTAAGGTACAGATTCAGAAAGCCAATGGGCAGTAAACACAAAGCTGGAAAAAGTTTCAGACCTCCAATATCATACTCCAGCTTTAAAGTAGGTTTAATGCAAGGCCGCAGATCATCAAAACCCAATTGATTTTGAATCAATGGATGTAGCATTTAAAACAGTTACAGAATGGTTGGTATTGGATTGACATATTAGCAAACTCACGACAGGATAGTGTTGGGAAGCTCAGATATTTCATTTTAAAATGGTAGTTGCTGACCGGGAACTATAGTTGCCAGCGGGCCTTAGCTCTTCTGCACATGCACCAGCCAGGAAATGATCACACGTATGCAGTTTATGACTGCTGTGTTTTTCAGGCCAGGAACTGGCACTGCGTGCCTGAGCAGAAGCAATAAAGTGAAATGATGTGGAACTGCACTTCAGGTCATCTGAACCAGAGCAACATTCCAGAGAAGGTGTTCCAAGGAACAGAGCACGAGGATAGGAAGAGGAACCAGAAGTCCCAGGCAGGGACAAAAATAGGGATCGAAAAGAGCTCCCCGGAAAGAAATCCCATGCAAGGGACAGAAAAAGGGATCAGAAATAGGTCCTGATAAGTAAAGTTGAAGGAGAGATGCACTCCAAGTTAAAGAAAGAGCTGTTGCAGCTGTGCGAGTGGGAGTGACGTTTGGAGCAAATTCCAAGGAAAGTTCTGCAAATGTGAAAGTGGAAACACTCCTCAAAGTTTTAGTGAGACAGGTTGACTCAGTGTGACAACTGTCTGGGTGGTTGGTTGAGAAATGCACAAAACCAGCTTTGGTCACATTCGTCATGTACATTGGAGTGTCTGGCCACAGTTCACCTATTAATTCACACGTACCTCATACTTCTCTTGAATATTAGAGTAAAGATAGAGATGAAAAATCGATTTTACAGACACATCCAAATTCAGAAAGGCAAAGATATTGCTAGGGTAAACAGAATAATGTTCTTCTGTTTGTACTGAGATCCAGCCAACCTTTTTGTTTAGTGTAATAAAGCGAATTTGTTCAGCAACTTTCCTGCTCAGTTTTTTTTAAAAGTTAGAATTTAGCAAACCAGGTTCACTCTGGGATCTGACTTATCCAGTATTAATGCCAGTTTGGATCATAGCAACAGATTGGAATGTGGGAATTAGGAGCAAGAGTAAGCAATTCAGCCCTTCAAGACCGCTTTGCCATTCTGTATGATGATGGCTGATCTCCATCTCATCCAACTCCACTTCCCTGCCTTTTTCCCAAGCCCTTTATCTCCCTTTTGATCAAATATTTATCTATCTTTCTTGAATCCATTGATTGATTCTGCACTCACTGCACTCTGGGGCAGTGAGTCCCATAGATTCGTAACCCTCTGTGAGAAGCAGCTTCTCCTTATCTCTGTCTTGAAACTCTCCCCTCTTACTCGACAACTATGATCTCTTGTCCTAAACTGTTCTAGAAGGGGGAACATTTGGTTAACATTTACTTTATCAATCCCATTAATTATTTTATACACCTCAATCAAATCCCCCCTCATCCTTCTGTACTCCAGAAAGTGCAAGCCCAAGGTACGCATCCGCTCCTCATACGACAACTCCTTCAAACCTGGAATCAATCTAGTGAACCTCTTCTGAACAGCCTTCAGTGCCACCACATTCTTCCTCAAAAAGGTGACCAAAACTGAACACAATACTCCAAGCGTGGTCTCACCAATGCCTTATATAATTCTAACAACACTTCTCTACTTTTATACTCTGGACCCTTTGCATAAATGCCAAGATTCCATTTGCCTTCCTTACAACATTCTGCACCTGCATACTCACTTTCTGAGATTCATGCACAAGGACACCCAGATCCCTCGGCCAGACACCTTTTGAATCTGTTTCCCATCTAAATAGTAATTTGTCCTTTTATTTTTCTAGCTAAAATGGATAGCCTCACAATTATCCACATTAGATTCCATCTGCCAGATTCTGGCCATTCCCCTAACCTGTCAATATCCATTTGTTAACTTTTTATCTCCACATCACAGCCTGCTTTCCCACCTATTTTCCGTGTCTTCAGCAAATTTCGCTACATTACACTCTGTCCCTGCTTGTAGATCCTTGATATAGATCTTGTCAAATTAAACAGTTCCTTGCCCTAATTATACGCTGTCACATGCAAAAAAACACAAAAGGCAAACTGCACAGAGTATAAAAGTTGGCAAATTATGTTACAGCTGTATAAAACGTTGGTTAGGCCACATTTGGAATACTGTGTCCAATTCTGGTCACTACACTACCAGAAGGACGTGGAGGCTTTGGCGAGAGTACAGAAAGGGTTTACCAGGATGTTGCCTGGTATGGAGGGTATTAGCTATGAGGAGAGATTGGATAAACTGGGATTGTTCTCCCTGGAAAACCAGAGGCTGAGGGGCGACCTGATAGAAGTTTATAAAATGAGGGGTATCGATAGGGTAAACAGTTGGAAGCTTTTTCCCAGGGCAAAAATGGCAATTACAAGGGGTCACAAGTTCAAGATGGGGGGGGGGGGAAGGTTCAGTGGAGATGTGTGGGGGAAATTTTTTTTTTTACAACAGGTGGTGGGGGCTGTAAGCATTGCCAATTGAGGTGGTTGAGGCAGTTACGTTAGCCACATTCAAGACTTATCTTGATAGGCATTTGAACAAACGGGGAATAGAAGGATATAAGCGGTTGGTCTAGATAGGACAACGTGATCGGCACAGGCTCGGAGGGCTGAAGGGCCTGTTCCTCTGCTGTACTGTTCTTTGTTCTATTACATCTCCAAACGTCACAAACAAAAGTGTAAAATCACACTTGCTTCTGATGAACTGAAAATTATATTTTTAATAAACACAACAAATAAAAAACGAGCGCAAAACAAAGCAAATCAACAAAAAGGGTTATGAAACAGATAATGAAAGTATGATGGGTAACTAACAACGTAACTGAAAATTATTTTTTTGAAAATCGAAATATTTTTGGCCACCATCCTATTTGCTTCAGCAGAAGACAGGGCACCACCACACCACACATGACATAAAGCATTTCCTATCAATTCAACTTAAACAGATTTACACCTCCAGTTCAGCAGCAGCTGACACAATTTGACACAAACTCAAAATTGAGTTTGTGTCTTTATATGCCCTGTTTGTGAACAGAATTCCCACTCACCTGAAGAAGGGGTAGTTTGTAAATTGTGTTCAGGAGAATTTTCTACATCAGTATATAGAGGTGCCAACTAGAGAGGATGCGATATTGGATCTCCTATTGGGAAATGAGTTAGGGCAGGTGATGGATGTGAGTGTGAGGGAACACTTTGGATCCAGTGATCATAATGCCATTAGTTTCAACCTGATCGTGGATAAGGATAGATCTGGTCCTCGGGTTGAAGTTCTGAACTGGAAAAAGGCCAAATTTGATGAAATGAGAAGGGATCTGGGAAGTGTGGATTGGCACAGGCTGTTCTCTGGTAAGGATGTAAATGGAAAGTGGGAGGCCTTCAAAGGAGAAATTTTGAGAGTGCAGAGTTTGTATGTTCCTGTCAGGATTAAAGGCAAAGTAAATAGGAATAAGGAACCTTGGTTCTCGAGGGAGATTGTCACACTGATTAAGAGGAAGAGAGAGTTGTATGAAATGTACAGGCAGCAAGGAACAGATCAGATGCTCGAGGAGTATAAAAAGTGCAAGAAGCTACTTAAGAGGGAAATCAGGAGGGCTAAAAGAAGACATGAGGTTGCTTTGGCAGACAGAGTGAAGGAAAATCCAAAGAGCTTCTATAGGTATGTTCGGAGCAAAAGGATAGTGAGGGATAAAATTGGTCCTCTTGAAGACCAGAGTGGTAGACTGTGTATGGAACCAAAAGAGATGGGGGAGATACTAAATGGTTTTTTTGCATCCGTATTTACTGAGGAAACGGGCATGGAGTCTACGGAAATAGGGCAAACTGGTAGGGAGGCCATGGAAGCTTTACAGATTAAAGGGGAGGAGGTGCTCGCTGTCTTGAGGCAAATCAGAGTGGATAAATCCCCAGGACCGGACAGGGTATTCCCACGGACCTTGAAGGAAGCTAGTGTTGAACTTGCAGGGGCCCTGGCAGACATATTTAAAATGTCAGTATTCACGGGGGAGGTGCCGGATGATTGGAGGGTGGCTCATGTGGTTCCGTTGTTTAAAAAAGGTTCCAAAAGAAATCCGGGAAATTATCGGCCAGTAAGTTTGACGTCGGTGGTGGGCAAGTTATTGGAAGGTGTGATAAGGGATAGGATCTACAAATATTTGGATAGACAGGGACTTATTAGGGAGAGTCAACATGGCTTTGTGCGTGGTAGGTCATGTTTGACCAATCTATTCGAGTTTTTCGAGGAGGTTACCAGGAAAGTGGATGAAGGGAAGGCGGTGGATGTTGTCTACCTGGATTTCAGCAAGGCCTTTGACAAGGTCCCTCATGGGAGGTTAGTTAGGAAGGTTCAGTCGCTGGGTATACATGGGGAGGTAGTAAATTGGATAAGACACTGGCTCAATGGAAGAAGCCAGAGAGTGATTGTGGAGGATTGCTTCTCTGAGTGGAGGCCTGTGACTAGTGGTGTGCTGCAGGGATCGGTGTTGGGTCCATTGTTGTTTGTCATCTATATGGGCGGCACGGTAGCACAGTGGTTAGCACTGCAGCTTCACAGCTCCAGGGTCCCGGGTTCGATTCCCGGCTCGGGTCACTGTCTGTGTGGAGTTTGCACATTCTCCTCGTGTCTGCGTGGGTTTCCTCCGGGTGCTCCGGTTTCCTCCCACAGTCCAAAGATGTGCGGGTTAGGTTGATTGGCCAGGTTAAAAATTGCCCCTTAGAGTCCTGAGATGCGTAGGTTAGAGGGATTAGCGGGTAAAATATGTGGGGGTAGGGCCTGGGTGGGATTGTGGTCGGTGCAGACTCGATGGGCCGAATGGCCTCCTTCTGCACTGTAGGGATTCTATGATTCTATGATATCAATGATCTGGATGATAATGTGGTAAATTGGATCAGCAAGTTTGTTGATGATACAAAGATTGGAGGTGTGGTGGACAGTGAGGAAGGTTTTCAAAGCTTGCAGAGGGATTTGGACCAACTAGAAAAATGGGCTGAAAAATGGCAAATGGAATTTAACGCAGACAAGTGTGAGATATTGCACTTTGGAAGGACAAACCAAAGAAGAACGTACAGGGTAAATGGTAGGACTCTGAAGAGTGCAGTTGAACAGAGGGATCTGGGAATACAGATACAGAGTTCCCTAAAAGTGACGTCACAGGTGGACAGGGTCGTAAAGAGTGCCTGTGGTACATTGGCCTTTATAAATCGGAGTATCGAGTATAAAAGTTGGAGTGTTATGGTAAGGTTATATAAGGCATTGGTGAGGCCGAATTTGGAGTATTGTGTACAGTTTTGGTCACCTAGTTACAGGAAGGATGTAAATAAGATTGAAAGCGTGCAGAGAAGGTTCACAAGGATGTTGCCGGAACTTGAGAAGCTGAGTTACAGAGAGAGATTGAATAGGTTGGGACTTTATTCCTTGGAGCGTAGAAGATTGAGGGGAGATTTGATAGAGGTGTATAAGATTTTGATGGGTATAGATAGAGTGAATGCAAACAGGCTTTTTCCGCTGAGGCTAGGGGAGAAAAAAACCAGAGGGCATGGGTTAAGGGTGAAAGGAGAAAAGTTTAAAGGGAATATTAGGGGGGGCTTCTTCACGCAGAGAGTGGTGGGAGTGTGGAATGAGCTGCCGGATAAAGTGGTAAATGCGGGGTCACTTTTAACATTTAAGAAAAACTTGGACGGGTTCATGGATGAGAGGGGTGTGGAGGGATATGGTCCAAGTGCAGGTCAGTGGGACTAGGCATAAAATGGTTCGGCACAGACAAGAGGGGCCAAAAGGCCTGTTTCTGAGCTGTAATTTTCTATGGTTCTAAGGGGCTTGGGGCTCCGAAAGCTTATCTGGCTTTTGCTACCAAATAAACCTGTTGGACTTTAACCTGGTGTTGTTAAACTTCTTACTGTGTTTACCCCAGTCCAATGCCGGCATCTCCACATCTTGCTTTATGATCCCCATAGAGACCAATAACTTTGAAAGAAGATATTTGAATTTCCAGTGAAAGACTGAAAGGATCAGACAAGATTTCAAATTTTTAGGTTTTCACTTCAACAAAAAAATAAAATTGTCTAAACACTTTTCAGTCCACAACTTAAACTATAAACAAAAGGGACAAAACTCCCAATTAGCTTTATCTCCCACTACGGTTATACGTTATATCATCCCTTAAGTGGACACTTGATTCTCCAGGAAGAAACTAGTCCCAAGTTACTCTCAGCTCCCAAGAGCTTGCTTCCTTTATTTTACTTTCCCAGCCAAGGAACTTCTAATCCAAGAACCCACTTTTACTGTGAGGGTTACACGAGAGATTACTGCCCTCGATTACAAGCTAGGTGAATCTTCTAGTCTCTTTTAAATCCTCACCAACTGAAATCATATTCTGCATGGTGAACAGAGTTAGCACTTTCACTACTTCAAGCACAGGATGAGCTGTCTGAGATGACTGCAGACTGGCTTATCTATGAGCTTCAGTGATATTTTAGGAACCCTGTAACCCAATACATTGACTTTTTTCCTTCTCAAAAGCTCATCTCCATGGCAATGTGAATTACATGGGCTTTGTATCGAGGTAGAAATGCTAATTACCTATCCCAAAGACTTCCATCTATCTTGGAATTAAACAGACAGTTTAAAGTACAACTGCTTATAATGCTTAACATTCTTAACAACTCCCCAAAGACTTGGAGACTAACAATCTACTCACAGCCAGCACAACTGCTCTTGCTACTGATGAACGTCTCGTACCTTATTCCCAGTAACACAACCTAGTCCCCGCCTTTAACAAGCAATCCATCCAGGCTTGTTGTTGGGCCACATTCCGAACAGGTTTCATACTTCCATCATTCTTCTATCTTAACTTAAAGAGATAATCCCAAATCATAACGATCTTACAAATAGAAAATTTGTAACACTTAACATAGGTAACACAAGGTTATTGGCAAGTATGCACATATACAGTCTGAAACTGACAAGCAATATTCAAATCCAAGTTCCCAGACCAAATTAACTCTAAACAACCTCAGCCTGCATGGAAGGAATGAACAAATAAAGCTGAGAGTTAAAGATTGCATTCAGATACTTCATAATCAAGACCTTTGCAGTCTTAAAGAAATACCCGGCAGAATATATATATTCGGGCAAAACATCATATGACAAAACTTTTATTATTCAATAATGCTATTCAACTTAATTAGCAAATCTCTTATAGAATCCCTATAGCGCAGAAGGAGGCCATTCAGCCCATCGAGTCTAATGGGTTAGGGTTAGAGCATCCCACCCAGGCCCAGGCAAACTGCTGTGTCACCGTGCCGCTCGTGTAGTTGCTCATGTGTGACTCGAAGTCTTACACTGGGCATATCTTCATCATATGTACGTGAACATATAAAATGCTACTTTCCCAGGAATCATTCACCTACTTTGACCATATTTCTTCAAAACTTCTTTCCAAATTCTCTGTACCCTTCTAATTGTGAAACCTAACAGCAGCCCATCTTCCAACTCATCGTTCAATTGAAATCTATTTGTGGCTTTAATAAGTGCACAATTAAATTCGTACACAATCATAATAATCAGACAGAATGAAATACCTTTTATAATAGAAGAAAATGACACTAAATGTTTAGAGGTACAATGCATCTAAAGCACCTTGGAGGTTTGCCTGTCTTAAAAGGTGTTGTATTATTACGAATTGCTGGTTTGGTTGAAACACATTTTAATATTTCTTTTAGAATCATAGGATCCCGACTTGTATTAAAATTTTAGTAAAACACCTTTCAATTGATCTGCACTCATCAACCAGGGCACCAAAGAATCTTCAAATTATCATGGGAAAAGGCCTTATTTGAAAACAGTCAATTTTATCTAGTTTAAAGGGTAGCAAAGACAATGAAATTTCAAAGATAAAAAATTAACTAAGTTCTCCAACACTGACGCCTGAAGCACAAAAAATAAATGGTAAAAACGTACAAAATATTTCAATGCCACTGCATTCATCTGGAGGGACCCCGTGAAATACTTCCTTCATTCTGCATTATTAATAATCAAAGTTTTCTCCCTTTACCCAATGCACAGAATAAAATGGGATTAATGTTCATCATTTTAGAAAAGCTATTTCATTGAACTGATCACTCAAGGATATGCATAGAGCTGAGAAAACATATTAAACAATTATTCTTTTGAAATCTGTTTTAAGAAGTTCCACATCCACATTTTAAAGATCTTATCATTGGGATAAAGGTCCTAGTCAACTTGAAAGACAAGAATCTCCAGGAACAGATAGTATATATATCTAGGCACTAAGTGGGACTACAAAGTGGTGATGGTGTGTGGGAGAGTTGAAGAGCCTCGGAGAAATAATTGGAAAGAAATCCACATGTCCAAAACTTGAAATTAAACTTTTAATTAAAAGTAACGTTTTAGTATCACATCGGCAACTGTTAAAAATAAAGAACTATCTGGAATAAATTAGACAGTGATATAACAAAATATAACCTAGCACATAACACTAATAATTTCTGAAGATGATGATCTTGTCTGACCAAATTTTTATTCATTTACTCACTAGCGAGACCAGTATGTACTGCCTATTCCTAACTACCCTCGAGAAGGTGAAAATTTTCTTGAGACCCCACCTCAAGTGGACAATACAAAGTCCTACGAAAAACACCTCGACTTCCAGAAAGCCTCGGACAAAGTTCCACATGACTGCTGCACAAGTTTATGGCCATGGGTCCCATCCAATGGGGATACATTATCAAGTGCTTCCCTTTACACCGAGAACACTACCAAAAATTCAAGAAGTTCATGCAAACTATTACTTTAATAAAAAAATCTTCCATAACCTAGAATTGTGAATGGCAGTGTTTACAAGACCCAGAAGCAGAACCGATGCATCCCAAGCCGTTTAACCTGTGCATTGGGTGGCCAAAAACATAGGGAACATGTCAAATCTTTACAAGGTAGCCTTCTCAAATAATATGGAACACAGGTTTCTCCCCACCATAAAATAGACAATGAGTTGGAGCTCATCAGCAACATCTAATAAAACTGGCTATACAATATCTGTGTGTTTATTGCGTGCCTTCAACTTGGGATACAATAGAGCATAGATGTGCTCTTTGGAAAATTTCTGAATTCCCAAATGTCCCTTTCCATAGGTCACTGATAAAGGACTTTGTCTTTCTGCTAATATATGCAAAAGGAATTAACTTTCATTTGCAAGGAAATACACTAAATTATAAAAACTCAATTTCTTTAATTCAAATTAAACTGGCATAATTTCTTTAAAAAAAGACTGGATCAGTTTCTAAATTTTAAAACATAGCCGCCACAATCCTGAGAGTTCAGTAAGGACCCCTCAGTTGCATAGAGGACACAGTAATTACACAAAAATAAAACTTGCCCAAATTTACACATTTTACTCATTCATATAATTCAAAATTGATGGAAGGGAACCACACGCACAGGAAGAATCCAGAAGCAGTACCAATGCCAGTTGGAACATACAAGGAACAGCCACAATTCATGCAATACTAATCATTTAGAAAATGCTATTTATTTCACATTTTCTAGAATCAAAACCTTAATTTCTATGGATTTTTTTGGTTAATTTTGCAGTTAACAAGGAGGGGTTCACTGAACAGTGTGAATATTGTTCTGATGAAGCAACAGCAAGTTTTTATTCAGCAAACAAGTTGACTCCAGCACTCAATCACACACAGTACTTGTATCTGCATTTACAACACTTAACAAAAAGAGCTACAAGAATCTTTAAAAAACAATAAGAACGTCAATTGAAACTGAGCATTTTTCTGCCATTGAAGGACAGAAATTATGCCTTTACTGTTTGACATAAAAGAAACGTGAAAAAATATGGAAAAAGCTGATAAAGACAGAAACCTAAACCTTTATTAATAGGGCAATAAAAAAGTTCTACAGAGACAAAGAAAAATGAACTCTGATGGAAGAGGGAAAAAGCTGAAAGCTCCAGTGGTCGAGTGAAGATAAAATGTGCATCCTAAAAAGAACTCGTAGGTGAGCCAATTAGTTTAAAAATTAGGGCGGGCATAGGAAAACAGAACTCATGGATTAGCAAAATGAGTAGTAAGAAATGCACCATGATATATCCACGGAATTTTGTTAGCCAGTATCTTGGCTCAATTGGTACTACTAGGATCTCAGAAATCAAAGGTTGTATGTTGGTAGAAGCTCCATTCCAGTGCTGGAACATAACTAGGCCACAGATGTGAAACATACAACCCAAGTTTTGTCTAATCTTAAGGTTGTAGTGAGCTCTGAAATGGGACACAAATCTCAACAGTCCAATTTAACTGCGAGATAACTGCACCTTTTCTTCTCCTTAGATAGTCTCTTGGGATGGATAATGATTGCTTTCATTCCAGTTGGATTAGTCTGGAGTTAGCTGATAAGCCCAACAGGTGATCTGTACTATACACAGGGCAGGTGGCACTTGGGTTCTTTTGAGGTTTGTGCGCTCTCGTTGATGCCTCAGCACATTCCCGAGGGTGCCTTCCCAAATTAACCTTCTTCATTTTTGTCATTTACAAGCCACAGTCTTCCATGAATCACGGGAATGTTTAACGTCTTCAGGGATGAAGAGATCCCCAAAGGGATAACAGGGAGTCTCCTGCCACAATAAAGTTCCAAGTAGAGCATTTGCTTCACAAGTCTGATGTCAGGCATAAGAAGAACATGTTCTACCCAGCAGAGCTTGCTTTCTAGCAATGAGCATCTCAGTATTGAACAAGTTGGCTGAGGAGAGGATTCTGCTATTGCACCACTCTTCTTGACACTGCTGATGGTATTTCTTCAGTGCTCTGAGGTGCCTGCTGTAGGTTTTTCAAGTTTATGAAGGAGATAGGAGCAAGGGAGTCTGTGGCCCAGTACACCACGACCTTAGTCTGGAGTTTGAGATCCTCCATACTCTTTTCTTCAGTCGATTCTAAAAGCTTGAGATAACTACACCTTCTAAACTTAGTGCCGCAGCACTCCCACATACCCACCTCGCTAAACGCCTACCTATAAAGCCCCACTATATATAACCAGAAAAACAAGTCAGTGTTTGCACAGCACATGCCCAAATTGTTATCCACTTTGCTGAAGAGTTCCAAAATAGTTCCAGGACCCTTCTTTTCATACTTAAATTGTTCCATCACTACTTTCAAGCAGCTCCCAGGCTGATGTAAAAACAGTGAAGGCCTAAATGACAATGGCCATATCAGAGAGATGTGAAAGACAAAGATGAGAAGTTTGAAATCCATTGGCTAGGAGCCAATGTGGTTCAACGAGGCTATGGGTCATGGTCAGGTACAGCAGTATTCTGGATGAGCTTAAGTTTGCAGAATGAAACATGGGATATTAGCCAAAAGAGAACAGATTAAGTGTCCGTGGCAAAGGCACAGGGCAAGGGTTTCAGCAGCAGATGAGCTGAGGTAGCGGTATTGTATGAAAAGCAGGATTTTGTAATGATGAAGATACAGTGCTGGAAGCTCAGCTGGTCATTAAATAGTGATGGCTGTGAAATTGAGACATTTTTATTCAGTATGAAAGTGACACTGAACTTTTTATTGAGAAAATTTTCAAGACGGAAAGGCTGAGAAAACTGCAACCATAAATAGAATAACTGGAACGCATGAACCTTTATCAGCTGCGTAGAAATGTGAAACCTGTCATACAGAAAAAGTGAATCTTGCAAGAAGTCCTAGCCATACCAGTTTGAAGAACTAATATAATGTATCTTTTCAAATTTAAAGCACAGTACTGTGCTCACCAAAACAGTAAAAATATTAACTAGCCAGAATGAGGGGGTATTTCTAAACATGTAACTGCTAATGGTGAGCGCAAAACATTTTTACAATGGAATTTCTGCTATATTTCCCCACTTTAGCAATTTCAAAATTGTCCTCAGTCACAAGGACAATTTATGAGCTTTGGCAAACAATCTAAGCCAGGACCAGTGTCATCCTTCTACAGGTACTGCACATCTATTATTTCAATATCTCTCTCCATACATTTCCATTCACACAAACTATACTGCTGGTATTGCCAATAGTCTATATACTGAACCAATTGCTTCATTAACTAAAAGGATTTCAATTCTTGCCTTTTACAGCTCCTCGCCTTCAGACTTCCCCAATACCAAGTTCTTCTCCAAATAAAAAGGACAACAAGCACCCAGTTTAGAGACAATATCAGTTACAAGCACTGCACATCTATTATTTCAATATCTCTCTCCATACATTTCCATTCACACAAACTATACTGCTGGTATTGCCAATAGTCTATATACTGAACCAATTGCTTCATTAACTAAAAGGATTTCAGTTCTTGCCTTTTACAGCTCCTCGCCTACAGACTTCCCCAATACCAAGTTCTTCTCCAAATAAAAAGGACAACAAGCACCCAGTTTAGAGACCAATATCAGTTACAAGCACCCAAAAGTGCAATTTGGGGTGACTTGCCTTCTAATTTTCCTGCTCTGCTTTAAAGTTATGTTTTTTTATTTGTTCATGGGATGTGGAATTTGCACCTTCTCCCCGTGTCTGCGTGGGTTTCCTCCGGGTGCTCCGGTTTCCTCCCACAGTCCAAAGATGTGCAAGTTAGGTTGATTGGCCATGCTAAATTGCCCTTAGTGTCAGGGGGAGTAGCTAGGGTAAATACATGGGGTTATGGGAATAGAGTCTGGGTGGAATTGTTGTCGGTGCAGACTCTATTTGTCAAATGGCCTCCTTCTGCATTGTGAGATTCTATTTGGGCTTCGCTGGCTGGGTTGGCATTTATTGTCCATTGCTGAGAGCATTTAGAATATATTGCTGTGGATCTGGAGTCAGATGTCGGCAAAACCAAGTAAGTTTGACAGATTTCCTTACCTAAAGGACATCAGTGAACTAGACTGGACAATGATTCATGGTCACCATTAGACCTGTAATTCAACAATTTTATTGATTGCTAATTTCACCATCTGCATGACGGGATTCGAATCCAGGTCCCCAGAGCATTACTGGTAAACAACAATATCACTATGCCTCTGCCTCCATGCCAATGACTGAATTTAGGAACACAAGATAAGCAATGAACCAGGGAATACTTCTGCTAATTTACTTTCTAAATACAAGTTCCATTTCCACACTTTCAAATAAAAAAAATTGCTTAAGCAAGATCCAGTACTGAATCCAGCTCCTTCTGCCACCCCGCATAAATTCAAGGTTTAAGTAACATTGCAGTCAGTACCACCACAGTAATCTGTTGTGCTGCAACAAAATATTTAGGTTTCATTCACCAATGCTTCAAGCATTCTATAATATTTGCTTGAAAGGAGTTAATGATAATATTTTTCTTGATAGATTACTGTCCTTCCCTTAAGTAATTTTGATTTTGGAACTTAACTGCTCAACACCAGTTCTATAGGTCCAACTGGTGCGATGCCAACAGAAACAACAAGAAAATACACTATTTTCCAGTGTGTACTTATGGCCATTCCCATTAAATGGGCTGAAAAGTTGATAACTAGAGATCACAGAATGGGGGCGGCACGGTGACAGTGGTTTGCACTGCTGCCTCACAGTGCCAGGGACCCAGGTTTAATTCTGGCCTCGGGTCACTGTCTGTGTAGAGTTCTCCCCATGTCTGCGTGGATTTCCTCTGGGTGCTCCGGTTTCCTCCCACAGTCCAAAGATGTGCAGGTTAAGTTGATTAGCCATGGTAAACAAAAAGTTGTCCCTTAATGTCAGGGGGACTAGCAGGGGAAATACTTGGGGTTATGGGGGAAGGGCCTGGGTGGGATTGTTGTGGGGACAGGATTGATGGACCAAATGGCCTTTTTCTGCACTGGAGGGATTCTATTCTAAAAAGAAACAGCAACGTGAGAAAACTTTTTTTTTTAAGTAAGTTGCTGTGTTCAGGAGTGTATTGCTTGAAAGGGTAGTGGAATAAGATTCAATACTAACACTTAGAAAACAACTGGATAAATATGAGAAGACAAAACATTTACAGGGGTCTGGGGAAAAAAAAAGATCAATTGGGTAGCTTTACCATAGAGCCAAAACAGACAACGGGCTGAAAGATCTCTTTCTGTGCTGCGATTTCATGAAATAATTCTGTACATCGTGAAGCTAGTGGCAGCTTCACCTAAATCCATTTTCAATGATATAGTTGGCATCACTGCCCATCCCTCCTAACCTTGTGAAGGTGGTGACAACTTCTTTGAGTTGCTACAAGTGGTTTGGTACAATTGGGTGGTCACTAGGCCACTTCATAAAGGTTTCTGAAACAGGAACAGAGAATGCTGGAAAAACTCAGGATGTCTCGCAGCACCTGTAAGGAGAGAAAGCAGGGTTAAGGTTGAGTCCTTTTGACCCTTACAGATTTTACTCGTCCTAAGTTTTTCCAGCATCCTCTGTTGTTGTTTCAGATTCCAGCATCCACAGTATTTTGCTCATCATGAAGGGTTCCTTTGCTAGCTGCATTTTTACAGCCAATCAGCATCTTCATGGTCACTTCTACAGATGCGTCTTATTCCCAGATTTGCTTTTCTAAAGTCAAATTCTCAAGCTGCAATGGTGGGATTCGAACTGACATCTTGATTTGGTTTGATTCATTGTCACATGTATTAGTATACAGTGAAAAGTATTGTTTTTTGCACACTATACAAAGCGTACCGTACAGAGAAGGAAAGGAGTGCAGAATGTAGTGTTACAGTCATAACTAGGGTGTGGAGAAAGATCAACTTAATATAAGGTAGGTCCATTCAAAAGTCTGATGGCAGCAGGGAAGAAACTGTTGTTGAGTCAGTTGGTACATGACCTCAGACTTTTGTATCTTTTTCCTGACGGAAGAGAGTATGTCCAGGGTGCGTGGGGTTCTTAATTATGCTGGCTGCTTTTCCGAGGCAGTGGGAAGTGTAGACAGAGTCAATGGATGGGAGGCTGGTTTGCATGATGGACTGGGCTACATTCATAAGCCTTTGTAGTTTCTTGCGGTCTTGAGATTATTAGTCCAAGCTTCTGGGTAGTTAACATCCAAACTTCTAGTTCAATAGTCCAGCAAAGAAACCACTACATGGTCTCAAACCCTATAATTTCTTCAAATTTTGCATTACAATATAACAAAAGCATTAACCATAACATAAGAAATAGGGCCAGGACGAGGTCTCTAAGCCCCTGGAACCTGCTCCACTCAGTCAATAAAATTAAAGTTTAAAGTTTATTTTATTAGTGTCACAAGTAAGCTTGCATTAACACTGCAATGAAATTACTGTGAAAATCCCCTAGTCGCCACACTCCGGCACCTGTTCAAGTACACCGAGGGAAATTTAGCATGGCCAATGCACCTAGCAGGTCTTTTGGACTTGTGGGAGGAAACTGGGGCACCTGGAGGAAGCCCATGCAGACAAGGGGTGAATGCTCTAATTCTTCGAAACTTCAAAGAGTACAGGCCCAAAGTGTTCAAACTTTCCTCTAAAGACAAGGGCGGCATGGTGGCATAGTAATTAACACTGCTGCCTCATAGTGCCAGGAACCCGGGTTCGATTCCCAGCTCAGGTCACTTCTGTGCAGAGTCTGCACGATTTCCCCATGTCTGTGTGGGTTTCCTCCGGTGCTCCGGTTTCCTCCCACAGTCCAAAGTTGTGCAGGTTAGGTGGATTGGCCATCCTAAATTCTCCCTCAGTGTACCCGAACAGGCGCCGGAGTGTGGCAACTAGGGGATTTTCACAGTAACTTCATTGCAGTGTTAATGTAAGCCTACTTCTAACTAATAAATAAACTTTAAAACCTCTTCATCCCAGGAATCAACCAAGGGAACCTTCTCTGAAATGCCTCCAATGCAAGTACAGTATATCCCCCTGAAATTAGGAGACCAAAACTGTACGCAGTAATCAAGGTGTGGTCTCACCAATCCCTGTACAGTCGCAGCAAGACCTCCTTTTGAAAATAAAATGAGGTTCATCAAAATACACTCAGGAGAGTGATTGATTATTTGCACATACAGTAGTACTGTTGAAGAGATTTTGCTGAACTAAATTATACAGTCCAGAAAATACCAAACTTTGGTTTGCACTGTTAGCTTAAACAGTTTCCAAGATGAGTTAAATGATAAGATGACCAAGTCAGTGGTTTAGGTAGCACATAAATCTACTAACTATGAAAAACAAGAGACAAAAAAATTCAATTTTCTAACCTGCAAGAAATGTTTCTGCATACAATTTACCATTTAACAATTATCAATATTGTTCTCCATTTCCCCCATGTGAAAGTGCTGTTCCACAGGTATCAGCAATTTGACTGTGCCCCATCAACTTCTCCATCCTTTGTATCCAAGCCAAAACAGAATGTCAGTTGGCTGCTCACCAAGATAGGTAGCCGGTATCCATTTGTGTCCTCACCTAATTTATCCAAACATGCACTTTGCAGTGGAGGTGACTAAGCAGCAATCAGAATTTTTCATATGCTGCACATCAATTGAGGTCAACTATGGCATAATCATCATTACTTTTTGCTGATGCAAGGAAATGCTCAAACTTCAGCTGGTCCATGGAGCTCAGTACAACAGGTACACAGGTATACACTATGCCATCACATACCTTTTACTTTAAAAAGTTACTGTACAAGTCATAGGATTTTTGACATCAAAAGTTGTAATTTCTCGGTCATTTTTGTTTAAATGTTTTCATCTGTTCAGCATATTTAATAGCCAAAAGGTACTCTACATATGAAATCAATATTTTACTTGCTCCATTTTAAAGTAATCCACAATCTATTTCATTTTCACAGCATTCGATCTTTTTGGTGCTAACTCACAAATCACCTTATTTATTCACAACTTGACATGATGGGATTTGATATCTTCACCTCTGGAAGACGCGATTTCCAACATTCTCTGATTATAATACCTTTAGCTTGACAACAAACAGAAAACAGGAACAGGAGTAGGCCGTTTGGCCCTTCGAGCCTGCTCCACCATTCATTATCATGGCTGATCATCCAGCTCATTAGCCTGATCCCACCTTCCCCATATCCTTCGATCCCCTTTGCCCCAAAGGGTAGATGCAGGAAGAATGTTCCCAATGGTCTGGACTCCCCCACCATTGGGAACATTCTTCCTGCATCTACCCTTTCTAGTCCTGCTAGAATTTATAGGTTTCTATGAGATCCCCCCCTCATTCTTCTGAATTCCAGCAAATATAATCCTAACCAACTCAATCTCTCCTCATACGTGAGCCCCGAGATTCCAGGAATCAGTTTGGTAAACGTTCACTGCACTTCCTCTATAGCAAGAACATCCTTTCTCAGATAAGGAGACCAAAATAGCACACGATATTCCAGGTGTGGCCCTGTATATTTGCAGCAAGACCTCCCTGCTCCTGTGCTCAAATCCTCTCACTATGAAGATCAACATACCATTTGCCTTCTTTGCCGCCTGCTGACCTTCATGGTTACCTTTCTGTGACTGGTGTCAGAGGACACCAAGGTCTTTTTGCATGTTCCCCTCTCTGAATTTATAGCCATTCATCTGCCTTCCTGTCTTTGTTACCAAAGTGGATAACCTCACATTTATCCACATTATACTGCGTCTGCCATGCATTTGCCCACTTACTCAACCTGTCCAAATCACACTGATGCATTGCTGCATCCTCCTCACCGCTCAGGTTCCCACACAGCTTTGTGTCATCTGCAAATTTGGAGATATTACATTTAGTTCCCTCATCTAAATCATGAATATATATGGTGAATAGCTGAGGTCCAAGCACGATTCCCAGCAGTACCGCACTAGTCACTGCCGTTCAGAAAAAGACCGTTTATTCCTTCTTTGTTTGTCTGCCAACATTTTCTATCCATCTCAATACACCTCCCCAATACCATGCGCTTCAATTTTACAGGCTATAGTCTTATGTATGGCTATGTTGAAAGTCTCTGAAAGTTCAAATAAACCACATCCACTGGCTCCCCCTCATCAACTCGAATAAGTTTGCAGATGACAGCAAGATTGATGACATAGTGGACAGTGAAGGTTATCTCCACTTGCAACGGGATCTTGATCAATTGGGCCAGTGGGTTGACGAATGGCAGATGAGTTTAATTCAGATAAATGCAAGGTGATGCATTTTGGTAGATTGAACCAGGACAGGACTTACTCAGTTAATGGTAGGGCGTTGGGGAGAGTTACAGAAAAGAGATCTGGGGGTACATGTTCATAGATCCTTGAAAGTGGAGTCACAGGTGGATAGAGTGGTGAAGAAGGCATTCAGCATGCTTGGTTTCATTGGTCAAAACATTGAACACAGGAGTTGGGACGTCTTGTTGAAGTTGTACAAGACATTGGTAAGGCCACACTTGGAATGCTGTGTACAGTTCTGGTCACCCTATTATAGAAAGGATATTATTAAACTAGAAAGAGTGCAGAAGAGATTTTCTAGGATGCTACCGGGATTTGATGGTTGAGTTATAAGGAGGCTGGATAGACTGGGACATTTTTCTCTGAAGTGTAGAAGGCTGAGGGGTGATCTTACAGAGGTCTATAAAATAATGAGGGGCATCGATCAGCGAGATAGTCAATATCTTTTCCCAAAGGTAGGGGAGTCTAAAACTAGAGGGCATAGGTTTAAGGTGAGAGGGGAGATACACAAAAGGGTCCAGTGGGGCAATTTTTTCAAAGAGGGTAGTGTGTGTCTGGAACAAGCTGCCAGAGGTAGTAGTACAGGCGGGTACAATTTTGTCTTTTAAAAAGCATTTAGATAGTTACATGGGTACGATGGGTATAGAGGGATATGGGCCAAATGCGGGCAATTGGGACTAGCTTAGGAGTTTTTTAAAAAAGGGCAGCATGGACAAGTTGGGCCAAAGGGCCTGTTTCCATGCTGTAAACCTCTATGACTCTATAACGCTACCAGTTACATCCCTCAAGAATTCCAGTAGATTTATCAAGCATGATTACTTTTTGTAAATCCATGCTGATTTTGTCCAATTGTACTAGTTTTTCAAGTACTCTGCTATGAAATCTTTAATAATGGACTCTAGAGTTTTCCCTGATGTCAGGCTGACTGGTCTATAATTATGTTTTCTCTCTACCTCACTTTTTAAATAGTGGGATTACATTAGCTACCCTCCAATCTGTAGGAACCGTTGGAGTCTATAGAATCGTCAAAGATAACCATCAATGCATCTACTTTTTCTAGGGTCACTTCTGTAAGCAGTCTGGGATGTAGACTGTTTGGCTCTGGGGACTTATTAGCCTTCAATCACATCAATTTCCCCAACACCATTTCTCCACTGATTTGCTTCAATTCCTCCTTCTCACTAAACTATATATTCCCCAATATTTCTGGCATGTTATTTGTGTCCACCTTTGTGAAGGCAGGACCAAATTATTTATTTAATAGGTCAGCCATTTTTTGTTCCCATTATAAATTCCCCTGTTTCTAACTGTAAGGAACCAACATCTGCCTTCACCAATCTTTCGCTCTGCACACACCGATAGAAAACCTTATAGTCAGTTGCCTGCAAGCTTACTCCCGTACTCTACTTTCCCCTTCTTAATCAATCCCTTGGTCCTCCTTTGCTGAATTGTAAACTTTTCCCAATCCTCGGATCTGTTGCTTTTTTTCTGGCCAATCATTATATGCCTCTTCCTTGGGTATAATACTACCTCTAATTTCCCTTGTTAGTCATGGTTTGGCCAACCTTCCTGTTTTAATTTTGCACAGTAAGAAGTCTCACAACACCAGGTTGAAGTCCAACAGGTTTATTTGGCAGCACTAGCTTTCGGAGCCTCAAGCTCCTTTTTCAGGTGAGTGAGGACTTGTGTTCACAAACAGGGCATATAAAGACACAAACTCAGTTTACAAGATAATGGGTGGAATGAAAGTCTTTACAGGTAATCAAGTCTTAAAGGTACAGACAATGTGAGTGGAGAGAGGATTAAGAGATGTGTATTGTCTCCAGCCAGGACAGTTCGTGAGATTTTGCAAGCCCAGGCAAGTCGTGGGGGTTACAGATAGTGTGACATGAACCCAAGATCCCGGTTGAGGCCGTCCTCATGTGTGCGGAACTTGGCCATCAGTCTCTGCTCAGCAATTCTGCGTTGTCGTGTGTCATGAAGGCCCCTTGGAGAACGCTTCCCCGAAGATCAGAGGCTGAATGCCCGTGACTGCTGAAGTGTTCCCCGACTGGAAGGGAACACTCCTGCCTGGTGATTGTTGAGCTGTGTTCACTCATTCGTTGTCGTAGATTCTGCATGGTCTCCCCAATGTACCATGCCTCGGGACATCCTTTCCTGCAGCGTATCAGGTTGACAACATTGGCCGAGTCGCAAGAGTATGTACCGTGTACCTGGTGGATGGTGTTCTCACGGGAGAGGATGGCATCCGTGTCGGTGATCTGGCACGTCTTACAGAGGTTGCTGTGGCAGGGTTGAGAGATGTCATGGTCACTGTTCTTCTGAAGGCTGGGTAGTTTGCTGCGGACAATGGTCTGTTTGAGGTTGTGCGGTTGTTTGAAGGCAAGAAGTGGGGGTGTGCCTTGGTGAGATGTTCGTCTTCATTGATGACATGTTGAAGGCTCCAGAAGATGTCGTAGCTTCTCCGCTCCGGGGAAGTGCTGGACAACGAAGGGTACTCTGTCCGCTGTGTCCCGTGTTTGTCTTCTGAGGTGGTCGCAACTGTCGATCGATGTGTCCAACGCCATTTCCTGTTCTTATGAGGGCATCTTTCAGTGTCTGTTGCGATTCTCCTCATCCGAGCAGATCCTGTGTATACAGAGGGCTTGTCCGTAGGAATGGCTTCTTTAACGTGTTTAGGGTGGAAGCTGGAGAAGTGAAACATCGTGAGGTTATCCGTGGGCTTGCAGTACAGTGAAGTGCTGAGGTGACCGTCCTTAATGAATCTGATGGTGGCATGGAACTTGTTGATGTCATCATATAGTTGTTTCAATGATTGTTCGCCATGAGTCCAAAGGAAGAAAATGTCATCTATGTATCTAGTGTTTAGCATCGGTTGAAAGTCCTGTGCGGTGAAGATGTTCGAACCTGTGCATAAAGATGTTGGCATATTGAGGTGGGAATTTGGTCCTTATGGCTGTTCCGTGTGTCTGGATGAAGAACTGATTGTTGAAGGTGAAGACGTTGTGGTCCAGGATGAAGCGGATGAGTTGTAGAATTGCATCTGGAGATTGGCAGTTATCAGCGTTGAGTACTGAGGCAGTTGCAGCAATGCCGTCGTTGTGGGGGATGCTGGTGTAGAGTGCCGAGACATCCATTGTGACGAGGAGTGCTCCTGGTTCAACTGTTCCATGTGTGCTGAGTTTCTGTAGGAAGTCCGTAGTGTCACGACAGAAGCTGGGGGTTCTTTGTACAATGGCTTTCAGGATGCCTTCGACGTAGCCGGAAAGGTTCTCACACAGGGTCCCATTGCCTGATACGATGGGACAGCCAGGTGTATTGGCCTTGTGCATCTTCGGGAGGCAGTAGAAATCTCCAACGCGGGGGGTAAGTGGGATGAGAGCAAGGAGGGTGTTCTGAAGGTCCGGATCAAAAGGTCTTGATCAGTCTGTTCCCGAGTTGATGGGTGTGTTCTTTGGTCAGATCTGCGGGTAACCGTCTGTAGTGTTCCTGGTTGTTCAGTTGTCGGTACACTTAATTTTGCGCCAGACAGGAATGAACAATTGTTGCAGTTCACCCGTGCGCTTTCTGAATGTTTGCCATTGCCTATCCACTGTCATCCCTTTATGTCATGTTTCCCAATCCATTGTAGCCAACTCACACCTCATACCATCTTAGTTTCCTTTATTTAGATTCAGGACCCAAGTCTCAATGAAGAATTTTATCATATTATGGTCGCTCATTCTCAATGGGTCTCATACAACTAAATTGCCAATTATTTCTTTCTCATTGGACAATATCCAGTCCAGGATGGCCTGTTCACCAGTTGGCTCCTCGACGTATTGGTCCAGAAAACCATCCTGTACACACTCCGGGAATTCCTCCTCTATGGTATTGTGACTAATTTGATTTGCCAAATTCAAATGTGGATTAAAGTCACCCATAATTACAGAAGTTTCTTTACTGCATGCATTTTTAATGTACTGTTTAATGCCATTCCCAACACCACCATGACAGTTTGGGGTCTATATACAAACCCTCCTAACATTTTTTGCCCCTTAGCGTATCTCTGCTCTACCCATACAGATTCCACATCATTGAAGCTACTATCTTTCCTCACTATTGCACTAATTTTTTTCTTTAACCAGCATTGCCCCAATACCTTTTCCTTTTGTCTGTCCTTCCTAAATATTCAATTCCCCTGGATGTTCAGCTCCCATTCCTGGTCACCCTGCAGCCATGTCTCTGTAATCCCAACTATATCATACCAGTTCACATCTATTAGCGCGATGAGTTCATCCATTTTATTGTGAATGCTCCACACGTTAAGGCACAAAACCTTGAGGCTTGTCTTTTTAACATTACTTGTCCCATTCCCACCATCTTCCACTGTAGCCCAATTTGATTCTGCCACTTGATTTCCCCTTACTGTCTTTCGTTATTGTCCTTGATTCTCCTTCCTCTGACTCCTTCCATAGGTTCCCATTCCTCTCCCACCATTCTAACAAATACTCTGTCTAGGACATCAGTCCCAGTCCTGCCCAGGTATAATCTGTCCAGTTTGTTCTGGTCCCACCTCCCACTGTACATTCTGATAAAAAGGTAACGATTTAGTAAAACTAAGGCTAAGAATAGCTTTAATACACTGATTTAGGAGTCCAAGAACCGAATCAATATTCAGATCACACGGATTCAAAGATCATAAATTCCATGTTGATACATGAGTTTATGTATTAGATTTTAGCCTAACAAGATTACATTTTGAAAACTAAGAATGTGGTCCCACAGCGAAAGGAAGTTGCTGGGTTGAAATTGTGGCTTGCACAAGATTATTTGGATTATTTGCCTAGAATAATGCAGTATGGAATAATACTTTTTTTAATGGCTCAGCAGCAATGTTACTCTTTCCAGTAAATAACATTCTTCCAACAAAATGGAAAGCTAGTTGCAGAAAATTATGAACTAGTTTTTTTTATTCCTTCAGGGGATGTGGGCATCATTGGCTGGGCCAGCATTGATTGCCCATTCCTGATTGCCCTTGAACTGAATGGTTTGTTAGGGCAATTTTGTGAGTGTTTAAGAGTCAACTACATTGCTGTGTAGGCTAGACCAAGTAAAGACACTGGTGAACAGATTAAGCTTCTAATGCAATTCAAAAGTCTTTCATTTAGCATACACACGCATGAATCGACAGTAGCATGATTCACACCAAGTTTGATGATGTATTGTTTTGTGATCAAAGCATTACATCATAGAATCATGGAAACCCTACAGTACAGAAAGAGGCCATTCAGCCCATCGGGTCTGCACCAACCACAATCCCACCCAGCCCCACCCCCATATCCCTACATATTTACCCACTAATCCCTCTAACCTACGCATCTCAGGACACGAAGGGGCAATTTTAGCATGGCCAATCAACCTAACCCGCACATCTTTGGACTGTGGGAGGAAACCGGAGCACCCGGAGGAAACCCACACAGACACGAGGAGAATGTGCAAACTCCACACAGTGACCCAAGCCGGGAATCGAACCCAGGTCCCTGGAGCTGTGAAGCAACAGTGCTAACCACTGTGCTACCGTGCCGCCCAGTTCACAAAAATGAATATAATGCCCTCAATTTGGTGGATGTGTTCAAGATGCCCTCTTTCTTCAACATCACAAGTAACTACTGTAAACAAACACAGCCAGCTCTTTGGTGAAGTAAATGTGCAGAATAGAAGGTATCTCTAGGTTTTCTTCTGCAACAGAGGGGACTGAGCAGCGATTTAATTGAAATGTATACAATTATGAGGGACCCAGGTAGGTCAATAACTGAGAGACACATAATTACTAGAAAAATTAATGAGGTGTTCGTTCAGGAGGCACTTTTCATCCACGAGGTGGGGACCGTCTGGATGCCATTGGCTGAAAGGATGGTAGAGGTAGATACCCTTTTCACACTTAAAGAACAGTCAGATATGCACTTAAATTGCTGTAACCTACAGGACTATGGAGCGAGAGCTGAAAAGTGGAATTAAATTAGTTAAATATTTTCGGACAGCAGGCATGTGATGAGCCAAAAGGCCACCTTCGGCACCATAAATTTTAAAAACTGTTTACCTGTAAATTCCCATTTCCAAAATAGAAACAAAATTATGAACTGACCACTTTTCAGGTTCTAATTTAAACAATTTGAAGTGTGGAGAAATGCTTTAAAAGGTTCCTACATTCCAACATATAAAACTCCTTCAAGTATCATTTTTAGATTAAATGGGCTACTTAAATGAAGAGAAGAAGAACTTCCATTTGTATAGTATTTTTACAACTTCAGAACGTCCTAAAACACTTTCTCGCCAATTAAGTACTTGTGAACTATGGAGACATAGCAGCCAATTTAGACACATCAACTTCCCACAACCAACAATAAGATAAATGCCCAGATAATCTGCTTTAATGATACGAGTTACAAAATGCATGTTCTTGCAGGGGTTCACATTCCACTCAATGACTGACCAAAAATATTAATGATTATTGAAGATTGGCAATGTTGACATTGACTAATATAACATATCATTGGTCAACCAACTATAGAATACATTCTTTTTTATATATAAAGTTTTGAAAATAAATTAATTTTTCTTCTTCAAAAAAAGTGTAACTTCTTAAATTTTCTCTCCCACCAAATGTGTGATAATTACAGCGAGGATACTGCACTTAAAGGAAATCCTCCAAAAAAAGTATGCGAAGAGTTTTACGACGAAAAAACCAAAAGCATAATAGTCAATACATCTGAAAAACAATCAGCGTCTTCAAATTAAATCTCGTTGTTCGGTAAATTTGTCGCTTCCATCGTCACAAGCAGGCTACAAAATCGAGGGCAAGTGATGGGTCTCCTGTTATCGTTTAACAAGTAGATGATAAACCCCCAAATACACGATCAGTGTGTAACAGCGAGGTGTTTTCAATGAGTTAACATGTCTCAAAAGAAACCCCACAGTCCGCCTGATGGATTAAATTGCTTTTAAAACGGGTGACAAGAGAGCAACAGCCTCAGCGTGTGGCCTTGCAAGCCTGGCTCATGTGGCAGCCCGCGGGCCCGTAAAGTGAGGAGTCTCCGCCCCCCCTCCCCCACCCCCAAAAATGAACATTAAAAAGAAACCCCCCTCAAAAGCGGCCCAGCACATACGAAAGAGCGGAATAATACTCACATGGGGTCCAGCGCCCTTGACAACCAAGATCTGAAAGCGTCCAGGTTCTCAATGATCATCTTCCTGCGGTCTCTGGCCCAGTCCCCCTTCCTGCTAGTGCACCATCAGAATGTCAGGCCCTCTCTCACTGAAAGTCCACCAGCAACATGACAACAAGCCCGAGCCCCAAGGCCGCGGCCGCACCGCGCTACCAAACCCGCCCGCCGCTCGATTGACAGGCCGGCCGGCCAATCGGCGAACGGCTCTACGGAGGACACACCAATCAGAAGGTCGGGCTGGGCAGACGGGGGGCGGTGACCGGCGACGCCAGCCAAGTTAGGTTGCACTTCAACGGCCTGGCGAAGAGAGGAGCAATCGATCGGTCCCCAAATGTCGGTTCCCTTTCCCCTCACTGACGTTTTTTTAAAAAAAAATTTGAAAGGTGAAGATGGAAAATATTTTTACAAATCAACACTCCACGCCGTCCCCCCACACACACAAAAAATAACGTTGACTTGAAACCAAGCGAGGATGAAAAAAAGGGTGATGATGCCGCGCTGCTCAATCAAACCTGAAAACGTCGTGCAGACAGGCACTGTGTGAGAGACAGCGGGATTGTCCAATCAGAGCGTGGCAGGCTGACAGCGCCGCCTCCCCATTGGACAGGCGCACAGTCTGAGGCGGGACCAGCCGCGCTGACTGGCGGCCTCGCCACCAACAAAACAAACGCACTTTTCGTAATGAAAAACACACTTGAAGGGCTGAGACTTTGTCAATGTGGCCGTGTAACTGTGACCTAATATTACTCAATCTTAACCTCACGCTGGCGGTCACATCACCACGTGATCAGACGACCTTTTCTGACGGACAACTGACAAAGGCCCCGCCCCCTCACTGAAATATCGCGCGATTACACATACCCCGGCCCCGCCCCCTGCAGTGTCCTAGCAACCGGAAACCAGCACTGCAGCCACCCAGAGGGAGGAAGATAAAAGCAAAATACTGCCCATGCTGGAAAATCTCAGCAGGTCTGACAACGAGAATAGATGTGGAGATGCCGGCGTTGGACTGGGGTAAACACAGTAAGAACTCTAACAACACCAGGTTAAAGTCCAACAGGTTTGTTTGGTAGCAAAAGCCACTAGCTTTCGGAACAGGCTGTCCCTTCGTCAGATGGGTGGGAGTTCTGATCCATTCGGAGTTCGGATTCAGAACTCCTACCCACCTGACAAAGGAACAGCCTGTTCCGAAAGCTAGTGGCCTTTGCTACCAAATAAACCTGTTGGACTTTAGCCTGGTGTTGTTAGACTTCTTAATGTGTTTAACGAGAGTAGAGCCAATGTTTCAAGTCCAGATGAACCTCCGTCAGAGTCAGAAAGAGCTGCTCTGTGCACTACTGCAGCAGCAGAGCAACCATTCAGCAAATCAACTGCGAGATAAATGCAGGGTACAAAAAGGCACTTGGATACCCTTCATAGAATCCCTACGGTGCAGAAGGAGGCCATTCAGCCCTTTGAACCTGCACCCACAACAAATCCACCCCCGCTAGTCTCCCTGACATGAAGGGTGGGATTTTCTGGCCACACTCGACCCAAGACCAGAAAATGCCGCCTGAGGTCAACGGACCTTTGCATGGATTTCTGTGGCAAGCAGGACAGTAAGATTTCACCCTAAGAGTCAATTTAGCATGGCCCATCAACCTAACCTGCACGTCTTTGGAGAAGGCGGCCATTTGGCTCATCGGTTCCACACCGACTCTGCCAGAGTATCTTACCCAGGCCATCTCCCCCACCCTATCCCCGTAACCCCACACATTTATTTCACTAATCCATCTAACCTAGATATCGTTTTGATTTGATTTGATTTATTATTGTCACATGTATTAACATACAGTGAAAAGTATATTTCTTACGCGCTATACAGACGAAACATACCGTTCATAGAGAAGGAAAGAGAGTGCAGAATGTAGTGTTACAGTCATAATTAGGGTGTAGAGAAAGATCAGCTTAATGCAAGGTACGTCCATTCAAAAGTTTGATGGCAGCAGGGAAGGAGCTGTTCTTGAGTCGGTTGGTACGTGACCTCAGATTTTTGTATCTTTTTTCCAAAGGAAGAAGGTGGAAGGGAGAATGTCCAGGGTGCGTGGGGTCCTTAATTATGCTGGCTGCTTTGCCAAGGCAGCAGGAAGTGTAGACAGAGTCAATGGATGGGAGGCTGGTTTGCATGATGGATTGGGTTACATTCACAACCTTTTGTAGTTCCTTGCGGACTTGGGCAGAGCAGGAGCCATACCAAGCTGTGATACAACCAGAAAGAATGCTTTCTATGGTGCATCTGTAAAAGCTGGTGAGAGTCGTAGCTGAGATGCCAAATTTCCTTAGTCTTCTGAGAAAGTAGAGGCGTTGGTAGGCTTTCTTAATTATAGTGTCGGCATGGGGGGACCCTGACAGGTTGTTGGTGATCTGGACACCTAAAAACTTGAAGCTCTCGACCCTTTCTGCTTCATCCCCATTGATGTAGACAGGGGCATGTTCTCCTTTACGCTTCCTGAAGTCGATGACAATCTCCTTCGTTTTGTTGACATTGAGGGAGAGATTATTGTTGCTGCACCAGTTCACCAGCCACTTGGGGCACTAAGGGGCAATTTAGGATGGCCAATCCACCTAAACTAAACATCTTTAGACTATGGGAAGAAACTGGAGCATCCGGAAGAAATCCATGCAGACACGGGGAGAATGTGCAGACTCCACATAGTCACCCAAGGCTGGAATTGAACCCGGATCCCTGTCCCTGTGAGGCAACAGTGCTAATCACCGTGCCACCTTGCAGATGTAGGCATCACTGGCAAGGATGGTATTTATTGCCCTTCTAACCTTGCACAGATAGATTGACGCTGTTGGGGGGCTGATGCACTATCAATCGAGCCGAGACTAGTTGTGAGCAAGACAAATAGGCTTTTATTAGCAAGAACTTGGAGCCATCCCTGTCGGTGATCTGGTCTGAACTGAGAGCAAGGGGGAGGACCCACCACCTTTATACCCAGACCAGGGGGAGGAGACTTGTGCGGAACCGACAGGGATGTGCCACATATACAGGTACTGAGAAATACTAACTACGGTGGTTAACTACTACAGACAACGTATAACAGTGGTTTACCACAGGGGCCAACTTCATGAATAGCTGCCGTCCATGTGGATTCTTTCCAACTTGGTTTCTTGAACTCGAGCCTCGTTGACCGCATGTGCCATTGGCTGGCTGCCTGTCTACGACTGATGGCTTTATCTGGCCTTCCAGGACAACATGGTGCCACAGTGGTTAGCTCTGCTGCCTCACAGCGCCAGGGACCCGGGTTCAATTCTGGCCTCGGGTCACTGTCTGTGTGAAGTTTGCACATTCTCCCCGTGTCTGCGTGGGTTTCCTCCGGGTGCTCCGGTTTCCTCCCACAGTCCAAAGATGTGTGGGTTAGGTGGATCGGCCATGCTAAATTGACCCTGTCAGGGGGATGAGCAAGGTAAATGAGGGCTACGGGAATAGGGCCTGGATGGGATTGTGGTCAGTACAGACTCCATGGGCCAAATGGCCTCCTTCTATACTGTAGGGATTCAATGATTCCCTGGCCTCTGCTCTCATCCTCAGCTGGCAGCCTCTCCCTCGCCAGTCCGGTTGCCACACAACCCTTTTGATTTGATTTGATTTATTGTTGTCACATGTATTAGTATACAGTGAAAAGTATTGTCTCTTGCATGCCACACAGACAAAGCATACCATTCATAGAGAAGGAAAGGAGAGAGTGCAGAATGTAGTGTTAGGGTGCAGAGAAAGATCAACGTAGTGCGAGGTCGGTCCATTCAAAAGTCTGATGGCAGCAGGTAAGAAGCTGTTCTTGAGTCGGTTGGTATGTGACCTCAGACTTTTATATCTTTTTCCCGACAGAAGGCGGTGGAAGAGAGTATGTCTGGGGTGCGTGGGGTAGCTATACCAAGCTGTGATACAAGAGTCGTAGCTGACATGCCAAATTTCTTTAGTCTTCTGAGAAAGTAGAGGCACTGGGGGCTTTCTTAACTATAATGTCAGCATGGGGGGACCAGGACAGGTTGTTGGTTATCTGGACACCACTCATTCTCAGCCCTGACCTCCAGGCAAATCCCTTCCCTGCTGCTCCCCGAAAATTACGATGGCACCTTCCTGGCCTTCACACCCCATGATTGCTCATCTCTCACTCAAGTGGCCAAGACCTGAGCCTCCATGACCACGTGTTGCTGGCTTTATCTCGCCAGTCCTGGCCTGACCTCTGTTCTTTCTTTTGTTGGTTGCCCACCTTCTTCAGCCCTGGCTTGGAGGTCAAGAGTCTCTCCGCCGCTCCCCTCGACAGCTATTGGTCAGCACCTCCTACTGAGTCCTCGCAGAGGGCCTTTCGGGCCCACACCCTGATGTAAGGTCGGTGACCTCACTGTTGCCTCAGGTTGATGGGCCCGAATGTCAAAAACCTGACTGCTGCTTTACTAACTTCAGACCAGACAATCAGCAAAACTGTCCGAACTGCTCACAAGTCACCACCACTGCTCAATGTCTGGGGCAGTGTTTTCCCACGCTGAGGGGACTCCACCAATCAGAACCTGATGTTGTTCTACACATCAGGATTTATACTTATTTGGAGAGTAATGAATTGATAGGTGATAGTCAGCATGGTTTTGTGGCAGGTAGGTCGTGCCTTACTAACCTTATTGAGTTTTTTGAGAAAGTGACCAAGGAGGTGGATGGGGGCAAAGCAGTGGACGTGGTATATATGGATTTTAGTAAGGCGTTTGATAAGGTTCACCATGGTAGGCTTCTGCAGAAAATGCAGATGTATGGGATTGGGGGTGATCTAGGAAATTGGATCAGGAATTGGCTAGCGGATAGGAAACAGAGGGTGGTGGTTGATAGTAAATATTCATCATGGAGTGCGGTTACAAGTGGTGTACCTCAGGGATCTGTTTTGGGGCCACTGCTGTTTGTAATATTTATTAATGATCTGGATGAGGGTATAGTTGGGTGGATTAGCAAATTTGCTGATGACACCAAAGTCGGTGGTGTGGTAGACAGTGAGGAAGGGTGTCGTAGTTTGCAGGAAGACTTAGACAGGTTGCAAAGTTGGGCCGAGAGGTGGCGGATGGAGTTTAATGCGGAGAAGTGTGAGGTAATTCACTTTGGTAGGAATAACAGATGTGTTGAGTATAGGGCTAACGGGAGGACTTTGAATAGTGTGGAGGAGCAGAGGGATCTAGGTGTATGTGTGCATAGATCCCTGAAAGTTGGGAATCAAGTAGATAAGGTTGTTAAGAAGGCATATGGTGTCTTGGCGTTTATTGGTAGGGGGATTGAATTTAGGAGTCGTAGCGTTATGTTGCAACTGTACACAACTCTGGTGCGGCCGCACTTGGAGTACTGTGTGCAGTTCTGGTCCCCACATTACAGGAAGGATGTGGAGGCTTTGGAGAGGGTGCAGAGGAGGTTTACCAGGATGTTGCCTGGTATGGAGGGGAGATCCTATGAGGAGAGGCTGAGGGATTTGGGATTGTTTTCGCTGGAAAGGCGGCGGCTAAGAGGGGATCTTATTGAAACATATAAGATGATTAGAGGTTTAGATAGGGTGGATAGTGATAGCCTTTTTCCTCTGATGGAGAAATCCAGCACGAGGGGGCATGGCTTTAAATTGAGGGGGGGTAGTTATAGAACCGATGTCAGGGGTAGGTTCTTTACCCAGAGGGTGGTGAGGGATTGGAATGCCCTGCCAGCATCAGTAGTAAATGCGCCTAGTTTGGGGGCGTTTAAGAGATCCGTAGATAGGTTCATGGACGAAAAGAAATTGGTTTAGGTTGGAGGGTCACAGTTTTTTTTTTTAACTGGTCGGTGCAACATCGTGGGCCGAAGGGCCTGTTCTGCGCTGTAATGTTCTATGTTCTATGTTCTATGACTGCTGATAGGCTCATTCGAATTTCTTGAGCCTATCAATAAATTCAGAGCTACTCATATTGGTGTTCCCATTGCCACCTCTCAGTATGGGGTACAGCCATTGATGTGGAGATGCCGGCGTTGGACTGGGGTGAACACAGTAAGAAGTCTCACAACACCAGGTTAAAGTCCAACAGGTTTATTTGGTAGCAAATACCATAAGCTTTCGGAGCACTGCTCCTTCGTCAGATGGAGTGGAAATGTGCTCTCAAACAGTGCACAGAGACACAAAATCAAGTTACAGACTACTGATTAGAATGCGAATCCCTAAAGCCAGCCAGGTCTTAAAGGTACAGACAATGTGAGTGGAGGGAGCATTAAGCACAGGTTAAAGAGATGTGTATTGTCTCCAGACAGAACAGCTAGTGAGATTCGGCAAGCCCAGGAGGCAAGCTGTGGGGGTTACTGATAACGTGACATAAATCCAACATCCCGGTTTAGGCCGTCCTCATGTGTGCAGAACTTGGCTATCAGTTTCTGCTCAGCGACTCTGCGCTGTCGTGTGTCGTGAAGGCCGCCTTGGAGAACGCTTACCTGAAGATCCAAGGCTGAATGCCCGTGACTGCTGAAGTGCTCCCCCACAGGAAGAGAACAGTCTTGCCTGGTGATTGTCAAGCGGTGTTCATTCATCCGTTGTCGTAGCATCTGCATGATTTCCCCAATGTACCATGCCTCGGGACATCCTTTCCTGCAGCGTATCAGGTAGACAATGTTGGCCGAGTTGCAAGAGTAGGTACTGTGTACCTGGTAGATGGTGTTCTCACGTGAGATGATGGCAACTGTGTCGATGATCCGGCACGTCTTGCAGAGGTTGCTGTGGCAGGGTTGTGTGGTGTCGTGGTCACTGTTCTCCTGAAGGCTGGGTAGTTTGCTGCGGACAATGGTCTGTTTGAGGTTGCATGGTTGTTTGAAGGCAAGAAGTGGGGGTGTGGGGATGGCCTTGGCGAAATGTTCGTCTTCATCAATGACATGTTGAATGCTCCGAAGGAGATGCCGTAGCTTCTCCACTCCGGGGAAGTACTGGACGACGAAGGGTACTCTGTCCACCATGTCCCGTGTTTGTCTTCTGAGGAGGTCAGTGCGGTTGTTCGCTGTGGCGCGTCGGAACTGTTGATCGATGAGTTGAGCGCCATATCCTGTTCCTGTTCTTATGCGGGCATCTTTCAGCATCTGGAGGTGTCTGTTGCGATCCTCCTCATCCGAGCAGATCCTGTGTATTCGGAGGGCTTGTCCGTAGGGGATGGCTTCTTTAACGTGTTTAGGGTGGAAGCTGGAGAAGTGGAGCATCATGAGGTTATCCGTGGGCTTGCGGTACAGTGAGGTGCTGAGGTGACCGTCCTTAATGGAGATGCGGGTGTCCAAGAATGCAACCGATTCCGGAGAGTAGTCCATGGTGAGTCTGATGGTGGGATGGAACTTGTTGATGTCATCATATAGTTGTTTCAGTGATTGCTCACCATGACTCCAAAGGAAGAAAATATCATCGATGTATCTAGTGTATAGCATCGGTTGAAGGTCCTGTGCAGTGAAGAAGTCTTGTTCGAACCTGTGCATGAAGATGTTGGCATATTGAGGTGCGAATTTGGTCCCCATGGCTGTTCCGTGTGTCTGGATGAAGAACTGGTTGTTAAAGGTGAAGACATTGTGGTCCAGGATGAAGCGGATGAGTTGTAAAATTGCATCTGGAAACTGGCAGTTGACGGCATTGAGTACTGAGGCCATTGCAGCAATGCCATCATCGTGGGGGATGCTGGTGTAGAGTGCCGAGACATCCATTGTGACGAGGAGTGCTCCTGGTTCAACTGCTCCATGTGCGTTGAGTTTCTGTAGGAAGTCCGTAATGTCGCGACAAAAGCTGGGGGTTCTTTGTACAATGGGTTTCAAGATGCTCTCGACATAGCCGGAGAGGTTCTCGCACAGGGTTCCATTGCCTGAAACGATGGGACGGCGGGGTGTGTTTGCCTTGTGTATCTTGGGAGGCAGTATGGAGTACGTGGGATGAGAGCACGGAGGGTGTTTGGGCCTTCACAAACCTTTTTTTGAAATGCTTCCAAAGTAAGTATGGGTGGAATTCTCCCATCCGTGACGAAGCCCATGGCAGAGGTGGGGACAGGAAGTGTTTCCTGCCACAGAAGCTGATGGGAGATTCCATGGAATTTTGTGTCCCCAGCATCATTAATTATGCAGTGAGAGTTTCCTGATGTCTAGTGCGGCGGGAAGAGCCAAATCGTGCACAAACCATCATCATGTCCGGGTGCCATATTTGAAAGGTGCCCAGTCATTCAACTCACTGTCAAGTCCTGTTAAGTCCTATTGAGATGTCAAGAGGGGGAGGGGAAGGCCTAGCTCCCAAATTCAGTGACACCTTCTTGCGCATCTTCCTCGACCATGTTGAGATCAGGAGGGACGTTCTCTACCCAGCTAATGTGAGGGGTGCTATCACTGCACACAAGTCTCCACTCCTTATCTTGAGTGAGTTAAAATCAAGAATGATACAGCTCACAAGGAGGCCATACAGTCCATCATGCCTGTACGGGCTCTTTGGTAGAGCTATTCACTACCCTGTTCTTTCCCCGTAGACTTCCACTGTTTCCCTTCAAGAATCCCAAATTCTCTTTGAAAACTTACTATTAAATCCACTTCCATCCCCAATCTGGCAAAAAATTCCAGATCACAACAAATGCAGGGCATTGTTAGTCTGTTTCAAGCCAACATGTACATTTTATTACAGCATCTGGCACTCTTACCGACTAACACTACACATTTGTAAGAAATGTTCCCCCTAGTGCTGTGGCACAAATAGAGCATTTGAGAATAACAGAAAGGCAGAAAATGATTGGAATATGTTTGAGGAACATTGGAATGAGATAAGTACTGAGTGGGGTGCTTGTGGATTCTGTTGAGACTACTGCTGCTTCCACATTCATAACTTAGATTCAGAAACTCAAACGCATTTGGTCAAATTAGCAAAATAATATAAAAACTAAAATGGGCAAAGTAATCAAGGAAGATAGTCTAAAACAAAATATCTGTGTAGACTGAACTACCCAGATGAAATTTAATGCTGATAAGTGTGTAAAGTATTGTTTATGAATGACTTAGATCAGGGGTTCTCAATCTGGGCTCCAGATTTGCAAGAGGTTTCCAAGAAGTCTGTCAATGTGTAGGTAAAAGTAATACTTCTTTGCCCTAATGAAACCTGGCAGCCCCCATTCTCAAATCAGCACAGCTCCAAAATAAGCATGTAGTAAAGTGAGGTCACTGGAGAATGGACAGTGATTGAAGCTATCATCATCAGCAGTGCAATGTTTGAAAAAGGCAAATCTTTGCAAAGCAGCAGGTGGAAGTGACGGATGCCCCTGGATAAGGGAGTAGTAGTATATAGGATTGTAGGATGGTTCTTGTAAACATCTGGAGACTGTAAACGTGTGACTTCTAGGTAAGATCCAGTTCTCCTTGTGGTGTTAGGTATAGGGTGGGAGGGTAAATGTTGACTATTTGTTATGATTTGTCATGATGTTACAAAGAATCATCAATAGATCTCTCCATGGGCTTTGTGGAGTATGAATTCCCCTATTGAACAAGCGGAGGCTTATCCAATAAGAGAGCGAGAGTTTAAAACCAGCTATTCAAGCATCAAAGACTTGAGCCAATCCACAGAGCACATTTGTTACCACTTGTGGGCTTATAATATTGAGGGAGATGAAAGACAGAAAGTAATCCTGCTGACAGCATGTGGTATCCCAACATTCAGCATGATAAAACGTTTGACCTATCCAGGTGCCCTTGACTCGAAAACCTTTAATGAGTTAGTAGACTTGGTAAAAGGCTACTATGACCCAAAGCCCTCTATTATACACCAGCGATACTGCTTTAACACAGTAGGGCAAACCATTGGGGAAACTGTCACTGAACTTTTAACCAGGATACGAAAATTGGCAGAACACCGTGAATTCAGGCCACCCCTGAATGATGTGTTGCAAGACAGATTGGTATTGGAATTAACAATATGACGCTGAAAAAGAATTATTGGCAGAACCCAATCTGGATCTAATAAAGGCCATTGAGATAGTTGGAGAACGCAGAGAAAGAAGCACAGGAACTACAGAGGGTGGCAGACAGCAGTGTCCTCCAAATAAGGGGAGGGACCTCATACAATGTTCATTCCTCAATTGAGAGCGTTTTTGTAAATAAAGTATCAATATCCATTACAACATTGGAGCCCAAGTTGCAGCACTAGACAGTCAAGGCAGCAATGGCCTTAAGATGACTAGGAACATGTTTTCAGAAGGTTTGAGATGCCAGACAATGGACTATTGCAAGCACTGCAAAAGATCACAACAAAGGCAAAGTTGTAGGGAGAGACAAACATGTGCTGTTTAGGAAAGAGGTCAAGGCTAGTACCAGACCGTATCTTGCAGGAATGCCCACGACCCGAAACAGGGGCAATTAAACTAAACCGCATCTCCACAACAAAGGTCACCCCTTAATAGTGGAGCTGTTTGTAAATGGCGACCCATTAAAAATGGAGGTGGATATGGGGGCTGCGGTCTCCGTTATCAGGGAGCAGACCTATGATCACTTCCGAACTGGTTTTCAGCTCCTGAGCTTAGATAACACAAAGGCAGACTAGTCACCTACACCGGGGAACCATTACAAATAAGGGGAACTACGGTAACCCCAATGATTTACTGGCAACAATTGGCTTGACTCCAACTCATCATTGTATGGGGACAAGGACCTTGCCTTATGGGGAGAGGTTGGCTCCAGCACATCCAACTGAACTGGCTGGAGATCTTCAGGTTGAGCATGGGGGAGCTGTGCAAAGTTATCAACAAGTACCCTGAGGATTTCCAGGAAGAACTTGGAAGAATAGGGGATCCAAAGCCAAGATCAATGTCAACTCTGATGCTATACTTAAGTATTTTAGACTGAGACCGGTTCCATGCTCTTTGTTCGAAAAAGTGGAGACGGAACTTCAATGCCTGGAAAATCTGGACATATTAAGACTCGTACAATTTGCAGAGAGGGTCGTGTCTGTCGCCCTTGTCCCTAAGCTGGATAAGTTGGTTCGACTTTGTGGAGACCAGTTGAGCTTCTAAACTTGATAGATACCTCATGCCTTGAATCGAAAACTTGTACACCAGGGTAACAGGTAGCCAAGTATTCTCTAAGTTACGCATGAGCTATGCATATCTCCAACCTGAATTATACGAGCCTTCCTGAAAGTATGTGACAATTGATGCACATAAAGGCATATACGAGTACACTCGCCTGTCGTTTGGGCTCTCCTCCACATGCGTGATTTTCCAATGGGTCATGAAGAACATATTCCAAGGATTATCGCAAGAAACAGTGTACCTGGACAATGTCCTGGTCTCGGAGACTTCGGAACGAGAACATCTGGCAAACTTAGAAGAGTCTTGTGGAGATTCTCATAAGTCGGGGTGCGCCTGAAGAGGGAAATCTGTGTCTTCCAAGCAAGTGCCGTGACCTACTTGGGCTGTAGGGTAGATAGCAAGGGCCGACATCTGGTGGAGAAAAAAATATATGGACAATTAAGGAAGCACTAACTCCGAGGAACACTACGGAGTTGAAACCTTTCCTTGGGTTAGTAAATTATTACATGAAATTTATTCCAAATGTGGCTTCCTTTCTGGCCCTCTTGCATAACTGACTGTGGAAACACCAAAGATGGCCTTGAGAGGTGCCGCAAGTGGAGGCTTTCAATAATGTTAAACAACAGCTTCTGTCGTCTCACTTATTGGTCTGTTTTGACCCCAAAAATGAACTTGTCCTGACATGCAATGCTTCCCCTTACGGGGTTGGGGCAGGACTGGCACGTAGCTGGAGAGATGGAATGGAAAAGCCTTTTGCATACACATCGAGAACCCTTTCGGACGCTGAACAAAGTATTCCCAATCAAAAAAGAGGGGTTGGCATTAAAATGTTCCATCAATACATTATTAACTTAAAAATACGGTAGATGCTTCATAATAGAAGCCAACCACAAACCCTTGTTATGTTTTATTAAAGAAGATAAGGCAATACCCATTATCGCCTCTGCCCAGATTCAGCATTCGGCCTTGTTAACGGTGGCCAATGAATACCTACCTCCGAGAGCACTTCTCCGGAACCCGGATACCCAATAACAATGCACTGAGTCATCTGCCGTTGCCCACAAGCCCGGCTTCTTTACCAGCAGTGGAAGAGATTGTGATGACCTCGCCCAAGGCGGATTCCAATACTCATGGAATTATACCATAGCCACCCAGGAGTATGAAAAATTAAAGTGCCAACCAGGAGCTACATATGGCCTTGATACAAATATTACAGACTTAAGACAGTATGACTTGTGCCAGGAGAATCAAAACTTTCTGCCCTCAGCCTTCCTACATCCATGGGAGTGGCCTGGTAGGCGTTGGGTGCAAGTGCATGTGGACTTTGCCAGGCCTTTTATGGGTTCCATGTTATTGATCATGGTGGACGCACACTCCATCCAGTTGGAGATGCATTGTATTAACTCCACCACATCCCAAGCAATGATTGAGAAACTACGACAGAGTTTCTCAACACACAGGATACCAGAAGTCCTGGTTTCTGACAATGGCACTGCCTTTATTGGCACCGAGTTCCAGAACTTCATGCTTTCTTGTGGCATCAGACACATTAGAACAGCACCCTATCACCCATCATCAAATGGGTTGGTTGAACAGACGGTTCAGATTTTTAAGCTCGCCATGAAAAAACAACCTGTAGTGTCCATGGAGACCAAATGGACACAGTTTATATTCGACTATAGGACAACCCCTCATGTAACAACAGGAATTGGCCTCATGGAATTGTTAGTGGGAAGGCATCTTCAGACAAGACTGAGCCTACTGTTCCCAAACCTGGTGGGGAGGGTGGAGTCCCAAAAAGAGAAGTAGAAAAAAAAAAATAATTCTGCAAGGACAGAAAGAATGTTCAAAACTGGTTATCTGATTTACATGAGGAACTTTGGAGTCAGTCTTAGCTGGGTCCCTGGGATCATAGTGGAGAAAATGGGGTCCTTGTCTTATAAAGTAAAAGTGCAGGGCAAAGTTGTTAAGAAGCACCTGAACCACTTGGAGTAGGGAGCCCGGGTCCTCATTACCATCCATGGAGATGGCCACTGAGTCGGGTCATGACTTGAAGCTGACCCTACGTGACTCCTCTGAGTGATGAGGACGTGGATCCAAAGATGGAACCGGAAGAAGCTGGTGCTCTAACTGAAGCAGAACCGTAGGAAGAATCTATATCAATGGTTTTACGACACTTCCTCTGAAAACAAAGGTTGCCCATTCAGTTCCGGTCCCACCTTTGACCACCCCTAGGCCAATCGCCAAGCAGTGGAAAGGACCTACTCATGGCAGGGATGTTGGGGGATAAATGGACTTAAGCGGGAGGGATGTTATGCTGGCCACAGAGGTTATGGGGGATCGTCAATAGATCTCTCCATGGGTCTCACGGAGGCTCGCCCAATAAGAAAGGAGCAGCGGGAGTTTAAAAACAGCTGTCTGTACCCAGACCCTGAGTCTCAAGGCTTTGACTTGCGTACTGTAGCCGTAATAGCAATGCCTTATTCACTGTATAAATAAAGGGTGTTGGTAACTGAAGACTGGCATCAGTAAGATGATTACACAGTAATTGAACGGGTTACACCCTGGCCTCCCCCACCCATCCCCTCTGCGGATCTGGCCTTTGCCAGTGGGCCTCATCAGGCCTCCAATTGTGCTGAGATTATCCTTTTTCACCTGCAGTAACCATCCAATGACTTATAAAAAAAGTTAATATAACACCTTTATTCGGATGAGGAGGGAGATAGAAAACAGTAAACTACAGACCAGTTAGCCTAACATTTGTCACAGGGAAATTGCCAAAATCTATCAAGGAGGTTATAACAGGATATTTCGAAAATCATAATTTGATCAGCAGACTCAACATGAGTTTGGAAAAGAGGAATTGTGTTTCAAATTTATTAGAGTTTTTTAAGGGAGTAACAAGCAAGTTGGATGTAGGGAAACCTGTAGTGTTGTGTACTTGGATTTCCAAAGGCATCTGATATGGTGCTTCATCAAATGTTACCACTGTGGCATTAGTGTATCTTTAAGAAAGATTTTTTTTTTAAATCATGATTTCTGCAGCTCTCACAGCTTCAGTGGTTTCTTAGCTCACAGCTTCAGTGATGTCATCGTTGCCAGCTTGACTAGAAATGGCCTTTTAATGCTACTTAAGTGCTTAAATGGGGTTGTTTGTGTTTACTCCGGGGTTAGTTTTACGATCCTATATTGTGAGGAGAATAGTCATGTGTTTTTGGACAGTTTTCTTTCAGTGAGTTTAAGGTTTCATTTTGTACTTGGCTGCAGTTAGAGTGGGGTTTTAGAAGGGACAGCAAACTAACAAAAAGTGTTTTCCCTCTCTGTTGTTTTGGAAATTCTGTTGGTTATCTGGAAGAAAGGTCTTACCTTAAGAACATAAGAACATAAGAAATCGGAGCAGGAGTAGGCCATCTAGCCCCTCGAGCCTGCCCCGCCATTCAATAAGATCATGGCTGATCTGACGTGGATCAGTACCACTTACCCGCCTGATCCCCATAACCCTTAATTCCCTTACCAATCAGGAATCCATCCATCCGCGCTTTAAACATATTCAGCGAGGTAGCCTCCACCACCTCAGTGGGCAGAGAATTCCAGAGATTCACCACCCTCTGGGAGAAGAAGTTCCTCCTCAACTCTGTCTTAAACCGACCCCCCTTTATTTTGAGGCTGTGTCCTCTAGTTTTAACTTCCTTACTAAGTGGAAAGAATCTCTCCGCCTCCACCCTATCCAGCCCCCGCATTATCTTATAAGTCTCCATAAGATCCCCCCTCATCCTTCTAAACTCCAACGAGTACAAACCTAATCTCCTCAGCCTCTCCTCATAATCCAAACCCCTCATCTCCGGTATCAACCTGGTGAACCTTCTCTGCACTCCCTCCAATGCCAATATATCCTTCCTCATATAAGGGGACCAATACTGCACACAGTATTCCAGCTGCGGCCTCACCAATGCCCTGTACAGGTGCATCAAGACATCCCTGCTTTTATCTTCTATCCCCCTCGCGATATAGGCCAACATCCCATTTGCCTTCTTGATCACCTGTTGTACCTGCAGACTGGGCTTTTGCGTCTCATGCACAAGGACCCCCAGGTCCCTTTGCACGGTAGCATGTTTTAATTTGTTTCCATTGAGATAGTAATCCCATTTGTTATTATTTCCTCCAAAGTGTATAACCTCGCATTTATCAACGTTATACTCCATTTGCCATATCCTCGCCCACTCACTCAGCCTGTCCAAATCTCTCTGCAGATCTTCTCCGTCCTCCACACGATTCACTTTTCCTTAATGCAGTAAAGATTCTGTAGTTGGTAGCTTGACCAGAGAGTCCCTCCCTGGTGTTCCGAGAAACTGTTTTGACTTCAACTTGTTTTGAGTGAATCCAGAGGACTGCAGACTTCAACCAAAGGACCTAATTTCCAGTATCACGTAAGCATTCGTCTTTGCTGTGACGAACCTGTTTAAAGGGTTCTTTATGGAGGTTGGTTTGATGGGGACAGCTTATATATAGTCATTAAGGGTTATACGTTGTTGTGGCTGTTTTGTTTTTGTTTGTAATTGTTAGAAGCTATTGCTAATTTTGTTTCCATACATATTAACTACATTCTTAAATACACTTTGTTTGATAAAAGCCCCCTAGTGGTTCTTTTGAAGGACACCTGAATTGGAACATATCATGCTTCTCCTAGCCAAATTCAAGTAGCAAAACTTATGATTCAGACAGGCTTCATAAAACACTTTGGAGTTTCTAACCTGAACAATAACACCACACAAGGTTAGATTATATGATGTAGGGGGTAAATTATTAGCATGGATAAAGGATTGGTTAGCTAACAGGAAGCAGAAAGTAATGATAAATGGTCAGATTGGCAAGCTGTACCTAGTGGAATTCCACAGGGATCAGTGCTGGGGCTACAACTATTTGCAATTTACATCAATGATTTAGATGAAGGGACCCACCAAGATAATTAGGAAAGTAAGCTGTCAAGAGGTGGCATAGACTCTGCAAAGGCATGTGGACAGGTTAAGTGAGTGAGAAAAAAATGGCAGATGGACTTTAACATGGGAGGAAGAATAGAAAAACAGCATTGTATTTAAATAGAGAGAGATTGCAGAACTTAGTGGTAAAGAGAAACCTGAGTGTCCTGGTACATTAATCACATAAAATTAGAATGCAGGCACAGTGGTTAATTAGGAAAACGAATGGAATGTTGGTGTTTATTGCAAGGCAAATAGAAGATGAAAGGGAAGTTTTACTGCAGCTGTACATGGTATTTGTGAAACCACATCTAGAGTACTGTGTACAGTTTTGGTCTCCTTATTTGAAAGGATATAATTGCATTATAAGCAGTTTAGAGAAAGTTCTCTCAACTCAACCCTGGGATGAGGGGCAGACATCACTTCCGAAGAAAGGTTGAACAGGTTGGACCTATGCCCATTGAAGTTTCGAAGAATGTGGGGTGATCTCATTGAAACACATCAGATCCTGAGGGGACTTGATAGGGTGAAGGGATCCACCGTCTCCACATATAGGCGAAACTAGAACAAAGGGACACAGTTTAAGAATAAGAGATCTATTATTTAGATGGAGATGAGGAGAAATTACTTTTCTCAAAAGGTCATCAAATGTATTGAATTCTCTTCCCCAGAAAACAATGGAGACTGGATCATTGAATTTATTCAAGACAATGTTAGACAGATTTTTGATAGCCAAAGGAGAACACAACTAATTCAACCATGATCTTGTTGAATGGCTGAACAGGCTCATCAGGCTGAATGGCCTACTCCTGCTCCTAAGTCCTACTTTCCTAACCTGTGAGGCAGGAAGTCAGGCACAACAACTCATTGTGCAACACTGGGGGGAACATTCCCTGCACATAGGTAATGTCAGTGTCAATTACTGCATTAAAACAAACAGGTTGGCTTGGCACACATTATCAAGGCTGGGTAGTTGTTATGATCTGGAATGTATTGCCAGACCAAGAAATGGAAGCAGGTTAAATAGTCAAATGCAATTGGAGAGAGAGGAGCATTCATTTGACAGTCAGGGATTTAACAGAAATCGTGCCAGGATTTTTTTTTTGTTTAAATCAAACAAAATCTCCCATTGTTATTTACACCTTCACAAAGGAAGGAAATGTTACCCAGGTCGAATTGAGAGAGGAGGTAACTGGCAAGCTAGAAGAATTTACAAATGACGAGGAGGAGGTATAAGAAAGACTATCTTCACCTAAAATGGATGAGGTACCAGACCTGGATGAGATGCATCCAAGGGTACTGAGGGAAGTGAGAACAACAAGGCATTCGTGATAAACCTCCAGTCTTCCTTCAACACAGGGGTTTTGCCAGACTGGAGAATTGCGAATTTTAGTCTCTTGTTCAAATAGATGTGCAAGGATAAAGCTACGACTACAGGTCAGGCAGTTTGACTTCAGTGGTAGAGAAACTTCTGAAAACTACACTTTGGGACAAAATCAATAGTCACTTGGACAAGTGCAGGATAATTAAGGAAATCCAGCAATGGATTCATCAAGGGAAAAATCATACTGAAGATTTTTGAGGAGGTAACAAGAAAGTTTGATAAGGACAATGTCGTTCATGTGGTGTATATGGATTTTCAAAAGACACTGATATAGTGCCACACAACAGTCTTGTGAATAAAATTCTACCTCATGAAATAAAAGGGGAAGTAGGCATTTGGATAAGAAATTGACTGAGTGACAGGAAATGGTGGTTTTCAGATTGGAGGGTGGTTTGTAGTAGAGTTCCCAGGGATCAGTGTTGTGACCTTTGCTCTTCCTGATATATATTAATGATCTAGACTGTGATGTGCACAGCATGATTTCAAAATCTGCAGATGATATGATGATCAAAATATTTTCAACTGTGATGAAAAAGTCTTGAACGTCAACAGGGTAAAGACAACTTGATTGATTATGCAGACAAGCGACAGATAAATTTCAATGTAGAGAAGTGTGATTCATTATGTTAGGAAGAATATGAAGAGACAGTATAAAATAAAGGGAGAAACTCTAAATGAGGTGCAGGAATAGAGGGATCTCAGTGTATATGGACATAAGTCATTAAAGGTAGCAGGGCATGTTGCGAGAGTAGTTACTAAAGTACATAGTACCTTAGGCTTTATTAATAGACATATTGACTACAAGAGTAAGGAGGTCATGTTGAACCTGCATAAGACACTAGTTAGGCCTCATTTGGAGTACTGCATCCAGTTCTGGGTGCCATACTTGAGGAAGGATGTGAAAGCATTGGAGAGAGTACAGAGGAGGTTCACAAGAATGATTCCAGGGATAAAGAACTGTAGCTATGAAGTTAGATTGGAGAGATTGGGTCAGTTTTCCTTGGAGAAAAGAAGGCTGAGAGGAGATTTGATTGAGGTATTCAAGGTCCTGAGGGGTATGAACAGGATAAGTAGTGAGAAATTGTTCCCTCTCAAGAGAGCATCAAGAACTAGAGGGCAAAGATTCAAAATAATTGGCAAAACGAGTAAAAGTGATGTGAGGAAACATGTTTTCACCCAGAGGGTGATTGGAGACTGAAGTGAACTTCTTGAGAGGGTGGTGAGGCAGGTTTGAATGAGGCATCAATTGAGGATTTGGATTGCTATCTGAAAAGAAAGAATGTGCAAGGTCACATGGAAAAGGCAGGGGTGTGGGTCGAGGTAGAATGCTCTTTCAGAGAGCCAGTGCAGACTCAATGGGCTGAATGTCCTCCTTTTGCACTGTACAGATTCTGTGATTCTGATTGGGAAGTGTAACTTGGTCAGTATAATGTATAGGAACACAAGCCGTACTGACTATACTGAAGGGAACAGATTATAGCTGTTCCTCTGCATATTTAATTGTTTGGAAATAATGCAGTTTAATGATTATTAACTGACCTCTTTTAAGCAAGTGTTCTCTCATCAATGGTCATCTTGAAAAAAAAAGAAGAAAAACAAATGAACCATGTACAAAACACACAATTATCTAGTTTGGATCTTAAGGTATGTTGTTAAGCTTTTGGGTTATGCGATCATATTGCAAAAAATTCAAACTCCCTGGCAGGTTTGCTGAAGTGCAATGGACTTTAAAGTCATTGGCACTGGCTCAGAAGAACCCTTTCAATATTATTCACGACAGACATTTAACCAGTCAAATAATGATTTTTCTTTCTCAATGAATATATTGCACATATTTACAGATGAAGGCAACCCACTGATCCTGCTACACCTTCCTAATAACCTCTTGGCCTCACAATGCAATGCGTCATAATCTACTTTCGCAGCAGATTACTCCAGAGAGGTTTGTCATATCACTTTAAAGGCTTTGCCTTTACAAATCCATTGTAAATATCATTTTTGTGGATGAACTCTGCAACTTGGTTACTCACAGCAGAGAAACCATGACAAGTCATCTGTCCTGGCTGTGATCAGCGTTAGCTGATAAAGTGATCAGTTCCTTGATAGAAGCATTTTGATGAACTCACAGGCAGAAACGTCCCCACAACTGGGTAGATTTCAAAATGGGACCTAATTGTTGAGAATGTGGACAAATCAGAGAATAACGATGGAAATTCAGAAATGATCAGGATCTTTGATTTTACACTGTTAGAAATGTATGATTTTATAACAGAGAAGCATTCCTACACATTTACAATATCTGACTACAGCTTCTGTCCCTAAAGTAGAAGCTGTCTTTATTCCTCTTTCCCAAAACCACTGGGCCCTTGGTAAAAATAATTTTCTGGATGCACAGTACCCTGAAGTACCTCACTCAATGGCCATCATTCACAGTGAATCTTGATCCAGAACACTGATAATCTAAATTAATATCAGTCATTCTTAGATGTGCCCTCAATTTATGTCCATGCACTGACACACTTCTCAGTAGCAATCACTTGACAGTCATCAGAATTGGGAAAACTGATAATTTTTTGCTCTCCCTAATCCAGGGATGCTGAACACAATTATTGTTCTAGCCAAGACCAGTTAGTATTTAAATATATTTAGCCCATTCAACGCCGGATTCTCCCAGCTACCAGGATCTTCCAACCCTCGGGCATGGTGCCAGCCCAGCGAGAACCATGACTGGTCTCCACTTGTGGGGGCTCGGTGGCCATCGAATCCCCCAGGTGGTCAGGGATGTGGCTGGACTGTGCCCACCTGGCAGTGCTCACCTGGCACCGTGGCAATGCCAAAAGGGTGGGGCCTGAGTGGGGGCCATGATGGGGTGGGCTATGACGGGGAGGGCTATGGCAGGGGGAGTTATGAACAGCGTGTCATGAAGGGGGCTTTCTGAAAGGGAAAGGGTCATGAAGGAGTGGGCATGAAGGGATGAGGTATGAAGGGGCATGTTGGGGCTCATGAAGGGGGGGGCGTGTTGGAGGGTCGAGAAGGTGAGCATGTCGGGGCTCATGGGGGGCATGTTGGGGGTCATGAAGATGACCCGTTGGGAGGACCCCAATGCCAGAATGTTGACAATCTGCGTCAAGGAGGGGGTGGGGAGACATGCTGCCGATGAGGGGCTGGTGTACTGATGGCCACAGGGGGAGGGGGAGGGTCTTCCAATGCACTATTTCAGAATAGCGTGTTTAGGCCCTGCCCCGCTCAGAACTGGCACCCAACTCACCACTCTCCCAAAAAACGTGGAATGATTGCGGTCCAGTCAACTCCTCTGGTTTTCTTGCCATTATGAGTCATTTTTGGAAAAATACTGGCCTATGTGTTTAGCATTAGAAACAAAATAAAAAACAAATCAAAAAATAGCGTCGATTTGGAGAGGATGTTTCCTCTTGACACAGAATCTAGAACTAGAGTTTACCTGTATAAAAATAAGGGGTCGCTCATTTCAGACAGAGATGAGGAGAATTGTTTTCTCTGAGGGCTTGACTCTCTGAAACTCTCCTCAGAAGGCAGTGGAAGCAGAATCTTTGAATATTTTTAATGCAGAACATGATAGATTCTTATTTAACAAGGGGGTGAAAGTTATTAGGGGTAGGCAGGAATGTGGAGTTGACGTTACAATCAGATCAGCTGTGATCTTAATGAATGGTGGAGCAGGGTCGAGTGGCCTACTCCTGCTCCTAATTTGTGTGCACCTTTGGTTAAAATAGGCTGAAAATATATAGCTGTACAGTTGTCATCTGAAAGAGAATAGGATCACGCTGCAATTTTCTAGCATTTCCTGTTTATTCCAATATTAGCTGTATTTCTAGTATTCTGTGTACATGTTAAATATATTTGGAATTGTATTGCTTGCGTGTCATGCAAGATACTCAGCCTAGCCCCAGGCTGCCTTTGCACAGTAAAACATGCAATGCCAGTATTTGTTCAGTGGGGACATATATCTTTTTCTCACTATTCATCCAGAATGCACAATTCAAGTGTGACATGTTGACAGGATAGTCTCAGAGGCCCCCTTCTTTGCACATCTGATGAAATGCCTTTAACCTGGAGTTGGTGATTTTGATTAAATGTGGTTAGAATCTGGAATGCACTGCCTAAGAGTGCGGTGGAGGCAGCTTCAATCAAAGCATTCAAAAGGGAATTCAGAAAATGTGATTGTTAAATGAAAATGAACAATGTGCAGGGATAAGGGGAAAAGGCAGAGCAATGGTACTAAATGAATTGCGTATTCAGAGAGCCAGTGCAGACGCAATGGGCCAAATGGCCGCTTTCTGCACTGTAACAATTCTGTGATTCTTTGATCAATTATTTCTAAATCCTTTGAAAACCAGGCCTTATTTTGGTAGAGTGCTCTGTGATGGCAGCTTGATGTACTGTAAAATGTATATTACCCACTGTTAAGGACAGGAGAGGGACAACCTGTCCTGATTTCCACTTACCACCTGTCTGTAAGCTGAAGTTGTTGTGAATTCGTTTTTAAAAGAATAGGCAGTGGTGTGTTTTCCCAGACCCTCAGTTTTTTGGAATTCATTTGTACTAATAATCCACAGCAAACTTGAGTAAGGATTAACTCAGCTGGTTAGATTATTTTACACATACAACCTGGAGAAAAAGGAGTGTCTACATCCCCCACTCTGCACATATATGGAGCAAAGAGGAAAGGAGTCTTACTCGCAGAAAATGAATATTAATTCATGTGAATTTCAGATGCCAAAGTCAGAGCCTAGAGGATGTTTCCTTCACCGTGGGGTTCTGTTCTGATGTGTTTCTGGCTGGTTAAATGATACAAACATCCTTGAAATAAATGATGCTGTTGCACAAGGGACCTTTCTGTGTTTAGACCATCTGTCAGGTGTTGATCAGAGACTTTGAGAATCCAGCAGGCTTTGTGTATTTGAGACTCCTTACCCAGCTTGACTGCTGGAGTTCTGTCCGGTTGATATTAAAACAGCAGTCTGGCTGTGTGGACCAGAGGTGTAATATTAAACTGTCCAAAAGGCTGGAGGTTTGGGTCATGTGACCTTCCTCCTTCAATGACTTTGAAAGGGATAGTTTAATTTTGATTTGATTTATTATTGTCACATGGATTAGTATACAGTGAAAAGTATTGTTTCTTGCATGCTATACAGACAAAGCATACTGTTCAGAGAGAAGGAAAGGAGTGCAGAATATAGTGTTACAGTCATTGCTAGGGTGTACAGAAATGCAAGGTAGTCCATTCAAAAATATGATGGCAGCAGGGAAGAAGCTATTCTTGAGTTGGTTGGTACATGACCTCAGACTTTTATATCTTTTTCCCCAATGGAAAAAGGTGGAAGAGAGTATGTCTGGGGTGCATGGGGTCCTTAATTGTGCTGGCTGCTTTTCCGAGGCAATGTGAAGTGTAGACAGAGTCAATGGATGCAAGGCTGGTTTGCGTGATAGACTGGACTTCATTCACGACCCTTTGTAGTTTCTTCTGGTCTTGGGCAGAGCAGGAGCCATACCAAGCTGTGATACAACCAGAAAGAATGCTTTTTATGGTGCATGTATAAAAAGTTGATGAGAGTCGTAGCGGACATGCCAAATTTCCTTCGTCTTCTGAGAATGTTGAGGCATTGTTGGACTTTCTTAAGTATAGTGTCGGCACATGGGGGCCAGGACAGGTTGTTGGTGATCTGGACGCCAAAGAACTTGAAGCTCTCGACCATTTCTACTTCATCCCCATTGATGTAGACAGAAGCATGTTCTCTACTACGCTTCCTGAAGTCAATAACTATCTCCTTTGTTTTGTTGACATTGAGGGAAAGATTATTGTCGTCGCACCAGTTCACCAGATTCTCAAGTTATCAAGCATCTAGAATTGTCTTTGGTTTCAGGACTGATAATGTCTCAGTCATTAGTTGTTGAAAGGGGTGTCATCGATGATGAGGGTCTGCCGTTTAAGAAGCCATTGTCACTGCTCCACTGACTCCATTGGCAAGGTTGGTTTAACAAATGCAAATAACATCCTCATAGTTCCCTTTGAAATGGGTCTGAATATTCCCAGGTGTGATGTGAGTCTGTTAATAGTTCTCTCAGCATAATGAGGTGTGACATTCCAGAAACTGAGAAACAAATTATTTTGTCCTTGAACCTCATGAGGATCCTTCCCTGACAGAAGGTCAACCCTGTGATCAGGTGACTTGTTGTAACCATCTTAATTTTCTCTGTTCAACAGAAAAAAATCCAGTTTAAAATAAAATAGCAATAAGGATATATTTTTTAAAATATTCAATATTTGATTTGATTTTGATTTGATTTATTGTCACATGTATTGGTATACAGTGAAAAGTATTGTTTCTTGCACACTGTACAAAGCACACTATTCATAGAGTATATAAGGGAGAAGGAAAGGAGAGAGTGAAATTGGGTTTTCTTTTCTTGTCTCGGAATCCAACACCACACTGTTCAATCAAGCTCCCCACGCCGCCTAACATGTGCAGTATCTACGTTAACTGGCAAATGTTGCCCTCAAAATTTGAAATATCTGTATTGGGACAGAGTCACTGAGCAGTTGGACAAATATTATCTGATCAGGAGAGTCACCATAGATTTGTAAAATGTACGTCTAATTAACCCATTTGGATTTTTTGATCAGGTAACAAGCATAATAGATAAGGGCATGTCTATGTCCTTGCAGGAGCCAATCAATAAGGTTCCACATAAGAGACTGTTTTAAAAATAAGAGAATGCAATTGAACGCAATCTATTGGATATGGAATTGATGAGGAGCTCAGAGACAGAGTACTGGTGTCCCTCAGGGGTCTGGTCTAGGGTATCAGCTTTTTACAAATTTATAAATGACTTGGTTGGAGAAATGGAGAGCCACAATCTAAGTTTGGTCTTGACCCCAACTAAGTGGAACAGTAAGATGTGTAGATGAGAGCAGAATGTTGTAAAGGAACACCGATAAGTCCAGAAACAACTTGATTGCCAAGCTAGCTGACTCAGCACTCGTACTCTCATACTCAGTAGCAAAATACTGTGCCCCTATTTGGTCGAGATCATCACACACAACTTGATTGCCAAGCTAGCTGACTCAGCACTCGTACTCTCATGCTCAGTAGCAAAATACTGTGCCCCTATTTGGTCAAGATCATCACACACAGAGTTAATACCCAGCTGAATGCTACCATGGGTATCATTACTGGAACATTACACTCAGCAGCACTCCATTGGCTCCTTGTCCTGGCAAACATCACTTCTCCACAAATCCACCGACCTGCAACAACGCGCAAATGATAGAAAAAGTTTGCAATGCCCCCCACCTGCCACGTCATGCTGATTTATTCAGCCTATCCAAGAAACGGCTCCCATCTAGAAGACCAATCTGGAAAAACCCTCCCACACAGGACTTCAAACACAAATTCTACCTGGTCAAATGAATGGGAATCTTTGAACACAAAAAAACAAATATCTAATCTCAAACCCAACCCAACAGCTGCCTGGTTTCAAGCTTCCAAGGAAAAATTGGTCTACCCTCCACAAGCTCAGGAACGGCCACGGCTCCTGCTTGACCAATCTCCAAAGATGGGGCATTACTGCCAACCCTCTGTGTGCCCGTGGGAGAGAGCAAAGTATGCACCATATCATAGAAGAGTGTCCAATCCACAAACTCAGCGGAGGCCCATCTGCACGACCGGAAGAAACTGCTTGGCTTGGGACTTATCATTCACTAAATAAATAAACTAATAAATTAAGTGAGTGGAAAAAACTGTGGCAGATGGAGCTCGCAGTGGAAAAGTGTGAGGTCATCCACTAAGGATCAGAGAAATATCAATCAAAGTAATTTCTAACTAGTGAGAATCTAGAAAGTATGGATGAGCAGAGCGATTTTGGGGTCCAAATACAGAAAACACTAGAGAGGGGTTCAAAATAAATTGGAAGTCTAAAGCAAACATGTGATCATGCAGCAGAGAAAGAGGCCATGCAGCCCATCTTGCCTGAGCTAGCTCTTGGTTGGAGCCATTCAGATAAACCAAGTCTATTTCTTGGTCCATTGCAATGCTTTTCCTTTCACATATTTATTCAGTTTTCTTTTGAATGTTGAATCTAATTCCAACATGTTTTTAGGCGACGCATTCCAGATCAACGCAACATTCCATGTGAATAAGAAGTGACCTTATCTCTCCCCTGATTCTTTTCCCAATCACCTGAAATCTGTGTCCTCTGGTTACTAACTCTTCTGACACCGCAACGTTTTTTCCTTATTTACTCCATTAAAATCAGTTATGCTTTTGAACACATGTATCAAATCTACTTTTCTGCTCTGAGAACACTTCAACTTCTTCCCTCCATGTAACTGGAGTCTCTTCATTCCTGGTTCCATTCTAGTGGATCTCTTGTGCATCCTCTCTGAGGCCTTGACATCCTTCCTAAAGTACAGTTTTTTTATTTCAAAAATATACTTTATTCATAAATATTCTGAAATAAACCATTGCAGAAACGACATTTCCAATAATTACAAACAGTGCAAAAAAAAGTCATATTTACAATACATTACGGTGCTCAGTTCCAAGACATTACATTCATTACAGTTCAGTTCTTCAACAAAACTATATACATTCCTCACATTTCACTGTGTCCTGTTTTTACAGATTAGCACACAGTTACGCACTCCAAGGGTGTTCTACAGTTACTGGCCGCTCGGTCTGCCTTGGTTGAAAGGCTTTAAACGGTGGCCTTTCCCCATTGTGCCTTTGCGGCGGCTGCCCCAAGCTTGAGAGCATCCCTCAGCAAGTAGTCCTGGCCCTTGGAATATGCCAGTCTGCAACGCTCGGTCAAGGACAAATCTTTGCACTGGAAGATCAGCAAGTTTCGGGTGCACCAAAGAGCGTCCTTCATCTAGTTGATGACCCTCCAGCAGCAGTTGATATTGGTCTCAGTGTGTGTCCCTGGAAACAGCCTGTAGAGCACAGAGTCCTGCATCTCCGAGCTGCTCGGGATGAACCTCGACAAGTACCACTGCATCTCACTCCAGACCTTCTATGCAAAGGCACATTCCACAAGGAGGTGTGCGACCGACTCATCGCCCCTGCAGCAGCTTCGAGGGCAGCGTGTGATGATGTTGAGACCTCGGGCGTGCATGAAGGATCAGACGGGAAGTGCCCTTCTGACCACCAGTTAAGCCAGGTCTTGGTGCTTGTTTGAAAGTTCTGATGACGAGGCATTCTGCCAGATGACACTGACAGTCTGCTCAGGGAACCATCTGACAGAATCCACCATCTCCTTTCCCCTCAGGGCCTCGAGGACATTAGGTGCTGACCACTGATCGCCATTTGGTCAAAGGTGTGTTTCTGGAAAGATTTCTCCACGAAGGACAGATGCTGCAGTACGGTCCAACTACTTGGAGCGTTCCGTGGCAGTGTGGCCAGACCCATCCTCCGCAACATTTGGGACAGGTAGAACCTCAAAAAATAGTGGCACTTGGTGTTAGCGTACCGAGGATCTACACACAACTTGATGCAGCCGCACACAAAGTTGGCCATCAAGATGAGGGCGGCATCGGGAACATTTTTCCCTCCATTCTCCAGAGATTTATGCATCGTTTCCCTCCGGACACAATCCATCTTAGATTTGAGGATGGCCTGGGTGACTGCTGCTGTGCAGGCTTTGGGGATAGACCAGATCTGCACTACATACAATAAAACGGACAGTACCTCACACAGGATGACTAGGTTTTTCCCAGTGATAGAGAGGGAGCGTTGTTCCCACAAGCCCAATTTCTGCCCTACTTTGGCGATGCGCTCTTCCCAGCTTTTGGCATACCCCCCCACCGCTCCAAACCATATCCCCAGCACCTTGTCCCCTTCACCTGATGGTGAAGGGGACAAAGGATCAGTCAGCCCAGTTCGCTCTTGCCCTGGTTGACTTTGGCTCCCGAGGCCAGCTTGAACAGCTCACAGACTTGGAGGAGCCTGCAAACAGATGACGGGTCTGAGCAGAAGACAGCCACGTCATCCATGTACAGGGAGGCTTTGACCTGCATGCCTGTGCTGCCTTTCTTTCGTCTCATTGTATCACACTCAAAGTCCTATACAATTTACGTGATGGCAGTGGTGCCTGGCAGAGACTGCCCCATCACATCCTGATCCCACTAACATTTCAATACCAATGGTGTCTGGTAGAGAATACTCTCTCAATTTCTATGCCCTCTGTAAGGAAGACAAATGTCTCCAAAGGGATGTAGGTACTTTAAATGAGTAGGAAAGAAAGTGGGAGATAGAAAATAATTATTTTTCTTTCATGGGACAGTGTGACAATGAGCAAATAATTTTTTTTGTGATAGTGATGAATATTGGTCAGGACATCCTCAGTACTGCACTAAGGTATCAGCTTTGATTTTTATGCTCAAGTCTGAGAGTGAGATTTGGACCCACAATCTTGTGATCCAGAAGCAACAGGGCAACCAACCGAACCTTGCCGATCACTCCAACTCTTTGTACTCTGCCACTCATGTACTGTAAAACTCTGACTATTGTTATTTGTCAGTTAGTTGTTACAAATGTTATTTATCACTTATCAGCACAAATCTGAAAGCAAGTTTCAGTATCTGAGCAATGGTACTGCTGTACAATCATCAGCAAACAACCCTATTTTTGACCTGATGATGACGGAACGTCATTGTTTCAGTGTCTGGGGGAGTTTTACCTCATTATCATAGGGCTGTGATGACTGGCCTCTAAAATCCATAAAGATTTTCCTTTGTGTTAGGTATGACTCCTGCCAGTGTCTCTGATTTTCAATTATATAGTTTTTATTAGCGCCCCTTTCTGCCACATTTGGTAAAATGCTGCCTTGATGTCAAAGGCAGTCACTTTCACCTCCCCTCTGGAATTCAGTTATTTTATTCATGTACCAATCATGAGCGGGAGGACTTGTGGCCAGAAACTCTGGGTTCAAGTCCCACTTCAGGATTTGATGGCCATGGAAGGTGTTTGCATGATGTAGCCAAGCAGGTTGTTATCAGCCTGTAAATCTTTCCAAATATGCCTGATGGCAGGTAGTAAAGAATGGGAGAGTTACCTAAAGAGAAAATGCTGGAAAATCCCAGCAGGTCTGGCAGCATCTGTAAGGAGAGAAACGAGCTGACGTTTCGAGTCCAGATGACCCTTTGTCAAAGGGAGAGTTACCTAGTCAGCCATACTGCAGAAGGCAAGAATGCCAAACCAATGCAGCACTTTACCAAGCATGATCATGGAGCATTCCAATGGAAGTCCATAGTTCCCCAATGCCCTGTTTTGGCATGAAAGAGGAAGAGGCGACTCTACCAAGGCTGCAATGAGATCTGAGTGGTGGTGGCAGAACCCGAACAGAGCATAGGAAGAAGAAGGAGGTTATTGCTGAGTAAGTTTCTTACGTTTCTCCAAAACTTGCACTTAGCAGTGTTGCCTGGTGGAGGTTCTCCCCATGCACTCTAGCGCTCTCCAGCAGGTAAGCGTTCTCCAAGGCGGCCTTCAAGACATACGACAACGCAGAATCACCGAGCAGAAACTGATAGCCAAGTTCCACACACATGAAGACGGCCTCAACTGGAATCTTGGGTTCATGTCATACTATGTGTAACCCCCACCATTTGGCCTGGGCTTGCAAAATCCTACTAACTGTCCTGGCTTACAATTCACACCTCTTTAACCTGTGCTTATCCCTCTCTCCACCGGCACTGTCTGTATCAAAAGACTCGCATTCCAACCATTATCTTACAATTCTTTATCTATACATGCCCTGTTTGTGAACCCAACTTTCCACTCACCTGACGAAAGAGCAGCACTCCGAAAGCTCGTGATACCAAATAAACCTGTTGGACTTTAACCTGGTGTTGTGAAACTTCTTACTGTGTCCCACCCCCATCCAATGCCGACATCTCCTCATCATCTCTCGCGCTTGCAGCAGCAATGCTGCCAGGCTGGGCGGCGCTGTCTCCTGCCTCTCTTCCCCCGTGCCCTTGAGCGCTTACAGTAGCAATGCTGCCAGTCTGGGCGGCGCTGTCTCCTGCCTCTCTTCCCCCGTGCCCTTGAGCACTTGCAGTAGCAATGCTGCCAGTCTGGGCGGCGCTGTCTCCTGCCCCTCTCCCTCCGGAGTCTCGAGCACTCACATCCGGTGCGGCTGCGACGTGACCCAGTTGGTGATCGGACCGCAAAATCCAGGGGCGAATAAGAAGCGGCAGCTCCGCTGGCCCTCCCCGCTTCCCCTCCCGGTATCAGCAACTGGAAGACTCGCTCGCTCCGTGCGCCATGGCGGACAGCAGCAACCGGTATCAGGCGGTGAGTAGCCGCGCACTCGGCTCCCCGGGGAGGGTGGATGTGGTCAGTCCCGGGCAGGTGAAGGGCGGCTCGGCTGGCGGGTGTCAGGAGACACCGAGGCTTGTCGTTGTCCTCTAGGCCTCACCCCATCAAAACGGACGGGGGAAAAAAGACGACGGAAGTGTTTCTCCGACAACTGACTGAAGGCAGCTTTGCGAGATAGGACACCGGATTTAATATCCGGCTATCAGTTATTGATATAAAATAGGAATCAAATCAACATCATTTGCCTTTAAACATAATTATGGTGTATGTTAAAGCGGCGAGTTTTAGAGTCGCGATGGAATTGCCTTCATGTCGAGCAACATGTTTGCCGAGACTGACCATCTTCATTGGAAGTGACGGTCACGCATCTTGTTTTACAACTATTATCTGGATTGGGTTCTTGTCACTCTTGATCCGTGGCCCCGAGTCCTGAAATGGAGGCTTCAATCCGTTTCGGTCCTGGTGAAATTGTGAGAGCCCCACTCCACATTGTATATATTGTTGACAATCTTTGGTGAAAGGATTGCGGAAGCTGTCAACATCATGGCAGTGTTGAGAGTGTTGACGGTGAGAAATAGCGTGACAGGAATTGTAAACTCGTTTCAATACACGAAGTGTGCACTGTTCTTGAGGGTGACCTATTTGAAATTAGGTTACAAATTGGCACTCCTCAGCAAATCTACCTTCGCCTTTCCTACAACTATTCAAGGTGTATTTAATATGTTTACCTTATGTAGGTCCATTGTTAAAGACGAGAGAAAAGGGTGAATTCATTTTTGGGCAAAAAATGGTACTTTGATCTCCAGATAGGAAGCTGGGGATCTCATAACATTTATAGGCATTGTTTTTGATTTAAAATAAAGGAAAAACTCTTGAGGTGTGCCTGAGATGCAATATAGGATAACCATTTGCTAGTACTATAAATATTCACTAGTACTATAAATACTTCACAGCTGATCAGATTACCTTTTGAGTGGCGAGGATCAACCTTGTATTAGTGGCTGTTGCTCCTCTGCTGAAAGCTGATATTGAGGGAAAGCACTAGGGTATTGAGTAATGTAAGGGAGGTTTTGTAACAATATTAGTTTGAGAGTAAAGGGTGGATACCAGACACCACATGCAAATGAAAACAATACTGGACCTAGTTGTATCTGTAAATATGTTCTTCGGCCTAATGTTACATTTGATGACTGTACTTTGTAATGTTGGCCTAAAATGTTTTGTAGAGATACTGTGGGATGGTTTACTACATTATGGCGCTCTGGCTGTTGTACTTTTTGCACAGCCAAGCATTGTCCTGAAACCATGCAGAAGTGTTTTCTGTTCATTTCTATTAATTCTTTCACCAACCCGCTCTATTACCATGTCTCTGTTTCTGCTGTAGAATTTTCATTTCTAAAAAAAAACTTCTGTATCCATTTTTAGAAAACTGCATGTTAATTGTGCAGGAGATGCAGTCAAATAAGGTGTACAGAAATACAAGAATAATTTTCTCTTAGGCAGTTGTTGTGACTTGTAAATCTTTGTCGGCATGTTATTTTAAGGTTGAATAGAAAGGGATGTAATTTATTTTGGCTCCAGACATATAATTACTTCTGGACAAAATGTTGCAGCTGTAGAACTTGGCAAAATGGAACGACCCAGTCCTCTTAAAACATTTAGATTTAAAATCTTAGTTTACTATTGACAGTGTTTACTTGGATAGCCTAATAATCCTCATGAAGAATTGATTTCTGAGTGCCATCGAGAGTTTTAGAGAAATAGGTATTTTGGCCAGTCAGCATTGATAAAGAAACACAAAATTTATGCCTCCAAGAGAAAGCTGGTCGGGAAGAAGTAGTCACATGGTTCATTTAAGTGCAGCTGACTCTGCATCTTTAGTGCAAACTTGTGACTGTGTTCCTGTTTGTTGGAAACTGCTGCTGTTAAAGACTTGGCCATGATTTGGAGCAAAGGAGAAACATGCTTTCTTTGTTGAAATTTTCAGGAAATGTGCAAATTGGTGTGGGGTGGAAACTCCCATATATTAAATACAATAAAATAAGCTGCAAAGCTTTGGATTTTTGTCCTCCCTTGATAGCTATCAGGATTAATGTTTAATCCAACCTTTGTCCCAATGTGCTGTACTTCAGAAAGGTAGATATGTGCCTCTATCCTTGAACTAATTAATTTCCAGAACCATTACTCCATTAGGGATTGGCGTTGTGCCTATATTGATAGGCAACCGACTTTAAAATGTATTGTTACTTATGTAAGAATGCTCTAAAGTGTTTTGCTTTCACTTTGGGTGGTGGTCCACATTTCCACTTGCTGGTTGTCCGTGGTGTAAAACGAAATGCACATTTATTTTTTGGTATACAATTTGGTAGACCATCACTGTTTCTTTCAGCTGCAGTGAATGCCACCAGACAAAAGATTATGTTCTTATAGAACATAGAACATTACAGCGCAGAACAGGCCCTTCGGCCCACGATGTTGCACCGACCAGTTAAAAAAAAACTGTGACCCTCCAACCTAAACCAATTTCTTTTCGTCCATGAACCTATCTACGGATCTCTTAAACGCCCCCAAACTAGGCGCATTTACTACTGATGCTGGCAGGGCATTCCAATCCCTCACCACCCTCTGGGTAAAGAACCTACCCCTGACATCGGTTCTATAACTACCCCCCCTCAATTTAAAGCCATGCCCCCTCGTGCTGGATTTCTCCATCAGAGGAAAAAGGCTATCACTATCCACCCTATCTAAACCTCTAATCATCTTATATGTTTCAATAAGATCCCCTCTTAGCCGCCGCCTTTCCAGCGAAAACAATCCCAAATCCCTCAGCCTCTCCTCATAGGATCTCCCCTCCATACCAGGCAACATCCTGGTAAACCTCCTCTGCACCCTCTCCAAAGCCTCCACATCCTTCCTGTAATGTGGAGACCAGAACTGCACACAGTACTCCAAGTGCGGCCGCACCAGAGTTGTGTACAGTTGCAACATAACGCCACGACTCCTAAATTCAATCCCCTTACCAATAAACGCCAAGACATCACGTCAAGTGAGAATTGTTTTGTAATTCGCTATATTACGTTGGATGATGATTCCTAGCTTTGAAAGAGGAAATTCATCCCCATTGCTGAATATAGCATCTCATTGATTCCACTTTTTGAAAGACCCTCCCTAAATTCTTCTGCCTTTCCTTCTTTAAGACAATTCTTAAAATTAACCTCCATAATCTAAGTCTCAGTGATCTTTCCTAACCTCCTACGACAGTGACATTTTTTCTTTGCATGTCTTGTGATGCACAGTGGAATGTTTTGCTGCTATTAACGATGTCGAATAAATGCAGATTATTTTGGGTAGTGCTCTGAGGGTAGTGTTAGGTAGGGAATTCATTATATTGACCCAGCGGTAATGGTTATATAAAAGAGTTGAATGGGAAGAATTCACAAAGGTACATGCCAATAAGCCAGTTTAGCTGGTGAGTGAACAACAGCATCTTTTGTTATTGTGGGGTTGCTATCTTTGATTTGGACTGCCTAGTTTGCCATAGTGATCCAAAAAGTGGAAATATTGGAAAATCTCAGCAGGTCTGACAGCATCTGCAGCAAGAGAACAGAGCTAACACTTCAAGTCTGGAAGTCCCTTCGTCAGAAACCTTCCAGCATCTGCAGTAATTTGCTTTTATCTATTTGCCATAGTGAGGGTTGACTGCAATCTCCCATCACCAAGTAATTTGTCTTGGGACCAACTTGATCTTAAACTCTGGGCATTTCACTGTTGCCCTCTCCCAACCTAGATGAAGATAAACACTAATTGTTACCAAAGACAAGAATATTAGATACATGATCTCTTATTTGTAAGTGATTTGAGATGGTTCAATAAAAATAACTTGAGGACTCCAGTCAGAGCATTCCACTAACATTTCAGAGAAATTGGACGGTGTAAATTTAATGTATGTGTGAGCATGTTACCTCCATGAGCTTTCTTTTTTGCACACAATCTTGAGAACAGATGGCATTGTAATAAAGGATGGTTTTTAGAGACAGAATGTAATTTGAACAGATAGAATGGTTGTATTGGTTAGTATTTAGATCCAGATCCTTTCATTATTTACTCAGGTGTCTTGTAAGTCAAATACTGATAAGCTACGGGATGCAATTTTTATTTGTTGGTCGTGCTGACCATGACGTGTAGGTTAGAGCAGCTTGATGATGCTACGTTGTCTGTATATTCTTTACATTTAACAATATGTTATATATTCAGTAAGTCACAATTAATTGCCCCAAACCAAGTTTGTTACTCAAGTTATCAATTGAACATACAGACATTGAGCAGGAAAGTTAAAGTTTATTTATTAGTCACAAGTAAGTCTTACATTAACACCAATGAAGTTACTGTGAAATTTCCCTAGTCGCCACAGTCTGGCACCTGTTTGGGTCAATGCACCTAACCAGCACGTCTTTCAGAATGTGGGAGGAAACCGGAGGAAACCCACGCAGACATGGAGAGAACATGCAAACTCCACACAGACAGTGACCCAAGCTGGGAATCAAACCCGGGTCCTTGGCACTGTGAAGCAGCAGTGCTACCACTGTGCTACCGTGCCACCCCCACTGTGCTACTGGAGTAGCCCCTAGAATCTGCTCCGCCATTTAATATGATCGTGGTTGATCTGATAGTAACGTAAAATCTGCATCAGCCTGCCCCCGATAACCTGTTGCCTACTTGCTTACCAAAAATCTATCCATCTATCTGCTTTGAAAGTATTCAAGGACAGTGTTTCCACCACATGAGCATGCAATGAATAATTTTCAATGTGTCCGCTCATCTCTCACCCTCTTGTGTAGTGAATTACTTTTGTAAAATATCTTGTGCTCTACAAGTACAATTATGTCCGAATGAATAATCTGATTTGTAGCTGTGTTGTAGTGAATGTATTGCAACAAGGAATAGGGTATGAAAAAAATTGAATGCCCATTAATCTTTTCATAAATATTATTGTAAAATCTAAAACAAAAATTAAAGGCAGGATGTACTTCCTGGATTTGTTTTGTGCCAGCTGCTACCACGAAAATAAAACACCCACTAGAGTGGTACTGAATGTCTTTATTTTAACTCACCATTGTGCTGGGATTGCTAAATAATTTAGTTAACATTTTTACAAAGCACTAGGAAACTGCATGCTGATTGCATCTGGCACCCTCAACAACTTTGAGGGCCTCCAGAATTGGCACAAGTTTACAGTTTTTTAACAAATAAGTTTACTTTATCAATGAAAGGCAAAAATGTACACTTTTGTTATGAATGTGTATAAAATTTAAGTTGAAGGAATCAAATTTTCATGTGGCAGAATATGTTCTTTCAAGAAAACTGAACAATCTGATCAGCTTCCTTGCTACTGGCTTTTATTCACCACTGACGCCCTATGGCCATAGTATATACTATCTGAAGGTAGTAGTGTAGCTGCAACATGTATTATCTGCAGGATCTGGTGCATAATTTAAACATCCCTCAAAGTCCCATGGTCTTTATCACTAGGATGAATGAAGGAAGAACTTGGTGGGAGCACCATCACCTCCAATTTTCATTCCAAATTGTATGTCATTCTGACATGGCTATATACTATTTCTTCACTATTGCTGGGTCAAAATATTTAAATGCACATCTCACATTGTGTGGAAGCACTTATCACCATAAGGACTACTGTTTCAAGAAGACCCGAAACCATTATTTTGGGCTAACTCGGGATGATCAATAAGTGAACCTTGCTAGCATTGCCCACATCCTGAGAACCAGTAATAAGATAGTTTTAAAAAATGTATCTGAACTCCTAAAAAAGACTCATTTGAATTTGGTAGCCAAGAGATGACCAGTTAGTGTGTCTCTGCCCTCTTTCCCCATCTCTAGTAAAGCTGATGATCAGAAGTATGTGCAGTCTCCTGTATCTTGTCTAAGATGATGATTTATGCAGACTCTTTGATGTGCAGGATGTCATGGTGTTCTGAATTCAGATAAGACTTGTAATTCTATTATCTTCTTTCTGTAGCTTGGGAATATTGACTTCCCATGTTGCTGGCTTGGCGGAGATCAAAATCCTATTGTTTTCCTGTCAAAAATGTCATTTAAGGAACATTTCCAAGAATAGTTCCTGTCTGAAACAAACTTCCAAAATTCCTTTCACAAGAACATGGCAAGAATAGAACCTGCCTTTTCAGATCAATTTTGTAAGAAATATTAGACAAGTGGATATGTATCTAAATATTAGACAAGATCCATGAAAAGAATAGGAACATCATTGTAAGAATACTAATTTTATACTGAAAAGATCTCTGGATGGCTCAGTAGTTCAGTAAGCAGTTGAGCTATACACTGACCTAAAAGACACCAGGTTTAATCCCAGAACCTGGAATGGAGCCGGAATTGGTCTCAGCACCCTTGGTTGGGAGGGGTGAAAATAAGCCACAGTGTCTGTTACTGACTGCTGTCAAAACGCGAGTTCTGACATGAGGGGAGGATTAAACTCAAGTGTGATCTCCTCCTCCCTCTCCACGCAGCATGAAGCTTCACGTGATTAACTCTCAGAGCACCAATAGCCTTAATGGGACTGAAACCCACAATGAGTCAATGTTTTCAGGCACTGAATCGATAAGAAAAGTATTTCTCCTGCATGGTGGTAAAATATCTGCACTGATTAACAGCCTCTGATATTGCATTTCCTTTTCGGGATGTGAGGGAGCAATTTTTTTTATTAGTTTAATGCAAGTAGATTGATAGACTTAACAGCCTTCTGCACTTTAAGGTTTTATGATTGTGGATGATCAGGGTGGAGGGAAAGAAATGAATCGGGAAAGCATTGCATTGCAGGTAGGAGAGAGGCTCTCTTATCAAATATCTTTGTTTCCTGAAGTTTGCTTTTAAATAAATATTTTGCATTTCATATATCTGTTTAAAAACTGAGATTTAATTTGTCTTTTTTTGACTATACAGTTGCAGAATGAAGAAGAGCCATTGGAGGTGTCAGAATCTGGGGCTGAGGCTGCTCCTCCCCCATACAGCAGCATCGCAGTAGAGAGTGCAGGTATGTAGAACAGTGTAGTAACAAGGAAAGTGTTACTTCACAAAGGTACTTCTTGCACATTCTCTGGCAAATGCTTCTCACCATTTTGCAGATGGTGTTATGTAGTAGCTCACCAGCTTTGCCCAAGATTCAGATTGATGAGGGACAAAAAGGTTTTGTTTGCATTTTGGGAAAATATTTCATCAGTCAATTGTCAATTCGTTAAGGATCTTTTGTAGAGTTTTTAAAAGTTTTTACTCTTCTTAACAGTGCCCTTACTCCAACAGTCACTTGAATAGACTGACTTTCTCTTGGGTCTCGCCTCTCAGCAGATCTTTTATCCACAAATTCTCCCTAAACTTGCTGTCTACCCAACATGCTTCCAGGTTAGCTAAAATTGTGGCTCTCCTTGGTACCTTACCCATTGACTTTCAAAATTATCATTACTATCCTCCCCAAAAAACTCAACCTTAATCTCTCCTTGCAAATTGCCACATCAAACATACGTCTGCTCCAAACATGATATCTCCTGTGAATTGTCCAATGTGCACTATCCCTCCTTGTGCTCCGTGGCCATTTTGTAGCCTTTGACACAGTTGACCAGAACCAATTTCATCTAACACTTATCTCTTAACACCTCTCCTTGATTGTCAACTCTGTGAAACTGCCTTCATATGTTTCTAAATCTGGCTATTCAGTTCATAACCAGAGCTTCTGCAGCAATTATTCCTCTTCGCAAAAACAGAAAATGCCGAAAGAACTCAGGTCTGGCAGATTTGTGCAGAAAGAAACTGAGTTAACATTGAGTCTGTGCATATGGACTCAAAACATTAACTTGGTTTCTCTCTGCACAAAGGCTGTCAGACCGGCTGAATTTTTTCAGCATTTTCTGTTTTTATTATGCTTATAATAAATGATCAGTATCATGAATTCCTTGCATAAGTCGCATATTGGACTCTATCCTACCCCCAGATTTTTATTTTAAATTGTTCACTCTTATACTTGATTTTTCAGAGGTGAAATGGCTGAATTAGATGGCTTGTGTTGCTATGAACTCTGTTGTAGTTTGATTTTTTTCAAAGCCAAATCTTCAACAGATATTTTAAACTTAGTCATAGTGAGTTCGGATTATTATCCCTTTTAGTTCTGAAAGTCCTTTGCTTCAGATTTCTCACTTGCTGCATAGGTTAAAAATAAAGTAGTCACCTTGACATGATGTCTCTGCAATAAAAGCAAAATACTGCGGATGCTGGCAATATGAAATTAAATAGCAAGTGTGGCAGCATCTGGAGAGAAAATCAAAGTTAACATCGTAAGTCGAATATCACTTTTCGAAAGAGTCATATTCAACTTGAAACATTAACTCTGTTAATCTGTCTGCATCCTGATTCATGTGTGATGGGGAGGACAAGCTGAAGGAGAAAATCACCCAGGATTTTGCTAAAGTTGCTGTGACACTTCTCATTTTCTCTCTGCTTTAACAAGAATTGGGGAGTTGTAAATGAGTCTAATCTTTCGTAAAAACCAAAGCATATAATTAATTGATCACAGTCAACACTTCATGCACTTGTAGAATTGATTGAAGCAGTTAACTATTTGTTTCATCCCAAAATACATGTGGATCTTAACTTGGAAACTTTGTAATTAAGTATAATAAAAATGGAAAATGACAATTACTTTTTGGGTGATTTAAAAGTGACTGTCATAAATAAGGGGGATTGTATGTTTTGAGTACATTTTGCATTCATTAAAATTAAGAATGTTATCAGTGCTGAGAATGGAACATTAGCAACACCGTAGCAACAAATATTCCAACTTCAGCGAATCATAGAATTACATCACAGAAGCAAGCCATTTGGATCATTATGTCTGCGCTAGCTCTCCATCGGAGCAATTTACCAAGTGCCACTCCCCTGCCTTCTCCCCTGCATATTCTTCATTTTTAGATAATAGCCCAATTCCCTCTTGAATGCTGGGATTGAATCTGCACCACACTCTTAAGACAGTGCATTCCAGATCCAAACCATTCACTGCATGAATTTGTTTCCTCAGGCTGCCATTGCTCCTTTTGCCAATTAGCTTAAATTTGTGCCCTCTTTTTTACAGTCCTTCCATGGTGGGAGCAATTTTTCCTTATCTATCCAGATCTCTCATGATCCTATTTGCCTCTATCAAATCTTCTCAGATTTCTTTTCTCCAAGGAAAATATTCTCAACAATCTATCTACATAACTGAAGTTCCTCGTACTTGGAATTATTCTTGTGAATCTTTTCTGTGTGGATCTTTTGCTTTCTCCCTGTTTTTATACTCTCTGCCTCTAGCAAAGCCTAGGATGCTGTGTGCTTCATTCACCACTCTCAACCTACCCTGCCACATTTAATAATTTATACCCATGTATACCCAGATCCTCTACTCTTGTACCTCAGTTAGAATTGAACCCTTTGTTTTATGTTGTCTCTTCATTATTCTTGCCAAAATATATCACACCACAGTTCTTTGCATTTGACTTCATCAGCCCATATGTCCCACTTGTCTTTCCATTCCGCCAACCTGTCTGTGTCCTTTGGAAGTTCTGCATTGTCCTCCTCGCAGTTCAAAATGCTTCCTAGTTTTGTATCATCTGCAAGTTTTGAAATTGTGTCAAGTACACCAAGGTCTACGTCTATATATGAAGAAGAAAAAGAGTCCTAACAACAACTCCTGGGGAACTGCAAGACAAACTTTCCTCTAGTCTGAAAAACATCCATTAATATCCACTACTGTTTTCTGTCACTTATCCAAATTCGTATCCATGTTGCTATTGTCTCTTTTATTCCATGAATTATAATTTTCTCCACAAGTCTGTTGTGCAGCAGTTTATCAAGTGCCTTCTGGAAGTCCATGTACTCCACATCCTTTGCTGTTACCTCAGCAAAGGCGTTCAAGTGAATTAAACATGATCTGTGCTTGAATCCATGCTGGCTTTCTTTAATGAACTTTAATTTCCCTAAGTGACTATTTTGCCCTGAATTTCTGGATGCATCCCCATCACCAAGGTTAAACTGACTGGCCTGCAGTTGCTGGGCTTATCTTTACATCCTTTTCTGAACAAGCGAATACCATTTGAAATTCTTCTCCTCTGGCACCACCCCTGAATCTAAGGAAGATTGAAAAATTATAGCCAATACCTTCGCAATTACCATTCTCACTTCTCTCGGTACCCCTGCATGCATCACAGTACAGCCAGCCTATCTAATACCTCCTTGGATGTAGAAGGATCCAAAAAATCAGGAAAGTTCCCAGTCTCCTATTCCAACCTTTGTCACCTCATTCCTCCTGCTGCCACTACTTCACACTATCGTAGACAAATTTGTAATTATGAACCTCTGTGAAGTAGAAACAGTTAACTAGGTATGAAAAATAACATCCAGGTGCATGACTGTATTACGTTTTTGTATGATTTGAGTAGGCTGTATTCTTTTTGTTCTAAGAGGGTTTTGAGATTTAACATTGAAAGTTGGATTGCATCGTTTTAAATTGTCTTCCATGTGCATAAGTTGCATGAAGGTTACAGCAGCCCCATTGCAGAATTGTATGCGCATGATAATGTCGTTAATTTCACTTCCGATAATGGTACCTTTCTGGGAGCCATTAAATAAACAGGATTTATTAAAATTGAATTGTCAGTGAAAATATTTGCGCATTACTTGAGAGTCCGATAGAACTGTTTAATTATATGGCTATCTTGCCCATCTGTAACCTTTGTTGTATTCCAATTGCTACATAAAAATAAGCTATAGACAGCACTTTCCCAATAAATATTACATGAGGTAATGGTCCTGGTAAGAGGTTGTGATTTTGAAACAACAACATTTCAAATGGGTTTAGGGTCAAACAGCAACCCTACTCCACAATGACTTGATGTTTACTAGAAAACTATTTACAGAATGACTTTGCTGCCCCTCTTGGCTGAATGAAGGGACATGTTATAATCTTTTCGTCCCTCAGAGACAATTTTGCATTTTTCCTTAATTCAGTTCCAGTATAGAAAATAGTCTATTAATAAACATGAATTTAAAGCTACTTCGGGTTTGCATCAATCAGTTTTTGACTACCCTGCCGCTAAACCAAGTATGGTAACTATTTTTATGAACTTATGTAGAGACAGTTTCCTGTGCCAAAAATAATTTTAAAGTTGTAAATTAAAGATGTGATACATGTGCAAAGAATTTAGCGTCTTATTTCATATACAAGACCATTAACAAAATACTAACTGAAATGATGTTTATATTAAATGTGATTCAGTTTTCTAAATATATTCTCCGTTTGCGTGGAAGCCATAAACAATTCCTTTTTCCTCCTCACCCCTTCTTCCCCCCCCCCCCAAAAAAAAAACTTATGGTTTATAATGTGTAGCATAGCTTATGTTGTTAAATAATTATTTTTAAGATCATACCACATTTATAGTTAATGTAAACAAATGTCCAATATTTGGTAGTTTAAAGAAATTTGAAGCTTTTTGAAATGAGATGTTTCGGGTTTGTGCTGGGACTCAATTCCATGCGTAACTCCGGCCTTCTAATACTTTACTCAGATGTCCATTCGCCTGAGTTGAGACAGTGAAGGTCAACTGTCTATTCAAAAGGTTAAGACCTTGCAGGCAAGCCTAAACCTATTATCATCAAATATGCACATACATGCACTTTGCAAAACCATTGGATATACTGCTAGATAGTGTAATCCCTTCGAGCTTTCCTTTCTGCTTAACTGTAAAGCATCATTTTTCATGCTCACAATATCTGATTGTGATCATGAATTTAGCTCAAACCAATAATCATGATAGTTTGAATAGTTTTGAGTTGCACTGAGTGCTGCAATTACCCAGAGAAACCTGTGAAATGCTAAATGTTTGTAACATTCAGAAGACACTAACTTGTTTTGATATGTCCCACTACTGCATACCTATTAGCTGGGAACCGTAGCTCTGGTGAAATTGTGATATAGCCTCATTATAAATTAAGTACCTATGGTTCAATTCACTTATTTGCCACTCTCTCTAAAATTTGGCAGGGTATCAAAATTTGCTTTCATGTGGTTACAACACGGGAGGCCATTCAGCCTGTCGTGTTTGTCCTGTCTAAAGGAATGACTCGGCTCGTCCTACTCCTCTGCCTTTCCCCTGTAGATATGTGCATTTGTTTTTTTTCTCTTCAAAATTTCAGTTGAATCTGAGTCAGTTACACTGTCAAGAGTATGCATTCTACATCCAAACTATTCGCTGGGTAAAGTTTTTCATGTCGCCGTTGCTTCTTTCGAGAGCCACCTTAAATCTGTGTCCTCTGGTTCACAATCCTTCCAACAATGGGAACAGTTTCTCCCTATCTCTTATGTCCATACCCTACCAAATCTCCTCTTGTCCTTTTCTAAGGAGAGCAGCCCTAGTAACACCAATTTGTAACTTAAGTCTCCCATCCCGGGAATCATTTTCATAAATCTTTACTGCACCCTTCCCGGTGTCTTCACATTTTTCCTAAATTTTGATGCCCAAAATTTGATACATTTCTCCAGTTGAGGCTAAGCCAGTGTTCTTAAATGCTCACCACAATTTTCTTGCTTAAGTGCTCTTTACCTCTTAATAATGCTTAGGATCTAGTATGCCTTATTAACTGCTTTCTCAACCTGTCCTGCCACCTTCAACAATTTATGCATGTTTACTCCCAGGTGCTTCTGCTTTGTGTATCTTTTAGAATTGTATCTTTTACATTGCTTCTCCATTCTTCGTATCAAAATGAATCACTTCACATTTCTCTTAAATTTCAACTGTTGTGTGTTTGCCCATTCCTCAAGCCTGCCTATGATTTCTTGAAATCTATCACTATCCACCCGACAGTTCACAATACAGCTTTTGTATCATCTGTGAATTCTGAAGTTATGCCCTGAACACCCAAGTCTGGATCATTAATGTAGGTCATGAAAAGCAGCAGTCCTAATACTGACCCTGGGGAAACCCCACTATAAACCACCACCTAGTCTGAAAAAAAACCATTCATCACTATAATTCCTGTCACTTAGCCAGTGTTTTGTACATGCTGCTACTGTCTCATTTATTCCATTTGCAGGATTTTGCTCACCAAGGAAAGAACAATGTTAGTTCCTGAACATAAAACAGTGGTGAAAATGGGAATTATTTCAAGGCAATGTAAAATGGGAATGTAGTATCAGTCTCTAATTTTATATCCTTGCTTTCAGTGAAGTAAATACAAATTAAATACTGTGCATTGTTTATGAAAATAGCTCAGTTGCTGGTAAGGATAAGATTTTAAAATGTTTTTTGTAACTTTCTTTGTCATTAAAATGAATTTGCTTAATAAATGGAGAGGAGTAACACTGATTTTATTTCTATGTAATGCATGTGACAGAAAAAATATTTGATGGCTGATGAATAATTCAGAATGCTTCATTGCACTTTTGAGTGGTTGCTCAAAGATTTTTATGGATGTTCTACTTTTGATGTGGCCGGGGAGGAGAAGTAACCATTACACAGCATAAATGTTACATTTTTTCAAAAAAAGGACAAAAAATATACAAATTTGAAATAAAAACTAGAAATATGCAGCACCTGACAGAGAAACTGGTTATTTGCCGAGACCTTTCACCAGAGTAAAATGGTCAGGATGGAGAAATTCCTTTCAGCCTGACCACAACAGAGGGAAGAACCACACACAACTCGAGATTTCCAGCATCTGCAGTATTTTGCTTTTGTTTTAGAATTTAATAATCTTTGCTTTTCATAAATTGTCTTTTTTGCTCACTCATTCTTCAGCTCACATTGGTATTAGGAAGTCTGATGGATATGATGCAAATTAGACAGTTTCATTTCAAAAATAGCTTTTACATTGAGAGGTTTGATGCAGTTGCAAACTTTAGGAACGAAGCGTTACACTGGATTTAGCAAGGTTCATGGGCTGATTTCCTGGACAACATTCTTCAGTTTCATGCCAGTTAAAGAGTGCACATTTGGTAGTATTTTTAGACACATTGTAGGTTTCTAGTTAGAAAGAGAGCAGCATGGATATATCAAACAGCAGGTACAGACCATTTGTGGACTTTGTGTACAAAATTACTCCTGATTAGAGCCCTGATTCTCTGAGATTGTGGCAGAAGATAAGCAAGGCAAGTACGAGTGATGTGAAATGCAACACAAGTGTAAAATGCTTGAGAGGAACTGGTGAATTCGATTCTTATTGGTACCAATAACTTGGGGAGGGCAGGGAATAAGGTCATGCAGGCAGAAGTTTGTGAGCGAGGAAAGAAACGGGCAGGCAGGACCTCAGAGGTCATAATCTCTGCATTCGTCCTGGGCACACGCATTAGTGAGTTTAGAAATAGGAGGACAGAGTAGATAAATGTGTGGCTGGAGGAATGGTGCAGTAGGAACTGCTAGCAATTCCTGCAACATTGGAACTGGTTCTGGAAGAGATGAGACGTGCACAGGCCAGATGGGTTGCACTTGAGCATAACTGTCTTTCTGGGGCACTCTCCTGGTGCTGTTGGGGAGGATTTAAGTTAACTTGGAGGGGGATGAAAACAAGGAGGCAACATTAGGGAGGGAAAACATAGTGCACAAAGAATTGTGAGAGGTCAGAGTAGGAGGGAATGCAGTAAGGTCTAAAATAGATTTTCAGTGCACGTACGTAAAGGCACAGAATGTGGTAAATAATGTTGGTGAACTGCAGGAGCAGGTAACTAACTACATTGGAGGATAATGTTGTCAGGATAACTTGGGCCTGGTACACACAAGGGCAGAACTTGGTACTAAATATTCCTGGACACAAGGTATTCAGCAAAGGTAGGCAAGCAAAGAAAATAGGAGGGGTGGCAGTGATGACATAACTATACTGAAGAATGAGTGTATCCTAAAGGGGTTAAGGGCAGAATTTGGTTAGAGCGAAGACATAATAGTGGTACCATTATATTACTGTGTATTCTATAGTCCTCCAATTAGTGGGAAAGATATAGAGGAACAAATTAGTAAGGAAATAAGTTGCAAAAATTAGAGGTGTTATAATACAGTACTTTAATTGTCCTAATATAGACTGGGATTGTAAAAGTGTAAGGATAGAGAGAGTTGATGACTACCAAAAGGCATTTGCTACATAACAGATTTGTCAGCAAGCTTGAAGCCAATGGAATAAGAAGGCAGTGTTAACTCGGATACAAAGGTTGGCTGAGTAACTGGAAGCAGTAGTTGTGAACAGTTTTTTTTAGACTGGGGGAAGGAATAGTGTGAAGTTCCCTTTAGGTTGGTATTAATATCACTGCTTTGTGAGATCTACGTTAATGACCTAGACTTCGGTGTGCAGGGGCCAATTTCAAATTTTGCGATGACACAAACCTCAAGTATTATGAGCTTTGACGAGGCTGGAACAACTAGTGACAGACCTCAAGGAGATATAGGCTGGTGGAATGGGTAGACACATGGCAGACAAAATTTAAAGCAGAAAAGTATGAAGTGATTTATTTTGATAGGAAGATCAAGGAGAGGCAATAGAAAATAAAGGATACAATTCTAAAACAGGTGCATAGCAGAGGGAACAAAAACAGAAAATGCTGGAAAATCTCAGCACGTCTGACAGCATCTGTGGGGAGAGAATAGAGCCAACATTTCGAGTCTAGATGACCCTTCATCAGCAGCTCTGTTTTTGTTTCAGATTCCAGCATTCGCAATATTTTGCTTTTAGCATAGCAGAAGGAACTGGGCGTAGATGTGCACAAATTGTTGAAAGTGGCAGGATATGAGAAAGCAGTTAATGAGGCATAAAGGATTCGAGGCTTTATAAATAGGCCCTGTAAAGTGTCCTCATTGTCAGTGTTGAGTTGAGCCAAAATTTGAAGCACTGTCCCACTGACTAGTCAACCAAGAGCTCAACATTATCATGCTCACAAAATCCTAACTTTTAGCCAATGTTCCAAACTCAACCATCACCATCCAGGGGTATGTTCAGCTCCACCCGTGAGTTAGATCCACCAGAGCCTAGTGGTATACAATTTGGAGGGGGTGTCCCTGGAGGTCCTCAATATTGACTGTGGACCCCAGGCAGCCTTATGACATCAGGTCAGTCATGGGCAAGGATGCTTCCTGATTACCACCCCTCCCTCAACTGATTAATCAATACTCCTCCATGCTGTGCAGCACTTGGAAGAAGCAACGAGGGTCATAAGGGTACAATGTTTTGTTTTAAAGTTTTATTCATTAGGCCTGCATTAGCACTGCAATGAAGTTACTGTGAAAATCCCCTAGTCACTGCACTCCGACACCTGTTCGGGTACACTGAGGGAGATTTAGCATAGCCGATGCACATAACCAGCATGTCTTTTGGACTGTGGGAGGAAACTGGAGGAAACCCACGTAGACATGGGGAGAATGTGCAGATTCTGCAGAGACAGTGACCCAAGCCGGGGTTGAGGACTTGAATGTCCATCACTAAGAGTGGCTCAGCAGCACCATTACTGACTGAGCTGGCTGAGTCTTGAACAATATATCCACCAGACCAGGCCTGCAGTAGTTGATGAGAGAACCAACAAGAGGCAAAAGCTTTTTGACCTTGTACTCGCTAATCTACCTGTCACAGATGCAACTGCCCATGACAGTATAGGTAGGAGCGACCACTACACAGTTTTTATGAAGGTCTATTTTCACGATGAGGACACTGTGTCATGTTTTGTGGCCCAACCATCATGCTAAATGAGATAATTGAATCCATAGAAACGCTACAGTGCAGAAAGAGGCCATTTGGGCCTGCATCAACTCTCCAACAGAGGATCTTACCCTGGCCCCGCCCCCTGCCCTATCCTCATAACCCCAAATATTTACCCCGCTAATCCACCTAATTTGCACCTCTTTGGACACTAAAGGTGCAATTTAGCATGGCCAATCCATCTAACTTGCGCACCTTTGGACTGTTCTGCAATCTTTTGAAAGTTCTGCAATCAGATGGTGAATGTGGTGAACAATTAAATAACCAACTTGAGGAGGTTCCACAAACAACCCTATCCTCAATGATGGGGGAGCCAGCACATCAGTGCAAAAGACAAGAAGCATTTGCAACCATCTTTAACCAGAAGTTCTGTTTGGATGATCAACCTTGGCCTCCTGAGGTCCTCAGAATCACACATGCCAGTCTTCAGATAATTCGATTGCTTACGTGATGTAAAGATGGCTGAAGGCAGTAAGGCTATGAATCCTGACAGCATTCCAGTTCAAGTACTGACCTGTGCTCCAGAGTCCCAATCTACTCTTAGTCATCAGCAAAGTGGTGGAAAGTGTCATTGATAGTGCTGACAAGTGACACTTGCTCATTTTGGATTCTGCTAGGTCCACTCAACTCCAGACCTCATTACTGCTTTGCTCCAAACACGGGCAAAGAACTGAATTCAAATGGTGAGGTGAGAGTGGCCTTAACATTGTGACAACACTTAACTAAGTGTGCCATTAAGGAGTACTAGCCAAATTGAAGTCACTGGAATTTGAGTGTATAATTCTGCATTGGTTGGAGTCAGACCGAGCTCAAAGGAAAATGGTTGGGGTTTTTAGGGGCCAATCATCTTGGCCCATGATTGTGTTCTAGATCCACTCGCCTTCAGTTGCTTCATTGTAACCTTTCTTCCGTCATATAGTCAGAAGTGAAAATGTTTGCAACTCCTCGGATATTGAAGTAGTCTGCCTGCATCTCGCAAGACCTGGGTAGCATTCAAGCAGGCTGATAAGTGGCAATCGACATTTCATGCCAGACAAGTATCCGACAATAGCATCTTCAAAAAGAAAGAAGCTGACTATCTCTCCCTTGAAGTTTAAACTGCATTACTATTGCTGAATTCCCCACTGCCAATATCCTGGGTGTTGCAATTGACCAGAAACCTAACTGGACCAGCTATATACAAACTGTAGCTAAAAGGGTGGATCAGACCCTAGGAATTTTGTGCAAGGTAACTCACCACCTTATTCCTCAAGTCCTGTCCACCATCTAGAAGGTGCTTGCCTGAATGAGTATAGCTCCAATAGCACTCAAGAAGTTTGATGCTACCCAAGATAACTAATCCATTTCATCTGCATCTCATCTGCCATCTTAAACATGCATTCCCTCCACCACCAATGCACAGTGGCAGTGTGCATCATCTACAAGATGCACTATAGGAATCACCAAGATTTGTTTGAGAACATCTTCCAAATCTGTGACTACCTGGAAGAACAAGGGCATCAGATACATGTGACCGCCACCACCTGCAAGTTCCCCTTCATGTCCTTCACTGTCGCTGGGTCAAAATTCTAACGTTCGGCAACAGCACTGTGAATGTATGAGCACCATGTGGGCTGCAGCAGTTCAAGGGCAAATACAGATAAACAGTAGATGCTGGCCTTGTTTATGAGATGTTCACATCTCATAAGCAAATAAGAAAACAGGGTAAGTGAAAGAGATTGATCAGTCAACAACTTCACTGATCTTTATATCATGCGACTACCAGGATGTTGAAGGGCAAACTAGACGGACCATGGTATTTTTATCACCCAACAATTCATCTGTTTCTAAATTGAAGGGATTTTCTAGTTTTCTCTTATTTCCTGCTAAAGACATGCGCAGTTGCAGCTGAATGTTAGGCCAAGTAAATGCTGCGGTAAAGGATTGTTGATGGCATTTGTTCTTGCTCTCATTTCAATGCTGTGTTTGGTCCAATAATGAAAATGCAGAATTACAATTCAGAACATTCCATGGTATTTGCTGCCAAGTTGCCAAAATGGAAATTGAAATAAATATTAACAATTTGCTTGGCAATTTTTGAAAACATTAAAAGTTCCCATACTTTGTGCAAACTGTAGGCTATATCGCAGTCAAGCCAGATCCATCCTTCAACCAATTCCCATTCACATGCACTTTCCAGCAGGAGTCATTGCCAATGATGAGGGCTGCTGCCTGATGATAACCTTTGAAGTCTGGTGTTCCCAGGCTGATTGGAGTCCTTTATTACTTTATCAAAGCACTTCATATTTGAGGACCTTCCAAGTTCTCTTTTTAAAAAAATCATAACTTCTCAACTTTCTCACAAAGAATAGTAACCCCTTATCTGTGATAACATCATGGCTGTCAGTTGATACCTGGAATTGTTTTGGGAAGACCATGGTTCACTTTTGCCACCATTGATGAGCAGAGTCAACCCAGTGGTTCTGGTGACCTTGTTCAAAGATGTTACTCATGTGATTTACCAAAGTTTAGGATTGCCGTTATTCTTTGTCGAGCATTGAAACATAACAGCCATGTCTGATAATCTGACTGCTCAATCACAAATTGTGATAGGCATATTGAATCTGATGGATCTTGTTAATCTTGAATGATGTCTTAGGCTCAGATTCACTTAGCAGCAGTTTTAAAGAATACTTTTAAAGACTGGAACATTGGCATTCGTCATTTTCCTTGAGAACCTCGGAGTCTTTTTCACCAGCTGAAAATAAACCCATTGCTAGAATACTTTATGGCCTGGAATAGATGGGGAAAGGTACAAACTTCAGCATGCTTATTGACACCAGTGGATCAGTCAGTTGTTGGTGAGGCAGGACTTAAGCAAAGAAGTGTATTTTAAAGTTGATTTACAAAATCTATGTAAAACGAGACTCTACAATGTCTAAAATTACAGCTGCATCTGATAAAAGCATGGTGAAAATGCAATGGTCTATAATCAATCCCAGAAATTGTGGTGTCACTATATGCAGCCTGAACTGCTTCTGAAGCAATGTTTTACTGAGCATAAAATTTGCATGTGAAGTGTATGCATGTATTTTTATAGTAACTTCAGTATGTCACAAAATAAAAAAAATACCAAACACAATTAACATTGTCCAGAGAAAGTAGGTAGCCATTGTTAAATCATTTGGATTCGTGACCTTGCCTCATCAAAATGGTTATATTTTCAGTCTTTAACTACTGTCCAATTTGAAATGTGTATCACAAAAATACTACTGCTTGGGTAGTAAACCTGTCTGTAGCTAGAAGGCTAGACTATCAAGTTAAAAGGTTAATTGATATCTCCAGCAAATTGTTTATTAATTCATTTGCATTGTGTGCAACTATCTGTTAATTTTAACTACCTGGTTTCTATGACAACCTGTAACATTTTTTCCGAAATAGTGGGATTTTTCTATAATGTTTTCTAGGTGTGGAAGGCTTAAAATAACAATGCAAGTATCTATCTCTAACCGTCTCTGCCATAAGAAATTCATGACACGTGTGGTTCTATTTAGATAATTTTACATTGCGTTGCCTGTAGAGAATTTCAAAATGTTTCATCAGTTTCCACACTAATAAACAAAATCATTACTACAGAGAGGACAAGGCAAAATATATTATCATAAAGAAATATAACATTGAGCCATTGATGGTTTGTGCTCAGTTAATTATCTTTCTAGATCCTTCCTAGCCTTTTGCAGGCAATGGCAGCAGAGAAAGTTAAAAACAAAAATGAATCACTGCATTCTTATATAACAACCAATTTGTCACTGAGTCCTCTGAAACGTGGGTAGAAAATTAGATGGAAGGGTCGCAGGTTGAGTACTGTACTTATTAATGTGGCTGTGTGGTGTTCAGTTCTCAGTTACAGTTTTTGAGTGCTGAAATTGAAATTCTATGGCTGAACAGAAGGAATCCTAGCTACCACCTCAAGTATAGTACTCAATCTGGACAGTGGTTAGAACTCGCTCAGCTTGATATATTTTAATGTCAAATTAAATGAGAGTAATTCTCAATTTGTATCTTTCCAAATCAATCCAGTGTTTTAACATAGATATGGTGGGGCGAGTAGCCTCCATGTATGCCATCTATGTTTCTAAATTTCTATGTTAGACCAGATGTACATGATCTGTTTTGAGATACAAGATACAAAAAAAATACACAAAAAGTCAAGAACATGTATAAAAAACAGTTGAGTTGCATCCCTTGAGTAACTCAGGTCACCATTCCTAGCATTCAACTATACCCTCTTTTAATATCTTTATCTTACACCATGTGGAGGAGTATCTCAGCTGTTGGACTAAAGATATTTTTGTGAAATTTATTTTGCTCATTAGTAATCCATATTGTAGTTTTACTGGCCTGATTGACAAAGTAAAATAGTTTATTCGTTTTAATTTAGTAATTTAAATAAGTTAGTGCTAAATTTGCACATTGTTTTACATTGATTTAATTTTAATTAAGTATTCAATACCTATGACTGTAACACTACATTTTGCACTCTCTCGTTTCTTTCTCTATGAATGGTATGCTTTGTCCGTATAGCACGCAAGAAACAATACTTTTCACTGTATGACATGTGACAAATCAAATCAAAAAATTTTAAGTGCAGAAGTTACTGAATTGGACTGTATTCAGAGTTTACCTTGTCTGTGCAATTTAATACTTCATGCACCTGAACTGAGGTTTCCTTCCCAATAAACCAAAAACACACATCATTTCTGCTCTTGCCTCAAACAAGGTTAATTGTTCTCATCCTTGTAATCATTCTTCTCTGCTTTAAAAAGTTTCAACCAGAATTGCACAAATTATTCAAAGTGAAATCAAACCAGAATGTTATAAAGCTTTGATGTAACATCTTCTAGATTTGTACTTTGCAAGTCTGACTATTGTATTTCCATTTTGTTGTGTTTTACACTATTGTTTCACTTTGAAAATGGTGCGTCAGTCTTCACTTTTACAGGTGTCACAATTTTTTTTCCGAACCTCATTGCCCAAAATTCATTTCCTTTCACTGTATAGCCATGTTACTGATACCACTTTACTACACATTTGTTAGTATTAAACCTAATTTGCTGTTCGACTCTACTGTTGCATGACGCTCATCTTTCTGCAAAACCTAGGATAAGAATCTATCTGGGCCAAATAAATTGGAGTCAGAGGTTGGCTAGGAAAACGGTATCGTAACAATGGGCTACCTTCAAGGCAAGGCACAGTGAAGGTATATTCTCTCCAAAGGGAAAAGTAGAGCAAACAAATCCAGAGCGCCTTGCATGACCAAATAGGTGAAGATTAACATGAAGTGTGCTTGTGACAGATGTTAAGTAGAAAAGACATTTGAGAAGCAGGTAAACAAAAAGTTCAGAGGGAGTTCAAACAAAAAGTTCAACAAATAAGAGAAGCAAAGAGAGAGTATGAAAAGAGACAAGCACCAACATAAAAATGAACCCCAAAGCCTTCTCGGGCATATAAGTAGTATTAAAAAAAAAAGATTTTTTTTATTCATTCGTAGAGGTGGGTGTAGCTGGCTGGCCAACATTTCTTGCCCATCCCTAATTGCCTGAGGGCAGTTGAGAGTCAACCACTTTGTTGTGGTTCTGGAGTCACATGTAGGCCAGATCAGATAACGACGGCCGATTTCCTTCCCTGAAGGACATTAATGAACCAGATGGGGTTTTCCGACACTCAACAATGGTTTCATGGTCATCAGTAGATTCTAGTTCCAGATTTGTTTTATTGAATTCAAATTCCACTATCTGCCGTTGCGGGATTCGAACCCAGGTCCCCAGAACATTAGCTGAGTTTCTGGATTAATAATCTAGTGATAATACCACTCGGCCAACACCTTCCCCTAGATATGTCCAAGGATACTGAGTGGAAATTGTCGAGGCACTGCCATAATTTTTCAATCTTCCTTGGATTTGGGGGGTGGTGTGTGAGGACTGGAGAATAGGAAATGCCTGTTGTTCAAAAAAGTGTAAAGATAAGCCCAGCAACTACAGACCCGTCAGTTTAACTTTAGTGGTGGGAAAAGATCTAGGGACAGTAATTTGGTACAAAATGAATAATTACATGGACGAATGCTGTTAAATTAAAAAAAGAAAACATGGATTTCTGAAGGGAAAATTGTGTTGAACTAACTTACTGGAGTTTCTTGAAGAGATATAATCGGGTCGATGAGGGCAATGCTGTTGATATGGTGTACATGAACTTCTAAAAGGCATTTGATACAATGTCACACAGCAGACTTGTGAGCAAAGTTATAGCTCGTGGAATAAAAGGGACACTTGGAACTTCATAACAGTTGGCGAGTGACGAGAAATAGAGTAGTGGATACTTTTCAAGCTGGAGGAAGGTTTGTGGTCGAATTCTCCAGAAGTCAGTGGTGGGGCCTTTGTTTTTCCTCATGTATATTAATGACTTAGACCGTGGTACATAGGGCGCAATTTTGCAGATGACACAAAACTTGGAAGCATTGTTAACTGAGGGCAGGACAAATGGACGTGGACAAATTGGTGAAATTAACGGATAAATGGCAGATGAAGTCCAATGCAGCAAAATGTGAACTCATTGATTTTAGTACAAAGAACATGGAGAGACAGTATAATTTAAGGGTACAATTCTAAAGGGAGCGCAGGAGCAGAGGGACCCGGGTGTATATATGCACATGTCATTGAGGGTGGCAGGACAGATTGAGAAAGTAGTTAATGAAGCACACTATCCTAGGTTTTATTAAGGTCATAGAGTACATGAGGAGGGGATTTATGTTGAACTTCTATGATTCCAAGGATAAGGAGCTTCAGTTATGAAGGTAGGTTGGAGAAGTTGGGACTGTTTTCCTTGGTGGGCGGAAAAAAGAAGCTGAGATGATATTTGATGAGAGGTATTCAAAATCATTAGAGGTCTAGGCAGGATGGATCGAGATGGTTTGATCCTACTTGTGAAAGGATTGAGAATGAGAGAGCACAGATTTAAAGTAATCGGCAAAAGATACAAAGAACAGTACAGCACAGGAAACAGGCCCTTCGGCCCTCCAAGCCTGTGCCGCTCCTTGGTCCAACTAGACCAATCGTTTGTATCCCTCCATTCCCAGGCTGCTCATGTGACTATCCAGGTAAAAGAAAAAAGAAAATACAAGAAAAAAACAACGTACAACAAGTAGTTAAGGTCTGGAATGCACTGCCTGAGCGTGAGGTGGAGGCAAATTCAATCGAAACATTCAAAAGGACATTAGGCTGTTTTCTGAAAAGGAACAAATGTGCAGGGTTACAGGGAAAATAATGACATTAAGTAAATTGCTCATTTGGAGAGCCCATGCAGATACAATGGGCCAAATGGACTCAGTCTGCACTGTCACAATTGTGATCCAGTCTGTTGGATTGCAGTTATTGATGAAGTAGCTGAAGATGGTTGGGCTTAGGACAATACCTTGAGGAACTCCTGCAGTAATGTTCTGGGATGGAAATGGCCTCGAACAACCACAACCATCTTCCTTTGTGCTTGGTAACTCCCATCAATGGAGAGTTTTCCCCTAGATTCTCATCAACTTCAATTTTGTTAAAGCTCCATCATATCATAGTGGGTGTCTGCTGCCTTGATGTCAAAGCCAGCCACTCATCTCTTCAATTCAACTTTTTTGCCCATGTTTGGACTGAGGTCTGGAATGGAGTGTCCCAAGTGGAACTCAAACTGTGCATCAGTGAGCAGGTTATTGCTGAGAAAGTTCACTTGATAGCACTAACTGCAACACCTTTCAGCATTTTACTGATAGAACATAGAACAGTACAGCACAGAACAGGCCCTTCGGCCCACGATGTCGTGCCGAGCTTTATCTGAAACCAAGATCAGGCTATCCCACTCCCTATCATCCTGGTGTGCTCCATGTGCCTATCCAATAACCGGTTAAATGTTCCTAAAGTGGCTGACTCCACTATCACTGCAGGCAGTCCATTCCACACCCCAACCACTCTCTGCATAAAGAACCTACCTCTGATATCCTTCCTATATCTCCCACCACGAACCCTATAGTTATGCCCCCTTGTAATAGCTCCATCCACCCGAGGAAATAGTCTTTGAACGTTCACTCTATCTATCCCCTTCATTTTATAAACCTCTATTAAGTCTCCCCTCAGCCTCCTCCGCTCCAGAGAGATAATTGAGAAATAGACTGATGAAACTATTGGCTGGATTAGATTTGTCCTGTAATTTAATATGACATCAACTGCATTTCTCCACATTGTTGGAAACAGTTGTAGCTGTTCTGGAACAGCTTGGCTACAGGTGTGGCTAATTCTGGAGCGCCAATCATTCAGTACCAGGTTACTGTTAGACTTTTGGTCTATCCAGTGCCTTCGACTATTTATTGATAGCACATGGAGTCAATTGAATTGACTGAAGACTAGTATTTGTGATGCAAGGGCCTTCATGAGGTGTACAAGATGGATCATCCACTTGACTCATGACTGAAGATTATTTGAAATGCTTCAGCTTTGTCTGCTGTGCTGATATGGTGGGTTCCCCCAATCAATTAAAATGGCACTATTTGTGGAGCTGTCTCCCCCAGTTAGTTTTTAATTGTCCACCATCATTCAATACTGGATGTGACAGATGTTGACCTGATGCCTCATAAAGACATGATACAATGAGTGTGATTGCTTCGCTCTGACTATAGAATACTGCTTCTGCTGTTTGGCTTATATTGTTGCTTTACCAGGTTGGCAACTCATTTTTAGGTATGTCCGTTGCTGCTGCTGTTGGCATGCTCTCCTGCACTGTTCATTGAGCTAGGGTTGGTTGCCTAGCTTGATGACACTTGTCGAATGAGGGGCATGCCAGGCCATGATGTTACAAATTGTGGTTGAATACAATTCTGCGCTACTGACAGCCCACAGCATTGCATGGGAGGCTCAGATATGAGCTGCTAGACCTATTCTGAATCTAGCCCATTTCACATGTAAGTAATGCCTCACATGATGGAGGATGTCCTCAGTGTGAGGATGGAACTTAGTCTGTGCATTGATGATGCGGTGGTCACTTTTACCAATACTGCCATGGGTAGATGCATCTACAACAGGTAGATTAGTGAGGACAAGATCAAGTGATTTTTTTTCCCTTGGTTCTCTCATCACCTGTTGCAGGCCCAGCATGGCTGCTAAATCTTTCAGGACTTGGCCAGCTCTGTCAGTGGTGGTGCTACTGAGTCAGCCATGGTGATGGACTTTGAAAACCCCGCGTAGAGTGCATTCTGTGCCCTACTGTTGGTTGGTACTACTTCCAAGTTTGGGCTACATGGAGGAACACTGACTATTACCTGAGCGTGTGTGATAGGTAGTAATCATCTGGAGGTTTTCTTGCTCGTATTTGACCTGATGCAATGAGACTTCATGGGGTCCAGAATCAATGTTGAGGGCCATTCCTTTTTTCTGTATACCATTGAGCCACCGCCTCTGAGTGGATCGGCCCTTATGGTGGTTCAGGACATACCTAGGAACAGTGATGGAGAAGTCTGGGGTTAGACTGTTAAGGTATGATTTGTTGAGTATGATTGTCAGGCTGTTGCTCAACAAGACTGTGGAACATCTCTCCCAACTTTGGCACCTCCCCAAATACTGAGGAGGGCTTTGCAGGATCATCTGGGAAGGGCGTGCCTTTCTCAGTAATGCAAGCCTCTGGATCATTTCAGGTTGCCTCCATGCCTTGCTTGTAAACTTTCCAATCTTTTCATAATCAAGAGAATTGACAGAAGCCAGAGGGTGGTTTTAGAGCGTTGTTTTTCAAACTGGAGGCCTGTGACCAGCGGTGTGCCTCCAGGGATCAGTGCTGGGTCCACTGTTATTTGTCACTTATATTAATGATTTGGATGAGAATATAGGAGGCATGGTTCGTAAGTTTGCAGATGATATCAAGATTGGTGACATAGTGGACAGTGAAGAAAGTTATCTTCGATTGCAACAGGATCTTGATCAATTGGGCCAGTGGACTGACAAATGGCAGATGGAGTTTAATTTTGATAAATGCGAGGTGATGCATTTTGGTAGATTGAAACAGGGCAGGGCTTACTCAGTTAATGGTAGGGCGTTGGGGAGTTACAGAACAAAGATCCAGGGGTACATGTTCATAGCTCCTTGAAAGTGGAGTCACAGGTGGATAGAGTGGTGAAGAAGGCATTCAGCATGCTTGATTTCATTGGTCAGAACATTGAATACAGGAGTTGGGACATCTTGTTGAAGTTGTACAAGACATTGGCAAGACCACACTTGGAATACGGTGTACAGTTCTGGTCACCCTATTATAGAAAGGATATTATTAAACTAGAAAGAGTGCAGAAAAGATTTACTAGGATGCTACCAGGACTTGATGGATTGAGTTATAAGGAGGCTGGATAGACTGGGACTTTTTTCTCTAAAGCGTAGGAGGCTGAGGGGTGATCTTATAGAGGCCTATAAAATAATCAGGGGCACAGATCAGCTAGATAGTCAATATCTTTTCCCCAAAGGTAGGGGAGTCTAAAACTTGAGGGCATAGGTTTAAGGTGAGAGAGGAGAGATACAAAAGTGTCCAGAGGGGCAATTTTTTCACACACAGGGTGGTGAGTGTCTGGAACAAGCTGCCAGAGGTAGTAGTAGCGGTGGGTACAATTTTATCTTTTAAAAAGTATTTAGATAGTTACATGGGTACGATGGGTATGGAGGGATATGGGCCAAATGTGGGCAATTGGGATTAGCTTAGGGGTTTTAAAAAAAAAGGGTGGCATGGACAAGTTGGGCCGAAGAGGCCTATTTCCATGCTGTAAACCTCTGACTCCAAGAGCCATTGCCCTACAAATAGAATCATAATATCCCTACAGTGCAGAAGGAGACCATTTGGCCCATTGTGCCTGCGCTGACAACAATCCCACCCAGGCTCTATCCCTGTAACCCCACATATTTACCCCACTAATCTCCGAGACACAGGGGCAATTTAATACTCTCCTAATTGCCTTCAGCATAGGGTTTGATGGCATGTGGCCTAGAAATTTTGTAAATTTCAGTCCTTTTAAATTCTCAAGTACTCCTCACTGATTTTGGTGCATGGGGTGCATGCTAAATTTGAAAAGCATCTGTATTTTTATGCCATTAAAATTGCACAACTCCCTGATGCCCTCTAATGGTAGTAACACATTGCTGCAGCATTGCAATCATGAATAGATACTGGTAAACATAGGTGCCTGAAGAAAAGGCTGTTTTGGCGCCCATGAATTGTTGGAGCACTTCCAGTGGCACCACAAAACAGCATGCCTATTTTGGAGCATTTCTGGCTAGCACTGCTATATCATGTTTTACTGTATCACTGAAGAGAGAATTGCCTCTGGCTGGTTGCTTTTTAAAATACATGCGCAGGAGTCCATTTGTAGAGATAAGTAAATTTATATATTTTGATCTTGGGCAATTTTGGGATACAGCTGATATTTTAATGTAGTCAATGTAATGTCAATATTTTAAAAAAGTGAGGTAGTGTTTGAGTAAATGCAGGGGAGATCAGTGGACCAATAGCTCTGATCATCCTTTGATCACAACTAATTGTAGTGTGTCTTTTGCAGTGTTAGAGCAGTTTTGCAGGACATCCTTTGAGGTGTGTGCAAGGTTCTGCAAAAAAGGAGCAGTTCTGTGTGTAGACTGAGAGAAATTGCACCTTATTTCTAATGCTTTGTTATTCTGCAGCATACTTTGATTACAAAGAGGACTCTTCATTTCCGAAGCCTCCATCCTACAGCGTGGCAACTACGCTCCCTTCATATGACGAGGCTGAACGAACAAAAGTTGAAGCAACCTTGCCCCTGGTGTCTGGACGGGTAAGAATCTAACCTGCATTTGAATGCACGAGATATAGTGTAGGTGGACCACTGTATACAAAAATATGTCTAGGACTAATGCATTATCTTTCTATTAATCTATTTTTCACAGCTTTTTATAGAGAAAAAAGTATCTCCCAACCCCATTTGCTTTATTCTAAATCTAATTTCATCTTGCCTTTAATTAAATTAAAAATGGTATGTTCTTTATGAGAAGGAACCTTCTGTGATTACTTTATCATAACTCAGTCTTGGCAGGCCAATCAAAATTTAACTGACCTTTCTATAATTTGGATATTTCAAACATTTTTCAAGAAAAATTACTCAAGTAATTTCTATTAATCTGGTTTCCCTAATATTCCAATTCTCATCCTATTCTAAAAACAGCAGAAGGGAGATGATTTTGGTGCTGTAAAATATTTCCAGCATTTGAAAGCTGTATTAAAAAATACAAATAACGTTGTTTATTTCTGCAGTAATATCAGGGAATCCATCACTCTGTTATACTGCTAATGTATTTAAGTATAGATTTCAGTAGATGTTGTTTCTGAGTTGCATTGTAGCTTTGATAAATATTCTCTATGCACCTCAGTGACAGTGCAAGGTAATGCAGAAAAATAATCCCATTTTTCCCAAGATGTCAGTACATCAGTCTGCTGTGCTTCGCTTTCTTATGCTGCATTTTCTAATTGAACTTCAGATTCTCTTTTGACATTACAATTAAATAAACTTATTATAAATTGAGCATTTAAAAGATTGGTTAAATGTGTGGCGGTGGGAAGTGAGGGTTAATTTTAGTAGCCATTTCACCTCTACTATAGTCTGCTCCAAACAGATTGAAATTCCTGGATTAGGTATGGCCATATTGAAGTGAAATGCTGAATCACTATAACCTAAAGTAGCAGCTGGCTTAGTTAAATGATTATTGATTCAATATTGACTTTACTTCCATTAATAACAGCTAAATCTCTTCCTGTTGAGATCTTTAAGTTGGATTTCAGTCTCCCTAGCATTATGCCTCTCTTTGAATCCCAGCCAATTACCTTTTATGACTGCTATGGTAGCCTCCATGTCCTCCGCAAGTTCCTGATGCCACTGTTAGCACAGAATTAATAAACTAGGAACTAGGGAGGATAGAATTCCTCTCTCAGCACAAATGTTACAAGGCACCTGTTACAGAATTAAGCAGCTTTAGCACGGAGACCCAAGGAGAGATACTGTCAAATTTTGAAGAGGTGCGCAATTAATAGTTTCTGAAGATACTTCTGTTTGTGGAAGCAGTGATGTTAAACAATGAAATATTGCATATTTGAGAAGTTGTTAATGGAGTCAAGTATTGTGCTGCTTAAAGGAGAATGAGCAGTGCCTGCCATGCAGTATGTTTTGTGAAATGTCTGACCCTCCCTTCTCTTAAGCCTGTGACGTAGAGACTTTCAAACATATGAAAATACTTTAAAATTGTGCTCAGAAGAAAAAAATAATTGCTGCACAGTGATTTATTTCAAATGTACATCACCAAAACTGGCCATTAGCCACAACAGCTGTGTGTGTCAGTCTTTATGTTGTACATGAGTATCCTCCCACCCTTCGTCATCTAACCTTCTACAACCATCTATTCCTTTCATCCTCATATACTTAGCCAGCTTCCCCTTAAATGCATCTATGGTATTTGCTCAACTTCTCTTTCTGGTTCCATGTTCTAGCTGCAATTTGGGTAAAGATGACTGTAACATGCACACATATATATATTTGTATAGCTGATCCTTCTGAAATCCAAGCTGTATAAATTAATTAGGATGCGTTAAAAGGCAATGGATGGTAATTAACTAATTATTATGTTGCCACTAAACAACTACTGACCAATTTGTTTCTTGGTATTGACTCACTAATTTTCAGTGGGGGCTACTGATTGCTTTAAAGGTCACTTAAATGCCATGAGTAGTGCCAGTGTATAGTCCTAAAAATGGGAACAATACAGCTACAGCAAGAGTTATATTTTGATCACAGTTAAGATCAGGGATTAAAAATGGGTTCTTCAGGTCTGTTACCCAGGCTCATGCCATATTGCGAACTATTTGGTGGGGGGTGTGGTTTGGCGTTGTATCACCACTTGGTTCTTCGTCACTGCAGTTGTAGTGCCATAGTTCCATTCTGAAACTCAATACTGTGTTATTGTGTGTGCTTTGCAAAAGATGCACTATTGGTGTGGGTGTTGGCTGATCCTTCCACGTCTTATCAGCTCTAAAGGAAATTAATCTCAAATAGTTTAATGTTTAGTAAAGGAATTAGACACCTTAACATATGCTGCTGAAGTTGATAATCTTGAAAGCTGGAATCATTTTAGATTCTCGTTCTGCTGATCATCCAAGTTTTAACTGAGTGTATTTGCTGTTTGTAGTTTTTGTCCAGTAAGGTATTTAAAGATTGTGTCAACCAGATAAAACCCATTATGAGCAGTTTTAAAGAAATTCTGCATATGGTGCTACAGCAAAGAAGTATAAAGATTTCTCAAATATTCAAATGGAGATTGAAACTAGTTAATATTATTGATTATTTCCTTAAAAGTGTTCACAAGGGAGGACAGTAGCAGCATGTCAGTCAGTATTTGCATAGCGGTCAAAGGCAGCCTTAAAGGATATAAAACCAATAACTTTCCAGAAATTAATGATCAACCTTTGTGTGCTCATTGAGATTTGGGACTAAATCTACCAAGTGCTAGCAGTCATGAGGAATTTGTTCCCGTGCAATTAGAAAAATGCCGCCACAGTTTCTATTTTAGAAAAGGCAACCCAGAGAATTGTCAACGCATTAGTCCTCATCAATATTTGCCAAAATGATTAAATTCATTATTAGAAACAAACTTGGTCATTACCCCTCTAAAGGTACTTTTAACAAATGACAACCAACCCAGTTTCAGAAGGGGTGATCCTGCAAGACCAATCTCTTTGATTGTTTTTGAGGAAGTGGTTAAAATTTAAGTTTATTTATTAGTGTCACAAGTACGCTTACATTAACACTGCAATGAAGTTGCTGTGAAAATTGGCACAGTGGTTAGCACTGTTGCCTCAGCACCAGGGACCCAGGTTCAATTCCCGGCTTGGATGACTGCCTGTGCAGAGTCTGCACATTCTCCCCGTGGCTGCGTGGGTTTCCTCAGGGTGCTCCAGTTTCCTCCCACAGTCCGCAAAGATGTACTGGTTAAGTGCATTGGCCATGCTAAATTCTCCCTCTGTGTACCCGAACAGGCGCCGGAATGTGGTGACTAGGGGATTTTCACAGTAAGTTAATTTCAGTGTTAATGCAAGCCTACTTGTGACATTAAGAAATAAACTTCAACTTAAAAATCCTGTGAATGAATAATAAAAAAAATGTCCAGGTAGCTGAGTCTAGGTGGTGTTCACCCAACAGGCAGGCAGTGATAAGATAGGAAATAGCAACTATTCAAGATGGGAAGTAGGTAACATTTGCAGAAAACATTTTTTCAGTCAATAAGTAATGCTGAAAGCTTGTTACACGGTCAACATTTCGAGGAAAAAAACATTGGAGCAATGCCACTGTGCTGGAAAAATGTGCGCAAGGTTGCGGAGAGAGTTGAGAGGAGAACATTGAATGTGGAAGTTCAGCCACAGTGGGTACTTGAATTACACGAGGAGCAACTAAGCATGAGCATTGAATAATAGATGATGTCGGGATAGGGAACAAAAAGTGGGTGCAGAAGCTCTTGAAACAGATGGTTCAGCCAACTATGTACAGTTTTGGTCTCCTTACTTGAGAAAGGATACACTGGCGTTGGAGGAGGTACAGAGGAGATTCACGAGGTTGATTCCGGAGTTGAGAGAGTTGGCTTATGAGGAGAGACTGAGTAGACTGGGACTATACTCTTTGGCATTTAGAATGAGGGGAGATCTTATAGAAACATATAAAATTATGAATGGAATAGATAAGATAGAAGCAGGGAGATTGTTTCCACTGGCAGGTGAAACCTGAACTAGGGGGTATAGCCTCAAAGTAAGGCAGAGCAGATTTAGGACTGAGTTGAGGAGGAACTTGTTCACCCAAAGGGTTGTGAATCTGTGGAATTCCCTGCCCAGTGAAGCAGTTGAGGCTACCTCATTGAATATTTTTAAGGCAAAGATAGATAGACTTTTGAACAGTAAAGCAAGTAAGGATTATGGTGAGCGAGCGGGTAATTGGAGCTGAGTCCATGAAAATATCAGCTATGATCTTATTGAATGGCAGAGCAGGCTCTAGGGGCCAGGTGGCCTACTCCTGCTCCTAATTCTTATGTTCTTATTAAGTTTTGATTCATGTCCAATCAATGGCACCGGGAAGAATGGTATTAAAGTTGTCAAGTAGGGACAGTTAAAGGCCGGAAAGTAGGTTGGGGCACAGGGACCCAGTCAGGGTCTCAGGGTCAGGTACAACTAGTGTCGGACTTGAAATTGATGATTTTGTAACTTATTTGCTAGCGTTCTGGTCATAATTTCTACATGCTGAATGTGGTTATCCTGTTTGCATGTTTTCATCCTTCAGAAAAAGCATCTAAAATGTATTTCTTTTTGTCCAACCAGGATGATGATTTTTCAGGAAGGGATGACTTTGATGATGCAGATCAGCTCAGGATAGGGAATGATGGTATATTCATGCTCACGTTCTTCAGTAAGGATTATTTTTAAATTGCATTTATTCTAAAATTAGCATTTCTGAGAATTATTTAACCAGTATATTTACTAATAGGAAGGCAAGAATTTGTCAAAAAACATGTATGGATATAATGCGAAGTTCTGGTAAGTGCACAGCATCTCAACAGACGAAAGCTTTGGCCATTTCTAATAATTTTATGATACCTGTATAATTTAATGAATCCTGAAGGTTTTTAAATCACACGAGTGCTAGATTTCAATTATCAGCTCCAGTAATTTGGATTATTAATATGATAGAGAGGTATTAGGTTTGAGTTTTAATTGTCATTTTGATTTGTTGAACTGATGGCATTTCACTATTTTCACTGTGATATCTTTAAAGCTTCCCTATCTGAAATGATAAATAATTGGAAGGTCTTTTCCTACTGTACTGATGTCTGCAAAATAATAGAGTAGCTGTAATGATTAATAGGCCTGAAATTCCTGCACCTGGATGGACATTACAAGGGTGTACAAACAGGCTGGAAATTGGATTGAAACTCTGGCCTGAAGAGTCTTTGTTGCATTTTTTGACCAGTGAGACATTTCTGCTTGATTCTCCTGCCAATATGTCCCCCCTCACCTCAGATGAGGAGGTGGAGCTGATAAATTATAGTACCCATGAGAAATCTTGCCTGCTGCAGCCCCGTTGCCCTGCATACAAGGGTGCCTGCCTGATGCATGATGATGAATGGAGTAAATAGTACGCTTAGAGCAATGGTCTTAATAGTGGCCAACTGACATTAGGAAACTGGTATCTGCACAATACATTATTTTTCTAAACACAATCCAGTTTTTATGCAAAATGGCCTGTTCCTCCTGTCAGCGTGACAGATTCCGAGTAGCACTCTGAAATTCCTGACCAGTATGCAAGGATTACAGGAAATATCACAGGCACCCTTCCCCTTGCGTCACTGACCCTGTTCCCTGTATTTCCACCTGAGACAGGGTCAGGCCAAGGTAGACTGGTGCCTAGAGCTGATGTCCTGCTGCACTTGTTTGGCAAAGTGGGTTTCTCAGAATTTCTATGAATCTATGATTCTAACCTTGCGTATTTAAAGATCTGCATGCCTGAAGTTTACGAAATGTGGGAGGGTGTTAATTAGGGGAAATCTGAGAATGATAGAAGTGCAGAAACCATCATGATTTTCCCCTTTCTTGTGTTTCCCAGTGGCATTCCTGTTCAACTGGATTGGTTTCTTCTTATCATTTTGTTTGACCACTTCAGCTGCTGGTCGGTATGGGGCCATCTCTGGATTTGGCCTCTCGCTGATTAAATGGATCCTCATTGTGCGGGTGAGTGAAACGTTTCTTTGCCCATTTGATGTTGACTACCCCATCCAAAAGATAATTTGTTCCTAACTGCAACATTAATTAAAATTGAACTTTCCTTTTGGCTACAAAAACCAAATGAAAATGTAAGGATTGGTAACAGTTTTAACTTATTAGATTTTGTGACTATCAAGCCTGGTGCTGAGATTTGTGCATCAAGTGAGATTCTGCAGATAAGTAACAGCACAAGAATACATTTTATTTGTAGTTGTATGCAATATTGTGGCTTCTATTCTATCCTAACCATGTCCCATTTAATGGGAACATTTCAGCATAGTTACAGATGCAGTTCTGATAATATCACATAACGCGTTCCATCAAATTGATTCTTTCATCTCATGAAGGCAGACAGAAGCTATTACAGTCAAAGGATGCATTCTGTAAATTGTAATTCCAGTTCTTGTGCTTCTTTACTAATGAGAAATTAAAACTGTTTCCAAGAAGAATAAATTTTCATTTGGATTTTGTAGCTCAGACCTTCCACATCGTCCCGAAAGTGTTTGTTATTTTCATAATTTGGCATGGCAGGAGAATCTCTCAACTTGCTGCTATCTGTATAATGTCATTTGAAGGTGTTTTAATGAACTCTTCCTTCTTGGGGTAGATTCACCATGCTTCCCATAAGCAGATTGCGTGCCCTGTGAACCAGAGGTTTTACTCCTATATCTTTCTGCAGTAGTAGAAACCATGTGACCTTTAGAGTGTGCACATCTTCAATCTCTAGCATACACTATGTTTAGATTCTCCCATAATATTGCCATCGCACAGTGCTTGAGCAGAGCTCAAATTCCATACAAGTCAAATTAAGATCCATTTACTGAAATTAAATGAGTAACCTCACAACATATTGCAAATTCTGGAACCTTGATAGCAGTAAAGGTAAACACTGCTGCTGGCAGCATTGAGTATCTAGCTTCTTTACCAACTGCGTGTAATATTCTCAATGCTTATTTTAATTCTGTTTCACCCTATACCACCATGGTTCACATGGTTTCATGGTTTTCAAAATCTTTCTCTTGCTCAAGCCAGAGGCTTAAGTTTCCTTTTTATTCTTTGAAATTTAAGGGAAAATACATTTTTGTTTTATTCATTGATGGGACATGGGTGTCGCTGGCTGGCCAGCATTTATCCCTAGTTACCCCTGAAGGGCAGTTGAGAGTCAACCACATTGCTGTGGCTCTGGAATCACATGTAGGTCAGAACAGGTAAGGATGGCAGATTTCCTTCCCTAAAGTACATTAGTGAACCAGATGGGTTTTTCTGACAATTGACAATGGTTTCATGGTCATCAGTAGATTCTCAATTCCAGAATTTTTTTATTATTGAATTCAAATTCCACCATCTGCCATAACAGGATTCAAATCCTGACCTCAGAACATTAGCTGAGTTCCTGGATTAATAGTCTAGCGCTGATACCACTAGGCCATCGCAATGTAAAAAAAGACTTTCATATAGCATTATGAGGATGGCATGGCGGCACAGTGGTTAGCATTACTGCGTCACAGCACCAGGGACATGGGTTCAATTCCAGCCTCGGGTGACTGTGTGGAGTTTGCACGTTCTCCCCATGTCTGCATGGGTTTCCTCCCTGTGCACTTGTTTCCTCCCACACTCCAGGTGCAGGTTAGGTGGATCGGCCATGCTAAATTGCTGTTAGTGTCTCAAGATGTGTAGGTTAGGGGGAGTAGTGGGGTTACGGGGATAGGGCCTTGGTAAAGGTGCTCTGTCGGAGAGTCGGTGCAGAGTTGAAGGGCCGAATAGTGGTCTCCTGCACTGTAGAGATTCTAATTTTTCCGGACCTCAGGACATCCCAAAGAACTTTACAGTCAATTAAGTATTTCTGATCTACTTACTTTGTAATGAAGGAAACAATTCAGCAATAGAATTGCATATTAATATTGAATTTTCTTTGCAATATGGGAAGATTGAGTTTCTACAGCGAGATAGTTAAATGGGGAATTACTTCCTGCTTCTCTGTTTAGTGAAAATAATATTGCTACCTGAGTAACCCACATGAATTACTATTTTTATTGCTGATGCAGAGATGTTGCTACTGTCATTCAATATCTAAAGTTCCCTTACATCTGTGGACTTCTGTAAAAATAAAATTCTGTCTTTCAGTTCTCTACTTACTTTCCTGGATACTTTGATGGTCAGTACTGGCTCTGGTGGGTTTTCCTGGTCTTGGGTAAGTGTCTAATTTCCATCTTTATAAGCATTTGTATTTTTAATCATTCCTTTCAAAGTTGCAGGACCTGGATGAGCTAATGAACATAACATAAGAACATAAGAAATAGGAGCAAGAGTAGGCCATCTAGCCCCTCGAGCCTGCCCCGCCATTCAATAAGATCATGGCTGATTTGAAGTGGATCAGATCCACTTACCCGCCTGATCCCTATAACCCCTAATTCCCTTACCGATCAGGAATCCATCTATCCGTGATTTAAACATATTCAACGAGGTAGCCTCCACCACTTCAGTGGGCAGAGAATTCCAGAGATTCACCACCCTCTGAGAGAAGAAGTTCCTCCTCAACTCTGTCCTAAATTGACCCCCCTTTATTTTGAGGCTGTGCCCTCTAGTTCTAGTTTCCTTTCTAAGTGGAAAGAATCTCTCCACCTCTACCCTATCCAGCCCCATCATTATCTTATAGGTCTCTATAAGATCCCCCCTCGGCCTTCTAAATTCCAACGAATACAAACCCAATCTGCTCAGTCTCTCCTCATAATCAACACCCCTCATCTCTGGTATCAACCTGGTGAACCTTCTCTGCACACCCTCCAAGGCCAATATATCCTTCCTCAAATAAGGGGACCAATACTGCACACAGTATTCCAGCTGCGGCCTCACCAATGCCCTGTACAGATGCAGCAAGACATCTCTGCTTTTATATTCTATCCCCCTTGCGATATAGGCCAACATCCCATTTGTCTTCTTGATCACCTGTTGCACCTGCAGACTGTGTTTTTGCGTCTCATGCACAAGGACCCCCAGGTCCCTCTGCACAGCAGCATGTTGTAATTTCTTTCCATTTAGATAATCCAATTTGCTATTATTTCTTCCAAAGTGAATAACCTCGCATTTGTTAACGTTATACTCCATCTGCCAGATCCTCGCCCATTCACTCAGCCTGTCCAAATCTCTCTGCAGACCTTCTACGCCCTCCACACGATTCACTTTTCTACTTATCTTTGTGTCGTCTGCAAACTTTGTTAGCCTACACTCAGTCCCCTCCTCCAGATCGTCTATATAAATGGTAAATAGTTGAGGCCCCAGTACCGATCCCTGCGGCACGCCACTAGTTACCATCCGTCAACCAGAAAAGCACCCAATTATTCCGACTCTCTGCTTCCTGTCGGATAGCCAATCCCCAATCCATGCTAACACCCTACCCCCAACTCCGTGTGACCCAATCTTCTTCAGCAACCTTTTGTGAGGCACCTTATCAAACGCCTTTTGGAAATCCAATGCTAACGGTAGCATTAATTTTTAACTCAGTATTTCTCCGATACCGGATTAAGGACCTGTGCAGTGTATTTGGTGATCCAGACAATTCTTCATTTGGGGAGGAAATTCCTGTACAACTTGTGCGTACCCCTGAAACAAAAGTTCCTACTTGCATGCTCATTTCAAGCCCAGTGCTTTATAAGATGGAAGAGGAAAAAGTTGCCTCGAGGATGTGACTGAGAGAAATTGCGAGAGAAATCTTGGGGCTTTTAAAAGATGAGCAAAAAAGAGGCATTTTGGAAATTAATTCCATAATGCATGGATGTAGTAGCTGAAAGCTGTGTTATGGATGATGGAGTGAAAATGGAAATGTACAGTTGACTTGGATGCATATAATGTTGGAGTAGTACAGAGAAGATAACCGTTTTGTGGGGGGCGGGGGGGAAAAATCAGGAGTAAAAAAGGTTGATGAACATAGGAAAACAGTGCAGAATAAATGGTCAGCATTGGGTGGAAACACCAAGTTTTCACGCAGCTGTCTTGACAAGAGAATACTGCATAGCAGTGGGCAAAATAATGGCACCTGTAAAATGAAGAAAACTAAGCTTCAGAATATCATGAGAGGTGGGAGGGATGAGTGAAACATTTCAGGCAGCATAATCTGTTGAAAATTTGCTTATGTAGCTAGATTAACCCCAGGGTAGTCTGCTGTAGCCACGTCAAGATTGTATGCTCTGTTCGTAGCCACAAAGCACAGCAACTTGCTTGGGCAAAGCTTTTCATCCAGGATGAAGATTAGCCACAGCTTTGAGTGCGTTGTCGCCATCTTGTCTGTTTCTGTGTGTCCCTGCAGCTGCCTCAATGTCGGATAACGGCAGAGTATATAGAGGATAAAGAGAGCTTCATGGGAATACATGATTTTGAATGCTCCAATTTGTTTTTGTTCAGTTTTTCATATATTTCAAAAGCTATTGTACATATTTTAAAAGTACATTGAGCCATTTATCAGTTCCCACAAGTGACCTGATTAAACAGGGATGCAAAAAGCTGAGTCTAGCAGTTTGACATCAGTGCTGAGCTGGACACTGGCTAGCATTAAAATTTTATGTCAGCAATATCGTCCTCCCAGTACTTTCTGACCTCCTTACAAAAAGATATGTATTTTAAGAATTATAATATGCTGGAGGTTGATAGCATCTACAGAATAATCTGTAGGTTCTGAGTATCTTAGTATTGCACGACACTTGAAGTGAAATGGTTTCTTATTCCTGGAGTAGACCATTTATTAGGAATTGTAGGAAAACAAGTGAAACATGTTAGCCTGAGATGTTTCATTTCTTATCTCTGCAATTTTAAATAATTCTTTCAGAGAGCAGTCTTGGCAGATTTGGCTTCAGTTTTTATTTAAATATTTTTTAATGAACAACTCACCAGCCATTGTAAAAGTGACTAAATGGTCCTTTAGAATAAGAATACAGAGTAGTAAATCTGTATTTAAATTTTTAAAATACCTAGTTTGTTTTGTTTTTGTTGTTTTTAAAAAACGCCTAGTCTATCAAACAAATACACCAGGAAAATTTTATTTGTGAACTCTGTCCCTGAAGTTTAGAATGGTTACAGCACAGAAGAAAGACCTGCTGTGTTTGTGCAAGAACAATTTAGTTTGGTCAAAGCTCCCGCCCTACTGTACTGATTGAAACTTGGTTTAAAAATTATAGTTTGGTCCAATGACCCAAAAGTTGTGGGTAAGTAGTTGCTCCAATTAGATCAGAAAGGTCCCAGTTTCATTTACTGATCTTGCTGAATTGATTTTTTTCTTAAATCAATTCATGGGAATGTGAGCAATGCTGGCAAGGCCAACATTTGTTGCCCATCTCTAATTCCCTTTGAGAAGGTATTGAACCGCTGCAGTCCGTATGGTATAAATGCTTCCACATGCTGGTGGGATGGGAATGGCGGGGGACATATTTCTAAGTCACAATGGTGTATAGTTTGGAGGGGAGTTTGCAGGTCATGGCGTTCCCATGTCTTTGTACTTCTGGCTGGCATAGATTGTAGGTATGGAAGGCAAGGTGCTGTTGGAGAAGGCTGGTGCATTGCTGAATCCTGATAGTACACACTGCAATCATGGTGTACCGATGTACTAATTAAACAAGCTGCTTTATCCTGGATGGCATCAAGCTTATAGAGTGTTGTTGGAACTGTTTTCATCCAGGCACTCCAGGAGAATATTCCATCACACTCTTGAATTGTGCTGTTTAGATGGTGGACTGCCTTTGGGGACTTGGAGATAAGTTACTCACTGTAGAATTCCCAGCCTGAGACCTGCTCTTATGACCACAGAGCAGGCTATATTTATATACCTTTCATTTCAATGAGATCTTCTCCCATATTAATAAGTTCCAGTGAATACAAGCCCAGTCCACCCAATCTCTCTCCCCATGACAAACCTGCCACCCCAGGAACCAATAGCCTTGCTCCTGATTAAGTTTCTGGTCAATGGTGGCCTCCAGGGTAGCAAGTGGGGAGAATTCAGTGATGGTAATATTATTGAATGTCAAGGGGAGATGGTTAGATTCTGTCTCTTGTTGGAGATGGACTTTGCATGGCTACATGCCCAGGCCTGAATGTTTTCTAGGTCATTGATGGAGCATGGAGTACTTCAGTATCTGAGAAGCCATGAATGAAACTGAATACTGCAATCATCAGCTAAAATCCCCAACTCTGATCTAATGATGGAGGGTGGGTCATTGCTGAAGCAGATCAAGGTAGTTTGGCCTAGGACACTACCCTGAGGAGCTCCTGCAGTGATGTCCTGGGGATTAGATGCTATAATTGTCCTTGGATTATCTATTTGGGAGTTGAGGGAGGATGTGGTGGTGAGGGTGGTGATTGTGATGATGAAGAAGGAGCCTTGCTCCTGATTATTATCCAGCAACCCCTGTTGGAAGCTCACCTCCACGGACATTGCATCAGAATGGAAATCAGCATAACCTCCCCCACTACTACCTGTTGCCTGATTCCTCTGGCAGCTGAATAGCTCACTAACATTCACAGTTGAGACAAGCTCCCAGAGAGCAACTATAGTCCATAGGACATATCACAACATTGACCTAGGAAGAAAATGCGTAAGAAACAAAATAAATTCACTAAGTAGTCCTTGTGATTGTAATTTTTAATATATTTGAGCAGCTTTTGTGCATTTTGCGAGAGCATAGTCTATGATTCTGTTCATAAATGCTCCATAATAACATGATCACATCATTGTGTTGTATGCAACAGTTTGACATTCATTCTGGGTCACTAACCTGCATTAAATTTTTATGTCAGCAATATTGCTGTCCCAACATATAACACTTTCTGATTTTGCATCTCTCAAACTCGAGCAAAAAGGATGTTGGAAATCTTATTAAAGCTGACTGATGGCAGCATTCACAATATCCAGGCTTCCCTGGAGCATAGCCCTGTCTTAACAGGATGTAAATATCAAAGTGCAAAAATATGCAGCCTGCTTTCAATATTTTGAATGGTGCAAACACCTCTCAAATGGAATGTCTATACTTCATACCGCGCATGAACTTTCAGAAGAGAAGCGGTGAAATCGGAAAATAAATCAAACTCAAACAACCCCATTTAACTATCTGGTGCTGAGCGATCTAGTGGATAGATAAATATATTGCTATTGTTAATCTTTGTGAAAGGTGAGTGCAAAGTAAAAGTTAAATGCAGATTACTAGAAACCTTTTGAATATATTCGTGATTGAGATCAATAGATTCTTGAGCACAAGGGACAGTGCAATAGAGTCCATGCAAAGTCTCAGTCAGGATCTTATTGCTAGTCTGAGGGGTCATTTGGCTTACTGCTGCTCCTGTTTCTTACGGCAGACAAGTTAGAAAAGTTAAGATCCAAGGGAAAGAAACAATTTGAATCTAAAATTTGCTCAGTGACAAGAAGCAAAGATTGAGTGTTTTTGTGACTCAGGCATATCCAGTGTAGTTCCGCAGTGTTCAGTCTACATCCTTTGCTTTTTGCAGTTAATATCAATCATTTAGACATAAATATAGGGACATGATTAAAAAGTTTGCACAAGATACAAAAATTGGTCGTGTGGTTTATAGTGAGGAAGTTAGCTGCAGGAAGATATCAGGAGACAGGTCAACGCACGGGAAAATGAACTTCAATCTGGGGAAGTGTGCAGTAATGCATTTCAAGAGAGCAAACAAGGTATGGGTATACACAAAAATAGTGCTGGAAAACCTCAGCAGGTCTAGCCTTTGTAGAGAGAAACAGAGTTAACGTTTTGAGTCCAACGTAACTCTTCAGAAATGGAGCAAGGTCAAAGTGTGATGGATTTTATGCTGTTAATAAAGGGAGGAAAGTTAGATGGAGCAAAAAGGAAAGTCAGGGATACGTTAAGAGGCAAGGACAATTTCAGTGACAAGATGTCATGGAATAAAAGGTGAAGGGAATGGTAATGGTAGTACTAAAGGAAAAAAGCCTTGGTTCAGAGTTAGGAGCAGAATAAAAGTCAGCTCTATCTGCAAGCAATGCATGAGACTGGCACTAGAGGAAGAAAATATAGACTGGCAGGCAGATTTCATCATCGGAAGCTGTTGAACTCATTGAGTCCCAAAGGCTGTAAAGTGCCTAATTGGAAGATGAGGTGCTATTCCTCAAGCCCGCACTGGGCTTCACTGAAACATTGCAACAGGCAGAGGACAGAAATGTGAACAGGAGAGCAAGTGATGAATTGAAAAGGCAAGCGGCCAAAAGATCGGGGTCATGCTTGTGGACTGAAAGAAAGTGTTCCTTGAAGCGGTAACCCAGTCTGCATTTGTTCTTCCCAACGTAGAAGAGACTGCATTGTCAGCAGCCAGGGCAGTAGACAGAAGTGACTTGTGTAGAAGTAAATCACTGCTTCACAATGCTCAATATTTGGAAGAATACTGAGAAGTGCAGAGAAACCTTGGTGTACATGTTCACAGATTTGTAAAGGTAGCAGGACAGGTAGATAAGGTGGTGAAAAGAAAATTGGGCTACTTTCCTTTATTAGCCAAGTCATAGAATATTAGAGCAGGGAAGTAATGCTGGAACATTATAAAAGCTGAATTAGGCCACAGCTTCAGTATTATGTTTGGTGCTGCTCGCTGCATTACAGCGAGGATGTGATTGTTCTTGAGGGGGTACAGAGGAGATTTAAGATGTTGTTGCCAGGAATAGATAATTTTGATTGCAAATAAGATTGGATCGGCTGAGGATATTTTCTTTGCAATAGAGGAGGGTGAGGGAAGATTCATTGAGGTGTATAAAATTAAGGGTCCTACATAGGATGCTAGGAAGGAATAGTTTCCCTTCACAGAAAGGTGAATAATGAAAAGGCATAGATTAAAAGTGTTTGCGAGAAGGATTAGAGAGGAGTTGAGAAATGTTTTCACCCAGAGGGTGGTGGAGGTCTGGGATTCTTGAATATGCACTTGAAGTGCTATCATCTACAAGTCAGCAGACCGAGCTGAAAGGTAGGATTAGACTGGATAACACTTTTTGGCTGGCATGGAGACTGAATAGCTGTCTTCTGTACCATACTTTTTATTCTATAAATCCATGCTGACTGTTGTTTATTAAGCTCTGGAAATACCAAACTGCATCCATTAGAATGTCAACTTGACATGTTCTCTGATTCAGTGTTTGAATGCTGACATATTATAGAACTAATTATGTATTTGTTTTCCTGTAACAATTTCCTAATCTTATTTTCATAATTAGGGTTCTAAAATTTGTAGGACCCAACTGTTGATTGGAGGAAATTGTGAACTTCGTGGTTCCATGATGGTATGAGCTGGGTCTTGTGTTTTAATTTAAATGAAATGCTTTGCATTATGTCAGATTGTATTAACCATACCAGCTGGACAGATATCAGCTGAATTATACAGTATTGCATATTTCATGTATTCTACTGGACCATTATACTGTTGCATCATTATTTTTATTCAAGAATTTGTCAATTATTTGTTACCTTGCAGGATTTTTGCTGTTCCTCCGAGGATTCATTAATTATGCAAAGGTTCGGAAAATGCCAGATAGTTTTGCCACTCTGCCAAGGACTAGGGTCCTTTTCATCTACTGAGAAAAAGGTCTGTAAGTGATTCAAATTTACTAATATCCGTGTATTACTATTAGCTGCTTTTCGGCGACAAGGTTTCGGGAAACCTTGTTCACTCTTGTCAAATATACATGGCACTTTTTAAAACTTGGGGAGACGATGGAGAAAAGGAGCCAGTAAATTAGTTAGTTAGTAAGTAACCTGATTAATAAATTACCAATAATTATGCAGCACAGAATTAAGTTGGCATTGAAAGATACTGCGGTTCACAATCAATATCAAACTGCCGTGTGTGACAGCTTGTATACTTCAGTCGATTCCATAACATTTCTGAATTCCAACATCATCGTTGAAAACAATTTGGCTTCATATATTATTTTTACAAAAATATTTGTATTTGCAAAGTTGAAACTTGGGAAGAGATATTTTCGCTCATTTATTCTGAGATCTTTTAGTTCCTCCAGGAAGGGGTGGAGGAGTGCAATGTCCAGATTTGGTTTGAAATTTGCGGCATTGCCCGAGCATCAAGTTCGTCCACCTTTTCAGCAGAAGAAAATGTGCTTTGGATGTGGGATTAGGCAGCAATGAACAGGAGGTGTTGATTTTCTCATTATAGCAGCACCATTGTGCTGTTTGTGATTGAAGTCGAACGAGAGGAGGAAGAATAATGCCAGCTTTAAGATGAAAGGTTCCAGTATCACATGATCGGAAGGGAATGTAATACAGGATCTATCTTTTCAGAGTATTGCATTATTCACTGTCTTGTATTTATATAGCATTGGATACTTCCACGTCTGATGGCAGTACTGTAATCCTCTTGCCATTTTTTTTCCTGTTCTGCCTGAAAATAGAATGGGTCTCATTATAGTTCATAATGTCTTTTTTTCTTCTCCGCTGCAGATGGTTTCCTGGAGAGTGATTTCCTGCATCCGTAGATTGAACAACTCGTTCACTAGCAACTGACACCTGCAGGAAGTGGACCTTACAACTGGGACACAAAAGGGTGGGGGGGGGGGGCTGGATAAATTACTGCATAAAAATGGAAAATGAGGACAGTGTTTCTTATCTGTTTTTAGATGTACAATTTTAATAGTGAATGCTGAGAACTTGTAATCATTATATTGTTTAGTGGCTACTGTTGAAGTGCTACCGCAAAATTGGTCTGTGATGTACTAACAATGCCTTATTCATTTGTAGACATTACTTAGCATGCACTTTGCTCTTATAGCCAATAGAGGGCACAATTGCTTTACTTTACTTCCTTTGGGCTTTATCATCAATGGATTTTAAGAAGACAACATAGTGTAGAAATGATGCTGGTCATGATATATGTTTAAAATAATTGTATTCTTTGGAGCTTAGGATCTCTGTAAAGTGGTGAGATGATGTGTTATCATTTGCAGAACCACACTTCTGCATTTTAAGAACAGACTAATGCACTTTTTGTGCTTTCTGCCAAGAGTTATTGGACTGTACCTTTTGGTTTTATTATGTTCTAAAGTATATGATTGTAAATAGTTCAGAACATCTAATAAATGTGAATTCTATAACAGCCTTCAGGAGCAGTGCCTGTTCAGTGAAAAGCACAAACACTTTCACTGGTTTCTCCTCTTTCCATATTTTGAGAATTCGTTATGTCTTTCTCCTTCCCAATGCATTTTCACATTGCTGCTTTATTTTAACAGAAGTGCTTAGCTGCCGTCCTTGGCATGTCCCAGCAGAGTTCACTTCTGTGTTGTAGCTGGCTATGTATAACTCTGTTGGTTAGTATGGATGTTTGAAGCATGCAGAGGGATGCAGTTTGCTTTTGGGTATGTGGTGTGTGAGCTGAGTCAGCAGTGGGTGCTACAAATGGTCGTTGTGTCCCAAACCAGGCACAAGCAGTCAGCAAATCCCACTCCTGCTTACAATCCAGTGCGACATCATTGAAAAGTTCACACGTGAGGCCCTCTGGTGAGGATCGGCCTTGGCAGTGGTAGGTCCGATGGATTGCCAGCACTTGCATCTAGGATTAGGCGAGAAGAATGAGGTACTTGGCCACAGCACAGGAGAGGGGCCAGTGTCAGCTGAATCAACACCTGAGGAGGGAAAGCAAAGCATGGGCTCTCAAGGGGGAGATGATGGCTTCGTGGTAATACCACTGAACAGCTGGTGGAATTTAAATACCATTTTTAAAAATCTGGAGAATAAAGCTACTCTCAGTAATGGTGACTGCGAAATCCAACAATTGTTGTAAAAACCCATCTGGTTCACTGATGTTCTTTAGGGAAGGAATCATCACCTGCTGTCCTTGCCTGGTCTGCACTACATGTGACTCCAGCCCCATAGCAGCCTGGTTGACTCTTAACTGTCCTTTGAAATGGCTGAGCAAGCAACTCAGTTCAAGGGCAATTAGAGATGTGCAACAATTGCTTGCCTTGCCAGAGATGCTCAGATCCCATGAAAGAGTCAATAAACCTAAATCTGGGCAGTGAGCAAAATTGAATTTATTGTGTCTTGAGACATCAACGTTTTCAGTTCTACCCTTGTATCCATGCTAAACTGAGGAAATTTGTTTGAGCATGAAGATAACCAAAAACATGTAGATGTGCCAAATTTCCCAGAGGTTCAGAATTTCTTTTGAAAGTCTAAACAGAGAAAATGTAGATTTTCACACACCCTTCATTTATTGTGTTTGCATTGTTTATTGGTGTATATTGTGACGAATGTTATGTTTAAAAATACCAATTGTTTGGAGTCCAAGAGTTGGAAAGTCTGTTGTGTAGATCAGTGACCTGCTACAGGATCCCCTCTCCTCGACTCCTAACTGGTTTGGACGATGGCTTGTGGATATAGTTTCACTGTTGTCTGTCACCAAGGTTGTAAAGGTAGCAGGATTACTGGACCCCACAAAAAAAACAAGCAGATGATATCCCTTGGAGGCAAACCACCCACTGCAAATGTGTGCTACTTATTTGAAACTCTCCAAGGTTAAAATGTTTGTAGCCTTCTGACCCCCTACCCAAAATGATAACTTGTATTCATAAAATGTCTGTTAAACCCTTACAAGAGTTATAATTGTTGTGGAGGATGAGATTTTATTTGTGTACTTTTAATGGTAAAGCAGTGGAATTTAAACATATTTATTACTTGAATGAAGATTTTTAAAATTCATTCAGGGAATGTGGGTGTCACTGGCTGGCCAGCAGTTATTGTCCATCCCTAATTGCCCTTGAACTGAGTGGCTTGTTGGGCCATTTGAAGGTATTTAAGAGTCAACCACTTTGCAATGGGTTTAGAGCCACCTTTAGACCAGACCAGGTAAGAACTGCAGATTTCCTTCCCTAAAGGACATTACTGAACCAGATGAGTTTTTACGACAATTGACAATGGTTTCATGATCAGACATTTCGTTTCAGATTTTTTTTTTCTCTACTGAGCTCAAATTTCACCATCGAACCCGGGTCCCCAGAAGCTTTACCCTGGGTCTCTGGATTATTAGTTCATTGACAATATCACTATGCCAACTCCTGCCCCCGAATCTAAATGCTTTGTGATACAGCAGCACTTACTAAAACAGACGACCTGATTCTAGAATCCCAACCAAAAGGGATTCACCACTCATTTCAGCATGAAGAATTACTTAATGAAGAACTGCATCAAATCTATTCAACCGCATTTACATGAGCAACGGTCATCTGATCCAGGAGAAATTCAAGACTGTTATTGCAGGTTTACCAGCTCATTCTTTCAAAATGATACCTTGAGAAATTAGGTGCTTCAGAAAATCTCAAGTCACACTAGAACTCTTTTAGCCACAATGGTTCGGGCTGTAGCTGCATTGTTTCCATTGGGGTGATGCCACCTTTGATTCTTTCTTTGTGCTGTTAGCTGATCTCCGTGTGGGAGGTGGCAAAAGTGTCAAATTTGTTTCTGGAACCCTGGACGTGGAGAAGGAAGTCTGCCATGATTGCAAGTCCTGCAAATGTCGCAGTAACCCCTGCTGGCATGTACAGCTATGTGGATGTCCAGTGACCTCGGAATTGGGCATCTGTGATGTCTAGTTAAGCAGCATAGCAACACTTGCTAGCTTGGCTTCTGGAGAGAGTGGTCAGTAAAGGTGCCAGAAGCATGGTGGCACCGCACCACCTGCTGAGTTGCTACCTTCAGAGTAGCAGCAACATTTGGGCAAGAGTGTAAGAAACTTGAGGACATTTCAATATTTTCCCCTCCTGCTTGAAGGGGAAAGCATTAGGTAAATAGCATGGAAAGAAATCTAAAATTCTGTAGCGTGATATAACGTAGGAGCCCTTCTGTGTTTTAATCCTGCTTTTGGGTTGCCAGCATTGATTAATTGTAAATAGCTTTGTAAGAGCAGCGACACGACGAAAGAGTTGAAATTAGGTTTTTATTTCCATCTATGCTTGCCTGCCTTACAAAACCAGCTATGTATTGGAATAGTCTCAATGCAGCTTTCATTCCTGTTTAGACTTGGTTGTGTAAATGGAGGATTTTGTTCTCTGGCTATGTCTCAGTGCAGCGATGGTTTCATGTTTTATTCTGTAGCCCAGGAGTTAAAAAGGCAATTTGTGCTTATCTGGATGGTGGGGGAGAGGCCTATGTTATCAACACCATGTAAACAGCTTTTACTGCTACAGGGAAAGCTTTTACTTAAGTGAGATTGAGTGATGAAAGGCACAAAATGCACTTGTTGAGTAAGGACAGTTTCTGTTTGAAAGCAAGAATGCTTTATTGAAAGTTTATGCAACCCTCTGGGGCTCAACACCCGAGTACCCTGTGACCACTATTAGAAATTAAATTGTGGGTGAGACTATAATTATTTTATCTATAGTCTGGGGAAAAGAGGGGGGGGGATTTCCAGTGGGTTCCTGAGCACCACTTTGAACTGTAATGTCTGCAGCAGGCCAGAGCTTGAATACATTGACGATAAAGCTGGGTGGAGCTGTGCACGCAAGTTTATCCCTGAGCAAATGATCCAGAAAATTGTTTTAGTGAAAGAACATCTGCTTCCACAGGCTTTGTAGTATTTAGCAGAAGATACTGGTTCCCTTGTCTAATCATTTTTACATTGAATACTTTACTTCCTTGGCCAATCTTGAGTTTGACAGTCACTGAGGAGACTTGGTTTAAACCAAGTTGAAGAGCAAGCTGATCTAAGCTGTCTTGAAGTGAATCTTAACCACTGTGCCACCGTACTGTCCTGTAAATTGTAAATTGTGTACTGAGGAATGGGTGTTGACGTTTTGGAATTGTGTCTCTTCAAAATGGAGATTTCATGAACTCTGTTATACAATTAGAGAAGGAGTCAAACAAAAGCTTAATAATCTTGGCTAATGTGTATTATTGAACAAAGCACATGTTACTTTGGGAGATATTTCATAGCGGGAATCTAAATATATTAATGCTCTGAGGGTTGTATATGTGTTTGAGACTTTACTCTTTTAAATTATTTCATGTGATGTGGGCATTGCTGGCAAGGGCAGCATTTATTGCACTTGAACTGAGTAACTTGCTTCAGACGGCAGTTAAAAGCCAACCGCAATGCTGTTGGTCTGGAGTCACATGTAGGACAAACTGGGAAAGAACGGCAGGTTTCCTTCCCTAAGGACACGAGTGAGCGAACCAGATTTTTACCACGATTGATGATATGTCACCATTACTGAGACGAGCTTTCAGTTCAGATTTAATTCATTAATTGAACTCAAATTCTGAGAGTTGCCATGGTGGGATTTTAACCCATTTCCCCCAAGGCATTAACCTAGGCCTCTGGAATACTGGTTCTGTGATACACAAATAGGCTGTGTGGTTGATAGCAAAGAGGGTAACTGTCGACTCCAGAATGATATCAGTGGTTTGTTTGAGTGGGTAAATGGAATTCAATCCGGAAAAGTGTGAGGTAATGAATTTGAGGGAAAACAAAGCACGAGAGTGCACAATAAATGGGAAGATAATGAGAGGGGTTCAGGAAGTGAAAGACCTTGGAGTGCATGTCCACAGGTCCTTGAAGGTGGCAGGATAGGTGGACAACGTGGGAAAGAAAACATGTGGAATGCTTTCCTTTTATTGGGCATGGTATTGAATATAAAGTAAGAAGTTTAACAACACCAGGTTAAACTTCTTACTGTGTTTACCCCAGTCCAACGCCGGCATCTCCACATCATTGAATATAAAAGCAGGAATTTAATGAGGAACTGTATAAAATGCTGGTTAGGCCATAGCTGGGGTTTTGTGTACAGTTCTGGTCACCACATTACAGGAAGGACATTATTGCTGTGGAGAGAGTGCAGAGATTTACAAGAATGTTGCCAGTGCTTGTAAATTGCAGCTATGAGGAGAGGTTGGATAGGCTAGGATTGTGATCCTAAGAACTGAGGAGGCTAAGGTGTGACCTAATTGAGTTGTACAAAATTATGAGGGGCCTAGATAGGATAGGCAAGAAAGACGTGTTTCCACAGTTGAGAGGTCAATTAGCATAGAAACATAGAAACCCTACAGTGCAGAAGGAGGCCATTCGGCCCATCGAGTCTGCACCGACCACAATCCCATCCAGGCTCTACCCCCACATATTTTACCCGCTAATCCCTCTAACCTACGCATCCCAGGACTCTATAAGGGGCAATTTTTAACCTGGCCAATCAACCTAACCCGCACATCTTTGGACTGTGGGAGGAAACCGGAGCACCCGGAGGAAACCCACACAGACACGAGGAGAATGTGCAAACTCCACACAGACTGACCCGAGCCGGGAATCGAACCCGGGACCCTGGAGCTGTGAAGCAGCAGTGCTAACCACTGTGCTACCGTGCCGCCATAGCAGGGGGCATAGCTTCTGGAATTTCCAAACCATGTGAATTGGTGGGAACCTAATCTGTACTTGTTCTAGCATGCGTGTCTACTACCAATATTAACTGCCAATTATCCTCAGGATAAACATACATTATACCAAAGACACAAGTGATAATTGATCCAAATCTCATCATGCCTAACTACATCTACAAGATTATAATAGTTCTTTTATGTCAAACATCCGAGCAGTCATATCCTTCTTGAGGAACCTCTGTACCGAGGGTAGACAAGAAAGACGTGTTTCCACAGCTGAGAGGTCAATTAGCAGGGGGCATAGATTTAAGGTGATTGGTAGAAGGATTAGAGGGGACATGAGGAAAAAGGTTTCTGCCCAGAGAGTGGTGGGTGTCTGAAATTCATTGCCTAATTTGGTGGTTGAAGCTGTAATGTTCAACTTATTTAAATGGTACCTGGATCTGCATCTGACCTGCAGTAACCTGCAAAACGACAGACCACGTGCTGGAAAATGGGATTACAATTAATGGCTAGTTTATTTTTTCTCTTTTTTTGGCAGGCGCAGACACGATGCACCATTACTTTTCTATGGTTCTATTACCACGCCCATTATTTAGCATGAGCAGAAGTTCTGGGTCAAGTCTTGGACATGAAATTAAGATTAATTTTTCCTCCATCTGCATGGTTCAGCAAGTATGACCTGTTAGTAATGTACAAACTAGGAAGCTTCCACATTTAATCTCTTGTTTTTATTTAGTCACTGACATTCACGTGAAGACTAGTCACCTGGGGGAAGAGAGTGCAACAACCTGATGCTCTCAGAAGATGAGGATATAGAAAATTGGTGGAATTAAAAAGTAAAGTTCAGATTTATGTGATGTCAAGTGAATTGTTCCCTTGTGTAAACCAATATATTAATGATCCACATCAGACTGTAATCTGCCCTAAATCATTGAAACTGTAGCACATTAAACTCAAGCCACAGCACTTAAATTGAATTCTAATCCCTAGGGTAAACATAGTCAATCCAGGTACATCACACCTCAATGCATCTCTCAGGAATATTATGCCATAAAGACAAGGGTTTAATATTATTGCATTAGTGAAACAGACTCCAGTCACTGACAAAAGGAATAACATTGTATTTGGTTTCCCCAGTGAATCATAAGAGTTTTGCGATCAAGTCGCTGAGTCATATAGAGGAGGAAGACCTTGTCTCATCCTTAGTTTGCCCTATGTTAGTTATTAAAGAGTTGAAACAAGGGTCGTTGTGGTCAATACATGCTGGTTCAGTTTTATGAAGGGGGGGGAAATAATTTGCCTGGTTGCCGTTGCTCAGACCAGTGACTATTCCTGTGCTGTGGTTCCCTTTGGGGGAAGGAGGGGGGAGGGGCAGGGCAATAGTGGCAGCAGCAGCAGCAGTGGAAGTGATGAGTTATACCAACCAAATGAGCACAAGGAGAACTGCCAACATGGAAAGGAAAAGTCTGAATGATTTAAGAGTATTAACTGAACCCACTTGGGCTGGCAGTCAGATGCTGAGAAATTTCTAAGAACCCGTTTGTCAATTTGACAGGGAGGGAGGGAGGGGGGGGGGGGGGCGGTGCGGGGAAACCTTCCTATTGCTACATGAAACATAAAACAGGCTGCAATTCTGATGATGGTTCAGTGAGTAAAGGGCCCCACCCCGAGTGGCACTGAGCCAGAGTAAAGAATGAAGAACTTGAACCTTGTGCGACGTCCCAAAGTGCTTCACAGCCAGTCAAGCCGTGTTGTCACCATTGTGAGGAAGCACAGCAAGGGCCCACCAAAACAATAATTGTGATAATCATCAGAACAATGGTTACATGGTTCTGGAGCCCCATGCTGCACAAGTTAACGGCTTCAGGAGGTGAGGGGAGTACTCGGAATGAAATTCTAATGCGGTCAAAAGCCTGAAATAAAAACAGAAAACGTTGGAAATGTATGGCAAGTCCTTCGGTGTCTGAAAAAGGAAAGGATAGTTAAATGTTTCAGGTAGGGATGCATTCCTCCGAGCTGGGCCATTAAAACTACCACATGTTATGGGTGGGGGGGGGGGGTGGGGGGAGAGATGGTGCTGGCAAGTACAACATCAGTGGCCATTCACTACACATCGAGCACAGACTGGCTGCTGTGCAGGGAAAGCTTAAAGACAGACAGATTTTTTTTTTGCAGGGGTGTTTAAGGAGGTGAACAGGCTCTCGCCTCAGGTGCGTCTGCATGGCGTGGCCGGGCAGTTTTAAAGAAATCTACTGTTCCCAGGGCCCAGTTCACCTGCTCGTTAAGCAATTTGTCTGCTTTCTTTCCTTTTCAGAACTTTGCTTGGCTGAGTGTAAGGTGATAGTTGGCACCTCTTCAGGGAAATGGTGGAAACCCACAGGAATTTCAGAGACAACAGGGAGGATAATGGAAGGGGAAGGAGAATTTTGTGAATGAATGAAATCTTTATTGTAGGCTTGTGTTCCGAAAGTGCTGACATCTGAAAGTTCAGGGTTAACCCTTTAATTGGCATAAACAGTGCACACAATGGGGACTAGAGGGACGTACTATTTATCCCATTTAGTTTGAAAAACCACATCATCCCTGAGCAGGATGTACCCATGTTTACAAATCGACTGCTGATCAGTTTTAACAGGGTGAATAGGAAGAGCTTGGACATGGGCACTGCATTCTTGGAATCCATCGTAAAATACCAGTATACAAGCTACTTGAAGATGAAAGAGGGAGAGCAACACATGCAGGTCATTCATCCCTATAAGAACATTGAAAATTCCCAGTATATCTGAAAGACATGCTGGTTAGGTGCATTGACCCGAACAGGCACCAGGCTGTAGCAACTAGGGGAATTTCACAGTAACTGCATTGCAGTGTTAATGTAAGCCTGACTTGTGACTAATAAATAAACTTTACTTTTACTTTAACCGCTAACTGAAATATCCAACTTGACTCTGAAATTGGAAAACAGTGCCATGAAAACTCTTAGGGCAGATGTAGCTTTTTTTTTACTTTCACCCAGCCAGTGGCAAAAAACCAACTTGTGTATTAAGGATCTGGTTTTGGTGTGTTTGACAAAACAAGGAAGTTAGGATATTTACTATCTGGGCAAAAAAATGGGGTGGAGAGAGGGGAAGTGAATCTGCATCTCATCAACTTCAAATGCAGCCAAATGTTCTGCATTTTCCCATCTTCCCCATAACTTCCAGTTTTCTTCTCTTCCTGGTGCTCTCATTCCTGGTCTGTGGTTCCATAGCTGCTGTTGTTCTCTAATCTTTCATCCTAATGCGTGAGCCAAGGTCTTGAATGCCAGCAGGTTGTTTCACTGGGTTGGCTTCACAGGTATACTGAGTCCTGTCCTCAACTAAATGTCCCAACACACACATTTCCCAAACAGGATTGATATCAGGAGTACAAAACTTGGTTTATTTTCCACCATTTGTGTTGGTATTCTAATGATCTTGCTGCTTCTATCCTTCATGTGGTGATGGAGTTTGAGAGATTTGTAGGTGTTGTCAAAGTAATGTTGGCGACTTGCAGGTAATGTCCTGCAGATACTACATACAACAGCAACAGTGGTAGGAGGGATGGATATTTATCCCAATAGCAGAGTCAACGGTCAAGTCAACTGCTTTGTCCTGGATGGTTTTGAGCAACTTGGGTGCTTCTGTAGCTGCATTCGTCCAGGCAAGTGATAGTATCCCATTGCGCTCCTGAGTTTGAGCATTGTAGAGGGTGAAGAAGCTGTAGGGGATCAGGAAACAAACCACTTACCGACTTAACAGGACAGAATTCCTGTACACTAAGTACACCAGATACTGGTCAGGTCATATGTGTACAGAGAAAAATAGTTAGCATTTCGGATCAATGACTATTCACCAGAACTCCAGAACGCCAGAGAGTGGTTGTGGAGGATTGCTTCTCTGAGTGGAGGCCTGTGACTAGTGGTGTGCCGCAGGGATCGGTGTTGGGTCCATTGTTGTTTGTCATCTATATCAATGATCTGGATGATAATGTGGTAAATTGGATCAGCAAGTTTGCTGATGATACAAAGATTGGAGGTGTAGTGGACAGTGAGGAAGGTTTTCAAAGCTTGCAGAGGGATTTGGACCAACTAGAAAAATGGGCTGAAAAATGGCAAATGGAATTTAATGCAGACAAGTGTGAGATATTGCACATTGGAAGGACAAACCAAAGTAGAACGTACAGGGTAAATGGTAGGACTCTGAAGACTGCAGTTGAACAGAGGGATCTGGAAATACAGGTACAGAATTCCCTAAAAGTGACGTCACAGGTGGAGAGGGTCGTAAAGAGTGCCTTTGGTACATTGGCCTTTATAAATCGGAGTATCGAGTATAAAAGTTGGAGTGTTATGATAAGGTTATATAAGGCATTGGTGAGGCCGAATTTGGAGTATTGTGTACAGTTTTGGTCACCTAGTTACAGGAAGGATGTAAATAAGGTTGAAAGAGTGCAGAGAAGGTTCACAAGGATGTTGCCGGGACTTGAGAAGCTGAGTTACAGAGAGAGATTGAATAGGTTGGGACTTTATTCCCTGGAGGGTAGAAGATTGAGGGGAGATTTGATAGAGGTGTATAAGATTTTGATGGGTATAGATAGAGTGAATGCAAGCAGGCTTTTTCCACTGAGGCTAGGGGAGAAAAAAACCAGAGGGCATGGGTTAAGGGTGAAAGGAGAAAAGTTTAAAGGGAATATTAGGGGGGGCTTCTTCACGCAGAGAGTGGTAGGAGTGTGGAATGAGCTGCCGGATAAAGTGGTAAATGCTTTTAACATTTAAGAAAAACTTGGACGGGTTCATGGATGAGACGGGTGTGGAGGGATCTGGTCCAAGTGCAGGGACTAGGCAAAAAATGGTTCGGCACAGACAAGAAGGGCCAAAAGGCTTGTTTCTGAGCTGTAATTTTCTATGGTTCTATGGTTCTAATAAAAACAGAAAATGTTGGAAAAACTCAGCAGTTCTGGCAGCGTCTGTGGAGAGAGAACGGGAATCATAGCGGGCGGATGGACCATGCAAAGATCTGTTGACCTCGGGTTTTCCGATTTTGGGGCGAGCGTGGCTGGAAAATCCCACCCAGAGTTAACGTTTCAAGTGCGTAAAACTTCTTCAGAGCTCCAGGATAGTTTGTGCTCAGAGCAATACAAATGCACCTCTCGCACTTTCACCTCACAGACATAATAAAGAGCTAAATTAATTGAATTTTATCCAAAAATTACAACATTAAATATATTCAATAAAGATTGTTGAGTATATTATAAAATTGAATAAGGCTCTGAGTGATTTCAAGGTCACAAACCAAACTTGATGTTTGGAAAATAATCCAACTTCATTCACTTTCATCATTCATAGCATTTCAACCCTGAAATTCAACTCAACCCTCACAATTCATTCTTTGCTGTCTGCTAATTTGTGTTTAACCCATCATGGCTCTGTAATATGTCACTGAGCACAGCTCAGAAAAGCCCAGTTGTACTCCCACAGGCTGAAGAGAAACGCACTTCTTCTGTATTTGGATTCTGCCCTCTGTGTGATTGATTCACTTACAGATTATTTGAAATGCCTTTTTGTTCTGTAGTTATAGATTCAAACCGCTTTGAACTCTTCTTGAATATTTCACTTTAATACTGAAATCGATTTATCTACACATTCCACTCCAACCTTTTGTTTCCATGGATACCAGACACGTTTTCAGTGACTCACCAAAGTGACCCTTCATTAATTCACAGAATGTGGGCATCGCCAGCAATTATTGCCCATCCTGAGTTGTCCTTGAGATTGTAGTTATGAGTTGGCTTCTTGAACTGCTGCAGTCCGTCTGGTGTAAGCACGCCTGCTTTCAGGGAGGGAGGTCCAGGATTTTGACCCAGTGAGTGAAAGAACAGCAGTACATTTCCAAATCAGCATTGTTTGTGACTTGGAGAACTTGCAAGTGGTGATTTCCCATGTGGTTGCTGCCCTTGTTTTGGTGGTAACAATCAAGGGGTTGGAAGGTGGTGTCAAAGTTGGCAGTTGCCACAATGCATCTTGTAGATGATACACAATGCAGATAAGGTGTGTGCCTATGGTGAGGGAGTGAATGTGTAAGGTGGTAGATTTTATCATATAAAAACTTGTGGTAACTTGGCCACAAAGAGGTAATTAAAAGGCATTGTGACATTTAATCTTCTTATAAAAATATTTAACTCCAGTACAGCATGGACTCGGAACAGGAGGCAGCGAGTCACACATATCCCTCATGGTAAGACTAAACCTGTGAAAGCCCAGATTACTGATGACATCACTTGTGAATGCTCATACCTGCTAAAGACATCAATATATACATTCAATTGGAAGATGCTTACTATAACACGTCATAACACTTTTCCCTATAATTTCAATTCCCCTTAAGGAAAGAAACAAAATGAAACTCATGTCTCAACTATACAGCAGGAGCTTTGCAACTATGCTGTGACCTGCACAGTACCACTGGTGATTAAGCAGACACTGGTGAGGCTTGTTTCAGATGAGTTGGACTTGTGGATGCGGGAGTAGGTTGAATATCTGTGAATAAATGTCCATCATCCTCTCCTGGAGTAGAGTCCACTGGAAAATCTTTGCACATCGGGAATTACGTCCTGTTGAATGTCCACTGCAGCATTTCCTTCTACCGTGTTATCTGGAACTTTTGCTGCCTCCGTGTCATGGTGCAGACAAATGTGACCCTGGGGCCTGTGACGGACTTTTCCATTGGTCAGCTTCACTACCAAAGATACTGGACCACTGGACCACTTTGGCTGAGAATAAATCCAGGCAGCCATCATTGTTTACTGCCAACATTCCTCACATAGACACAATCATTTGGGTTGTAGCTTTGACATTTGGATGTTGCAGATCCAGGTGAGAATTTGTCTTCCCACCCATCAGTAATTCAGCTGGTGAGATTCCTGTTGTTGTTTGTGGTGAGATATGAAACTGGAACAAGAACCGTGAGAGTTTGGTTCCCAAAGTATCATCTGCCATTTTCCTCAGTCCTTCTTCCAGTGTCTGAACAGCTCGCTCTGCTGAACCATTCGAAGCTGGATGTAAAGGCACAGTCTGCATGTAGCGTATTCCATTCCTTTGCATAAACTCTTGGAACAAATCACTCGGAAATGTTGTATTGTTATCAAAAACAAGAAATCCGTTAAACCATGAGTTGGAAAAACTTGGTGTAGCTTCTCAATTGTATAGGGAACTGTAATGATGTCTAATTTTAACCACTTTGTGCGTCCATGATGACTAAAAACATGTGACCCATTAAAGACCCTCAAGGTCCACATGAAGTCTAGACCACAGACAATCAGGTCATGCCCATGGGTGTCGTGGTGCTGGTGATGCCATCTTCTGGTTGAGCTGACACGCAGAACAGGATTTCACCTTTTTCCTCAAGTCCTGATCCACATTAGGCCACCAAATATATGACCTGGCTAAACTTTTCCTTCGGGAGGTACCCGGCTGAGCCTCATGATTTTCACCGAAGACTTGTGAATGACCAAGAGGTGGGACGACCACTCTGGACCCCAAAAGGATACAACTGTCCTGCACACTCAGCTCATCTTTCTACTTTGCATATGGTCTCAATTCACCTTTCCTTGGATTGCCACCTTGCCATGGCGGAGAGGCTTGAGCATCCTGTTGATTCCGAGAGTGATGTCGTGAATCTTAAACTCCTGACAGGGTCAGCCATGATGGTAAGGTCAGATGGGAGGAACCAGACAAAGCACAATCCAAAATAAGTCCTCAACAGCAGATCAGGCAGAAGATATTCATGTGGTATCAATGGCTGCAAAGGCTGCAGCAGTAAGGAGATCCCCAGTTGTTGAGTTTCCCTTGCCACAGGAATGGGTCTACACTCTGTCAAGGACCATGTGTCTGCTGATGTGCAATGGCATACCCACGTTAAAAGGTGTCTTGCACCAGGCGTCTACCTGGAGTAAACCAAAACACCCCCCACGCAGTCAAGCTCTGCGGCGATCGGTGAGAGGTGACAGGGGCAGGACCCTGAGATCTGTTTTCATTCCATCATCCCCTATAACTGTAGGCCATTCCTCTTTAAGGAATCTCAGCTCTGATGAAACGTTGGCTCTATTCCTTCTCTACAGACGCTGTCTGAACTGCTGAGGTTTTACAGTATTGTCTGTTTTTGTTGTTGTGTAAGGAATCTCTTCATCTGGAATAGAACAAGATCCCGGTCCATCCACTGCTTAATCTCTTTAGCATTCACTGGAGAATTTGAAAGTCTCTTAAGCAAGAAAACTGTATCTGAAGGAAATAATGTCTGGGTGAGCTTGTCTGGTAAAGGAAGATGACTCAGCGCGTCTGCATTTGTATTGTCCTTATCTGCCCTGTACACAATGTAATACTGGTCGGCCGACAATGTGAGAGCCCAGCGCTATATTTTCCCCAAGGCCACGGGGGGGAATGCACTTGGACTCACAGAAGAGGCTCATCAATGGCTTGTGGTCGGTACATATAGTGGCTGAACAACCATTAAGGTACTGATGAAACCAATTCACAGCAAAGATGGCTCAACCTTCCTTGTCTAACTGTGAATATCCCATCTCAGCTGTTGTCAGTGTGCGTGATGCAAAACCAATGTCCTCCATCAGATGAGAGAATGCTGCCCCAACACCATAGGGTGAGGCATTGCATGTCAGAACGAGTTCTCTGTCTTGATCAAAGTGACTAAGAAGTCTAACAACACCAGGTTAAAGTCCAACAGGTTTATTTGGTAGCAAAAGCCACTAGCTTTCGGAACAGGCTTTCCTTCGTCAGGTGAGTGGGAGTTCTGATCACAAACAGGGCACAAAGGCACAAACTCAATTTACATGAATAATGATTGGAATGTGAGTCTTTACAACTAATCAAGTCTTAAATGTACAGACAATGTGAGTGGAGGGAGCATTAAGCACAGGTTAAAGAGATGTGCATTGTCTCCAGACAGGACAGCTCGTGAGATTTTGCACATCCAGGCAAGTTGTGGGGGTTACAGATAGTGTGACATGAACCCAATATCCCGGTTGAGGCCGTCCTCACGTGTGCTGAACCTGGCTATCAGTCTCTGTTCAGTATGCCTCAATGTACCTCAATATGCCAACATCTTCATGCACAGGTTCGAACAAGACTTCTTCACCGCACAGGACCTTCAACCGATGCTATACACTAGATACATCGATGACATTTTCTTCCTTTGGAGTCATGGTGAACAATCACTGAAACAACCATATGATGACATCAACAAGTTCCATCCCACCATCAGACTCACCATGGACTACTCTCTGGAATCGGTTGCATTCTTGGACACATGCATCTCCATGAAGGACGGTCACCTCAGCACCTCACTGTACCGCAAGCCCACGGATAACCTCACGATGCCCCACTTCTCCAGCTTCCACCCTAAACACGTTAAAGAAGCCATCCCCTACGGACAAGCCCTTCATATACACAGGATCTGCTCGGATGAGGAGGATCGCAACAGACACTGAAAGCTGCCCTCATAAGAACAGGATATGGCGCTCGACTCATCGATCAACAGTTCCGACACGCCGCAGCAAAAAACCGCACCGACCTCCTCAGAAGACAAACATGGGACACGATGTACAGAGTACCCTTCGTCATCCAGTACTTCCCCGGAGCGGAGAAGCTATGACATCTCCTCTGGAGCCTTCAACATGTCATTGATGAAGACGAACATCTCGCCAAGGCCATCCCCATACCCCCACTTCTTGCCTTCAAACAACCGCACAACCTCAAACAGACCATTGTCCGCAGCAAACTACCCAGCCTTCAGGAGAACAGTGACCACGGCACCACACAACCCTGCCACAGCAACCTCTGCAAGACGTGCCGGATCATCGACACGGATGCCATCATCTCACGTGAGAACACCATCCACCAGGTACACGGTACATACTCTTGCAACTCGGCCAACGTTGTCTACCTGTTACGCTGCTGGAAAGGATGTCCCGAGGCATGGTACATTGGGGAAACCATGCAGACGCTACAACAACGAATGAATGAACACCGCTCAACAATTACCAGGCAAGACTGTTCTCTTCCTGTTGGGGAGCACTTCAGCGGTCACGGGCATTCAGCCTCTGATCTTCGCGTAAGCGTTCTCCAAGGCGGCCTTCACGACACACGACAGCGCAGAGTCGCTGAGCAGAAACTGATAGCCAAGTTCCGCACACATGAGGACGGCCTCAACCGGGATCTTGGGTTCATGTCACACTATCTGTAACTCCCACAACTTGCCTGGATGTGCAAAATCTCACTGGCTGTCCTGTCTGGAGACAATACACATGTCTTTAACCTGTGCTTAATGCTCCCTCCACTCACATTGTCTGTACCTTTAAGACTTGATTAGCTGTAAAGACTCACATTCCAATCATTATTCATGTAAATTGAGTTTGTGTCTCTGTGCCCTGTTTGTGATCAGAACTCCCACCCACCTGACGAAGGAACAGCCTGTTCCAAAAGCTAGTGGCTTTTGCTACCAAATAAACCTGTTGGACTTTAACCTGGTGTTGTTAGACTTCTTACTGTGTTTACCCCAGTCCAACGTCGGCATCTCCACATCTTGATCAAAGTGAACCAGCAGATTAGCTGATTGAAGCAGCACTTTCACATCCTTGAAAGGTTTCTTTTGTGCTGGCCCCACTTCCACTTTGGTTCTTTGTGAAGTAGTGAATACAGTGGCGCCAACACTGTTGAAAGGTCTGGCAGAAACTTCCCGCAGTAATTCACCATGCCCTGGAAAGACCTGAACTCGGACACACTTCTGAGGTTTGGGGCTTCTTTGATGACTTTGACTTTGTCTTCACTGGGGACAGACCCTACACTGAAATTTTGTGACCCAAATATTCCACTCTCTGTGCCTGGAAGATGCACTTGCTACACTTCAGCCCTGCCTCTGAAAATCTCTTTAACACTTAATCCAAGTTGCTGAGGTGCTCCACCACAGTTTTCCCTGTGATCAGAATTTCAGTTAAGTAAATTGCCACATGAGGAATCCCCTGCAACAAATTGCCCATCGTCCTCTGAAAAATTGACAGACTGGAGAAAACCATGTTATGTCCGGAAAACCAGATTTGAACAAAGCCTTGTGAGTGTTGAGTGTGATATACTATTTCAGTCTTCCTCTAACAAAAGCTGCTGGCAGGTGTGGTTCATGTCAAATTTTGAGAACGTCTTGCCTCCTGTGAGGATTGACAACAGATCTTCCACCCCATGGCAACAGGTAAGCTTCCAGCTTGACAGCCTGATTGATGGTGAGTTTGTAATCTCTGCACACAATACCTCCACTTTTACCAACAGGAACAATTGGAGCTGCCCAATGTGAGAAGTGAATGGGCTCAATGATTCAAAGCCTCTGCGTTCACTCCAACTCCTCTTCCACTTTGCCTTGCATGCTGAAGGGCACTGTCCTGGGCTTGAGAAAGTGAAGAGAAGGCCTATGAACAACTGAACTGTAGTGTCACTTAATGTACCCAGTTCATCTTTGAAAACCTCAGGACATTTCTGAATGACAGCCTCGGTCCTGTGTGTGTGCTTAATCTCACCCCAGTTCAATGGGATTTCAGTGAGCCAGTCATGCCCTAGTAAACTAGACCCTTTCCCTTTCACCACCAGAAGCCATGCTCTTGCTTCTTGGTTGCTGTATCAATGCCCATCTCTAACAGCAGTAAGAAGTCTCACAACACCAGGTTAAAGTCCAACAGGTTTATTTGGTAGCAAATACCATAAGCTTTCGGAGCGCTGCCCCTTCGTCAGATGGAGTGGAAATCTGTTCTCCAACAGTGCACAGACACAGAAATCAAGTTACAGAATACTAATCAGAATGCAAATCTCTACAGCCAGCCAGGTCTTAAAGGTACAGATAATGTGGGTGGAGGGAACATTAAACACAGGTTAAAGAGATGTGTATTGTCTCACAACAGAGTCTCACAACAGTCTAACAGCCCAGGCAATAGGTTGGCTTTTCCAGTGTATGCCCGAAGTTGGATCCCTGTCTGAATATTTGATTTGATTTGATTTATTATTGTCACATGTATACAGTGAAAAGTATTGTTTCATGCGCGCTATACAGAAAAAACATACCGTTCATAGAGAAGGAAACGAGAGAGTGCAGAATGTAGTGTTACAGTCATAGCTAGGGTGTAGAGAAAGATCAACTTAATGCAAGGTAAATCCATTCAAAAGTCTGACAGCAGCAGGGAAGAAGCTGTTCTTGAGTCGGTTGGTACATGACCTCAGACTTTTGTATCTTTTTCCCGAAGGAAGAAGGAGCAAGAGAGAAGTTCAGGAGTGCCTGGGGTCCTTAATTATGCTTTGCTGAGGCAGCAGGAAGTGTAGACACAGTCAATGGATGGGAGGCTGGTTTGCGTGATGGATTGGGCTACATTCATGGCCTTTTGTGGTTTCTTCCGGTCTTGGGCAAAGCAGGTGCCATACCAAGCTGTGAAACAACCAGAAAGAATACTTTCTATGGTGCATCTGTAAAAGTTGGTGAGAGTCATAGTTGACATGCCAAATTTCCTTAGCCTTCTGAGAAAGTAGAGGCAAGTAGAGGAAAGTTGAATAAGGAAAGTAGAATAAGGGCTGGTGTCTACTTAGAGCCTCAAGTCTTCCTGTGGGTCTCCTTACTAATTACAGATGCAGAGGCTCCTGTGCCCACCTCCATCTTGATTTGTTTTCCACCAATCTCCACTGTCACATAGTAAGAAGTCCAACAGGTTTACTTGGAATCACGAGCTTTCGGAGCCCTGCTCCTTCATCAGGTGAGTGGAGAGGTGGGTTCACAAACACTGCTTACTTTATCCCACACGCCAGCATCTCCACATGATCACTGTCACATAGAAAGGCTCCTTTCACTCCTCGCTCATGTTAAACATATTGTACACATTCTCCTCTGCCCACTTTAAGCTTTCCAGGTGATGTGTAGCAGACTGAGGCTTTTTCAAACTTAAATTTCGCTGCTCAGCCTTCGACTTGCTCTTAGCACCTTTGCATTTCTTAGCTAAATGATCCTTTTTATTGCAACGGTGAAAAACAGTGTCCATAAATAAGCAATGATTTGTATAGTGTGTCCCTCCGCATCTGAAACATTCCACTGCTTTCACCTTCTTTCTTGCAGCCTCTTTCTTTACTTAAGAACATAAGAACATAAGAAATAGGAGTAGGAGTAGGCCATCTAGCCCCTCGAGCCTGCCCCGCCATTCAATAAGATCATGGCTGATCTGACGTGGATCAGTACCACTTACCCGCCTGATCCCCATAACCCTTAATTCCCTTACCGATCAGGAATCCATCCATCCGCGCTTTAATTGATGCACTGCACCCACCTGTGCACCACCATTGGTCTTTTGAATATTTTTTGCATTGCTGGCAGTCATTTTCACACTGTGAGAAATTTCTAAAGCCTTCTTGAAAGTCAGCGTGGCTTCTCTCAACAAACAACGCTGAATGCTGTCCTCATAAATGCCACAGACTAGTCTGTCCTGGACCTTGTCCTCCAATACTGCTCCCAACTTACAATGTTCAGAGAGCTGACATAATTCAGCAACAAAGTTAGCTATAGACTAAGATATAAGCCAAATACTGCAGATACTGGATTCTGAAATAAAAATAGAAAATGCTGGAAATTCTCAGCAGGTCTGACAGCATCTGTTGAGAGAGAACAGAGCTCTGATGAAGGGCTCTGATGAAGGGTCATCCAGACTCAAAATGTTGGCTCTATTCTCTCGCGACAGATGCTGTCAGACCTGCTGAGATTTTCCAGCATTTTCTGTTTTTGTGTTAGCTACACACTGTCCTGTCTTATGAAAGTGACAGTGGAACTTGACCTGCTGGACAATCACTGAGGGCTTAGGATTGTGGTGATTCTGAAAGAATGCAACTAAATCTGTAAACAAAATGTCCGCTAGTTTCTGTGGTGTTGCTAAATTCCTAATTAGCTTGCAAGTTGTTGACCCACACACACTCAGGTGAATTGAGTACTTTTTAGCCTCATCTGCAATTCCATTTGCCGAGAAAAAGTGTTCCAACCTTTTCAAATATTCAATCTAGTCTCTACTCTGTTCCACAAACTCACTGATAGTCCCAAACATAATCATAGTACTGTTAAGGCTTGAGGGACTGAATGGCCTACACCAGTTCCTACACTCCTATGTGTTGTATGATAGAGAGATGGTTTTCCATTACTTCTGTCCTAGTTGAAATTGGATGTATGCTCCAAAAAATTTTATTTTGCGATTGTACCATCCATCCTTCTATGGGATTTACTAACTGGAGCAAACTTTATGGCCGGAATTCGCCAGCCATTCACGCCAGTGGGATTCTCCGGTCCTGCCAGCAGTGCACCCCCTCCCACAAGTTTCCTGCCGGTGTGGTGAGGTCAATGGGAATTCCCATTGATAGCGGCGAGACCAGAAAATCCCACTACTCGCAAACAACATGCCACTGCCCACTGGCGGGAAACACATGGCTGGAGGTCGGAGAATCTCACCCTATGACCGGGCGGCATGGTGGCACAGTGGTTTGGGCAGCAAGGTGGCACAGTGGTTAGCATTGCTGCCTCACAATGCCAGGGACCCGGGTTCAATTCCGGCCTCGGGTCTGTGTGGAGTTTGCACATTCTCCCCGTGTCTGTGTGGGTTTCCGCTGGGTGCTCCGATTTCCTCCCACAGCCCAAAGATGTGCGGGTTAGGTGGGTTGGCCATGATCAATTTCCCCTTAGTACCAGGGAGACTAGTAGGATAAATACGTGGGGTTACAGCGATAGGGCCTGGGTGGGATTATTGTCGGTGCAGACTCAATGGACCAAATGGCCTCTTTCTGCACTGTAGGGACTCTACGATTCGATGAATTTTACCAGCATGCCCGCTCTGATTCCAGGGCGTGGACGAGACTGGGAGAACGGCATTCTCCACTGGCCTCGGGTGGGATCGTAGAAACCTCAGGCAGATGTGCCGGTAAAATCCCCTCCAATATGTTTATATAGACACATTCAAACTGAAAGTATCACGCTAACTGCTTTCACATTAATAAAACAACATTACAGCTAGAATTCTCCAACCTCGCTTCTCCAGCTTACTGCAGTGAATGGAGATTTGGCTGAATACCAAAGTTTCCATTCTCACTGGCAGCAGCAGTGGTGTGTTAGAGATTGGAGAATTCTGACCTACATTGTACAGAGGCACCGCAGATACAACACTGTAGAGGCCAAGCACACAAAAAATGTGAATTCAGCCCATTTATCATTGGGATTGCTCACATTAGTTTTTAGGTGTCCAGATCATCAACAACCTGTCCTAGTCCCCCCATGCCAGCACTATAGTTAAGACAGCCCACCGACGCCTCTACTTTCTCAGAAGGCCAAGGAAATTTGGCATGTCTGCTACGACTCTCACCAACTTTTATAGATGCACCCGAGAAAGCATTCTTTCTGGTTTTATCACAGCTTGGTATGGCTCCTGCTCTGCCCAAGACCGCAAGAGACCACAAAGGTCATGAATGTCGCCCAATCCATCACGCAAACCAGCCTCCCATCCATTGACTGTGTCTACACTTCCCGCTGCCTCGGCAAAGCAGCCAGCATAATTAAGGACCCCACGCACCCTGAACCTTCTTCCTTCGGGAAAAAGATACAAAAGTCTGAGGTCACGTATCAACCGACCCAAGAACAGTTTCTTCCCTGCTGCTGTCAGACTTTTGAGTGGACTTACCTTGCATTAAGTTGATCTTTCTCTACACCCTATCTATGACTGTAACACTACATTCTGCACTCTCTCGTTTCCTTCTCGATGAACAGTATATTTTGTCTGTATAGCGCGCAAGAAAAATTACTTTTCACTGTGTGTTAATACATGTGACAATAATAAATCAAATCAAATCATTATGAAGGGTAAAACTTCCAAAAATGTCATCAACTAATTCTCAGTCGTGAGTAGGTTTCCAAAGAGGATCCCATTAATCTTCTTCTCTGCAGCTGTATTTGGGAAAAGGTGACATTGGCAGCAATAATGGCTGGAATTCTCCGACCTCACCTGCAGCTTGGATTCTCTGGTCCCGCTGCTGTGATTTGGCTGAGCACCAAATTCTCTGTTCTCACTGGCAGCGGTGGTGGGACATGCGAGACTGGAAAATTCCAGCCAATGTCTTTGAAAAGGTGGGAGGGAGTGAACCTCAACCTTAGGGTGAAGGGGAGGAAACTGATCCTAGTAGAAGGTTTCCAGTCATAAACTATCCCGGAATAAACCAACACTGTGGCCAGAATTCTCCAACCTCCAATTCTCCAACCACAGCTGGGATCCAGTCCCGCTGCTGTGAACGGAGATTTGACTTAGCCAAACGCTTCGTTGTCGCTAACAGCAGTGGGGTGTGCGGATTGGGAATTCCAGTCTGTACAGGGCCTGCGCAAGATTGGGATAACCCCAAGGCTGTCTTGGAAAGAAATTCAGTTGTCAATGTTTTGAGGGGGGGGGGGGGGGGGCTGGAAATTCACTCTGGAAATTTCCCAAAAATTCATTAGCCTGACTGCCTCCCCTCCTGGGATAGCGATTAGTAATCAATACCAACCACAGATTCCTATTCACCATCAATATTCCTGCTGAAAAATGCAAATGTGTGTGGAGAGCGACAACAGGTCAGGGAAATGATAAGCTCAGATGTGATGCCCCCATGATCGAATAGCATGCCAAAAATGGTGATATAAACTTACATATGAAGAAAACAAGAACTGTGGGAGCACTCTGGCAAAGAGGGCAGTAAACATTCAGGGAATATTTAAAAAGACTGGCAGATCTCCCATTTAAAATTGCCCAAGGAAAGTCAGGAGAAAGTGAATCTCTCTCACTGGATTCATGCTGGCATGGGTATAAGGGTGGGTATCTGGAGGTTAAGAAATGGTTGAAACATGCAGTGTAGGGGTGACTGTGTGTCAGAAACACTTGCATTTATATAGCACCTTTCAGAATGCAAGGCGACCCAAAGCACTTCGCAAACAAAGTAGGAAACTAGGTAGTTGCAGTTGTATAGAACGTTGGTTCGGCCACATTTGGAATACTGCGTCCAGTTCTGGTCGCCACACAACCAGAAGGACGTGGAGGCTTTAGAGAGAGTGCAGAGGAGGTTTACCAAGATGTTGCCTGGTATGGAGGGGCTTAGCTATGAGGAGAGATTGGGTAAACTGGGTTTGTTCTCACTGGAAAGACGGAGGATGAGGGGTGACCTAATAGAGGTGTATAAAATTATGAAAGGCATAGATAGGGTGAACGGTGAGAAGCTTTTTCCCAGGTTGGTGGTTACGTTCACGAGGGGTCATAGGTTCAAGGTGAGGGGGGGAGGTTTAACACAGATATCAGAAGGACGTATTTTACACAGAGGGTGGTGGGGGCCTGGAATGCGCTGCCGGGCAAGGTGGTGGAGGCGGACACACTGGGAACGTTTAAGACTTATCTAGATTGCCATATGAACGGGGTGGGAATGGAGGGATACAAAAGAATGGTCTAGTTTGGACCAAGGAGCAGCGCGGGCTTGGAGGGCCGAAGGGCCTGTTCCTGTGCTGTATTGTTCTTTGTTCTTTGTAGTGTTACAATGGGAAAATGCTCATGAGGTGCCACCCAGTACCATGATAGAATAGTGAAATCCAAATAAGGAATATAAGCAATCATAGAATTGTTACAATGCAGAAGGCAGCCATTCAGCCCATCATGTCTGCACTGGCTCTCCAAATGAGCATATCACTAAGTACCATTCACCTGCCTTCTCCCGTAACCCAGCAGATTGTTTCCTTTTAAATATTCACCTAATACTCTCTTGAATGCCTCGACTGAACCTCACTCCACCACACCCCCAGGCACAGCATTCCAGATCCTAGCCACTTGATGTGTGAAAAAGTATTTTTTCATATCACGTTTGCTTCTTTTACCAATTATGTTACATCTGCGTCCTCACGTTATTGTCATGAGTGGCAACAGTTCCTGCCTGTCTGCCCTGTCCAGGCCCTTCATGATTTTGAATACCTTTGTCAAATCTCCTCTCAGCCTTCTCTTCCCCAAAAAGACGCAACTTTATAGAATCATAGAATCCCTACAGTGCAGAAGGAGGCCATTTGGCCCATCAATCCGCACCGACTCACCGACAGAGCATCTTACCCAGGCTCTACGCCTGTAACCTTACGTATTTACCCTGCTAATCTCCCTAACCTACACATCTTGAGACACTAAGGGACAATTTAGTATGGTCAATCCACCTAACCGGCACATCTTTGGACTGTGGGAGGAAACCAGAGCACTCGGAGGAAACCCACGCAGACATGGAGAGAATGTGCAGACTCTGCACCGACAGTGACCCAAGGCCAGAACTTCTCTAATCTATCTTCATCACTGTCTTCACCATTGAAGTTTTTCATCCCTGCAGCCATTCTTGTAAACCTTGTCTGCACTCTCTCCAATGCGTCCACAACCTCCTTAAAATGTGGCGCCCAAAAAGCAAGCATCATAAATTTAACATATTGAAGTTAGAAACCACATGAAAGATTCGAGCAGCTAAAAATTTATTGATCTTTGGAAGGAGGTGAGATTACCGGATAGGCTCTCTGAGGGGGTTTACAATGTCACACAATTTCGGTTCTGACCGTTTTCAAGCTGAGGAACTGTACAGTCCTAGAATTAAAATCAACTTCTGATTTAATCCTCTGACAGTTTACAGTTAAATGTTATCTCATTACATTTGTACTTTCCTGCATGTCCTCAGTTTATACATCTGTGCAGTAACTCAGCAAAAAAACACTGAAAAACGCTCATAACTTATTTCCATGTTCCACTTTGAAGGGTTTCTGGGTTGCAGGAAGGAAGGGTTTTATGCGCAGTGCTTGGATGAGTTTACCAAATGTTGCTGGCTTTCTGTCAAACACCCACTGAAAGAACATCCAGTGTGGAGCTCTGGCTCTGGAGAGCTTTCACCGTCCAAGAGATGTCAAACAGGATTTAGGCAGAGATCAAGGATGGTCAAGTGGCATCGCTGTGGCTGAATGGAAATGAATGAAAAACGTGATGTACGAAATTTTAATTATTAAAAAGGTGGTCTAAAAAAGTATTTTAAAAAATCAAAGAGACAAGGTTAAAAAAAATATAGAAGTAAAGTACAGGCCACTAATATAGAAAGGAAAAATAAAGTACGGTGGCACAGTGGCTAGCACTGCCTCATAGCGCCAGGGACCCGGGTTCGATTCCCGGCTTGGGTCACTATCTGTGTGGAGTTTGCACGTTCTCCCGGTGTCTGCGTGGGTTTCCTCCAGGTGCTCCGGTTTCCTCCCACGGTCCGAAAGACATGCAGGTTAGATGCATTGGCCATGCTAAATTCTCCCTCAGTGTACCCAAGCAGGCGCCAGAGTGTAGCGACTAGGGGATTTTCACAGTAACTTCATTGCACTGTTAATGTAAGCCTACTTGTGGCACTAATAAATAAATTTTAAAAAATATATAGAAAATGAAATTATGGAAATGAGATTAAGATTAAAAACATCGTTATGCTGATTCCCCCACCCTGCAATGGATTATCTAAAAGAGCACATCTATTCAACTAGGATAGTCTGAATTTCAGACTCAGATCTGAAGTGAGTTAGTTGATTTTGGCAGAAGTGTTTCAATTGGCTGCAATGTCCATGGGTTGGGAAGGAGGAAAACTGTCCAAGACTCTCTTTCTTGATGAGTAGCCAGTGACACCTGCTGGAAGTGCGTGCGTGTGTGTAAGCGACTGCTGGAGATAGGATTGGGCTCGAATGTGTTGGCCCCTGTAGTTGAACAGCACACCGTGCTGGCTGCCAAGGATTCCCAATGGGTAACAGTAAAAGAGCACAGGGTACAAGAAGGGCAGCCGGCGTGGAATTGTACCACGGCAAGGAGTCAAGTCCTTTAGGAAATGAGAGGAGAAAATTAGCTCAAAATGAGAAAGTTTGTTTCCCTCCAAATGACTGTGACAAATGACAAAAAGGAATAATGCAAGAAAAAAAAATAATACAGGGGAAAAAAGAGAAAAAAAAAGGTAAGAAAACAAACTATAACACACAGCCCCTCAGGGAATGCCAGTATACATTAACTCCTCCTGGGCTTTTCCCCTTGGATCTCCCTTCCTTCCTTCCTCAGTCTGTCTCTAATAGCTCCCTTGTTCCTAAAGGACAAAACTGGCCCTTTGTGACTACTCTTAGAGCAACATTAAAAACAGGAACAGGGAAATTGTAAACAGGCTGCTCCTGGCCTACAGGCCGAGGCGCGCACAACCTCTGCAGTGTGGTTTCTGCAGAGGAAAGAAACAGATCTTTGTTAGTCGGGGATTAGAGTGTGGGATTTCGGAGGCACTGCAAAAGGCACGAGGGGTGACTGAAGTAGAAGCTTTGTAAAAAGATACCTGCGTTTTCTATCTGCCAACGGAAATCAGGCTTCCTATTTATACAATACATGTAATGTGATAACGCTTCTGTGAGAGACTGTCAGGGGAAGCAATGAAACAAGCTCTCTCGCTGTCTCTCTGTTCAAACTTGTGCATATATTACATGCACAGCAACCTCCTTCTATTAGAAAAATGCTTTTAAAATGTCACAATATCGCATTAACTCTTTGAACACCACAGTGCCATTTCTATCCACTGAGGATTCAAAATGATATGAATCTTAATGTTTAAAAATGATTCATTTACAGCGTTAACACAATTTGGACAATAGGAATGAAAGGCGCAAATATATTCAAATCTTCTGCTGAGTTTTTACTTATAAATATAAAGTATATGGTTGGAATTTCAAATCTTTCTACATTTTCAGCATTTAGTATCAATTCAAACACTTTAAGGTAATATGGAGTAATGCAGAAACCCCATGTTTTCACCCAGTAATGTGTCTTACAAACTTATAAAATTTTGACAGGATTCGAGAAGATAAATTCAGAAAGAATGTTCCCAATGGTGGGGGAGTCCAGAATTAGGGGTCACAGTTTGAGGATAAGGGGTAAACCTTTTAGAACTGAGTTGAGGAGAAATTTCTTCACCCAGAGACTGGTGAATGCGTGGAATTCACTACCACAGAAAGTAGCTGAGGCCAAAATGTTGTCTGATCCATAGAATCCCTACAGTGCAGAAGGAGGCCATTCGGCCAATCAAGCCTGCACCGACCACAATCCCACCCAGGCCCTATTCCCATAACTCCTCATATTTAACCTGGTAATCCCCCTGATACTAGGGTTAATTTAGCATGGCCAATCAACCTAACCTGCACATCTTTGGACTGCGGGAAGAAACCAGAGCACCCAGAGGAAACCCACACAGACACGGCGGGTGGGGGGAGAACATGCAAACTCCAAGTGACCCGAGGCCGGAATTGAACCCGGGTCCCTGGCACTATGAGGTAGCAGTGCTAACCATTGTGCCACAATTAGATCAAGCGATATGGGGAGAAGGCAGTATCAGGATGTAGAATTTGATGATCAGCCATGATCAAAATGAAGGCGGAGCAGGCTCGAAGGGCCGAATGGCCAACTCCTGCTTCTATTTTCTATGTTTGGAACCTCCTACCATGGCAATGGAATTAATTCTACTTAATATCTACCAAAACAGCTTTAACCAATTCAAAACAGCACAGAATACAAATGTTGACTAAGAAGTGGGTGAAAGGTCAGACACACTTATTTCACAAGAGGATCACTGTCGGCAAAGACAACTTTCTTCTTGTCATCTGGGCTGCATAGAAACCACATTACAGTAAATGAAATGATAATGGCCACAAAAGTGGGCTCTGTGGTGCCACTGCACTTACCAGGCAACAGTCGTGATCCATTCATCCTGTGCCAATCATCTGCACCCAACATCCTTGGGCCATGAAGAACCACAGGCTAGCTGGTGGGTGACATGGCAATACCCACTCTCCATCTGACTAGATACTCCCCTCTGTCACAAACTGCAGTGAGAACAGTGCACCTTCAATGACACCCTGCAGCAAGTAGGAATGAGGTGTAGCAAACCATCGCTGTGCTGAAACAAAGGTTCCACTGCCTGGACCTCTGAGTTGGATACTCTCCGGTACTCACAGGAACATTCTCCAAGTCTCTCTGCTGTGTCCTCCATAACTGAGCTATCATGAAAGCCCTTGACATCAGGCCTCTGTAGGCCAACTCAAGAGGAGAAAGAAGAGGAGAAAGAGGAAGGGAAGACAGGAAGGAGCCATCTGGGACTCTGTTGTTCAGGACGGACAATGCTGAGACTTCAGTTTCCTTGCTGATATCCTTATAGCGCAGTTCCTGCACAATTCCCCACATCTCGAACCAACAGCCACATTCCAACACAGCATAGCCCTGAAATAAATGCTACCGACAAAAAAACATTTCAGAACAACTTTATCCAACTATACTTCCAATGATACAGATTGGAACTATTCACCATTGTGCATTCCCTTAGCAGCTGCTTTGTGGTGTCTTTATCTGTCCTAGCTCTCCTCTGCAGTATTAACTCAGCAGCAGGAATGGCTGCTGGAACGCGGTGGATTTTCACTGGCAGAGACTGTAGGTTTCCTTGCAGAACACCATTGAGTGATTCTGGGCCTTGTGTGTCAGGCTTCAGACTGTACCACTTTGGCACGGTGGCAGCAGTCGGGGCTGGTTGACTGACAGGCATCAAGAGGGTCACTGGTAAAGTGGCAGTGATGGAAGCACAAAAGCCATAATCTCAAGAGACCACACTAGCTCATGCTTCATGTAGACGATGTCACTTTCCTGGGCTGGTATCCTAACAAACCCTAGTAAACTGCGAGAAGACATTCCCCATGGCAATCTTCCATGGTGCATTCTCCACGGCAGTGTCTCTACCAGAGTCTATTTGCCAACCAATCAGCACACTCTTCTCATACAGTAAGAATTTGTTGTCTTCCTTGGATGTGTATTTTTGTGAAATGTCCTGATGAGTGCAAGATGAAAAACTTTGACAAAAATGTCTCTTGTTTTCAGCAATACTCAAGAAGACAGGTTGCTGCCCTGCTGCAATGGCCTACGAATCCTTTAAAGCACTAAGATCCGCAGGCATGATGGCAGCAGTCTGAGCCTGCGTGGCACCAAGCTAGGCACGTCTGACAACAAGCACGAATCCCACCACCTCAGTTTGCACTTCCACTGCAGCACGGAGATGTAGGGCAGCTCCCCCATGCTGCATGAAAACTGCGACATTGGTCATCAGATGCTGAACCACGGCTGGGTAGACTTGTGCTGTCATGGAGTTGGTCACAATGGCAAGGATGGGCCTCCTGGCTCTGAGACATGCCCTGTGCCACACTGGAGTCAGACTCCTCCATGCTAATAGATAGTCACAGGCAGCTCTGTGCCAATCTCAGTGTGCATTTGCTTCCTTCTGTATGCCACCTCTTCTAATTCTTCATCTGACCACCCACCCCCCCTCCTGCCTCCCCCCCACCCGCCTTGCAGTTGAACCTGTGTGCAGCCTCGCCTTCCAATCAGCACACAAAACCCACGGCAAACTGATGAAAGTCTTAGAAGAGCAATTCTTGCCAAAACCATTCATTATTACAGAAAGATTTAGGTTCCATTGCTGAAGCAGTAGGAAGGTGAAAACATTTCACAGTTCGTGGAGGTCTTACAAAAGCTAGCTAAATATTGTGAATTTCATGCAATGCTTGATGATACTCTTTGCGATAGGTTGGTATGCGGACTCCAGAATGAAGCTATTCAGAGAAGGCTGCTCACTGAAAGAACACTGACCCTGAAATCAGCAGTGGACATTGCAGTGTCAATGGAGCTGGCTGCAAAAGAGGCTTTGCAGATAGGAGCCGGGTCAAAGATCCACAAAATGGAGAGAAATCAAAATAAATCTGCAAAACATCAGGCAGGTCACTGATGTGTGCAAGCCGGATACTCAACGCGGGGAATTCTGGAGGAGGGAAAACAAATGCATGAATTGTGGCAAAAAGGGTGGCACAGTGGTTAGCACTGCTGCCTCACAGCACGAGGGACATGGGTTCAATTCTGGCCTTGTCTGTATGGAGTCTGCACGTTCTCCCCGTGTCTGGTGGCTTTCCTTCGGGTGCTCCGGTTTCCTCCCACACTTTGAAGATAAGAAGGTTAGGTGCATTGGCCATGTTAAATTGTCCCTTAGTGTCCCATGATGTGTAGGTTAGATGGATTTGCCATAGTAAATGTGTGAGGTTACGTGGATAGGGTGGGGGAGAGGGCCTGGGTAAGGTACTTTGTCAGAGATTTGGCGCAAATTCAATGGGCTGAATGGCCTTCTTCTGCACTGTCGGGATGCTATGATTCTGTAAAAGTATCTTTCCTCCTATAAAAACAGAAAATACTGGATAAACTCAGCAGGACAGGCAGCATCTGTGGAGAGAGACTCAGAGTTAATTTTTTGGGTCCATGTCCCTCCTGTCCAGCACCTGCTGCATTTCACTTTTATTATCCTTTCTCCCTGGCCTGTCTGCAGACCACTCCTGCCCTGTGACTCACCACGTGCTTTTCCTGGCTCTATACTGGCCTCGAAGTGATGTGCAAGGCCAATGTCTGAGCTTGTAGCTGCGAGTGTCAAATTGAGTGATGGTCTTTCCACATCACTGGTGTGGGATTGCTCTCTCTGCTCCTGGGTGTGCTGTCATTGGCCAGGTCCTTGGGTCTCTCTTTCTCTCTGAAAGAAAAAAAGCAGAAGGGGTGGGTTAGTTTGAGCGAAGGGAGCACATCATGCCAGCAATCAGGTTAAAGGTGAGGACAAACGTGAGAAGGGGTATAAGGCATCTGAAATGTCAACTTGGTTTCTCTCTCCACAGGCTCTGCCTGACCTGATGAGTACTTTGAGCACATTCTGATTTTGATTTCAGATTTCCAGCATCTATAGTAATTTTTCTTTTGACTTACAAAGGTAGTGGTTTTCAATACCAGTAGAAAGAGCAAAATTACAGTGTCCTGTTTAACTGTGAAAATCAACTCCAAATCAATGCATAGCTGCTCCAAGCATAATCCTGGACTAAGCACAGCAATGTACCAGACCACTTCCCATTGACTTCCATTGTATAGAATTTCTGCTCCAAGCATAATATTTAAATAAAAAAATCCTGATCCAAGCACCAAATACTCCCCAATTATCTGGTTTTCAAAGCTTAAGACATTAAATACAGTTACTCTGCTGCCAGGTTTTATGTTATGGCGCCATACAATTTTACAGTTGTTTTTCCCACTTCCCTGCCCTCTTGACTCTTGACTGGGTTAAGTTCTACAGGTGCCAACAGCTCTATCGTCCCTCACAGAAATGGCCATTCTTTGTGTGAGCTTACTCAGTGAGTTTGGACGCACTCAGTGAGGTGTTAGTAATGACTCACTTAGCAGCGTTCCTGCCGCAGTTGCTGGAAGGTTGTGGGTTCAGCTCCCGTGCCAGAGAGACTTGAGCACTTAATCTAGGCTGACACTTCTAGCACTAGTACTGAAGAGGTATAGTCTTTTGGATGAGGCATTGAACCATTGCTTCCCCTGCCCTTTCAGGTAAAAGATCCCATGCCACTATTTCCACAAACAGGAGGGTTCTGGTGTCCTGGTCACCTTTCAACTGATGTGGAGATGCCGGCATTGGACTGGGGTGGGCACAGTAAGAAGTCTCACAACACCAGATTAAAGTCTAACAGTCCACTCACCTGATGAAGGAGCAGCGCTCCGAAAGCTCGTGATTCCAAATAAACCTGTTGGACTTTAACCTGGTGTTGTGAGACTTCTTACTGTCCCTTTCAACTGAGCTTCCTGTGCACAAATTGGCTGTTGAGTTTTCAATGCTACAACAGTGACCTCAAAAAGTTCTTGACCGTACAGCATTTTGGGATGTCCAGACATCACAAAGGGTGGTATGTACATTTTTTGCTGCTTTCTTGGGTATTAGCAGGTTGAGTGTTTGGGTGAAATACCAAAGGGCTGATTATTGAAATGAATCACAGTAACATCCAACAAGGGGAACAAAATGCTGTCACCATTTGCAAATGATCTTTCTAGCTTCCTCCCCAGCCCTACAATCCTCCAAGATCTCTACATGCCTCCAATTCTGACCTCTTGTACATTCCTGATTTAATCACCCCACTACTGGGAGCTGTCCCTCCAGCTGCCTGCATCTCAGCTTTGAAATTTCCTCACCAATCTGCTCCATCTCTCTCTCTCCCTCCTCCTTTAAAACCTACCTCTTTGACCAAGCTTCTGATGACCTGTTCTTCTTGCTCCGTATGTGGCTAACAGCCAAATTCTGTGTAATAATACTCCTACGAAGCAGCTTTAAGATGCTATATAAATGCAAATTCTAGTTGTTGTTGGTGCTGACAGTTGTGTGTGATCATGTCATTGTGGCTGTCACTCAAAGTTGAAGGGTGCAGTCACTTTAGAGCAATCATTGAATAGGCTGGAATTCCTTTGCTTCATATATCTCAGAGTTAAAGAGGGAGATGCTGGTGTTGTGGAACTGTCATTGGGTTCAGCCTAATCGAGGCTAATGCTCTGCAAACGGGACTCAAATCCCACCATGGCAGCGAGAGGAACTTAAATTCAGTTAATAACATTTGGAATTGAAAGCGAGCTTCAGTAATGGTGACCATGATGCCATGATCAATTGTAAAAATCCATCTTGTTCACTGATGTCCTTTAGGGAAGAGAATCTGCCCCCCCTCTCACCTCCCCCCAACTACACAGACATCGGGGCGTTTCCCCCCCCCCCCCACACAGACATCGGGGCATTCCCCCCCCCCCCCCCCCAATACACAGACATTGGGGCATTTCTCTCCCCCCACCCCACTACACAGACATCAGGGTGTTTCCCCCCACAATAGACAGACATAAGGACGTTTTCCCCACGCCCCCAACTACACCGAAATCAGGGTGTTCCCCCCCGCCCCCAGCCTTTCCTGGACTGACCTACATGTGACCCCAGATGCACAGTAATGCTGTTGACTCTTAACTCCCCTCAGAAAGGGCCTACCAAGCCACTCAAGTCCAGGACGATTAGGGATGGGTAACAAAATGCTGCTCTTGCCAATGACGCTCACATCCCATGCCAGAATACCCGGGCAGCACGGTGGCACAGTGATTAGCATTGCTGCCTCACAGCGTCAGGGACACGGGTTCGATTCCCGGCTTGGGCCACTGTCTGTGCGGAATCTGCACGTTCTCCCCGTGTCTGTGTGGATTTCCTCCGGGTGCTCTGGTTTCCTCCCACAGTCCAAAAGACGTGTTGGTTAGGTGAAGTGGCCATGCTAAATTCTCCTTCAGTGTGACCCGAACAGATGCCTAAGTGTGAAAAAGCAAATTACTGCAGATGCTGGAATCTGAAACTAAAAGAGAAAACGCTGGATGATCTTTGACAAAGGGTCATCTGGATTCGAAACGTCAGCGCTTTTTTTCTCTCCTTACAGATGCTGCCAGACCTGCTGAGATTTTCCTGCGTTTTCTCTTTGGTCTCAGGCGCCGGAGTGTGGTGACTAGGGGATTTTCACAATAACTTCATTGCACTGTTAATGTAAGCCTACTTGTGACACTAGTAAATAAATATTAAAATCTAAACAGAATAAATAGAACAAAATGAAGGATGGAGTGGGCTCACTGAAGACAGCTTCCGTATTGACAAGTGATGCTACATATTCTGTGAAAGTGCAAATCAAATTTTGTCTTCATCAAAGAGAACGCAGACAATTTATTCCATCTCGAAAGGGAACTAAAGGGTTAGTGCTGAGGTAGGATGTGGCACTACTCAGAATAATATTTAGCAATATGTTTACTAAACAGCTGTGCAATCACAGGACAAATAAATCTCAGGGGCCAGTTCGGATACATCTAAGAATCCTGAAGGAAATAAGACAGGAAATTACAGGAACTCTGGCATGTATCTTCCAGAATCACTGAATACCAGAGAGGTGCCTTGGGACTGGAGAAAGGCAGATGGTACTGCTATTTTTAAAAAAAGGTAGTAAAATGTGACTTTGGAAACTGTGTGATGAGTTACGTTCCATCGTGGGTAAAATTGTGGAATTCCTTATTAAAGGTAAGGTCGTGGATAGAAATAGAGCCATTAAAGATAACCACTATTGGCTTACTTTGAGAGTATAACATTTGATCAGAAATAAAGCAGATGTAGTGTTCAGTTCCCTTGCAAAAGTTGGGACTGGAAATACAGTGGGAATTAGTTGCCAGTCAAATCTATAGAAACATAGAAACCAAGAGCAGGAGTCGGCCATTCGGCCCTTCGAGCTGGTTCTGCCATTCAATATGATCCTGGCTGATCTTCTACCTCAATGAAAGATTTTACAATGGATCCGCAATTAGAAGATTGATAGAATTTTTTTTTTCATTTTTAATTTTTTAACTCCATCTTTAAAGTTACAAAGCCAGTGCTCAGAGTGGATTGGGCAAACTCAAATCCATCCCCTTGCTTGCTCCAAAAACCAAATTCAAAATCCAACTGAATCCACTTTATGGTCCCCACAAGAGAGACAAGCAAGATCCAAGCTGACAAGATAAGGCATGGAATCCCATCTTGGGCTTGACCTGATGCTTAACCTGAGATGCAGAGGATGGTGGTACAGATATTGTCGTCAGCTTGGGAGAATGCTGACAGTGGATTTCATAGGTGTCTGCTTTGGGGCCTCTTTTCACAGAATCACAGAATCTTTTGTTTAATACTGTATCTTCAGACATGATCAGGAGGCGGGACTCACAAGCACAATGGCTAACTTTATAGATTATCCAAAGCTAATGATAGTAGTGGACTCCTAAACCGAACAGGATTAACCATAAGAGGATTTGAATACCTCGGGGGATTGGATTGACAGGTGGCAAACAAAATGCAGTGTAAAAAAAATGCAAAGAGCTTCTCGTGGGGACAGAACTTTGTTACCTAATTGGTGAGGAAATAATCCTGATTGGCAATAAATCGAAAAATATCGCAACAGTTCTTGCTGGCAGTGTATACAGCAAATCAGACATTGGAATATAGCAATATGTCAGTATTGAACCCAAGCAGGGAGGTAATATTACTACTTTATAGTTATTGGTGTGACCGCACTTTAAAAAATGTGTACAATTCGGTCTTCACACTGCATTAAGGGTATTGCTGCCGTTGAAAGGACACAGAAAAGCGTAACCTGAATGACTGAGGGGCTGAAGGGATTGGCGTACGAGGCGCGATTATATAAATTAGGCATGTTCTTACCGGAAAAGAGAAGGTTGAGAGGTGACATGATTGTTGTTCTTAGAATTCGAAAGGAACTAGGTTTATATTCCCTTGAGTACAGAAGATTAAGGGGTGATCCAAACGACATGTTTAAGATGATTAAAGGATTTGATAGGCCAGATAGTGAGAAACTATTTCCTTTCGTGGGGGAGTTCAGAACAATAGGGCATAACCTTAAAATTAGAGCCTGGCTGTTTAGGGGAGGCGCCAGGAATCACTTTTTCACACAAAAGTTTGTGCAAATCTGGAATTCTCTCCCAAAAAAGCTGTTGAGGGAATGTCAAGTGAGAATGTCAAAACTGAGATGGATAGATTTGCACCAGTTAAGGATATTAAGTGATATGGAACCAGAACAGGTAAATGGAATTGAGATACAAATCAGTCATGATCTAATTGAATGGTGAAATAGGTTCAAGGAACTGGATGGCTTACTCCTGTTCCTAAGTAACGAAATAATGGAGACCATGACAAAGTGTTTTACCTTGTCCAGAGGGCATGGCCTATGCTTGAAGGGGAGTAAATTTAAAATTAATCTGCGGAAACATAGTGAGTGATTGGTAACTCTGTCGAACAGGCTCCTTAAGCAGATTCTGGAAGCAGTTAGCATTAATCCATTCAAATAGAAATTAGATAGATTCTTTTCGGAAAATATTATTTTGGGATACAGCGTATGAGTAATTTAAGACATGACATATGGTAAAGCCTTGGGAGGATCAGATGACTTTGAACCTATAATTCCCAAGGCTTTCCACGATGGGGCATTTTGTTGCCTCTTGTCTGGGTCTGTTTAGACAAATTGATAGAGATTGATTGCCATGATTAGTCCAGAACTGCATTATTGTTGTGTCATGTGACCAGCAGCATGGTATAAGGTAAACGAGATGGACTTTGACATTTTTCCGTCCAGTAATTCCTATGTTCCTTACAGATCACCATCAAAACCTTGATTGGATTCTGAAAAATTCTTGGCAATCTATAACCTTCAGCAAATAATGAAGGGGTGCCCCCCCTCCCCCTTCTGTGTACTTTACAACAGTGGCTGCACTTTAAAAATTCTTTGTGCCGCAGAGCACTTTAGGCATCAGAGGGTTATGAAAAGAGTAATCTTTGTTTCTTCCATTCCTTCCTTCCCTCATTCCTTTCCTCTGCTCTCCCTCCTTCCTCCATCGTCTTCCTTCCTCCCTCCCTTTCTTCCTTCCCTCCCTCTCTCCCTTCCTCCTTCCCTCCTCCTTTCTTCCTTTCTGTGTCCAATTCTCTCTCTCTCTCTTTCTCTCCCTGCTGTCATCGACAATATTCCTTCACCATTCCTATACTCCAGTATTTCTTGATCCCTTTCCCAAGCTATGGACTGTGGCTGATTTCCCTCTTCCGAGCTTACAGGATACTTCAACTGTAGACATCGAAGAAGGGGCAGAGAAGATATACTAGAGCAGTGGCACGGAATGGGAGCTTCAGTTACGAAGAGAGACTAAAGAAACTTGAATTGTTCTCCTTAGAGCAAAGACGCTTAGGGGGAGATTTAATAAATGTATTCAAAACCATCAAAGGTTTTGACTGAGAAAATCGGAAAAGCTGTTTTCAGTAGCAGAAGGGTCAGTAACCATCGATTTAAGAACCAGAGGAGAGGTGAGGAGATTTATTTTTCACGCAGTGTGAAACGTGTTGCCTATGAAAGTAGTGAAAGCAGGTTCAAACAGCATTTTTTAAAAGACAATGAGATAAATACTTGAAAAGGGAGAAATTGATGGGCCACAGGGAGAGAGTGAGGGGTGAGGGACTAATTGGATAGCTCTTTCAAAACACTGGCAGAGACATGACTGTCCAAAGGGCCTCCTTCCACACCGTATCATTCAATCATTCTATATCATTCCTGCAACATCCAAGGTTCCAACAGTTCATTACTACATGGTGGTGGGTGAGTGGAATCGACTGCCGTCAATGGTGGTGGAGGCAAACTCGATAGGGTCTTTAAGAGACTTCTGGATGAGTACATGGGACTTAATAGGATTGACGGTTATAGGTAAGCCTATATATCGGCCTAGGTAGGTAGGGACATGACTGGCGCAACTTGTAGGCCGAAGGGCCTGTTTGTGCTGTAGTTTATCTATGTTCTATGTTCTTTCTACTACATCTTACAGTGAACTTGTCAAACCAGTGGAGCCGCTCACTGGAACATTTTACAAAAGGCTTCAGAACAATTCTTTAAGTGGAGCATTGTCACGATGGATGCATTTCCACACATCTGCCTCTCTCTGATTTTTACCATTGAGAACATTATCACCTCCAAGTTCTCCTGAGTTTCAAACTATCTTGGGTTGGACAAACATCACTGGGCAATTCTCCCAGGCCGAGACTTAAGCAGAGGCCGTTTCGTGGGCTCCCCGCTGGGTGCCACGGCCTCCATGAGTCTCTGGCAGCCGGATTTCCAGTGCTGTCAGCTCCTCACCAGAAATTCTCATTTAAATATATTTTAAATATTACTAGTGCGCCCAGGACTGAGGTCTCCAGGCCCGCTAGCATCCCCTCCCCCCCACCCTCCCCACCCACTGCCAGGAGTGTTCCACTCCAGCGGGGTTTACAACAGCTGCCCATTTACAGGGAACTGACAGCCTGACCCCGCTGGAGCGAAGGGGGGCCACCAAGGGCCCACTAGAGGGTCAGGCACGGGGGATGCTCCCTGGGCATTGCCACCTTGGCAGTGCCAGCCTTGGCCCCCAGCACTGCCCAAGCGTCTAAGTAGAAATGCCTAGGGGGCATCATGGCACTTCCCACCACGCATCGGGCAGTGTCAAGGGATGGGGCCTAATGGGGGGGGGGGCCCTAATTGGGGGCTGGTGGGGTGTGGGGGTTCCCGCTGCCACTCTGCACTTGGGCTGAGTAACAGAGGGTGGGAAGCCAGCAATCAGGACTGGGCATCGGGGTGGGGTTCAGTCTGCTGGGGGGTCAGGGCTGGTCTGGACATGTCTGGGGCTAGGGCTGGCAAGTGATTGAGAGGCCTGCAATGCGAAGCCACTGCCCGTGCTCTGATCTCGGCACTGACAGATTGGTGCATGAGCAGTGGCCTGCTCAGCGCTATGCTGCCGGCCTCTCCAGCGGGAATAGGCCCTACCCACTGATACTAGTGTGATTCACGCTACTGCACTCTGCAGAGCACAGGGTGTGGAAGATTCATTTTGAAACTCCCGCTGAAGCGGGATTCACTCCAGTTTTTACACAATTTCGACACTTGGGAATTTCTTTGGGAGAATTGTCCCCATGTTTAATACTCCTACCGTCATGACATCATGGTGGAAGTGCCATCAACATAAGGAGCGCAGTGGTTCATGGGGGCGGCCTACCATCACCTTCTTGGGGTAACTAAGGTGATAGATGGTGATGAATACAGTTTTTAAGTTTAGGTTTATTTATTAGTGTCACAAGTACGCTTACATTGACACTGCAATGAAGTTACTGTGAAAATCCCCTAATCAACACACTCCAGCGCCTGTTTGGATACACTGAGGGAGAATTTAGCATGGCCAATGCACCTAACCTGCTGGATTGTGGAAGGAGACCGGGGCACCCGGATGAAACCCACGTAGACACGGGGAGAAAGTGCAGACTCCGCACAATCAGCGACCGAAGCCGGGAATCGAACCCCGGGTCCCTGTGAGGCAGCAGTGCATTGCCCATATCTTGAGAACAAAGTACATTTTCGAAAAAGGTTTGGAGGATCTTGTTTGGCAGCGCATGCCACAGAATAGAAATGGTTTGGGTTGTTTGAAATTATTTGAATTAAAGTGAATATATTTGCTTCAGAAATATGACACAAGCACATTTTATTACTACATTGCAAAATTGAAACAGTTTTACTGCAGAGGCGAGGAACTCTATCTGTGGGTGAGGCAAACATTGACACCAACCCTATTCAATTCACCCATTATAGAAAAATACAAGAGGTTACCACAGAGGCATTCAAGAGACACGACTGCCAATGAATCATCTTATTCGCTACAATGCCCCTGCGACAAGATAGACTTTCCAAAAGATCTTGAAGAAACATGCATCCTCTCTCAATGAGAGCTGATCTTCAGATAATGAAACATGAAGTTACACAATTGACTTGTTTCCAATAGCTATAAACATTAAGGAACACAACTGAAACAAAGATCTCGTAGATTGGACTGTGAACTGTATAGGTTTTTGTTCAAACTGGTGCTTCTGAAGGTTGCACTGCCACACTTAGGGGAAGTGTTCAGGGGGGTCCTGTAAGGGTCAGTGGATTCGATCCCTGTTGTTTCTTATTTACATTCATTATTTGAATAATGAAAGCAAATGTAAACTTGTGAAATGTGTAGATCTTAAAAAGCATTTAGGTTTGCTATCTAGTTGAGCAAATGAAATTCAATATTAAACCATGTAAAAGGATGCACACAAGTCGAAAAATGTGCCATACATGTATACAATGAATGGAATTGGATTAGCACAGGAAGAATTAGAAAGTGACCAGGGAATAACAATAAGCCCATCACTTTCAATATCTACATTATGAAGTAAAGCAGTCAATGAGCTAATAAATTGCTGTATATAGAACCAGAACAAGAAAGTACCATAGAACCATAGGGTCCCTACAGTTCAGAAGGAGGCCATTTGGTCCATCAGGTCTGCGGTGACTCTTCAAAAGACCATCTTACCTAGGCCCACTCGCCATCCCAGTAACCCTGTGCATTTCCCATGGCTAATCCACCTAACCTTTACATCTTTGGACACTAATCCTGGAACGTGACCACCATTCATGCCAACAGGATTTACCCATCCCACTGCAGTGAACAGAGATTTGTCTGGGCGCCAAATTCTCTGACCTCACTGCAGCGGGAACATGGCATGAATGGCAGGTAAGAGCACATCCTAAGGGACAATTTAGAATGGCCAATCTATCTAACCTGCACATCTTTGAACAGTGGGAGGAAACCGGAGCCTTCCATCCAAATCTGGGGAGGAATTCATACCTCAATAACTGTTGACAAACCAAATGGCCAACAGCTCTGGTCCCAGTGGCACTACCAGGAGCCGTAGCCACTGCTGGGACTGTATCCAGTCTCTAATGGTGATGGCTGATGGCGTTGGAATTGGGACATAAGTGGGGGAGGTATTGCTGGGCCAGTCTGACAGACCCCAGTGAGGTGGGAGTGAAGGGAGGGGGTCGATGATGGACAGGGCAGGGAAAGAGGTAAAGCATGAGGGTAGGATGATGTCAAGAGGGGCCAATAATGGGTTCAGGTGGTCCATTCCTTGCTTGCTCGGCCACCAGGCATGCGCAGTGGAAGCGTCATGAAAGTCTCAGTTAAATCCCAGCAGTGGGAGGAGGTAATGTGCACTTAAGAGATTCTTAAGACCCACCTAAGGGTATTTTCTTTCATTGGATGGGGGCATACCTGTTAAGGCCAGCATTTCTTGCCCAACATTTGTTGCCTAAATCTGGTAGCATGGTCCAGCAGTCGAAGACACTGGATTAAGTCAACTGCACCCTCTCTTTCTTCTCCCCTATGTACTCTATGAGTGGTATGTTTTTCTGTATAGCGCACGGAAAACAATACTTTTCACTCTATCCCAAAACATGTGACAGCAATAAATCAAAATCTAATTGGCCTTCAACTGAGTCACTTTCTTGGCCATTTAAGAGTCAATCACATTGCTCTGGATATGGAATCACATGTACAGCAGACCAGGTAAGGATGGCAGATTTCCTTTCCTAAAGGGGCGTTAATGAGGCAGATGGGTCTTTACAATAATTGATGATGGTTTTACGGTCATCATTAGACTTTTAATTCCATATGCTTTCTTTATTGAATTCAAATTTCACCGGCTGCCGTGATGGGATTTGAACCTGAGTCCCCAGAGCATTAGCCTGAGGTCTCTGGATTGTTAGTCCAGTGAAAATATGACTATGCCACCACCTACCGATGCCCCCCATTCACTGGTATAATTGCAGCAAGGACAGGAACAGGCAGGCTGGTGCTAAGAATGGTGTCCATGGGGGCTGGGGGTGTCTATGGGGGCTGGGGGCTGTTGGAGCAGGGGGATGACACTGGGCCGAGCGCTGGGCTGGACACTGGGCATCCAATTAGAGGCTGATCATTCTCCATTTACTGATAGGCACAGACAGCTACAAATGAGCCTATCAGCAGCAAATGCAGAGTGAAATCAGACTCTGATTGATGAGTCTGAAAGAACGGGAAAATTGGTAACAAACAGCTAACTTGTTGAGGTGCAAATGTGCAAGACCACAATAGAGGTGAAGGAGAGGCATGGCGTCAGATACACAACGAATAATTAAGCTACTGAGGTTTGTGAAACAAGCACGAGGAGCCGAGCAGGTGAGCAGGTTTGTGCCAGGCGCGGGCACGAGCAGAGCCAGGCCAGCATCAGAAACAGACGCGCAATGCCCCAGAATCAAGCCACGAGGAACTGAGCAGGCGAGCCTTGCGCCAGGTGGTGGCACTAGCAGAGCAAGGCCAGTAAGTAATAGGGGAGAATGGGCAGGAGGAGTGTAGAGCAAGAGTTGTTTGAAATCTATGATCAGAATCAGAACTTCATAGTTAAAAGATGCATTTTTTGCAGAGCTTGAAGCTGATAAAAACATGGGATTGACTGTGCAAATGCCTGCTCTTTCAGACGCTTTATCAGCTGACTAAAATCAAGATCAGTTTCTTTAGCAATACGAAGTGACACTATCAGTCTGGCAGTCAAAAACACAGAAAATCAAAGGTGAGGCAAGATGACAAAGCTGGGCAAAAAGACAGTTTGCTATTTTACTTTAAAAAGTAACGTCAGTACTGGGAAGTTGCTAGAGTCCATTATCAAGGATTTCATAACTCAGCATTTGGAAGGCAGTGGTATAATCAGACAAAGTCAGCATGGATTTACAAAAGGGAAATCATGTTTGAGGAATCTATTGGAATTTTTTGAGGATGTAGATTTGAGCGAGGAGAACCAGTGAATGTGGTTTATTTAGATTTTAAAAAGGCTTTCGACAAGGTCTCACATAACAGACTACAATGTAAAGTTAAAGCACATGGAATTGCAGGTAATGTCTTTGAGATGGTTAGAAAGCTGTTTCGCAGACAGAAAGCAAAGAGTTGGCATAAATGGGTCTTTTTCTGATTGGTAATCAGTGGCTAGTGGGGTTCCACAGTGATCTGTGCTAGGACCCCAACTGTTCACATTATATATTAATGATTTGGAAGAGGGAACTGAATGTATTATCTCCAAATTTACAGGTGATACAAAGTTGGGTGGGAGGGTGAGCTGCGAGGAGGATGCAGAGATGCTTCGCGTGATTTGGACAGGCTGAATGTGTGGGCATCTGCATGGCAGATGCAGTATAATGTGGATAAATGTGAGGTTATCCACTTTGGTAGCAGTAATAGGAAGACAGATTATTACTTGAATGGGTGTAAATCGAGAGAGGTGGATACTCAACAAGACCTTGGAATCCTCGTGCATCGGTCGCTGAAGGTAAGCGTGCAGGTACAGCAGGCAGTAAAGAAGGCAAATAGTATGTGGGTCTTCATAGCGAGAGGATTTGAGTGTAGGGAAAGGGATGTTTTTCTACAATTGTATCAGGCATTGGTGAGGCCACACCTGGAGTATTGTGTGCAGTTTTGGTGTCCTTATCTGAGGAAGGATGTGCTTGCTATAGAGGAAGTACAGTGAAGGTTTGCCAGGCTGATTCCTGGAATGGCAGGTCTGTCATATGAGGAGAGACTAAGTCGGTTAGGATTATATTCACTGGAGTTTAGAAGAGTGAGAGGGGATCTCATAGAAACTTATAAAATTATAACAGGGTTAGACAGGGTAGATTCAGAAAGAATGTTCCCGATGGTGGGGGGTGCCCAGAACTAGTGGTTATAGTTTGAGGATAAGGGATGAACCTTTTAGAACTGAGGTGAGGAGAAATTTCTTCACCCAGAGGGTGATGAATATGTGGAATTCACTACCACAGAATTTAGCTGAGGCCAAAATGTTGTGTGATTTCAAGAAGAAATTAGACATAGCTCTTGGGGCGAAAGGGATCAAGGGATATGGAAGGAAGGGGGGGATCAGGATATTGAATTTGATGATCAGCCATGATCAAAATGAATGGCGGAGCAAGCTCGAAGGGCCAAATGGTCTACTCCTGCTTCTAGTTTCTATGTTTCTAATACACTAACAAAGTAAAAGATACAAAATACTACTCCATAATAGTTCAGTCAACACCTTGGGTGGGATTTTCTGGCCTCGTTCGGAACCGGAAAATCCTGCCCAAGGTCAACAGACCTTCCCATGGCCTGCCCCTCACCCGATCCAATTCCTGTGGTGGGCAGGATGGTAAAATTCACCCTCAGACGTAATTCATGTGAACCAATTAACATTAATTTTAAGGTATATAACCAGCAATGGTGAAGTAGTAGAACAATTTCTTTTTTGACTTGATTTGATTTATTATTGTCACCTCTATTAGCATACAATGAAAAGTATTGTTTCTTGCGCGCTATACAGACAAAGCATGCTGTTCATAGAGAAGGAAATGAGAGAGTGCAGAATGTAGTGTTATAGTTACTAGGGTGTAGAGAAAGATCAACTTAATGCAAGGTAGGTCCATTCAAAAGTCTGGCAGCAGGGAAGAAGCTGTTCTTGAGTCGGTTCGTATGTGACCTCAGACTTTTGTATCTTTTTCCCGATGGAAGAAGGTGGAAGAGAGAATGTCCAGGGTGCGTGGGGTCCTCAATTATGCTGGCTGCTTTGCCGAGACAGCGGGAAGTGTAGTCAATGAATGGGAGGCTTTGCGTGATGGATTGGGCTACGTTCATGATCTTTTCTGGTTTCTTGCGGTCTGGGCAGAGCTGGAGCCATACCAAACTGTGATACATCCAGAAAGAATGCTTTCTATAGTGCATCTGTAAAAGTTAGTAAGAGTTGTAGCTGACTTGCCAAATTTCCTTATTCTTCTGAGAAAATAGAGGCGTTAGTGGGCTTTCTTAACTATAGTGTCGGCATGGGGGGAACCAGGACAGGTTGTTGGTGATCTGGACACCTAAAAACTTTCAACCATTTCTACTTTGTCCCCATTGATATAGACAGGGGCTCCACTATGCTTCCTGAAGTCGATGACAAGCTCCTACATTTTATTGACTTTGAGGGAGAGATTATTGTCATTGCACCAGTTCACCAGATTCTCTCTCATTCCTGTACTCTGCCTCATCATTGTTGGAGATCCAACCCACTACAGTGGTGTCATCAGCAAACTTGAAAGTCGAGCTGGAGGGGAATTTGGCCACAGTCATAGGTGTATAAGGAGTATAGTAGGGGGCTGGGAACACAGCCTTGTGCGGCACCGGTGTTGATGATGATCGTGGAGGAGGTGTTGTTGCCTATCTTTACTGATTGTGGTCTCTGGGTTAGGAAGCTGAGGATCCAGTCGCAGAGGGAGGAGCTGAGGCCCAGGCCACATAGTTTGGAGACGAGTTTTGTAGGAATAATGGTGTTGAAGGCTGAGCTGTAGTCAATAAATAGGAGTCTGACATAGATGTCCTTGTTATCTAGGTGTTCCAGGGTTGAGTGCAGGGCCAGGGAGATGGCGTCTGCTGTGGACCTGTTGCAGCAGTAGGCGAACTGTAGTGGATCCAGGCAGATCTTTGTTTTGCCTAATTACAATCTTATACTTCTAAGTGTCTGGAGACAACTGTTTTGGAAATCATTGCAAATTTAGGTTTGGACATCAAAAATTCTCATGGGCAGATCTTCGATAATGCTGCAAATATGGCGGGAAAATATTCAGGTCTCCAAGCAAGACTGAACAATACAAGCCCCTGTGCATTATTCATCCTATGTTCCAGTCACTCCTTGAAGTTAATTTGCAATGCTGCAGCTGAATACTGTGAGAAAGCTGTACATATTTTTGACTTTGTTCAAAATGTTTATGTCTTTTTTTCTGTTTTCCACGCACTGCTGGAAAATGTTGCAATCATGCTTGGAGCAGGCAATTGGACCTGAGAGTAGGCCACACCTGCAAGCAAACAAAATGGAAACATTTAAAGTGACATCAAAGTTCACAATGACTTTTGTTCAGGCACTAACATTCACAAAAAATATAAGCCCCTCTGATGGTGAGAAGCATACAAGATTCAGGAAGTTATTTTTCAATGAAACTAGAGACAATGAAATCACTTCAAAAGGGAAAGAGAAGGTCATTGTTGAGACTGCCAATGTTAAGTGTGTCACCATAATGGTGCAATTGCAGAGTAGAAGTGAATCTCTGAAGAAAACTGTTGATTTAATTTTCATACTTTTTGACAGAAGTTTGGATGAAAATGCTAAAGCCACGGCAGTGAGAAATTAAGTGAATTCTACTGGGAGGACATAGACACAAATCTTTTTGAAGATGAAATGAAACAATTCATTCATTTCATCGATAATGATGAGCTTGGTACTTCGAGATCATCAGCTGATTTGTACAGATTTGTACATGATGTACGCCTTGCAGGTAATCTTTCCAAATATGGAAACCTTTCTGAAAATATTTTCAACAATACTTGCCACAATTGTTTCCAGTGGTTGTTTTTTTTCTGTACTGAAAAGAGTTAAAAACTATTTGCCAAGTACAATAAGTCAGGAACATATGACAAGTTCAGCAATACTAATGATTGAAAGTGAGTATTTACAAGATTTTACCAATGATATTATAATTTATGATTTTATAGAGAAAATGTGTAGAAAAAAGCGATTGAAATTGGCATGCCAACGAGGAATGAATCAAAAAATCTGAAAGATATGTCCCTCTTCCATATTCTCTTGTTTAAATTCTGTTTTTCAAAATGGATCATTGCTGGTCTGATATAATGATTGCAGCTGGTCACATGCTGCATGTTCTAACAGTTCTAACAACCATCACTCTGGGGACTGGCCTTCAGAAAGTCTCTGGGCCAAAGAACGGAACTCTGCCAGACAAAGCAACTGATATTAGACTTGGACTCACTAGACCCTCATCTCATGTGAATTTATGGCAATAACTGCTTTGATTTTGTGAGGGGAAGTAAGGAAGTTAACTTCTATTTTTGAAACTGAACAAAACTCTGAAATATACCGAATGGCAGCGTGTGCATTTTGTTGATTGGCGTATTTGTTCCTGCACTGCACTGCTCATTCTGTCCCGCATTGGCCTGTGCTGCACTCATGTCATCAGCTGAGTTCTCCATATCATTGCTCATCAGCAAGTTCCATTTGTGCACAGCTCAGGATTCACAGGTCACAATATTAACTATCATTATTGTCATTCTGACAAAAGATAAGCTTGGATTTCAAATCAGCAATTATTCATACGTGCGTGTTTTTATAAGTTAAAAAACAGTGGGAAACCTGTGTATTTTTGAGGTCTCTGCCTTTACGTTCTGTGGAGTAAAGTTGGGTGAGGTCGGGAGGGGTGTGAGATTGGGGGACGGGCCCAGAAATGAAGGTGAGTGCATGGCCTCACCTCTGCTTTCTTCAGTTAAAAAAATAATTGTTACTAAATGTGAGGGAAGTGATTAACATAAATGTTGATACAGTCACACAAGTTAAAAATGAGAATTGATTCCAAAGGTAAGTAAAATAATAAGTACAAATCAGTCTTTCACATGTCTGTGAAGAGTAGATGGTGGAATGATGCGGCCGTTGTGATTTGTGATTCCATTAGCACTGACTTGAGCAGGTGAATGGTTGATTTTGAGAATCCAGTGTTCTGTGGTTTAGCTAAGAAGATTCTGGGGGCGATTCTCCCACCTCGCAGTGCTAATTTTCTAGCACAGCGGGGTGGGAGAATCTCGTGCTGGGCATGCGCGGGATTCGCGCATGCATTCCCGCTGCAAGCACATCTCCCAGTGCTGGATTTCTGGCACTGTCGGATCTGTGCTGGAAACCAGCGGGAAGACCAGGTAAGTCATCTTAATCTGTTTTTAATACAATTTAAATGTAATTAGCGGGCCCGGGAATGAATTCTCCAGACCCGCTAATGATCGAGCTGACCAACAAACAGGACGCTGACAGTTCGGGACCACTGCGCTTGCGCAGAGGCCCGCTGGTTTCAACCTCCCAGATGGGAATAGGCCTCGCCTCCTGAAATCTAATGATATTCACGCTGGTGGCATCTGCAATGCACAGTGTTGGAGATTCTAGTGTAAGCTCCCACTGAAAAAAACAGTGTCAATTACTCCAGTTTTCCAGCGAATTCAACACTTAGAATTTCTTTGGGAGAATTCCGGCCTCCCTGCTTCCTTTTCAGCTGTAGCTTTGCTGACTCAGCTTGCTTCAGCAATCATAGAGAGAGTTACCCGGAAAACATTTGCAGGGTTCTGCTGCTGTCTTTCCTTTTGTGTCCCACACGTTGACATACCCGGTACTAGTTGACGCTGCAGAGTCTGATGCAAATGCAGCCTGAACAGTCAGACATAACAATAGCATGGTGCAGAAGTTGGAGATTCAGGGCGGGATTTTATGACATCGCTCGGGCGAAGCTCATAAAGTCCTGTCCAAGGCCAATGAGAATTCCGTTCTGCGAGCCTCAGAATGGGGACGGGCGAGGCAGTAAAATTCTAGCCTGAGTCAGTTTGAGCCTCAACGTGCAATTTACGCCACACAGATTACGTCAAACCTTGTAACCCCTTGTGGACCTTGCTGAAGTTGTTCAATAGAAGTTTGGCCTTGCGTTTAATCTGTGGTGTTACCTAACCTGGGAGTGCTTGGTAATGACATTCCCCAAGCTTGGGCACACGCATTCAGCATAGGCTGAACAACACAACACAATAATATCTGTAACTGGCCTCTTTATATCTTTGTACACTGCATTGCAGAATATTTCCAAATGCTTCAACAGCCCCACTGTGTTTCTGACAAACTCTTCTTCAGTGTTGCTGTAGTTTATTGTTTGATTTCCATGGTAACTTTTTCTGAAAGGATACCCAGGTGGTTCTAGCCCAATCGGCAAGGTCATGACCATAAAGAATAGTCAGAATTGTGGGCCATATTCCCCAAAATTAACTTATTGAATTCAACTTAATAAAATAAATTTATTGAATTCAACTTAAACAATTCAATCTAACCACTGCCTCTTGACATTCAATGGTGTTACCATCACTGAATCCCCCATTGTCAACATATTTGGGGTTACCATTGACAAGAAACTCAACTGGACTTGCCACATAAACTACAAGAGCAGTTCAGAGGCTAGGAATACTGTGGCGAGCAACTCACCTTCTGACTCCCCAAAGCCTGTCCACCATCTCCAAGTCAGGAGTGTGATGGAATACTCCTCACTTGCCTGGATGGATGCAGCTCCAACAACACCCAAGAAGCTTGATGCCATCCAGGACAAAGCAGCCCGCTTGATTGGCATCCTATCCACAAACATCCACTCCCTCCACCACTGACGGTCAGTAATAGCAGTACTATCTGCAAGATGCACTGCAGAAATTCACCAAAGATGCTTAGACAGCACCTTCCAAATGCACGACCACTTCCATGGGCACACCACACAATTTCCAACTGGAACTAGAACAAAACCGTGCTTTCTGCTACAGACCTAACACTGCACATAAACCACATCATCACATGACCCTGTCAATCACACTAATCAGAAATCCCAGGGCAACTTAAATGAACAAAAGTCCATTAACCCAACTTGCCATAACCACTTGCAAGGCTTAAATGAGTAACTATCCTACTCTCCCACCGTCTTGGTTATATTCCTGCCAGACATACTGACTACCTGTAGAATAAAGCTGATATTTTAAACATTCCCCTTAAACATTAAAAAATAACATTTATGTATTTATATCATTTGCAGTACTATCATCACACTGGTAAAAATAACCACCTCTTGAGCCTCTTCCACCATTCTGTTGGATCATGAATAATCCATTTCTCAATTCCAAACAAATTTGCTCCATCTCCTTATGACTGCTATCTTCAAATGTGCCAAATGTGTCAGAGGTGAAAAGATCAAAATATGGGATTGCTTGGTCTGCAAGACATGCTAATCCAATTACTTTCTGGGAATTTACAGACATGTGTTTTAAAATCTGGTTTTGCCAAGCAGAATAAAGGTGGATGAGGAGGAGGAGAAATAAATTGAGTATCTAAAAAACAGTGCCGGAAAAGAGCAGTAAAGATTGCTCACTCTCTCTGAAGCTAAAGAATGTCTTCAACAAACATGAATCAAGTCAAATCCAAAATTCTACATCAAACCTACTAACTTCAAACAGTTAGAGAGAAGAAGGTTAAGAGGTGACTTAATAGAGGCATACAAGATGATCAGAGGATTAGATAGGGTGGATAGTGAGAGCCTTTTTCCTCAGATGGTGATGGCTAGCATGAGGGGACATAGCTTTAAATTGAGGGGTGATAGATATAGGACAGATGTTAGAGGTAGGTTCCTTACTCAGAGAGTAGTAAGGGCGTGGAATGCCCTGCCTGCAGCAGTAGTGGACTCGTCAACATTAAGAGCATTCAAATGGTTATTAGATAAACATATGGATGACATTGGAAGAGTGTAGATTAGAGGGGCTTTAGATTGGTTCCACTGGTCGGCGCAACATCGAGGGCCGAAGGGCCTGTACTGCGCTGTAATCTTCTATGTTCTAGTTGCAATTTGCAACAATCTAAGACTCAAACACAAGCCAAGGATTAATTGTGTATTAGAAATCATAGAAATCATAGAAACCCTACAGTGCAGAAGGAGGCCATTCGGCCCATCGAGTCTGCACCGACCACAATCCCACCCAGGCCCTACCCCAGTTTCTCTACATATTTACACACTAATCCCTCTAACCTACGCATCTCAGGACTCTAAGGGGCAATTTTTAGCACGGCCAATCAACCTAACCCGCACATCTTTGGACTGTGGGAGGAAACCGGAGCACCCGGAGGAAACCCACGCAGACACGAGGAGAATGTGCAAACTCCACACAGACAGTGACCCCGAGCCGGGAATCGAACCCAGGTCCCTGGAGCTGTGAAGCAGCAGTGCTAACCACTGTGCTACCGTGCCGCCCTTTTAACTTTTTATTGGACTCTAACATTTCTTACATCTGAGATCTATGGCATTGCACCTTTATCATTTTTCTCAGTTATAGCAACTCAGGTGCCTCCATTGACCACCTCCATTTAGCATTGGACCTCAAAAGACATCCCTACCTCCATGTCCTCTCTACCAACATCTCCACCCCACCACTCCACCTCTGCCCGGTCCCTTGGGCCTCATCTCCCCATTCAACCCCAAGACCCCCACACTTACCTGGTCCTGGACTCCCGGGACTTGGACTCTGGGGACTGGGGTGCCTTATTGACCCCTTTAATCACATTTTAGTTTGATGTTTCAAGTTTCATTTGAGATTTGTTTTTTGTTGAAGGCAGTATTCTTTTAAGGGGTTGCCCCTTTTACTTTGTCCCTCAGTTTGTTTGACTTGGTTTGATAGGTTTTATAAAAAAGAATTGAAATCACCGTGGGACAGGAAGTATCAGTCGGGATGTATCCTCTGCTGACTTTTTAGATGGTGGACAGGCATATCCCTCCATCTGAAAAGTCTTGGCCATTTTGTCTCAAATATTTTTGCTCCACACAAGAAAGATGGTGGACATAGCCTTAGGGTAGGTCTATCAAATTTGATTATTCATATAAAATACCACCATTTTAAAAGAGGAACGTTTGACAATACTGTACAGTTCCTCACCAAGGGCTGTTTTATGGCCTCAATAGACTTCAAAGAATTACACTACATGTTACCAATTGCAAGATAACATATAAATACCTAAAATTCAGATAGAAAGGGACACTGTGGCAGTTTGGGGCATTACCAAATGGGCTGAGCTCAGGAACGCATGATTTCGCAAAGTTGTTGAAGCCATTTGCAACAATGAGGAGCAAAGATCATACTGTAGCGGCACCTGTGTATATAAAACACCTCACTTGTTGCCAAGACGAAACAGGTGATGTGATCAGAGAAACCACCTGAATACTATCTGATCTCGGTTTCATCAAACACTCACACCAATCAGTCCTTGAGCCATTACACAAAATTACCTTTCTAGGTACCTTCCCCCACAATCCAAGTCAGTCTCACTGAAGCAAAATAAGTGGAACTATGTTGTCTCTGCAAACATTTTGTTGGCTTTACATTCACCAGCAATACGATTGGTTTCCTCTGTGATTAGTGGTTGTTTCCGTAGTGTACAGTGTGGGCCAATCGAATTGCAGGGAGCCTGAAAAGAGGAAAGATAAACATGAGCTTGGAAAGAAAACCAAGGGTATTTTAACAAAAAAAATGATCATTTCTCCTACAGCTGGCGATGAGCTCACTTGGTGGTTTGACAATGTGTCAACCACAGTCCATACCAGTGGTAAGGGCACACCAACAATACACATCACAAGCAAGCCCAGGCCCAGGATGGGATGCAGCCACTGGTGCCCCATACATTGGAAGAAGATGGAATTCTGAAGAGAAAGTACAGACAGCAGGAAATGAAATTAATAACTTTGAATTGAAGGCTGCTTTCTTTGCCTTGTAAGTTTTTTTGGAAACAACAGCCATGTACATATTGTTATGCAACAAGAGAACACAGTGACAGTAGTGTACGTATACAATATGGGAGGGACAGGCAATCAACACACTGGTCAAGATTTTTGGAAATGGTGCATTTGTAGAGACATTTGGGCCACGTGAAATTATTTGCCTGGTGTTTGGAATCAAAGAGCTGTTGAAAGAAATTCAATGCTCAGCTTGAATGGAAACTAAACGGGACTGTTTTTCTACAGCTATGTCAGTTGTATGGAAAACCAGATGTTGATATTTTTGCATGATGTTTAAATGCACAGGTAGGAAACTATCTTTTCTCGTGACCGGACCACGGCCTTTTCAATCAGCTGCCAAAGCTATTTCTTCTATGCATTTCCCCCATTAATATATGCCTATAGAAAATTGAAAGGGAGGAAGCCAACGGTTTCATGATAGGACTGAAATGGCCAACACAGCCATGCTTTTGAAGATTGTTGCGTGCACCAGTGCAAGGACTATGATACTGCTAGCAACAAAGCTTTAAATTTCTCAACTTACTTCAACAGCCTGCATCCGCCTTACGAATATCTTAACCTTACAGCATCCAGGTTACCAGGAAAAATTTACAAGACCAGGACCTTTCAGCAGAAACTGCTGGCATTGTCCTATCTGAGGCCATTGATTAGGAAATAGTACACTACTGACATCAAGCAATGGATAGGTTTTTGCAGTCAATGATAAATTAATCCATTGCAAACACATGTGGAAAAGGTTTTGGAATTATTAACCTCATTATTTTACAGACTGGTCTTCGATGCCATGAACACAGCAATGCCAGCTTTGTCGTCTTTTGTTGGGCACACATTGGGCTCACATCCACCAGTCTCTTGTTTTATGAGAGATGTGTATAACATCAAACCACCTATGCCAAGGTATGATACAATACAGGATGTAAAGCCTCTGCTGGACTACCTCCGAAAGCTTCCACCTGTTTCATCAGCCACTTTCCAAGGACTGCCAATGAAAGGATTAGTGTAAGTTACAGTGTCAACAGACCATACATCCACTGGACACAAGCAAATGCAAGAAACACCTCGTCGTATTTTGCAAGCAGAACAACCAGGGAAGGCTGTTGCCAACTCACGCTAAGAGCGTCCCCATCAGACCCTTGTTCATGTTTCTTATTTACTTATCCATTTATTAGTCATAAGTAGGCTTTCATTAACACTGCAATGAAGTTACTGTGAAAATCCCCGAGTCGCCACAGTCCAGCGCCTGTTCGAGTACACTGAGGGAGAATTTAGCATGGCCGACACACCTAACCAGCACGTCTTTCAGACTGTGGGAGGAAACCAGAGCACCCAGAGGAAACCCACGCAGACACGGGGAGAATGTACAAACTCCACACAGACAGTGACCCAAGCCGGGAATCAAACCCGGGTCCCTGGCTCGGCGAGGTTGCAGTGCTAACCACTGTGACACCATGCTGCCTCATTATAGTTAAGGGACATGCTTGTAAGAATAATGTTAGTTAGTGAGGAGCTATTGTAAACCCCGCTGGAGTGAACCACTCCTAGCGTGGGAAGAGATGCTAGCAGGCCCGGAGACTTCAGACCTGGGCCTGCTAATAGGTTGCGAAGCAAAATTTTAATATTTAAATCAGCTCCGTGCCGATTTCTGGCATGGAGCTGACAACGGAGGAAATCCGGGTCTCGGAGACGTATGGAGACCTTGGCGCCCAGCGAGGAGCCTGCTAAACGTCCTCCACTGATGTCTTCTGGCACATTGCGCTGCTGGAGCACCGCAGCAGGCTGGGAGAATCGCTCCCTATATGTTTACACATGTATTTTGTTACTGATCAGATGTGCCACTCTTCACTGGCAAGTAATATTCAATAATTGGCACTGATAGAGTTCAAACACTGCCCCTCACTTTGGGGCAGCATGGTGGCACAGTGGTTAGTATTGCTGCCTCACAGCACCAGGGACCCAGGTTTAATTCTGGCCTTGGGTGATTGTCTGTGTGGAGTTTGCATGTTCTCCCCGTGTCTACATGTGTTTCCTCCAGGTACTCCAGTTTCCTTCCACACTCCAAAGATAGGTTAGGTTGATTGGCCATGTTAAATTGACATTTAGTGTCAGGGGGATTAGCAGGGTAAATAAATGGGGTAACGGAGTTAGGGCCTGGGTAGGATTGTTGTTGGTGCAGGCTTGATGGGCCGAATGGCCTCCTTCTGCACTGTGGGGATTCTATGATTCTACTGACTGTGCATGTGCGAACCTGATCCCTCACATTAACACTTCATTTCATGAGGTAGGTGGAGTGAGATTCAACAACGAACAGGTAAGTTCTTGTTTAATCTTTCCATCTATCCAGTTGGCATTTCCCTCAACCGGGAGAGTGGGGAGTGCAGTTGGTTTGTTGGTGCCCACTTTAACAGTGGAACACCCACATTCAACAAAGCACAGCTACGACTTTCCTCGTGGTGTGGTGACGAATGTTATTTTGCTTCATTGTAAGGGTTTCAAGGTAGGGTTCACAGTGGAAATATTCAGTGAGACAGAGGTTCCTAAACCAGTGAACACATAATGGTTTTCGACCTTTTGGCTAAGGTCAAGCGTCTGATCAAGATAGGGTTGCAATGCCTTATCTTGTCAGCTCAGATCTTGTTTGTTTCTCTTGTAGGGACCATGAATTGGATTCAATTTGAATTTTTGGAGAAACAAGGAGATGATTTGGGTCTGCCCGGTCCACTCTGGGCGTTGGCTTTGGAACTTTGTCAAGGAGTAAAAGTTTAAAAAAAGGTTTTCAGATACCGCACATAAACTCACATTACAATAGCTTCAGCCTCGGCTAGCTATAGTAAATAAAATGGTTAAAAAAGTAAGATGTATCGCTGAAGAATAAATACGGGGTACCTGTAATGAGCTTCTTTTCACCACACAAATCTCAAGGCAAACAGTGCCGACAAACAATTAAACTAGACTTCCCGTGCTAAAGGTCGATATGGATGTGGCAGAAATGGCAGATTACTATGGAGGCTGGTTGGGTGGAGAACATTTGGACAAGAGCTATTTCATCATGAGGCAGGGAGGGTAGTGTAGTAAAAGGGTCAGGCATAGACAGGGTTAATGTGGGATTGAGTAAAGCACTATCCACAGTGTAATGTAAAAGAACACATAATCTGAATCTAGAGTCTTATACTGGACCGAGATATGTGTAGAGGCAAGCATGGAGACAGTCGCTAGTTTAAACTTGTACTGTTTTTATGTACGTAGTTAATAGTAGTTAATAAAACACTTACTGTTAAACTCTACAAGACTCAGAACCTCTTCAAGAGGTCTTCTGAACTACACACAATATTTTACAGCATGGAGGCAGCAATGGCAACTTTCAGAAAAAAACCAGAGGCTCACAGAAGCTGGAGAAGAAAATTAAAACCCAGCAGGTTGAACAGAGCAGTATCCTGACCTGACGGAAAACACCAGAAATGAAGACACAGACGGAGACCAGCTGAGACAAGATCCAAAGCAGAAGTGGGAGCAGAAGTCAGAAATAAAACTTTACACTGCCGCAGCAGACTCCATCGAATCCTGCAGAAGTCCAGCTTCAATACCTAAAGATCATAGAGCCAGATGACCAAGGAGGAGCGAGCTAATAAACTCCGTTTAATAAATAAATTTATTAATAAATTTTTTAAATGTTTTAAGTCAGCAGCTGTCAGAGTCACTGTTTTAATACTCACCATGAACTTCCTGAGTGGGTGCCCGACCATGTCACATCCTAATTCGCTCCGAACAAAAAAGAAATGAAATTAAATAAACAAATAATTGACAGTTAAACAGTGGCACAGTGGTTAGCATTGCTGCCTCACAGCGCCAGGGACTCAGGTTCAATTCCCGGCTTGGGTCACTGTCTGTGTAGAGTCTGCACTTTCTCCCTGCGTCTGCGTGGGTTTCCTCCGGGTGCTCCGGTTTCCTCCCACAGTCCAAAAAACGTGCTGGTTAGGTGCATTGGCCATGCTAAATTCTCCCTCAGTGTACCCGAACAGGCGCCGGAGCGTGGCGACTAGGGGATTTTTACAGTAACTTCATTGCAGCGTTAATGTAAGCCTACTTGTGACATTAATAAATAAACTTAAACTGAAAAGGCTAGGAATCTTTTCATGACCCAAAAATACTTAAATACTGCAGGAAAGGATCAAACATGGTGATTCAGGGAGTTATTGCTGAAAGTTTAAAAACATAGAAATTGCAACTGCTGCCAAAATCGGCAAGCGCAGAAAACCTCATTGAGATGAAATGTATGGCATCGCCATCTTGGATTCCCTTACAACGTTTAAAGCTCTACACACTTCCAATTTTAAATGATCATGAATTAAAAATCTATCTTACCAGACCAATTTGGACATCCAAGACCCAGATGAGTCACAAAAACGAGGAGGTTGGAGAAATAAATTTGAGTATTTCTGAAAAAAGAGACTTTTTTGGTGAAAGTTTTTCGTCTTGCTTTTGTAAGAATGCAACGTAAAGGAAATCAACAAATTTATATTGTATGATGCGAGCCCTGGGTAGTGGGCAAACGGACTCTGATTGGTAGAGGTGTTCCCATGGAAAATGCACCAGTTGATGGTGGCTCACAGTTAACTGCCGGGCACTGTTTGAAATTTAAACCAGACAACTTAATTCTGATTCGTCAAGACATTTCCCCGAGGCATGAACCAGCGAACGGCTGTAACTTACTTTGTTAGCTGAAACAGGCACAATGCGTGTAGGCATTGTCTGGAAGAAGGGTCCTGCAAACTTGAAACATGTTTCCTCTCCCAACAGATGCTGCCAGATCTGCTGAGTTTTTTCAGCTTTCTCTGTTTTTGTTGCAATGTGTGTACGTATTCTGCCTGTATGCAAAGAACAAGGTTCGGTGTATATGTTGCTTCAAGTACATGCAAATGCATCACACAGCAAGCACAACTAACAATCTTAAATCAGTTGTCAGTGTAATTCCTATCACACTGAGGATTAATTAACAAATGTTGTCCGCGTAATCAAATCTAATCTGAGACTTTGTGTTTTCCAAGCATGGACTTGCTGTTAAACTATACAAGCGTAGGAACCTTTTCATGAGACCTTCTGAAGAGGTTGAGAATAGAGGTGCATGAAATAGGTCGAACACACTTGAGGAAAAAGAGAGACATATCAGAAAAACAGTTACAGAAGGTTGCACCATCTGAATAGATGCAACGTGGAATAGAGTCCTTGATGGAAGTAAGATGTGAGGAAAAGTAGTCAAGGTAGCTGTTGGAGTCTGTGAGCTTGCAGTGAATATTAATTGATAGTCTATTTCCTAAATGGTGACAGAAAAGTCTAACAAGGGAAGAGAAAAGTTAGAGATGAACCAGCTAAAGGTGAGAAAAGGGAGGAAAGTTGGTAACAAAGTCAATGACGGACCAGTCGATGGTGTAGGCAAGGAGCGTACCGGAGAAAGAGATGAGGAAGGGGAGTGAGTAGAATTGGAAAAAAAAATGTTCCACATATTCCACAAAGGCAGGAGTAGTTAGGACCCAAGGGATATGAGGAGTGGGTAGAAAGGTGGAGTTGAAGCCAATCATATTGAATTGAAAAACAGGCTCGATGGTTTGGATGCTCTTCCCCTGCTCCTAGTTTTTATGCTCTGATGTTCTTCCATTTCAGAGTTCCAGCAGCAGCAGTATTTTGCTTTTATATACATATTTTTCCATTGGTGGCGCTGCAGTACTCCCCTCAACTCCCAGGCTAATTCTCCACTGTATTCTCTCCAAACCTCAGGCGCCTTCTGCTAACATTTCCAGCTCGCAGGTATTTCAATTCCCCTTAGTTTCAAAGTGTTTCTTTCATTTCTCAAAAAAAGTGCTGTTTGCCTTCTGGTCTGAACATCGGTGCAGCATAAATTTCGTTTCTGGAACGACTGAAAGCCTGGGGTCTCCTCCACTTTGTAGAAATAAATAATTTACAGAGAGCCTGTAACTACTGCACCCCCTCCCCCTCAGCAGCCCCCTCCACCATCACCCCTTCCCCCCACCCACCTCCATCCACTCTCACCCCCATCCTCACTGTTTCTCAAAACCCGGTGGAAAGATACATAGAACCCCTACAGTGCAGAGGGAAGCCATTCGGCCCATTGAATCTGCACCAACTCGCTGACAGAGTGCCTTACTCAGGTCCAACCCTATCCCCACACATTTAGCATGGTCAATCCACCTAGCTTGCACATCTTTTAACTGTGAGAGGAAACCAGAGCACCCAGAGGAAACCCACTCATAACGGGGAGAACATGCAAACTCCACATAGATTGGAATTGAACCTGGGTCCCTGGCACTGTGAGGCAGCAGTGCTGACATTGTGCCGCCCTGCTGTCCTGAAAGGCTGTTTGCCCTGCAGTTCATCTGTTGCAGAAATCCTCAGCTATCCCTTTTACACCTCTCGATGTGACTATTTCAATGCCCTCCTGGCCAGCCAGACCCTCTGCTAACTTCAAATCACGAGACCATAAGACTTCGGAGCAGATTGGGTCATTCGTCCCATCGAGTCTGTTCCGTCATTCAATCATGGCTGATATTTTTCTTATCCCCATTCTCCTGCCTCTTTCCCATAACCCCTGATCCCCTTATTAATCAAGAACCTATCTATCTCTGTCTTAAAGACACTCACTTTTCTGAGATTCGCAGCCTTCTGCTGCAAAAAGTTCCACAGATTCGCCACTCTCTGGCTGAAGAAATTCCTCCTCATCTCTGTTTTAAAGGATCGTCCCTTTAGCCTGACATTGTGCCCTCTGGTTCTAGCTTTTCCTACTAGTAGAAACATCCTCTCCACATCCACTCTATCCAGGCCTCGCAGTATCCTGTAAGTTTCAATAAGATCCCCCCTCATCCTTCTAAACTCCAACGCGTACAGTCCCAGAATCCTCAACTGTTCCTCATACGACAAGCTCTTCATTCCAGGGATCATTCTTGTGAACCTCCTGTGGACCCTTTCCAAGGCCAGCACATCCTCCCTTAGATACGGGTCCCAAAACTGCTCACAATATTCCAAATGGGGCCTGACCAAAACTTTATAAAGCCTCAGAAGCACATCCCTGCTCTTGTATTCTAAATGATGTGGAGATGCCGGCGTTGGACTGGGGTAAACACAGTAAGAAGTTTAACAACACCAGGTTAAAGTCCAACAGGTTTATTTGGTAGCAAAAGCCACACAAGCTTTCGAGGCTCTGAGCCCCTTCTTCACCTGAAGAAGGGGCTCAGAGCCTCGAAAGCTTGTGTGGCTTTTGCTACCAAATAAACCTGTTGGACTTTAACCTGGTGTTGTTAAACTTCTTACTTGTATTCTAGCCCTCTCAACATGAATGCTAACATTGCATTTGCCTTCCTAACTGCCATCCAAAACGCGACTGCAGGTGCCCTCACACACCAAATTCACACATCACCTGCGTTCTCACTGACTGCATTGGCTCCTAGTTAATCAACACCTGGATTTTAAATTTCTCATCCTTATTTTCAAACCCCTTCCAAGGCCTACAACACTTTCTGCACTCCTCAAACTCTGGCCTTCTGAGAGTACCCGATTTTAATTGCTCCCCCATTGGCTGCCATTTACGCTGCCTCAGCCGTACACCAGGGAATTCCCTCCCAAAACCTCCCTTTCCCTCCTGTAAGACACTCTTTGAAGCCACCTCTTTGATCAAACTTTTGATCATATTCCTTATTATCTCCTTATGAGGTTCAATGTCAAATTTTGCTCGGTAACCACAGAATCATAGAATCCTACAGTGCAGAAGGAGGCAATTCGGCCCATTGTGTCTGCACCGACCACAGTCCCACCCAGGCCCTATCCTCATAACCCCAAGCATTTACCCTAGCTAGTCCCTCTGACATTGAGGGGTAATTTAGCATGGCCAGTGCACCTAACCTGCACATCTTTGGACTGTGGGAGGAAACCGGAGCACCCGGAGGAAACCCACGCAGACACAAGGAGAACATGCAAATTCCACACAGACAGTGACCCAAGCCGGGAATCGAACCTGGGTCCTGTGTGAGGCAGCAGTGCTAACCACTGTGCCATTGTGTTGCCCCAAATGCTCCAAAAGATAATGCTCCTCTGAAACACCATGGGATATTTTACCATATTAAAGGTGCTGTTTAAAACAAGTAATGGTTATTGTTATTGCATTCGTAACAGCTCTCTGCAGAGAAAGGCTTCTCCTCATCTTGCCTCTGGTTCTTTGTCCAATTACCTTAACTCTGCATCCTTTGTATTTGAATGACTGCTAACCAAAGCTCGAGTCAGATAAGCAAAACCAGCACAGTTTATTTCTAGAGTAAGTGGTACAGCTGAACCATCACCAGAACTTCAGGCAACAGCTTTCATGCACTGCCACCAGGATATAAATCTGTGGTTACAGCGTTCTTCACAGTGGAAGGATGGTGTTGATAACATCTGGTGCCAGAAGTTTTGTGATTTGCTTGAATGTGTAAGAACCAACTTTTACAACATTCAATCCCACATTCAAAAGATTAACTCATGTTGGGATCTCTCTCTTGTTTGCACATATATATTTTATCTACATATACTATGAATATGTAAAATATACATATATCAACAACTGATGTTCTTAACTTTGGAAAGAAATTGCAATTTTGCACCTAATTCGATACAGTTTGTTGAATTTAAGTTTTATTCCACACAGCTCCACACTGCAGTTAATACCAGCCAACCCAACTTCATTCCGGTACAAGACTGGATTGGGGTATATTTCCACCAGAATAGCTGATTTCTTTTAGAAACGTGCTCAAAGTGTATAGAGGGGCAGTGAAGTCTTGGCAGTGTCAGAAAGGAATAAGTGCTGTGACCACGGAGCTCAGTGAAGGGACTGTTTGTGCGTCAGGAAGACATGGTGCCATTTCCCTTGCTGGAACAACTTCTAAAGGCATCTTCGTTTAGGATGACTGGCAGGAATGAACCTAATATGATTCGCTGCCAATTTTCATTCAGTGCCAGTAAAATGTTTCTAACCTAGCCCTACTGGGACCAGAGTGGGGAACAGGATCATATCGAGGGCCGTATCGAGGATGTAAAAGGCTTTTACATCACTTCTACACAAATAGTTTGGAAATCCTGAGCAGTCCCTGCAAAACATTGTCATGCACAGTAAGAAGTCTCACAACACCAGGTTAAAGTCCAACAGGTTTATTTGGTAGCACAAGCCACAAGCTTTCGGAGCACTGCTCCTTCACCAGGTGAGTGGGAGTTCTGTTCACAAACTGTTATCAACCAGCCAATGCTTGCGAAACTCAAAACATAATGCCTAACATTAAATGTGATTCCGTGTTTAGACAGCACTTACTGAACAATCCCAAATTTGCTCAGAATTACATTAGCAACCCATTTAAGATTCCAGTTTGGCTTGTAATATGGCTCACCTACACTTGCTAGTGTTACATGTATTCATATGCAAGGAACTGTCCTCTGCAGGCTAAAGAAACATGTCCAGGCATTGCACCTCTTTTGAGTTAAACAAAAGCCTGGGGAACAATTGTTCATTGGTGCATTCACCATGACCACCTTGACCAATCAGAATGGACTTGCCAACTAATCAGCACCCTTTTCCCATGTAGTATAAATTGTTGCTCCTTTTGAAATTTGGCATTCTTGGGTGTGTCCTGCTGAAGAAAAGACAAAAAGCTTTGAGAGCAGGTGGAATTTTCCGGTTCCCGCCCACCACGGTGGGACAGGACAATGCAAAGGTCCGTTGACCTCGAGCAAGATTCTCTGGTCATGGGGCGAGCGCATGAAAACCCCGTCTAGCATATCACGCCAAAGACGTGCGGGTTAGGTTGATTGGCCATGATAAATTGCCCCTCAGTGTCAGGGGGATTAGGACTGTGAATATGTCGGGTTACGGGGATAGGGCCTGAGTGGGATTGTTGTCAGTGCAGACTTGATGGGCCAAATGGCCTCCTTCTGCACTGTAGATTCTATGATCAGGAACGCACTTTCTGACAGGGTAATGGAGGCAGACTAAATAGTAATCTATCCAGCAATATTCATGTAAAAGGAGGATTGAAATCCTCATTCTGCCTGAGGAGGACACAGGGTCAGGTATTGAGTCCAAAAGGGATCATAGTTTGGTTGATGAAGGACGATTTTAAAAAAACTGAAGAATATCTGTCTTTATTTGATATCTTTTATAAAATAGCTTGGTTTAAAATGGTGGCCACTCTATCTGTTAAGTTACAAAATGAAAGTTGATAATCAATCTGCATGAAAACAAATAAGTGAAAAGAAGGATTGCTGTGATGCTGATGTATGATAGTCAGATATAATTTCAGTGATGATTTGACAATTGTATCTTTTCTACCTAATTGTATTCAAAATCCAGCTGAAAATTATTATCGGAGAATTAGAATGTATCTACACAAGACTGGAGCTAATATTTATCATGTTGGATCCAACTGGACACCATCTCAGGGCAGCATGGCGGCACAGTGGTTAGCACTGCTGCCTCACAGCTCTAGGGACCCGGGTACGATTCCCGGCTTGGGTCACTGCCTGTGTGGAGTCTGCACATTCTCCCCGTGTCTGCATGGGTTTCCTCTGGGCGCTCCTGTTTCCTCCCACACTCCAAAGATGTGCTGGTTAGGTGGATTGGCCATGCTAAATTGCCCCTTAGTGTCAGGGGGACTAGCTAGGGTAAATGCATGGGGTTATGGGGTAGGGCCTGGGTGGGATTGTGGTCAGTGCAGACTTGATGGGCTGAATGGCCTCCTTCTGCACTGTAGGATTCTATGATCTATGATCTCATTTATACAGCTTGAATTCAACTGCAGACTTTCTGCCAAGGAGCTCTGCAAATGAGTGTTAAATCGATATGGATGGTAGGTTAGGAAGGTTCCCCAATGCAGTCCCACGGCTGGGCTATTTTCCCAGTGGCGGGGACAGTAATGGCTCAGCCAACTGTCGACCAGAGACAGGCAGGCAATTTAAATAATTGGAAGAATATTTTATGGTATTTTCCTGGGCTGGTAATGGAAGGAGGGGGGAGGGGCTTTTGGTTTCTGGAGGTTCCATGGCCCAAGGAGGGGGCCCCGGTATCAATGGCTGCTCCATGGTCCTAATGCTGTCACTGGCGAGGCCACCCCTCCAATCACTGCAGCCTGGCCGGCACTGGCACAGCAACAAATTCTCTAACTCCCCATAAGGGGGCACCTCAAAATGGAGGTCATTCATTCTTCCTGCAGCCTCAAAGCTGCCGTCTCTCCGTGGAACTGCAGATTGACTGATTCGGCCAGCAATGTGGAGAATCAGCCGGCCTCCTTACTTGGACAGGAAGCCTCTTAATTGGCTGCCCGTGGGAAATTAGCCGACCTTGGATCACAGGCTCTGGATCCAAATTTGTTCCTGTGGTAATTGTCCCTTTAAGGGCAAATCAACAGGAGAGGGTCACCTGGCTTAAGGGACCAATTGGGACTGAGAGTGGCTAATCACCCCAGGAGGTGGAGTCCTATATTGGACAGAAAACTTCAAGGAGACATGTAGGGAGTGGGGCAGCCAGTGGGTTGCTCCAGGGCAGCCGGAGGGGCTGCTGGCCTCTACAGTTTTTCCTTGTAAATAAATGCCCTTTGTGTTCCTGATGAAGTCATGTTCAGTAGTTCCCATTTTCTTTTAAAGTCTTCAATTCCTGCATTTTTACTGGACATATATATTTCACAAATGGAATCTTCATTTCTACTTGTCTTGACTTCAGCTACACCCTTTTTGCCTTCACTATTGGTTAGCCTGTCTCTGATGAAGTTTTGACTTGTTTCCATTCTGCATTTCTCTCTCATTGTTCTTCATTTGGTCATTTGGTGTCTTTCATTTCCCTCCTTCTGGGGGTCTTTCGTCATTGCCCTACTTTTGGGATATTTTATTGCCCCCTTTGACGTCGTTCAGTGCCCTCTTTCTGGGGTCTTCGGTTGCCTCTTCCCTGAGTCTTCCTGTGAGGTCGTGCGTTGCTTCTACATTGAGGTCTTTGTTGCTTATGGACATTTTTTGAGAGTTTTCCTTTATCTGCAGTCTTCTCCAAATGTCCTGTCGATTGTTCTCTGTTTCTTTTTGTAGTTGCTGCTTTAAATGCATTGTCACATTAAATGTATTACCACTTTAAATGCATTACCTCTTTAAATGCAACACTTCTTTAAGACTGTCAACTTTTTAAAAAATTGTCAACAGCTGCCGGTGCTCTATGTGCTTTTGTCGTTCTTTTGAAGTTTTGGCATGAATCTGGCAGGTCATCCTTTGAACCCATTTTAAAACTTTTAAAACTTCTCTTTTTTTACTGACAGAAAGCTCTCTTAGCCATCTCTGTCTCTTTCTTTTCTCTAGTTATTTGGAGAGTCTGTTCTTGTCTTCCTTTGATTTCACTGCAAGACCAAGTGCTCTCGAGGTCCAAGGGGCCGTTTTCACAACTTTTCAACTCCTCTCCTAAATAAGTTGAGGACTTGTCTCTAAAACTTAGGAACTTGCTGTCTACAGTCTCCGCAGTGCAGTGTCTGCTACTCGAACCCTCCCCCATTGTACTGCTTGGATCAGGAGCCTGGCACTCTCAGTCTCTTCACTTTTTTGCATTCTGGAGACTGAGCCACAACTCTTTGGGGCATTTTTCTAAACTTCTGACTGTACCGACCAATTTAGGTTTACACTGCATCTGGTAACATCTCAAGATCTCACTACTCACACATTCAGGGCCACAGGCAGTGTCCTCATCATCTATTCCATCCTTGTCGCCAATGTAATGATGCAGCTAGAGACTTCATCAGGAACCCGAAGGGTATTTATTAAGAAAAGCTACACAGAGGCTTGTAGCCCTCCAGCTGCCCCAGTTCCCACATTTGCTAAATGTCTTGTACCCATGGACTCCACCCTCAGGGCCTCTACAATCTCCTCCCTTGCCTCCCACAACAGCCTGGGACACAATTCATCTGGAGAATTGTCCACTTTTAAATCTCCAGTACCTTGTCACTCCCTGAGTCACTGCAGTCTCTCTCCCTGAGTTCCACACCTTCATTCTCATTCTCTTGAGTGAAGACCAATGTGAAGTATTCATTCAACACTCCACTGATGTCCTCTGGCTCCACCCATAAAGTTTGATCTTGGGTGGGTAGGGGCAGGGTCGCGAGCATCAGGAGTCCCCCACAAAATGGAGATGCCTTCTCCTTAGAGGCCAGTGACATCCAGATGTCCCTCTTCCCCAACCTATCCCCCAAGATCCTGATCAGCCCTCTACAACCCCCAAGCCTTGCCTATTTCCCCCCAACCCCACCTCCCCCAACCCTTGAACTCTGCCATATGCCTTCCCTCCGGTTTCCGGCACCTAGTTCCAGGCAGTGAGCTGCAGTGCCTCTTCTGGCCACTGCAGCGCTGTTCCTGGAATGAAATTGGCTGGCAGCTCTCTGTAGCGGGATTTCCTCCTGGTGCTGGGGGTGGGGAAGTCCCTCCTTCTGCCAATCAACACTCATTAGAGCACCAAATAGTATCAGGCCTGTTTGATTGGTGATGCGCGATATAACTCACGAGGCTAGAGATGCTCGAGGAAATAAAGGCTTTTATTGACTACTACAATAGAGCTACCATATATAATACACGATCCCAGACTAAAGGGTCCCAGACAGAGCAGTGACCTTTATACCTCTCCCAGGAGGCGGAGCCCGACTGGGATGTACCATAATAACTATATTACAGGTAGAACAGCCCAACCCTAACCCCAACAGTAACATGCAGAACAGCCCAACCCTAACCCCAACAGTAACATATATACAGACTCATAGTACTGGCCAGACCCTGGCTCAGTACTACCTGGTGGGAACCAACGATGGTTCACCACAATTGGCAGGGATGCATTCCCCACGAACTCTTCAGATGGCTGGGCCCGAGCTCCCACCATCCAGAAACTTCTGGCCATGGATTTGTAATTAGGAATACCTAGATCACATGTACTTTTGTAACCAATAGGCCAGGACAGTTACTCCTCTTTACTTGTTCATTATTTTTTAAATAAAGAAATGCCTGAACAATGAGAAAAAATGTGAAGTCATCCATTTTGGTAGAAGGGACAGGTGTGCAGAGTATTTCTTAAATTGTGAGGAATTGGAAAGTGCAAATATTAAAGGGACCTGGGGGTCCTTGTCCATAAGTCAGTGAAGGCTAACATGCAGGTACAGCAAGCTATTAGGAAGGCAAGTGGAATGTTAGCTTATTATCACAAGAGGATGTGAGTACAGGAGTAGTGAGGTCTTGCATCAATTCTATTGGAGTTTGGTTAGATCACACCTTGAGTACTGTATGCAGTTATGGTCCCCTTACCTCAGAAGGAATATTACTGCCAAAGAGGGAATGCAATGAAGGCTCACCAGACTTGGTCCAAGGACGGCAGGATTATCTTATGAAGAGAGATTGGGCAAACTGGGCCTGTATTCTCTAGAATGAGAGGTGATCGCATTGAAACCTACAAATACTTCAAGGAATAGTCAGGATAGATGGAGATAAGCGGGCGAATTTTGCCATTCTGCCCGCCACGGGAAGCGTAGCGGGTGAGAGGTGGACCATGGAAAGGTCTGTTGACCTCGGGTGGGATTTTCTAGTTTCGGGGCGAACGCAGCTGGAATATCCCGCCCAAGATGTTTCCATTGGTTGAGAAAATCTTGAAACAGGGGGCTCAATTTAAAAATAAGAGGGATGCCACTTAGGAATGAGATGAAGAGAAATATCTTTACACAGAGGGTTGCGATTCTTTGGAATTCCCTACCCCAGAGGGCTGTGGAAGCTCAATCATTGAGTATGTTTAAAGCAGAGACTGATAAATTTCTGATTAACAAAAACAATGGATTATGGGGATAGTGGATGTGAAAGGCATTGAAGTGTGCGATCAGCCATGATCGTATCAAATGGCGGAGAAAGTTCAACAAGCTGAATGGCCTACTCCTGTCCCTATGTTCCTGTGATGCTCTTGAATTGTGAAACAAGTTTGAAGGGCCAAGTGACCTACTCCAGCTCTTATTCCTTAGGTTCTTAACAATGACTGGGCGGCACGGTAGCACAGTGGTTAGCACTGTTGCTTCACAGCTCCAGGGTCCTGGGTTCGATTCCCGGCTCGGGTCACTGTCTGTGTGGAGTTTGCACATTCTCCTCGTGTCTGCGTGGGTTTCCTCCGGGTGCTCCGGTTTCCTCCCACAGTCCAAAGATGTGCGGGTTAGGTTGATTGGCCAGGTTAAAAATTGCCCCTTAGAGTCCTGAGATGCGTAGGTTAGAGGGATTAGTGGGTAAATATGTGGGGGTAGGGGTAGGGCCTGGGTGGGATTGTGGTCGGTGCAGACTCGATGGGCCGAATGGCCTCCTTCTGCACTGTAGGGTTTCTATGATTCTATGATCTATGATTGAACTGGAGCAAGAACCTTGTTGATTTTCTGATTCCCTCTTGCAAAGGAACTGAGGCCAATTGATTAGATTGGCAAATTCCACACAGAGACTGAACCAGAGATTCTATGGTTTGCATGATGCAATATTACAGGGAGACTTTATCCTTATGCCCTCTGCCCCCAGTCAGCAAAGTGACTTCTATAAACTCAATGGATAGCAGGAGTCACAACTGCCTGTAACCATCTTGCTGTGCACTGCCCCAGCGACAAACTACACACCCACCGAAGCCATAACACCACTGGGAAAATGTGTCTTGAAGGAATCGCTTAGGCTGAACACAGGGCGGGCGGAGGTAACTGTTGACGTGAAAGAAAAATGATTGAAGCACCTTATTAAATGATTTTCTGCATCTGTGACGGTTCAGCACGCTCACATTACCTAGATTCAGTGACTCCTCCAAGCTTAATCATCCTGATGAGATCATCGGGACCCACTGTTCAAACAAAAATATTCCAAAAGGCAAAGGAACAGAAATAGAAAAATAAGCCTAAAGGATGTCAAAGCTAATCCTGGTGCTTCTTCAATAACCATGAGACGATGATTGCAGGCATTAACCAGAAACAATAAGTGAATGCTTTCATTGGTTTTTACTTCGTTATTCAATACTGTATTTTCCATTTAAATCTGCTGATGCTTGAGGAAGTGCAAAACACACCAGAAGTTAAATAAGGCTGTTTTTAATCAAACATTACGGTCAAAGGTCCAATAATGACATTCTGTTTGTTGGCTGGCCAGGCTGAATGGATGATGTTATTTGTATAATGGGTGCTGCACAGGATTTCCTGTTTCCACTGATAACTGTTGGACGAATACATGTTTATGTTCTTTCTCTGATTTTTATCTGGTTGAAATAATATTTTCAGAATTTTTCCTGGTTACAAAAGGACTATACTGTACCAGTGCATTTTAGTGCTTCTTTTTTTAACCTTTTATTACTATTAATAGTCAATATGAGTTAAATGTTTAAACAAAATGTCAGGAAGTTGGAATTCTCGAATAGTTGGGGAATGCATTCATTGCTCAAAGTGGTACTAAGTAATAAACAGACCAGGAAAGGCACCAGCTCTGAAGTCTGCTGAGTTAACCCATCTCAGCCAAGGTATTGGTACACCACAATTGGCCTCAGCATCCGTAAGCTATTGAGAGGGGTGCATCAGGCAAGTTTCCTGCTTTTGACGACTACCTAGGGACTGCGGCTTGACAGAACACCACATGGCCTGCTGCGATTCACTGTCCAAGCACTCAGATAAAAGAACGGGCTTTTGATGGGATGCAGGAGGCCTCATCTGGCTATGGTTTTATATCCCAGGATAAATTATGAGGTTCACAAGAGGAGAGGAGGAAAGGGAGAAAAGAAACCCTCAAATCTCACAGCTATGACTTGACACTTCTTCCTCGATGCACACCAAATAGTCCTACTCCAAATCAAAAGCTCAGGGGAGAGGAAACTGTCGGGAATTTTGAGACGGAAATGAAGGAATTATTATTAACTATTTGTTTTGAAGGTGTCATGAATCAAAGATTTTGTCTGTTCGCGAAGTGTTTTGACATAATAAGCACAGTGGGAAGCTTTCCTATTTTCATTATTTCAAACAGAATCATAAAAGAGTGCAAAAGAAAGTTTGATTTCACTAGAGATAAGCTGTCCGGGGAAATTCTGCCGCTCTGTTTACAATGCCTCAAACACCAGAGGAAATTTATGAATGACTGGGTATTTATGGATTTCCTTGGGTGTGGGTCAGAAGAGATGGAAAACGTTCAAAAGAACAGTCCCATGGTTTAACTACTTACAAAGAAGAGACACTAATATGCATTCAAAACAGATGGTGTGTGGGAGGCAACCCTTGTGTCCACAGGCTTTCGCAGTGAGGTACGCAGACTATAATGCAGGCAAATTACCCTCTGTGCTGTGAAAGATAGCAGGATGTGCGGGGCAGTGTCAGCTCATTTTATGAATAGTTAACATTCACTTTTTTGGTCTCATTTTAAGACCTTGGATTAAACTTTATTAAATCTTGATGATAACCGTGCACAAATACAAACTTTGGACCGAACTTTGTCTCAGCCATTTCCCATAGGTACCTTTTCAGGAACAGATTGCACAGGGAAAGCAGAATAATTCACTGAAACTCTTTCTTCTCCTTTGTGACTGTGCCAATGCTTGCATTATTTTGCAGTGGTTAAACAAAAGTGAAAATCAAACTCTCTTTATTGATATTCTCTTTTCTTGATTATAGTTCAATTTTAGCTTCATTGGCTCCATTCCTAATAAACTGTGAACACTACATTTACTGTTGTCTTCAGGTTGGATGAATGGGGCAGGTGTCATTATTTCTGCTAATTTTGGAACCCAAGGTTGCAATCCGTTTCCTCCCCGCCCCTCCCCCCCGTCAGCATTCCGGTCAGTATTCCGCAGGGACTGCTCCTTCCGTGACACCTGGTCCACTCCTCCATCACGCCCAGCTCCCCATCCCCTCCCCTCGCAATCGCAGAAGGTGCGACACCTTCCCCTTTAACTCCTTCCTCTTCAACGTTCAAATCCCAACTACTCCCTTCAGGTTAAGCAACGATTCATTTGCACTTCTTTCAATTTGGTCTATTGTATTTGCTGCTCTCAATGCGGTCTTCTGTACATTGGGGCAACTAGACACAGATTGGGTGTGGGAGAAACACCTTCACTCTGTTCGCAAGCATGACTCCAACCTTTCTGTTGCTTGCCATTTTAACTTAGCATTTTGCTGTCATGCCCACATGCCTGTCCTTGGCCTGCAGCAATGCTCCAGTGAAGCCTGGCGCAAGCTGGAGGATAGCAGCATCTCATCTTCCGGTTGGGCACCTTGCAACCGCCAGGACTCAAAGTTGAGTTTGGCAACTTTAGATCTTGACCTTCCTCCTCCATCTTAAACTACCACCACCCCCCACCCCCTCCCCCCTCCACCCACTCTTATTCTGTCATCTCTCTTGAAGACAGTGAATCATGTAAGAATGCAACCTTATTGGCAGCGGGACCCCTTGAGCATCTCAACCATTTTTGTGAGCCTAGACAGAGAAGGATAATTTCAACCTAACCTACCATGCCGGAAACAGGTGAGACAATGTCGAATGGCAGTTGTAGAGCCCACCTCATTTTATTCTTCACTGCATTCTATTACTGAGTGTCGGTAGGTTAGCCAATCAGTGGGTACAACACCCCAAATCTTATCCTGCCCTCCACTAAGTTCAGTTCAACTGAAGGGATGATGTCAGGCCATAAGAACATAAGAACATAAGAAATAGGAGCAGGAGTAGGCCATCTAGCCCCTCGAGCCTGCCCCGCCATTCAATAAAATCATGGCTGATCTAAAGTGGATCAGTTCCACTTACCCGCCTGATCCCCATAACCCCTAATTCCCTTACCGATCAGGAATCCATCTATCCGTGATTTAAACATATTCAACGAGGTAGCCTCCACTACTTCAGTGGGCAGAGAATTCCAGAGATTCACCACCCTCTGAGAGAAGAAGTTCCTCCTCAACTCTGTCCTCAACTCACCCCCCCCTTTATTTTGAGGCTGTGCCCTCTAGTTCTAGTTTCCTTTCTAAGTGGAAAGAATCTCTCCATCTCTACCCTATCCAGCCCCTTCATTATCTTATAGGTCTCTATAAGATCCCCCCTCAGCCTTCTAAATTCCAACGAATACAAACCCAATCTGCTCAGTCTCTCCTCATTGTCAACACCCCTCATCTCTGGTATCAACCTGGTGAACCTTCTCTGCACTCCCTCCAAGGCCAATATATCCTTCCGCAAATAAGGGGATCAATACTGCACACAGTATTCCAGCTGCGGCCTCACCAACGCCCTGTACAGATGCAGCAAGACATCTCTGACATCCCATTTGCCTTCTTGATCACCTGTTGCACCTGCAGACTGGGTTTTTGCGTCTCAGGCACAAGGACCCCCAGGTCCCTCTGCACAGCAGCATATTGTAATTTCTTTCCATTTAGATAATAATCCAGTTTGCTATTATTTCTTCCAAAGTGAATAACCTCGCATTTGTTAACGTTATGGAGTTATGCCATGTTAGGGAGGAGGGAATAGATGGTTTTAGTGATTGTACAGATATGCATGGAAGCTCTTAATCTGACACCAAGATGGTAAACACTCTGTTCAGGTAGTTGCCAAGGAGAGAGATGGAGTCAGTGCCCAGGGAACAGAGCTATATCGGGGAACAAAGACAATGGCTTTGGTTTTTCCGATATTTAGTTGGAGTAAATTTCTGCTCATCCCTTTACTGGATGTTGGAAAAGCTGTCAAACAATTTAGAGAGTGTGGCAGATTCACGGAAAGTGATGGTGAGGTAGAAATGGGTATCCTTGGTATATACGCAAAAATGATGCTGTGGTTTTGAATGAAGAGGCAACATTGATTGAAAGGGCAGTGAAAGGTTTAATAGTAACTTTCAGAAGGGAATTGGATAAATACATGAAGGAGAAACATTGCAAGGCTGTGGGGAAAGAATGGGAGAGTAACACTTTAGATAACTCTTTCATGCAGCTGGTACATTACACAATGGGTCCAAATGGCCTCATTCAGCACTATATAATTCTGTGATTTCAAATTAATTTTGGCACACCTAAGCTGTTATTGTAATTGGCTGAAGTTCCTATCCCCGGTCGCTGAGCGGTCAGCAATGTTGTATACATCGGGTGAGGGCAGGATTGGAATTGGTTATAACCAAATAACCTGCTGACCATGCACTGTCCAGACTAACAACAGATAACAGTTAGCAGTTAAGGTGGATGACAGGTGGCTCTGGAACAATAGCCCAACTTAAGTGTGCAACTTCAAGGAGAGGAAGGGAAAGTCAAAAAAAGGAAAATTAGGAAAGAGTGACAAAAGTCAGCAACGTTTGTTTTTAATTTTCAATGAGCCCCAATTTGTATCTATCCATGTATCTCAGCTACTCAGGATTCACACAAGGGATATTCATTTTGGATTACAATATTGAAACATTCTCTTGGAGTGATGCTTTGGGTTACAAATCTACATTTTCCCATCGATAGCACAGGATGTGCTATGAAAATCAATGGTGCGCTTACTTTTTATTTGCTACAGAACCTCAGAATTCTGATACAACAAAGCTAGGTGGGGCCACCACAGATAAAGCATAAAATATTCATTGCTAAGCTACACAATCAATACTTTTCCAGACATGTTCATTGTTAAGTATTCAGCAAATACATTTCAATATTTTTAATAGGCAAACCACAGAGCCAGTATCCACCAATGACCTTCACCTATGAAGTACATGTGCCATCTTCATTTGCCAGTAATATAAATGATGATAAAGGATGAAATTACACTGTGTATCTCATCCATTAAGAACAGGAAGAGTCATTTTTTGAATGACTATGACTCCTGCTCTATTATAACATGGCTGGAGGCAATGTTTGGCTAATGATAGCACCCACTGTGGTTTTCACATGAACCCTTCCAATTAACTGAAAAGAATGAAAGACTTGCATTCACATAGTGCCTTTCATGATCACCAGGCCTCTTAAAGTGCTTTGTACCCATTGGAATACTCATATGTGCATCAAGCATTATCTTGTTTGCAATAATAGCTACCTTTATATTGCATGGGTGATTTTAACATGCATATTGACTGGAATAATCAAATTAGCAAGAGTAGCCTCAAGGGAGAGTTCATTGACTGTATCAGAGATTGTTTTTTGCAATGATATATTTTAGAACCAACCAGACAGCAGGCTATTCGAGGTTTGGTATTATGTAAAGAGGTAGGGCAAATAAATGATCTCATAGTTAGAACATAGAACAGTACAGAACAGAACAGGCCCTTCGGCCCACGATGTTGTGCCGAGCTTTATCTGAAACCAAGATCAAGCTATCCCACTCTCTATCATCCTGGTGTGCTCCATGTGCCTATTCAATAACCACTTAAATGTTCCTAAAGTGTCTGACTCCGCTATCACTGCAGGCAGTCCATTCCACACCCCAACCACTCTCTGCGTAAAGAACCTACCTCTGATATCCTTCCTATATCTCCCTCCATGAACCCTATAGTTATGCCCCCTTGTAATAGCTCCATCCACCCGAGGAAATAGTCTTTGAACGTTCACTCTATCTATCCCCTTCATCATTTTATAAACCTCTATTAAGTCTCCCCTCAGCCTCCTCCGCTCCAGAGAGAACAGCCCTAGCTCCCTCAACCTTTCCTCATAAGACGTACCCTCCAAACCAGGCAGCATCCTGGTAAATCTCCTTTGCACTCTTTCCAGCGCTTCCACATCCTTCTAATAGTGAGGTGACCAGAACTGCACACAATATTCCAAATGTGGTCTCACCAAGGTCCTGTACAGTTGCAGCGTAACCCCACGGCTCTTAAACTCCAACCCCCTGTTAATAAAAGCTAACAATAAAAGTTGACAGCGAAAAAGGTTATCAAAAATTACAGGGGATCTTGATCAGTTAGGGAAGTGGGCCAAGGATTGGCAAATGAATTTCAATACAGATAAGTGTGAGGTGTTGCATTTTGGAAAGTCAAACCAAGATAGGACTTATACATGGGGAGTGTTGAGGAACAGAGGGATCTAGGAACACAAGTACATAGTTCGTTGAAAGTGGCATCCCAGATGATGAAGAAGATGTTTAGCACACTGGCCTTGATCAGTCAGGGCATTGAGTATAGGAGTTGGGACACTATGTTACAGTTGTATAAGTCATTGGTGAGACTGCACTTGGGAGTATTGTATACAGTTTTGGTCACCCTGTTATAGGAAAGACATTGATAAACTGGAAAGAGTGCAAAAAAGATTTACAAGGATGTTGTCAGTTCTAAAAGGCCTGAGTTCTAGGGAGAGGTTGGCCAGTCTAAGACTTTATTCCTTGGAACATAGGAGAGTGAGGGGTGGCCTTACTGTGGTGTATAAAATTATGAGGGGCATTGATAGGGTGAAATCATATAGTCCTTTTCCCAGGGAAGGGGAGTTGAAAACTAGAGGCCATAAGTTTAAAGTGAGTTAAGATTTAAAAGAGACCTGAGAGGCACCTTCTTCACGCAGGGGGTAGTGCATATGTGGAATGAGCTGCCAGAAAAAGTGGTTGAGGGAGGTTCAACAGCAACATTTAAAAAGCATTTGGATAAGTACATGAATGGGAAAGGATTAGAGGGATATGGGCCAAACGTGGGCAATTAGGACTAGCTGGAGGACACTATGGTTGGCATATACCGGTTGGGCCAAAGGGCCTGTTTCTGTGCTGTATTGCTCTATGACTCTATGATAGTTAAGGATCCTCCAGGGAAGAGTGAACATGGCATGCTGTTCAAATTCAGTTTGAGGGCGAGAAACTGGAGTCCCACACTAGGGTTCCGGATTTAAACAAAGGAAATTATATAAGCATGAGGACAGATTTAGCCCTTGTGGACTGGGCAGGAAGACTGAAAGGGAGGATAGTTGATGAACAGTGGCAGATGTTTAGGGACATTTTCAAGTCCTCACAACTTAAATATATTCCAGAGAGATGGAAAGGTAAGAGGGGGGTGGGGAAGACTTCCATGGCTAAGCAAGGAAATTAAGGATAACATCAAGACAAAAACTAAGGCCCACCGCATTGCAAAGGCCAATGGTACACTGGAAGATTGGGAAGCTTTTAAAAATCAACAAAGGGTCACTAAAAAAGTAATAAAAAGAGCAAAGGTAGAACCCCAGAGGGGTTTGTCTTACAAAGAGAGATTGGGCAGTTTAGGCCTGTACTCCCTGGAGTTTAGAAGATGATAAGGGGGATTGACAAGGTAGATGTGGAGAGGATGCTTCCTCTGTGGGGCAATCTAGAACAAGAGGTCATAGCTTTAGGATAAGGGGTGGTAGATTTAAAATAGAGATGAGGAGAAATTACTTCGCTCAAAGGGCTGTGAGTCTATGGAATTCACTACCCCAGAGCGCAAATTAAGTAAGTTTAAGTAAGAGGTGGATAGATTTTTAATTAGTTAGGGTTTGAAGGGCTATGGTGAACGGGCAGGAAAGTGGAGTTGAGGCCAAGATGAGATCAGCCATGGTTGTTATTGAATGGTGGAGCAGGCTCGAGGGGCTGAATTGCATTCACTTGCTCTTAATTCTTATGATTCTTTACTCCTGGCTGATGTCCCTTTTTAGCTCCTTCTGTCTCCTCATCTCTAATCTCCAATGGAATTCTCCAATGGACACCTCTTAAAATTGGTACCCTACCAGGAGGAAAGTAGGAACGGGGGCGGGGGGGGGGGGGGGGGGCTGGAAATACTCATTGATGCCTCAATCATATGGCAGCCTGCGCTTATTACAAGCATAGGCATCTAGCCATCGTCCTGCCCTGGACTAAGCCAAAAACAGTGTAACGGGAGTGGAGACATAGCAGGTTAAATTAATCACAGGCTAACATATAGCCTTTATAGATTAGAACAGAGCCACTGGTTTTATCCCGAGCCTTCAAAGGATGTTCTTTGTCTTTGAAAGGCACCAGAATACCCCTTCACACCGCACCACATTTCTTAAACAGTAAATGAATACGCAAGTAGTCACAATAAGCAAAACTGCACCTGGAGAATGCTCGGTACTATAGCCTCAAAGATGAAAAGCCGATGCAGAATCTGACGCTGGGCTGTGAGGGAAACTGCTCAATGCCATTAACATCAGATTGGTCTGATAGTGAATTGACTTCTGACAAAATCAGCTACCATCAACTGTGGGGGTGGAGAGGTTAAACACCAGGCTAAACACCAGGCATCTCCACATCAGGGGTGGAGGGGGGCAGGGGGGCAGTTTGTGGGAGGAGAGAATGACTGAGGGGGGATAGGGATGTTGTCAATGATTGTAAGGGTGGCGGGAGGGCCCCTGATACTTCTGTGGTGGCGGAGGGGAAGATTATTTTTTGTTTGGATTGGGGCGCCCTTTAAAAACAGCACCCCAATCTCTGCGCTGTGCCAGTCTTGCTGGCTCTAAGAATCCACACCCCACCCAGAGTGATGGCGTAAACCACATCCACTCATTTTCTTTCGTCTCTGAGACTCAAAATCTGGAGAGAAAAGTGGCCTACAGAGCTGGAGAGCTTCACGTCAGTTTTCTGTCTGAACCTGACACTCTGAAGAATTTTGGTAAGATTCCGCTGGAGAAGCAGAGAAAGCGCTCCCCTAAATGAGTAATCTAAAATATGGAAATCAAATCAACGCGATTTTCATCCACCAATTCTTGTGTTTCCGATAGGTCTGATTTACTTCACTCCATCATTGGAAGCCGGGTCTTCAGCTATCCAGGCTCTAAGTCCCTTACCCAAACCTTTCTGTTTCTCAATCTCTCCTCCTTTAAGATACTCCTTTAAACCTTCCTCCTTGACCTTTTGCTCACCTGCCCTAATATCCCCTTACGTGGCTCAGTGTAGAATTTGTTTAATAACACTCCTGTGACGCCTCATTACAGGAAGGATGTGGAAAAGATTGAAAGGGTGCAGAGGAGATTTACAAGGATGTTGCCTGGATTGAGTGGCATGCCTTATGAGGATAGGCTGAGGGAGCTCGGTCTTTTCTCCTTGGAGAGACGTAGGATGAGAGGAGACCTAATACAGGTATATAAGATGTTGAGAGGCATAGATAGGGTGGATTCTCAGAGGCTTTTTCCCAGGGTGGAAATGGCTGCTACGAGAGGACACAGGTTTAAGGTGCTGGGGGGTAGGTACAGGGGAAATGTTCGGGGGAAGTTTTTCACACAGAGGGTGGTGGGCGAGTGGAATCGGCTGCTGTCAGTGGTGGTGGAGGCAAACTCAATAGGGTCTTTTAAGAGATTCCTGGATGAGTACATGGGACTTAATAGGATGGAGGGTTATAGGTAGGCCTAAAAGATAGGGATATGTTCGGCACAACTTGTGGGGCCGAAGGGCCTGTTTTTGTGCTGTAGTTTTCTATGTTTCTATGACACGCCTGTGAAGCGTGGGGCGGCACGGTGGCATAGTGGTTAGCACTGCCAGGGGCCCAAGGTTTGATTCCCTGATTGGGTCACTATCTGTGCGGAGTCTGCATGTTCTCCCCATGGGTTTCCTTTGGATGCTCCAATTTCCTCTTACAGTCCGAAAGACATGCTGGTTACGTGCATTGGCCATGCTAAATTCTCCCTTAGTGTACCCGAACAGTTGCCGGAGTGTGGCGACTAAGGGATTTTCACAGTAACTTCATTGCAGGGAGCCTACTTGTGATATTTTACGATATTAAAGATGCTTTAGAAATGCAAACTGGTGTTGTTGATGTTGATCAAAAATAAATCCAAACTAGCAACAATTGCATTTTATAAAAGTTTTCTGTTCTTTTTCCACGTGCTAAGCAGATGTCAAAACTTCCCAGCACTCAGGAGGTAATTTAGTTTAAAGAACTCATTATTCTTGTTTACTGGAAGCATTACAGCCATATCCAAAACAAAGGTGAAGTTAGGTTAGATTTTATGTGCAAAAAAAAATCAGATTTCACCATGCTGATTTAGAGATTGTAAAACATTACTCATGACGGATGCCCAGAGAGCAAATCAGGTATTCTCTATGTTTCCAAATCAAAAATCCTTGTACAATGGCGTCATATTTCAGAGCTTGTGATAATTAAATATCACAGTAGAATAAAGAGATGGAGAACGCTTTGGTGCCAAAATGTTGCTCCTGTGTAAAAAGCTGAATGGGTGTTTTGCATGAATTTTCACCTTGAGAAATGTGTAAGCTTCACTTGATAAGTGACTACATCAGATAGACACAAAGAAAAACAAACAGCTCTCTGAATTTCCTTTCTTATTTGATCATTATGAATGGCAGAGTTACCCAGTATTTGTCAAACAGCTTAACCTATTTGCTATAGCTTGGCTGGTCGCACAGGAAGAATTAGTATTAAGTACCAATGCTTCCCCTCTCCAACATTTGCAACGTGCCCCAACTCGGAGGGTCCACTTTGGTTTTTCTTTAACCTCTTCATTTCAGCATTTTGTGATATCTTTCCAAATGGCAAGCAGCTTATTGCAGTGAAAAGCAAATCACTTGAGAATCTTTACTTCAGGATCCTCACTTTGCTTTATAACAGGAACTCCATACAGCTAGCACAACAAACACTCGAGAAAGTGTTTTAACCCTTACCCTGCTGAATAAACAGGATCTGCGTCCCCTTAGCAGAACAAATACTGCAGTTCATGGTTCAAGGTGCCAGTTGCAGCATTTGTTGTGTCTACCCTGGAAAATTCCTGTTGATTCAACAGGGCAAGGGTTAAAATTTTTGGCGCCACATATATTGTGCTTACTGTATAACGATCCTCTTTTATTTGTCAGGGTAAAGATTAAAGCACTAATTGTGACAGTCATTCTAACCCCATGGAGTTCATATTTGCTAACCCTTATTTTGCTGAGCAAGCAGAAAATGTATGGCGTGTTTGCAAAATAAATGCTTTAATTAATGGCTCCCCGATGGCCCATTTGGTGAAGACAGCGATTTGCTCAGCCATTTTGTCTGCTGTACAACCGAGGTGAAAGGCCACGGCCTATGATGTAGGACAGCAGGAAGACTGGAAAGAGAAAACAAAGTACATCAGCAAATGGTGAATGATGCAGACATGAGACTTGAGGTTTTACAGCTTAAAGGCTTCGGGCAGGAAAATGTGCAATGAATCTTGAACTCAGATAAATGAAGATATCGGGAGGAGCATCAAGCATTGCAGGAATAAGAGAGGCATGCCCAGAAAAAAACTGTTAAATAGAATATCTTGCTGTACCTTTATTGCAGGATAGAGTTTGACCCTCCATTCCTCTCTGTCCATGTGCCTCTGATTTACCTGGAGCCTCGCGATGTGCAGGTAGAGATGACAACTGTTTTTCTTCAGCCTCTCCCATTAATACGGGATCTTATCATTGTGGTGGTGTGCATTGACACACTCTTCCCCCGAGCCCATCACATGTGAGGCACTTATGCCTCACCTGTATACACCCCATTTGAAGACATAGAAACATAGAAAATAGGTGCAGGAGTAGGCCATTCGGCCCTTTGAGCCTGTATTATTCAATATGATCATGGCTGATCATCCACTTTCAGTATCCCACTCCTGATTTCTCTCCATACCCCTTGATCCTTTTACCCACAAGGGCCACATCCAGCTCCCTCTTAAACATATCTAAGGAACTGGCCCCAACAGCTTTCTGTGGCAGAGAATTCCACAACTCTCTCAGTGAAGAAGTTCTTCCTCATCTCAGTCCTGAATGGCTTATCCCTTATTCTTAGCCTGTGATCCCTAGTTCTGGACATCCCCAACATCGGGAACATTCTTCCCACATATGGCCTGTCCGGTCCCAGGATTTTATATGTTTCTATGAGAGCCCCTCTCATTCTTCTAAATTCCAATGAGTACAAGCCCAGTCAATACAGTCTTTCTTCATATGTCAGTCCTGCCATTCCAGGAATCAGTCTGACGAACCTTCACTGGACTCCCACAATAGCACAAATGTCCTTCCTCAAACGAGGAGACCAAAACTGCACACAATATTCAAGGTGTGGCCTCACCAAGGCCCTGTAAAACTGCATCAAGCCATCCCTACTCCTATACTCAATTCCTCTTGCTCTGAAGGCCAGCATGCCATTAGCTTTCCTCATCGCCTGCTGTATCTGCATGCTAACCTTCAGCGACTGTTCCACCATGACAGCCAGGTCATGTTGCACTTCCCTTTTTCCTAAACTGCCATCATTCAGGTAATAATCTTCCTTTCTGTTTTTGCTACCAAAGTGGATAACCTCACATTTATTCACATTATATTGCATTTGCCAAGCATTTGCCAAGACTGTGTGCACTGTCATTCACAGGGGCTCCCCCTGCCCTCCGCCCCTGCCCCCCCCCCCTCCCCCATCCCCTCAGTATTACGTGTTCCCTATTTACAGGCTGCAGATGCCCCTTGTGGCCATTGCCACACCCTCTGCAACACAATACAGAGCCCACCACACCCAGGAATATCAACTGTAGGACAGCCCTGCACACCAAGCTGTGCATTTTCCCTTTGACATACACAGCCCTTTCCCCTCCTTGTAGCTGGAGTACACTGTGCACCCAATGAGTGCTCCTGCTGCATGGCTGCTGCTCTACTGCACTTGATTCTATCTCAGACTGCAAACTGTGATGTCCACATGGCCCCTGGATGCTTATCATCTGTCACTCCTTTCCAGTTTGCAGCAGGAATGTTTGTATTCTCTGACTCCTGTCTGCCAGCCCCTGAACTTAAATGGGAGCCTTGACCTAGTTCTCATTTCCAAAGAGGATTATGGAAAACAGTAACCTTCACAAAGCAATGCAGCCCGAACCTGTTTAGTGTTTCTGTGAACCATTCCTAATGTGCCACACTAACTGTCCCCATCCCATAATCTGCAGTCTGCGTTCATCCCCTTCCAGTAATACATGTGCCATGTGACAAACCCCCTGTTTGTCTGTGTTTCAAACAGCCGTGTTGGGATCCAGCTTTCCTCCCCTGCATTCCATTGTTTGATATCTTCATCCAGCTCCTTGCCCCTCTGCCCTTGCCCTTCTCCCACCCCCTCCCTTTACACAACCCTCCTTCCACATTGCCCCCGAGTGTTTGACCTTCCCCCACCTCGCACTGTGCACAGCACTCCTTCCACTTTGCTCCCTTGTCTTCATCTGCCCATCTCCGCCCCCCACAATCTTCACCTTGTGACCCAAGTTGAACTTTGGACCTTTGTCGTGGTGACTGCATGGGTCCCGCAGCACATTGATGTCCAGATAGACACTAATGTGCAGAACTGGTGGGGGAGGAGACCCTTATACTCCCTAACTGCAGGGGAGTACCAAACAGAGATGCTGACACTGGAGGGTCCATGGGTGCAGCAGCATGGTGCTGTCCATGAAGACCATTTTGGCGTGGGGATGGAGGACAGGAACCAGTCTGCCCTGGCAGGCTGGTGTACAGCGCTCCTCACCTCGAAGTCTCTGGTGAACTGTGGGCTGTTTTGTGCACACCACTCTTTATCAATCAGGTTTGGCGCCAACATGATTTCCCACTGATGTAACGCTAGATTGGAAGGCCTGACGGGATTGGGCAGGCAACTGTTTTATTGAGCATTCATGAGATGCAAATGGCATTCGCGCCACCAGCCAGCGGGAAGGGTGACCTGCATTAACTGCCTTTGGGAGAATTGCAATGTGATTTTATATTGGCTGGCTTCCGACTTTTTGGCTCCCACCAGGTTCACCGTGCCCGCCAACCACCAAACCCAACATGGGCCGGTTGGGAGAATTCTGCCCTTTGCGAGGGTACCAAATGGCCTCTACTGAGCTAGGGAAAGAATGATCAGTCAGTTATCCAGTATTCCTGTGGAAATGCCTCAGTGTGAACATTAAGTAAAGGCACAACTGGGCTAAAGAAAGGAACAAACAAGATTTTTTAATTATAGAAACCTTTCAAATCCTCAAGGTGACCCAATATGATTCTTAGCCAATAAAATTCTGAAGTACTGTCGTAATGTAGGGGAAAGTTGCAGCTAATTTGTGCACAGCAAGATCCCAGGAAGAGTGACGAGATAAATGACCACACAAACGACTTGAGGGATGTTTTTGAAAGATAAGCATTGACCAGGACAATATCCTCGCTCTTCTTCTGCTACCACATGGTCTTTTTCATCAGACAAGGCTTTACTTTAATAGATCTTCCAATAATCAGCACTTCAAAGAATGAAGTATTCCATCTGCCTCGATTATGGATTAACCATCTGGAGCGGGCTTGAACATCTCACAGAGGTGAGACTGTCAAAGACTAGACAGTATTGCCCCTGTAATTGAACAATTTGCTGATATTCCATGTCTAGGTTCACACTTGATGATGGAATTCTGGATGACAAAAGGCATAGCATCTCAGGATAAGTGCCTTAGGAATTTGAAAGTTGACCAAAATAAAAGAATGCAGGACCGAGGCATGCAGACCAGGAAAAATTAGTGGCTCAATTTCTGGTCTGGATGAAGTTGGCTGATCTCAGCCAGGACAAAGGTTGCAATGCTATCATTACTCTTGTCATTTGTGGCCCAGAGAGGGGAGAAGGCAACCTGTCCACTCAGCCCCCATTGCTATCTGCTGATGCCTGCTCGGCTAGTTCACAAATATGGCTATTGAGTGAACACAGGATTGAGTTTGGGTGTGTTGTTGATTAGCATGAGCATGAATATTGTCTCGAGTTGCACATAGTGATGACAACTTGGTGATGTACCGCACTCATAAATCAATCTAAATTGTATAAATCTTTCAGGAGAGAAAATGGGAGGGACAAATATATTATCAAGAAAAATGTTGGAACTCTATGAAGTAATTAAGGATTACCAGGGCAATATATACTACCCTGCCTTAGGCCATCTACATAAGAGAAGCAAGTAGTTATGGCACTCATTCAGATATTGTGACAGGCATATCCTGAAGCTTATGACTACACCAGACTGATTATAGATTATGCGATAACACTTGTGTGATACTGATATATAACTATTTCCACTCTTTACTTCGACCCAAGTAGAATGTGCTGAAAGTCTAAATTTCAGCAAATGATTCTCATACACCACTGAATTAGCAACATGTGCAACAGCCAACAATGTATAAAGAGACAGAGTTAACCAAGCAAAGTAGTCTCGATACTGACAGACAGGAGAATAGTTAATTTTACATTGTTTTCTTTCTGTTTTCTCCTGAAGATGTTGACTCTTCCTGCATCACCAACACTTCAAGCAACTGACTATTTTTTATCCTTGAACTGAACAGCAAACGGCAGCAAGCTATTCAAAGATGGGGGAAGCAATCCAAATTCTTTCCTTTGTCAATGTTTATCCACAAACATTTTTCAATCAGGTATCAGTGTTAAAAATACACAAGATGTTAACATAACATAATGAGGAACAATAAAGAACCTTACATGCAAAGGGGTGTCTGCAAGTCGCTGCTTGAACACATATTTTTAAAAATTTGTTCCTTGGATGTGATCATTGCTGGCTAGGCCAGCATTAATTGCCCATCCCTAAATGCCCTTGAAAAGGTGATGATGAGCCGCCTTCTTGAACCATGCAAGTCAATGTGGTACAAGCACATGCTGTTGGGGAGAAGAGTTCCAGGATTTTGACGCAGCAAGGAACGCTGATATATTTCCAAGTCAGAATGATGTGTGGCTTGGTGGTAGGGGCAAAAACTCTCATTGTATTTAACAAATAGCTGGATGTGCATTTGAAGTGCTGTAACTTACATGGCTACAGACCAAGATCTGGAATGTAGGGTTAGGTTGGCTAGCTGTTTTTGGCTAGCAGTTGCATGATGGGCTAAATGGGATAGAATGATAGAATTACAGAATTTAACAACATGGAAAGTGTTACTTAGCTCATCATGTCCCCAACAGTCAACATATAGCCAACCAGCCATATCACACTTTCTAGCTCTTGGCCTGTAGCCGTGTAGGTTACGGAACTTTGAGTGCATGCTTTTAAATATTTATGAGCATTTCTGCCTCTGCCACCTTTTTAAAAAAAGTTTATTTATTAATGTCACAAGTAGGCTTACATTAACACTGCAATGAAGTTACTGTGAAAATCTCCTAGAGGCCACACTCCGGTACCTATTCGGGTACACTAAGGGAGAATTTAGCATGGCCAATGCACCTAACCTGCACGCCTTTCGGACTGTGGGAGGAAACCGGAGCACCTGAAGGAAACCCATGCGGACACAGGGAGAACATGCTAATTCCTCACAGACAGTGACCCGAGCCAGGAATCAAACCCGGGTCCCTGATGCTGTGAAGCAGTGCTAACCATTGTGCCGCCCATGAGATGGCAGTGAGTTTCAGGCAGAGAATTTCAGACCCTCCCCACCTTCTGGGTCAAGATCTTTCCCATGAAGCCTTTCTGAACCTTCTACTTCTTACCTTAACTTGATTCTACTTTCAATGAACCACTCGACCAAGGGAAACATTGCACTCCTATTCATCTAGACCTTTCATGATTTTATACACTTCAGTCAGGACAACCCCAGCCTAACCATACTTTCTTCATAGCTAATATCCTCCAATCCAGGTTGCATCGTCATAAATCTCAACTGTATCATCTCTAGTACAATCAAATCTTTCCCATAAGTGCGCTGACCAGACTGCATCCAGTACTCCAGTTGTTGCTTAACTAGAGTTTTATACATACCAGCCGAAACTCTTATAGTCTATGCCTCCCGTATGCCTTCTGTATCACCTTATCTACCTGGTCTCCTGTAACTTTGGTATGCTTCTATGACCTCCTGTCCAATGCAAACAGATTATTTTAACTATCTTCAACACTTTAGTAACATTTTAGTGATCAATGAAAATAAAAACAACATTATGAAATAGACAGTCACATGGAAGCAGTGGAGTGTAGCGGTGAGTCTGGTAGAAGTGGGCATGAAGTTAGCACCTGGTTTATATATGTCATAGAAACCCTACAGTGCAGAAGGGGGGCATTTAGCCCATTGAGTCTGCACCAACTCTGTGACAGAGAATCTTACCCAGACCCGCTCCCCTGCCATATCCCCATAATGTGGAGATGCCGGCGTTGGACTGGGGTAAGCACAGTAAGAAGTCTCACAACACCAGGTTAAAGTCCAACAGGTTTATTTGGTAGCAAATACCATAAGCTTTCGGAGCAATGCTCCTTCGTCAGATGGAGTGGTCTCTGTTCTCAAACAGGGCACAGACACAGAAATAAAATTACAGAATACTGATTAGAATGCAAATCTCTACAGCCAGCCAGGTCTTAAATGCACAGACAATGTGGGTGGAGGGAGCATTCAACACAGGTTAAAGAGATGTGTATTGTCTCCAGACAGTACAGCTTGTGAAATTGTGCAAGTCCAGGAGTCAAGCTGTGGGGGTTACTGATAATGTGACATAAATCCAACATCCCGGTTTAGACCGTCCTCATGTGTGCGAAACGTGGCTATCAGTTTCTGCTCAGTGACTCTGCGCTGTCGTGTGTCGTGAAGGCCGCCTTGGAGAACGCTTACCTGAAGATCCAAGGCTGAATGCCCGTGACTGCTGAAGTGCTCCCCCACAGGAAGAGAACAGTCTTGCCTGGTGATTGTCGAGCGGTGTTCATTCATCCGTTGTCGTAGCATCTGCATGGTTTCCCCAATGTGATATCCCCATAACCCCACACATTTACTATGGCTAATCCATCTAATCTTGGGACACTGAGGGGCAATTTAGCATGGCCAATCCACCGAACCTTAACATCTTTGGAGTGTGGGAGGACACCAGAGCACCCGGAGGAAACCCATGGGGCGAATGTGCAAACTCCACACAGACAGTCACCCAAGGCTGGAATTGAACCCGGTCCCTGATGCTGTGACACAGCAGTGCGAACCACTGTGCCACCGTGCTGCCTCATATGTAATTATGCGTTATTAATAAACAGTTATTGTTCAGCCATACAAGCCTCTGGACCTCTTCATGAGACGACAAACAACATTACAACAAACATAATGCCTCTGTGGCCTTTTAGGAGATTAACTTTAAATTCTCAGGGAATCCAGGGCAATCCTGAAGGGTTGGCAACCCTATATGAGTGATGACTAAAGAAAGTGGGCTTCCCAATTTCCAGCTTGATCTTTGAGATACCCTAGAGAAAAAATGTAAATGGCCATTTACACTTTAACTCTGCGATATCTGCTGATTTCCCATTAGGGTTAGAGTGGGAAATTGGGAAAGTCCTGTGAAAGTTCCAGACGATTATCCTTTCTCCTTCCTTGGATCTTTTTCTTTCATTTTCTTTCTGCGTTGTGTAGCTATTGTCCCATATCTCATTGGCTATGCAATGTGTTGCATTTTTTTTTGACTGGGGCTCTCTGCAACAACATTCAGAATAAACGAAATGAAACGGGATACACATTCCTCCAGAGGTGCTGCAGTCAGCCACAGGAAGCTGATCAGCTGCCAGGCCACTCAGTCTTTTAACACCTTAAAAAACAACACCCTCCCACATGCCCCAGGAAATGGGAGGGACTGGCCTTCTATTTCTCACCAGTTGTTCTGGCTTCTAATTATTAACAACCCGGTGCCAGTCTAACAACTTCAATATGAAAGAAAGACAAGAAACAACTTGGGTGTCTTGAGAAGTCTCTCAGCTCAGCAAGGTAAAAGTGAAACAAACCCAGCAAATTCATTCCCTCACTGAGGGGGTGCTTCCCCTTTAAAGCCTGGATTCAATTCCTGAGTGAACCTTACACGATTATGTTGCTCTCCGCGCCCCCCCCCCCACCCCCCACCCACCTCCCAGATACCTGTGTCTCACCAATACTGAAACTCAGCCTCCAGCCATGCGTTTAATAGTGTTATGACATATCGTCATAGTGTACACGTGACCCGTGGCTAAAGACCAGAGACCACCTTTGATTTACACCTGTGTCTCCAGGAAACAAAGGATGCCAATGTTGTGACTCGGAGGTTACTGTGCTGTTGTTCTCGCCGTGCAGCTGTGCAGCTGGATTTAAAAGGTCGGAGGTCATCGTGAATCGTGTCAACATTTCAGATGTCAGATCAGTATCTGGAGTGCAGTGTCCAGGATACCTCCTGTATACTGATTTTAAGGCCAGTTTCGTCACTCTTAAGTCTGCAACAAGCAAAGTGGGCAGCACGGTGGCACAGTGGTTAGCGCTACTGCCTCACAGTGCCAGGGATCCGGGTTTAATTCCAGCCTCGGGTGACTCTGTGGAGTTTGCATGTTCTCCCCATGTCTGTATGGGTTGCCTCTGGGTGCTCTGGTTTCCTCCCACAGTCCAAAGATGTGCAGGTTAGGTGGATTGGCCGTGCTAAATTATCCCTTAATGCCAGGGGGACCAGCTAGGGTAAATGCATGGGGTTATGGCATAGGGCCTGGGTGGGATTGAGGTTGGTGCAGACTCGATGGCTGAATGGCCTCCTTCTGCACTGTATGATTCTATGATTCTAAAGTTGAGAGTCAGGCCTGTTAATCTGCTCAAGGTAGAGGGTAGGGGAGGGTGCACCATGGGCCTCTGCAACATAAGTCTTGGTATTTGTGAACACATCATAGTGTGCTGTAAACGAAGTATGGTCTTCCCATTTTCATTTTATGGCTGCTTAACCTCAGGAGACAGCTGTCCATACAGCTGTGGATATATAATTGTCCAGTTATTCATGGCGCTCTCAAATATAAAAATAGACACAATGGCAAGGCAAACCTTACAAAATCTTATCGGCATCAAAAATTTGAATTGATATAGCGCCTTTGGCATAAACAATGAAGCACACCAAGCGCTTTACAGGATCGCCATCAGACAAATGTTGACACATCGAAAGAAGACATTAAGGCAGGTGATCATAATGAAAGAGATAGGCCTCTGAAAGAAAGAAAGGGAGATAGAGAGGTTTAGGGAGGGAATTCTAAACCTTCCATTTTAGCCACAATCTCAATGCATGCACCATGTAGCAAATCTCATGAACACATAGTCAACAGGATCTCTAGGCTGTAAACGTAGGCGGGGATAGTGAGATAGTGTAATGTACTAATAATCCAGAAACCCAGGCTAAAGCTTTGGGGAACACGGGTTCAAATCCCACCATGGCAACTCGTGGAATTCAAATTCAATTGATAAATCTGGAATATAAAGCTAGTCTCAATAATAGTGACTGTGAAGATATCATTGAATGTTGTAAAGACCCACAGATTCACTAATGTCCTTTAGGGAAGGAAATCTGCCATCCTTACCTGGTCTGGCCTATATGTGACACCAGACCCACAGCAATATGGTTAACTCGCAACTGTCCTCTGAACTGTTCAGTTTCAGTGTAGTTAGGGATGGTTTTGCCAGAGATGCCCACATCCCACGACAGAATAAGGAAAAAAAATAGTTTCAGACAGGCCTCCAGAGGAATGGGAGCAAGTTGAAATATAATTCAAGGGGAATAGTACATAGAATGAACTGGTCTCTATTAGATCCTTGCTTACCCCAGGCCTATGGTGAATAGCAAAACATTTTGTAAGATGTAATTAAATTTCCATGCTGTTGTTTTTTTCTCGTGAATTTTGGTACAGCTTAAGAAGCTTTCACATAATTTACTAGTTGTTAACCTGGGTCATCAAATTGCTATACTGGTGTGAGACTGCTTTTTGGCAGTGGTGTTTGTGTAAGTGTTATTAAGTTGGAGGTTGCTATTCCTGTTAACTGGATTCCAGGGTTTGGATTTCACCACACTCCCTCCGTATCCATGTTATGGGTAGGATTTTGAGACCCCACCAGGGCAGAAATACAGGTGGTTGGGAGCTAAAGTAGCCATACCTGTCAACATACCAGCTCATAGAATCCCTACAGTGCAGAAAGAGACCAATTGGCCCATCGAGTCACACCGACCCTTCAAAAGAACATCCCAACCAGGCCCACCCCTTCGTCCTATATCCAAAATACTGTGCTTTTACCATGGCTAATCCACCTAACCTTCCCATCTTTGGACACCAAGGAACAATTTAGCATGGCCAATCCACCTAACCTGCACACCTTTGGAGTGTGGGAGGAAACCAGAGCACCCAGAGGAAACCCACGGAGACATGGGGAGGACGTGCAAACTTCACACAGTCACGGAATGAAACTCAAGTCCCTGGTGCCATGAGGCAGCACTGTTAATCACTGTGCCACCTTGCTTCTCTGGCTCCATCTCTCTTCTGGGCCAATTTTGTGGAGTTGGCCTAGAGGGATGGCAGGACGACACACTCAGATGTGGCACATATGTAGAGCCTATTGAGGTCAATTAAAGGAAGACAGCTGAGATTTCCCAGTAGCCTCAGGTTCCCCCAGGTGGCGGGGCCAGTTTAAGTGCCTGGTGGCTGGCCCTTGGTGGTAGGCTGGGGGAGCTAGAGCTCCAGGCAGACCTGGAGGTCCTCACTGCCTGCCTGGGTACATGAGCAGGCACAATGGATGCCATGTAGATCTATTGAGTGTGTCCCCATTTTGAAGCTACCTTACTTAGCCGCCATTACAGCCTGTTGCTCCTTTCAAACTGAAGACCTTGGATGTGCCTACGGGTTGGACGAGCATCCAGGCCACTAAGGGTGTGCCTACACAAAAATCTTAATGAATGACTGTTTCCCTGGGGCAGGTTCTAGACCCAGGAACAGCCATGAACTCTGTTTCCCTCCATCAGAAGAAAAATCCAGCCTGATGTGTAGCTCACTCATCTGGGAAGAATTGCTGATGTCAGTCCTAAATTTGCATCTTAATAGTTTGAAATTGTATCACCTTATCTTACTGTCCCTATTGTTACAGTTTAGTTTGAACTAAAAGATTTAAGACCATAAGACCATAAGACATAGGAGCGGAAGTAAGGCCATTCGGCCCATCGAGTCCACTCCACCATTCAATCATGGTTGATTTCAACTCCATTTACCCGCTCTCTCCCCATAGCCCTTAATTCCTCGAGAAATCAAGAATTTATCAATTTCTGTCTTGAAGACGCTCAACGTCTCGGCCTCCACAGCCCTCTGTGGCAATGAATTCCACAGACCCACCACTCTCTGGCTGAAGAAATTTCTCCTCATCTCTGTTCTAAAGTGACTCCCTTTTATTCTAAGGCTGTGCCCCCGCGTCCTAGTCTCCCCTGTTAATGGAAACAACTTCCCTACGTCCATCCTATCTAAGCCGTTCATTATCTTGTAAGTTTCTATCAGATCTCCCCTCAACCTCCTAAACTCCAATGAATATAATCCCACGATCCTCAGACGTTCATCGTATGTCAGGCCTACCATTCCTGGGATCATCCGTGTGAATCTCCGCTGGACCCGCTCCAGTGCCAGTATGTCCTTCCTGAGGTGTGGGGCCCAAAATTGCTCACAGTACTCCAAATGGGGCCTAACCAGTGCTTTATAAAGCCTCAGAAGTACATCCCTGCTTTTGTATTCCAAGCCTCTTGAGATAAATGACAACATTACATTTGCTTTCCTAATTACGGACTCAACCTGCAAGTTTACCTTTAGAGAATCCTGGACTAGGACTCCCAAGTCCCTTTGCACTTTAGCATTATGAATTTTGTCACCGTTTAGAAAATAGTCCATGCCTCTATTCTTTTTTCCAAAGTGTACGACCTCGCACTTGCCCACGTTGAATTTCATCAGCCACTTCTTGGACCACTCTCCTAAACTGTCTAAATCTTTCTGCAGCCTCCCCACCTCCTCAATACTACCTGCCCCTCCACCTATCTTTGTATCATCGGCAAACTTGGCCAGAATGCTCCCAGTCCCGTCATCTAGATCGTTAATATATAAAGAGAACAGCTGTGGCCCCAACACTGAACCCTGCGGGACACCACTTGTCACCGGTTGCCATTCTGAGAAAGAACCTTTTATCCCAACTCTCTGCCTTCTGTCTGACAGCCAATCGTCAATCCATGTTAGTACCTTGCCTCGAATACCATGGGCCCTTATTTTACTCAGCAGTCTCCCGTGAGGCACCTTGTCAAAGGCCTTTTGGAAGTCAAGATAGATAACATCCATTGGCTCTCCTTGGTCTAACCTATTTGTTATCTCTTCAAAGAACTCTAACAGGTTTGTCAGGCACGACCTCCCCTTACTAAATCCATGCTGACTTGTCTTAATCCGACCCTGCACTTCCAAGAATTTAGAAATCTCATCCTTAACGATGGATTCTAGAATTTTGCCAACAACTGAGGTTAGGCTAATTGGCCTATAATTTTCCATCTTTTTTCTTGTTCCCTTCTTGAACAGTGGGGTTACAACAGCGATTTTCCAATCCTCTGGGACTTTCCCTGACTCCAGTGACTTTTGAAAGATCATAACTAACGCCTCCACTATTTCTTCAGCTATCTCCTTTAGAACTCTAGGATGTAGCCCATCTGGGCCCGGAGATTTATCAATTTTCAGACCTTTTAGTTTCTCTAGCATTTACTCAAGCATTTTTGGTTAATATTTATTGTTATGCACATTGAGGTGAAGGGTATTAATGCTGAGAAATAGAGTTCTTCCCATTTTGAGTGCCCAGTGGCAGCAGGTATTTGGCCAGACTCAAGAAGCTTGACACCATCCAGAACAAAGCAGCCCGCTTGATTGGCACCACAACCACAAACATCCACTCCCTCCACCACCGATGCTCAGTAACAGCAGTGTGCACTAGCTACAAGATGCACTGCAGAAATTCACCAAAGATCCTTAGATAGCACTTCCATCTAGAAGGACAATGGTAGCAGATACATCCCCTCCAAGCCACTCACCATCCTGAATTGGAAATATATTGCCGTTCCTTCGCAGTTGCTGGGTCAAAATCCTGGAATTCCCTCCCTAACGGCATTGTGGGTCAATCCACTGCATGTGGACTGCAGCATTTCAAGAAGACAGCTCACCACAACCTTCTCAAGGGCAGCTAGGGGTGGGCTATAAATGCTGGCCAACCAGCGAAACCCATGTTCCACAAATGCATAAAAAAAGGGATAGAGCAGCACATTGAGAAGCAGGGTAGTCCCAGTCAATAAGCCCACTAATTTCCACAGCTACCGTGATTACACTTCCTCCCACTCTGCTTCCTGTGAAGACTCTATTCCATTGCCTTTCAACATTTCGAAGGGAACATTCCATTTTCAATACCCTGGTCCATCACTTGATCACCCCCAACTTTCCATGCGAGTGGAGGAGATACAACATTTGACCTTTTGTAGTCAAACAGTCATTACAGCTCAGAAGAAGATCACTTCTTCCATTGAATCCAAGCCCACGCTCTGAGCAATCCAGTTTGTTCCATTCCCTTACTCTATACCCGAAGACCTACAAGTTTATTTCCTTTAGGTGACCATGCAATTTCCTTCTGAAATCATTCATTTCAGCAGCCTGGAGGGCAGTCAGTTTCAGGCCATTACCACTTGCTGCGAAAGAACATTCCTCCTCACATCTCCCCTGCATCTCTTGCTCAAAACCTTAAATCTGTATTCTACCAATTAATGAAAACAGCTTTTCTTTGCCTATCTTATCTAAACCTGTCACAGGAAATAGGCAATGAGTGTGGTGGAGTGGATATGTGCTCACCTTGGGCTCGTCATGTTTGCAAATAGATTGTTTTAGCTTCAGACAGTTGCCAAGCAGAGGGATGGAGCTGGTAGCTAGGGAATGGAGTTTGGAGCTTGGACCAAAGACTTTGGCTTCCATCTTCCCACTAATTAATTGGAAGAAATATTGGATGTTGGACGAGCATCTGATAATTTGGTAACAGTGGAGGAGTCGAGGGAGATGGTGGTGAGGTAGAGCAGGATATCATACACGTGAAAACTAATGCTGGGCATTGGATAATATCAGAGAGGCAGCTTGTTGATAAGAAATAGCAGAGGGCCAAGAATAGATTCTGTGCGGGGCATCTGAGATAAGGGTGAGGGAGCAGAAAGATAAACCATTGCATATAGAAACATAGAAACATCCGGCGGCATGGTGGCACAGTAGTTAGCACTGCTCCTTCGCAGCACCAGGGATCTGGGTTCAATTCCCGGCTTGGGTCACTGTCTGTGTGGCGTTTGCATGTTCTCCCCGTGTTTGTGTGGATTTCCTCCGGGTGCTCTGGTTTTCTCCCACATTCTGGAAGACGTGCTGGTTAGGTGCATTGACCCGAACAGGCGGAGGACTGTAGCGACTAGGGGAATTTCACAGTAACTTCATTGCAATGTTAATGTAAGCTTTACTTGTGACTAATAAATAAACTTTTTTAAAAAAGAAACTAGAAGCAGGAGTAGGCTATTCGGCCCTTTGAGCCTGCTCCGCCATTCGTCTTAATCATGGCTGATCATTGAATTCAATATCCTGATCCCCTCTTCCTCCCACATCCCTTGATCCCTTTAGCCCCAAGAGCTATATCATAGAATCATAGTATCCCTACAGTGCAGAAGGAGGCCATTCGGCTCATTGAGCCTGCATTGGCAAGGTTTCCTACCCCAAGCCCTATCCCTGTAACTCCATATATTGACCCTGCTAATCCCCCTGACACTGGATGGACAATTTAGCATGGCCAATCCACCCAACTCGCATATTTTTGGAGTGTGGGAGGAAATCAGAGCACCTGGAGGAAACCCACGCAGACAGGGGGAGAATGTGCAAACTCCACACAGACAGGATCCAAGCCGGGAATCAAACCCTGGCGCTGTGAGGCAGCAGTCCCAACCACTGTGCCACCGTGCCAACGTTTTGGCCTCAACTGCATTCTGTACTCCCTCGATAGCAAGGACATCCTTCCTCAGATATGGACACCAAAACTGCACACAATACTCCAGGTGTGGCCTCACCAATACTCTATACAATTGCAGCAAAACATCCCTATCCCTAAACTCAAATCCTCTCACTGTGAAGGCCAATATACCATTTGCCTTCTTTACTGCCTACTGTATCTGTGTGCTTACTTTCAGCAACTGATGCACAAGGACTCCAAGGTCTCGTTGAGTATCCATCTCTCTCAATTTACACGCATTCAAGTAATAATCTGTCTTCCTATTATTGCTACCAAAGTGGATAACCTCACATTTATCCACATTATACTGCATCTGCCATGCAGATGCCCAGACACTCAGCCTGTCCAAGTCACGCTCAAGCATCTCTGCATCCTCCTCACAGCTCACCCTCCCACCCAACCCTGTATAATTGCAGAGGACACTCTGGCTACAACTGGATAGCTAAGAACGAAACCGGGTGATTGCAGCTCCATCCAGTTGGATGACAGAGGAAAGGCATTGGAGGAGCAGGTGTGGTCAACTGTGTCAAAGGCTGCAGACAGGTTGAGAAGGGCGATGAAGAATAGCTTACCTTTGTCACAGTCACAGAGAATGACTTTGATAAGAGGTGTTTCAGTACTATGGCAGGTTAGAGGGATTCAAACCAAGAGTTTTGGGAAAGAAAGACTTAGATTTAAGAAGTAATAACACATTCAAGGACTCTGGAGGGGAGAGGAGGCTGCAGACAGGATGGGTGGTTTGCAAAGACTGTGAGGTCAAAGGTTGATATTTTGAGGTGAGGTGATAGCTTTTTAAATGAGAGAGCTGCAGCACCTGAAGAGAGTGTTAACAACATGAATTAACGCAGAAGCCAGGAAGAGACGTTGCATGGTCAGATGTTTACTGGGAATAGGATGAAGGGAGCAACAAGTAGTCCTATGGATAAGATGGGCTTGGAAAGAATGTAAAGGGAGATAGGAATGGAACTAGAGAAAGCTGCAAGTTCAGGGCTAAGGTGGGGAAGATTTAGATGGCACAGAGGGCTAGGGGAGGGGCAGCTGATCAGGTGGTCTTAATCCTAGTGACAAAGAAGTCCATGAGGTCTTCTCACTTATTGGAAGTGAGGTTGGAGGGAACAGGGAAAGGTGGTTTAACAATGCAGTGGCAGTAAAAAATCAACCTTTATCCTTGTATTGCAGGGTGATCCTGGACAACTGAGCAGTTTTAGTATTTGACAACAGGACCCGATAGCATGATCTTGAATAACTAAGTGAATAACTAAACCAGTTGTCCACCATATTTGTTCAAGTCGGTATTCCTTGGACTTAAGGGAATGGCAGAAAGGCAGTACAAGGGGAAATGACCAGGAGCTGAAAAAAATAATTGTTTTATTGGGGAACAGGGCATCAAAGGAGAAGGTGAGAGTGCAGTTGAGTAAATCAGTAGTTGCAGAAATATTGTAGTACACCGAGGGACAAAGGCTGGAAAGTTGGGACTTTGAAAGTGCAGTTTTACCTCCTTGCTTCCCACCACACAAGTCCTCAAACGCTCCTTCCTTGTGAAACAGCAACTATCTGCACTTCTTTTAATTTCAAATACTGTATTCACTGCCCATGATATAGAACATAGAACAGTACAGCATAGAACTGTTGATACTAGTTGCCGATTATGTTATTGCTTTGCCGAGAAGCTCCTTTCAATTCGGAAATATGACTCCAACTTCCCTCCCTGTAATTTTAATTCTCTGCCGCACTCTTATTTTCTCTTCCCAATCCTCCGCATCCAACACTGTTTGAATGAAACTCAATGTAGCCTTGAGGAACAGAATCTTGATCTTCAACAATTTCAGATCATATCTCCCATTTTTTTTGGAAAGCAACCAGTGGTGATGACTCTGCTATGCCGATTTACACCTCTTCCAGATCCATTTGTTTTGTGTTCCATTAACATCTCCTTGTATCATTACTTCTTTTGTCATTTACTCCTGCCTGTTTTCCATGTTTCATGGACTTTTCCTTTTCTTTCTTCCTCCCCCTCCTTCCTTTAAATTCTTGCATGGGACGTGGCTGTCACATTTGTTGCCCATCCCTAATTGCCCCTTGAACTGAGTGGCTTGCTAGGCCACTTCAGTTAAGAGTTAACCACTTGCTGTGGCTCTGGAGTCACATATAGACCAGACTGGGTGGGGATGGCAGATTTCCTTCTCTAGAGGGTATTAGTGAACCAGATGGGCTTTTATGACATTCAATGATAGTTTCATGGTTACCATTACTGAGACTAGCTTTATACTCCAGAATTTAAAAAATAGGGCCTGGATGGAATTGTGGTCGGTGCAGACTCGATGGGCCGAATGGCCTTCTTCAGCACTATAGGGATTCTATGATTCGATGATTTATTAATTCAATTCAAATTCCATCAGCTGCCATGGTGAGATTTGAACCCATTTCCCCAACCTCCGGATTACTATCACTACGCCACCAGCTCCCTATCCCTAGCTCTGTACTTGTTTGAATCTGTTACATATTTAATGTTTTCCCGTTCTGGCAAAATCTGAAAATTAATGCTGTTGCTCCCTCGATGGATGCCGCCTGACCTACTGAATAATCCCAGCACTTTCTGTTTTTATTTTAATCTTCCATTTATTCAACCGTAACAAACTTCAGTCCCAATCTCAGAGGAGCACCCCACATACCAATGGAACAGTTTTCCGTACTAGAACCCTATAATATTTGAGTAAAATTGTAAATTAGTGCTGAATTAGGTATCAATTGGGTATCCTAGGCCTGTCTTCACTAAGAACTGAACTCAAGACACAATGCACTCTTGTGAGCCTGTTTGCAATTTGTTTGGGGATGTGCTTTAAGAAATATAGACTGTTGGCTGAAACCAACCTTTCAGCCAATTAATAGACTGAGAAGGATTTTTTAATTCATTCTTGGCATATAGGCATTGCGGGCAAGGGCAGCATGTATGCCCATCCTTAGATGCCCTCCAGAAGGAGGTGAGCCTTGTTTTGAAACCACTACAGTCTCCTGGTGAAGATAATCTCACTACCGTTCAGTATAGTCTTCTACAATTTTGGCTCAGTAATGATGAAGGTGTGTGGCTTGCAGGAGAACCTGCAGATGATGTATTTTCCACATGTCCACTGCCTTCTCCTTCTCCTTGCTTGCAGTTGTTGGTTTGAGAGGTTATGTACCAACTGACTCAAGAACAACTTCTTCCCTGCTGCCATCAGAATTTTGAATGGATTTACCTTGCATTAAGTTGATCTTTCTCGACACCCTAGCTATGACTGTTACATTCTGCACTCTCTCATTTCCTTCTCTATGTATGTTATGCTTTGTCTGTACAGCGCGCAAGAAACAATACTTTTCACTGTATGTTAATACATGTGACAATAATAAATCAAATCAAATCAAAGAGAGGTGCTGCCGGGCGAGTTGCTGCAGTCTATCATGTCTATGGAGCCCTGGGGACCACATACAAAGTTGAATTCATTTGTTATGCATCACAAATTGCTGATACTAACAGATCTTCTGATTTAAGAAGTATTCACAATTAACACAACAGTGCAAAGAGAAATCTTCAAAGTGGACAATCCTGGAATGCATAGATAACCCCCTTTTTAAACATCTCTCCCCGTCCCCTCCAACAATTGCGGGGAGTTCATGGGCTTCATTGCCATTAAGATTGGGACAATTTTATTTGTTGCCTCTGCTACATCCATCCTTTCCACTAGACCATTTTGCTGAATTCCTTTTAATGTTCCCCTACCCTCACCCTGGACTCACATCTGTGCTCCTCTAATTGTGGAAATGCTGGCGTTGGACAGGGATGGGCACAGTAAGAAGTCTCACAACACCAGGTTCAAGTCCAGCAGGTTTCTTTGGGAAAACGAGCTTTCAGAGAACTGCTCCTTCAGCTAAAAGCTCGTGATTCCAAATAAACCCGTTGGCCTCTAATTCTGGGCTCATGTGCATCCTCATTTTAATTGCTGCACCATTCAGTTGCCTAGACCCCCAAGCTCTAGAATACTCTCCCTACACCTCTCCACCTCACTTTCCCGCTTTAAGACACTTGCTATTGGATCATCTGACTGAACTCTTACTGGGCTTGGCATCGTACTTTGCTTTATAAAGTTCCTGTGAAGGGATATTTTGTTACATACAGGGATGAATGTTAGCCAAAGCAGCATGGGAACTCTTTACTTTTTTGAATAGGAAATTTTACAGCCATTAAAGAAGCAGCTGTTTGGACCCTCTCGAGTGACAGTGCTGCAGTCCCTTACTATTGCACTAACGTGTCAACCTAGAGTCTCTGGTCAAATGTCAGACTGGGTTTTTGTGGTAAACCACTGTTAGCTTATTACCTGTATATGTGACATACCTGGACACATCCCTGCCGGCCCTACCTGAGACTTCTCCCCCCCCCGGTCCAGGTATAAAGGCGACTGCTCCTCACCCCCCTGCCTCAGTCTGGATCAGTTCATCGGCATGGGTATGCTCCAAGTCTTTTGCTAATAAAAGCCTATTTGTTCTTGCATACAAACTAGTCTTTGCTCGATTGATAGTGCATCAATTTTGAAGTCAAAGCTGGTGTATCTGCCTCTCGTACCATGTGCTGGAGGTCTTGTGGCACAGTGGTAGAGTCCATTCCTCTGGACCAGAAGCTGCAGGTTCAAGTCCAATGCTTGGCTTTCTTGAACATGGAAGGAGCATTCATAACGTGGGTTCGATGGGCTGATATTCAGTTCGGAATCCTTCCACCACTAATACTCATGGGAAGGGGGGTGGGTGAAGGGGGTGGAGTGTGAAAGTACACTTAAAAAAACATGTTGGCATGGTGGCATAGTGGTTAGCACTGCTGCCTGACAGTGCCGGGGACTCAGGTTCCATTCCTGGCTTGGGTCACTTTCTATGTGGAGTTTGCGCATTCTCCCCGTGTCTGCGTGGGTTTCCTCCGGGTTCTCCAGTTTCCTCCCACAGTCCAAACGACATGCTGGTTAGGTGCATTGGCCATGCTAAATTCTCCTTCAGTGTACTTGACCAGGTATTGGAGTGTGGCGACTGGGAGATTTTTACAGTAACTTCACTGCAGTGTTAATGTAAGCCTACTTGTGAGGCTAATAAATAAACTTCTAAAATACCATGACCGTAGGAACAGGAGTAAACCATTCAACTCTTCAATCTGCCCCACCATTCATCCGGATCCAGGCTGCTCTGTCATCAGAACAATTCTCCACTTTCCATCAGAATAAACTTCAGAACCGAGTGGAGCTTTTTGTTCAAAACGAGAAAAGAAAACTAGCTGACCTCTCCCAATGTTCCCAGCTCAACTTCCCACCCCTACCCTCTCTCAATCTTACAAGGGGCTGAAACCAAAATTCATGGCGTCTGGTGAACAAGAGCTGGCCGATAGAATTCGTCGTTGCTAAGTACTAGAATGGTGTATTTGTTGTTACTGGAGGATGTATATAGCCTCTCCTCCCATCCCTCTTGTTTGTATAGTCCCCGATCCTTCCGGGGCTGTTAAAAAAAAGAGGATGATTGACAGGAACAGCACGCGAACAATAAACAGCGGCGAAGATACATGGAGAGCCTTTCTCAGTTGGAAAGCGGCACAAAGACCAATCGAAAGAATAAGAGAGAAACTCCCAAGATCCACTGGCCAGGCTCCCTGGTCCCGTTTCACGGTGAGTGCCTTTGACTTCTGAACTAAATAAATGTCCCTTCTTAAAGCCTGCTTTACAGCAGAGGTGACTGACTGGCCCTCCTGATCTCTGCCACTTCCAGTCAGAATAAAACACGGATTTCGACTCTAGGAAGAAATTAATAATTTCTGAATGCACTGTTATTGTTCAAATCTAACCTGTATTGAACTTATACTTTAAAAAAAGCATTGGGTGTGTGCAAACCACCCGTTTTAAAAAATGTGTCACTCCAGTAACTTCTAGGATACAGGTTTTAACTTTCACAATTCGCACTAAAAGTGGGAACTTCCCTCTTTCCCACCATGTTTAATTCACGTTAAACTTACAAAACAAACTTTCGCCTCTCGCCAGCATTGTCTTGTTTCCTCTTTGACAAACCTGGGTTCAGTAATTTTTGAATGAATTTCTCTCCTGGGCCAATGTTTTCAACTGAAACTCTCGCTTGAGTGCGATCACTAACAGCTCATCTGTGTTTTTAAATATAATTCCATTCTCAGCTGGAGAAAGTAACGCGTGTTTGTAAATTAAATCCGAAAGCTGGAAGTGCAAAAAAAAGTGGTGTTTCTATTTTTAAAAAAAGATTTAACTTGAACTATATTAACTAGAAAATAGTTTGGTGACATTTCAATAATAAAGTGCCCAATTCCCAAGTTTTGACTGGGACACACGCAGCTTATTTCCTTTCAGCCAATTTTATCTTTTTGTGAAAGTGACATACTTGGCATTTCTCTATTTTCTCTATTTTTAAAATACTTTGGACTTTGGCTCGGAACAAACTTCTCCCTGCACGTTCAAACTGATCCTTTTTCTCCCTTCCTTTTTTTGCCTGTGTGCGGAGTGGAGAGAGGGAGGGGGAGGGGGGGGGGGGCGGAGTGCAGACAGTAGGATACTTTAGAGAAAATTACAATAATTTCCGTTCTGCGGTTTACTTACAAATGAACACATCCTGTCCTTTTGTGAGGCTTAGGGCGCCTGCGAGGCGGGCCGTCGGCAGCAGCGCTGCTTCAAGAAAGAATTCTTGCCTTCCCCTCCCAACACATACAAATTCAGCTTTACTCTCCCGTGCTGCTACCTAAATATTGGCCTCCCGATGCCGCAGTCTGTATTCTGATCTGCTTAAATAAATGAAGCCGACCATTTTATTAATTTACAACTCAATTTTTTTTCGCTCTTAAGGCCCAGCACATTCTCTCCCCCCCCCCCCCCCCCAAGTTTAGAAGCTATGTTAATCATTGCTTACACACTGCAATTGTTCAACAATCTCCCAAGATTATTGTCCCTCGCCTCTTTACCATGTCAAGAGATTAAGGGTCAAGTTGTAATATTTTTTTTCCCTTTTGGGTTCACAACAAGGAAAGAGAAAAAAAAACCTTTCTTCTTTTGTCTGTTGTGAAAAATGGAGTGCTTTATTGAAGGTTTCCTTTAGTAAACTAATGTAATAGGATTGCAAACTCTCTCAGAATGTGAGGTTAAAACAAAACACAGCTCCCACTTTTATCCCCCCCCCCGCCCCAGTACGTGCCTTGAACTTGGCAGATCTACACATATGAAGCCTTGAGGTGGTGTGACCTTTTCATTCTGTAAGTGCTAAATCAGTCCCCGTGGTTGGGATTGCTAGTTTACAGTTGTTCCAAATCACACTCCCTTTTATTTTGTTAAATAAAGCAAGATTCCGGGAGTTTTCCAGATGCTTTGATGACTGCTTGCTGCATTCCCCGTTTCTATTGTTATACTGGCTGTGTGATGGCCAAATAAATGAAACACCAATTTTTATTACATGTGATCCTCATTTTTTTTATTAGCGTTTTGGGGATTTTCAATTCTGTGTTGGTTCTATTTTCCCAATAACCCCGCGCCCCCATCCCCAAAACTAATGCCATTGGTCATCTGTGATAGGGTACAGTAACACTACATGCAAAGGATTTGCTGGGGGAAAGTTGAGGAAAGGACATCTGTCATAATTATTTGAATCATATTTTCATAGTAGCCTTGAGGTCATACATACTTTATAACTTGTGCATTAAGGATCTTTGGATAGTTTATTTGAATCCTCGGTTATAATCCGCAATTAAAGGAAACATTATTGCTAAAGTGCTGGTAATGTGGCAGTGTTAATGTAGCAATGCCTCAGTTCATTACCAGAAAGACACTGGTGCTTTAACATTTAAAAATTGATAAACTTTTTAGGCAGCCTTTTATTCATTCGTGGGATGTGGGTGTCACTGGCCGGGCCAGCATTTATTGCCCATCCCTAATTACTTTTGAACTGAGTAGCTTGTTAGGCCATTTCAGAGGGCATTTAAGAGGCAAGAATATTGCTGTGGATCTAGAGTCACGGGTGGCACGGTAGCACAGTGGTTAGCACTGCTGCTTCACAGCTCTAGGGACCTGGGTTTGATTCCCGGCTTGGGTCGCTGTCTGTGTGGAGTTTGCACATTCTCCTCGTGTCTGCGTGGGTTTCCTCCGGGTGCTCCAGTTTCCTCCCACAGTCCAAAGATGTTAGGTTGATTGGCCATGCTAAAATTGTCCCTTAGTGTCCTGAGATGTGTAGGTTAGAGGATTAGCGGGTAAATATGTAGGGATATGGGGGAAGGGCCTGGGTGGGATTGTGGTCGGTGCAGACTCGATGGGCCAAATGGCCTCTTTCTGCACTGTAGGGTTTCTGTGATAAGGCCAGACTAGGTAAGGGTGGCAACTTTCCTGCCCTAGAGGATATTCGTGAACCAGATGGGTTTTTACAACAATTCATGGTCATCCTTAGACTTTTATTTTCATTGAATTAAATTTCACCATCTGCCGGAGTAGAATTTGAACCCTAGTCCCCAGAACATTACCCAAGGCTCTGGATTACTAATACCACTAAGCCATCAGGCAGCACGGTGGCACAGTAGTTAGCACTGCTGCTTCACAGCGCCAGGGACCCGGGTTCGATTCCCAGCCTGGGCCACTGTCTGTGAGTCGTCTACATATTATCCCGGTGCCGGCGTGGGTTTCCTCCGGGTGCTATGGTTTCCTCCCACAGTCCGAAAGAAGTGCTGATTAGGTGCATTGGCCAAGCCAAATTCTCCCTCAGTGTACTCGAATAGGCGCTGGAGTGTGGCGAATAGGGGATTTTCACAATAACATAATTGCAGTATTAATGTAAAGCTCCTTGTGACAAATAAATAAACTTTACATTTACTTTACTTTACTGGAGGCATTGGTGAGTAAGATTTTCACTGAAGTTTCACCAGATGCACCACAAATCTCTGAACCCAAACCAACAGCGACAGGGAGAAATTAGCATGGCCAGTTTATCTAACCAGCATGTTTTTGGACTGGGGGAGGATACCGAAGCACCTGGAGGAAACCCACACAGACACAGGGAGAATGTGCAGACTCCGCACAGTGATCCAAGCCGGGAATTGAATCCGGGTCCCTGGCGCTGTGAGGCATCAGTGCTAACCACTGTGCCGCTCCATACAACGAGTTTCAGAAATAGGTGGAATTATTTAAAGCTGCTTTAATGTTTTTGGTGTGCATTGGATTTTGCAAATTTGAAGCCCATTTAAAAACTAGACCCTTGTCAAGATGGGGCAGGTGAGATCCTGCACTTCATGGATTTCTATTTTACTCCATGGCCTTTCTGGCATGTTGTTCAGGGTACCCAAATCTTTCAGAGTGGATGAAGGTAAATTTGACAGTCTTTCATACAAGTGAAGAAACACCCTTGAGGTCATCTCCACTATTGAGACAATATTTAATTTGAGGGAATATAGGGTGCCTGGGATTTTGCTGAAGCTTGTAAACTGAATTTATAAACAAAGATTATTTCTATACTGTCCTAGCATTCCACTAGTATCAAACAGCTATTGTGTTGTTGACAAGCTCCAACTCATTTAATAGCATCGGAAGAGATCAGAGGCGTTTTTAAAATATCTATAAAGATGTAAATAAATAACACGCTGTGCTTCAACAAGTCTTTGTACAAATCTTTGGACTATACCACAATTGATCTGAATGCTATAAGAATTACTTAGTTTTGGACTGTCTTTCTCTCTTTGCTTTCGTTAGTCTCACAGTGCTTTCCAGTTCACACGAAGCTCCTTCATTTGATGGGTTGAGCTCTGTCTTTCTTCAGCACAGCTGCTGTCAATGCATTTCCTATTTCGAACAGCGAGTAGGCAAAAAGTTTGGATTTATGCAACACCTTTTCCCGATCTCAGGGCGCCCCAAAGCATTGAAAACCAGTCAAGTATTTTTCAAGCGCCATCACTGTTGTTATGTGGTGAAGTACAGCATCCAGTTTGTGCAGAGCAAGATCCCATAAGCAACAATGGGATAAATGTGCAGATAATAGTGATAAGGAGGTATTGTTTTACAATAGGTCTGGCTGGGTTACTTGTCTCACATTGCCCTGGCATTCTCAGTGATGAAGCTGAGATTGTTCACTTAATATTTCTGAGTATTTTTCAAAAAATCTAAATTGCTTTGCATATCTTTCTAAGTGTGGGTCAGGAATTCTGTTTTTGCCTTTTTTCAGTGAAGTAAGCTATGTTCCTGATTTTGGGAGCTGTGTGCAAGTATTAAAATACACTTAATTCATGTATTTGGCAGATATAATGTTGTATTCTCATTTTTGTGAAGTATTAACAGAGCCTGCTGATTTGAACTGACTGGAAAGAAAAGTAGAAACATAGAAACTAGAAGCAGGAGTAGACCATTCAGCTCTTCAAGCCTGCTCCGCCATTCATTTTGTTCATGGCTGATCATCAAAATCAATATCTTGATCCCATCGTCCCCACTATATCCCTTGATCCTTTTGGCCCCAAGAATTATATCTAATTTCTTATTGAAATAACGCAATGTTTTGACCTTAATTACATTCTGTGGTAGTGAATTCCCCACATTCAGCACTCTTTGGGTGAAGAAATTTTCCTCACCTCAATCCTAAAAGGTTTATCCCTTATCCTCAAACTATGACTCCTCGTTCTGGACTCGCCCACCATCGGGAACATTCTTTCTGAATCTACCCTGATAAACCCTGTTAGAATGTTATAAGTTTCCATGAGATCCCCCTCACTCTTCTAAACCCCAATGAATACATTCCTAACCAACTTAGTCTCTCCTCATATGACAGACTTGCCATCCGAGGAATCAGCCCAGTAAACCTTTGCTGCACTCCCTCTATAGCAAGGACTGTATATAATAATTTCTGAAATTGTTCCACTGGTTTCAATAGCTAATTTATTAAAGATAGAATTGATTTGAAAGTTTCTTGCCTTCTGATTAATATAATTTAGCATTAGTTTGAGCACTTCTCCAGAGTTTCTCAAACTTTATTTTAACGTCAAGTTTTGGATTCTTGAGAATACTGTGAAATTGAATACTTTTCCATTCTCGGCACACTGGGTTACCATCAATTACTGCCAGTTCAGATTATAGTGTGGACAGATGAAGAATAAATCTCTCTCTACTCTTATTCAAAAATGCTCCCTCTCCTCAATCTCGGCCTCAGACACACACCCCTTACGAACACATCTCTGCTCAAATCTCTGTGGTTTGTTTGGGATTGCCAGATTTTTTGCATTGAACCGTGGACACTTTTGTACTCAGGCTTTGTGTCTATTTGGAACTAGATCAAAGTTAGCCCAAATTGTTATATGTTGCATTCTCACAGCCAGCAGAGAGGGAGGAACCTTTGCCCATCAGTCTGAATGTTAGCTGAGCTTTAGATTCCAGAGTGGAGAGGACAGTTTGCAAATACCTGCTGCAGCACCCAATCATCTGTTATTTAAGAAGTCTCACACCACGAGGTTAAAGTCCAATAGGTTTATTTGGTATCACGAGTTTTCGGAGCGCTGCTCCTTCATCAGGTGAATGGAGAGTTGGGTTCACAAACACGGCAAACATAGACAGAGACTCAATTGCAAGGTATTATCATTACCATTATCTTGTAATTGAGTCTCAGTCTATATTTGCCGTGTTTGTGAACCCAACTCTCCACTCACCCGATGAAGGAGCAGCGCTCCAAAAGCTCGTCTTACCAGATTAACCTGGTGTTGTGAGACTTCTTACTGTGCCCACCCCAGTCCAAATCCAGCATCTCGACACCATGGTCTGTTATTTAAAATTCGCATAAAATAATAGTTTCATTTTAATTCAATTTAGCATGGTTTGGTGCTAGCAGTGGAAATATGGAGACACCGACACAAGAGGTCTAGTTGGACCAAAGAGCGGCACAGGCTTGGAGGGCCGAAGGGCCTGTTTCCTGTGCTGTACTGTTCTTTGTTCTTTGTTGTTCTTTGAGGTCAAATGGCCTCCTTCAGTGCTACATGATTCTCATAATCACTATTGGTGTGATTGAGTCAGACTGTGTGTTATGCTTTTTTTAATCGAAAGTCGCTTGGTAATGGTGAAGATGGAGTACTAAAGGCTCCTTTAATAGGCACTGATAATTTCCTGCATACTCTACTCTGGCTATAGGAAACAAATTAGTTCATCATTCCAGTTTACTATTAATATAAGTACGTTGCAGCAAGTTTCGCTATTTCAAGATAATAGACATATGTGCCTATAATTTCACAAAGTTGCAACTCAGGCAAAAAATTAAACTCCTACACTCAAGATGTTTGTTCTATTCTTTTTTGCCTAATTATAGATTCTAAACTTCAAAGATTGGAGTGTCACAGTAACATCTAGGCAAAAGCTAATGCTTCCCAAATGTGCTTCATACACAAAACCTCTACTGTGGCAGTCGGCTAACAGGTTAACAATTTTTTCTCACCAATTTTCTCTTTCAATTTCCTTCCTTCCTCTATTGCCTGAAGGCTTCGGCTCCTTGCTGTGATGTGATTCCAAAAGTAACAGGCACCCTCAGCACTGCACCCAAATACTGATTATTTGTGGATAATCAGTACTGTTCCAAAGAGCAAGATACCAATGCAAACTCAAATCCCACTAGCTGGATATTGTCGGTGGGCTATTTGACCATGGCCGGCATCACAATCAAGCCTAATTGGGCTGCACCAAATATCCAAAATATTTTCCCCAAGGGTCACTGCAGAGCGCACTGGACAATTTTCCCTCCTGTACTTCGGGTTTGCGAAGGTTACTGGCATCCCAGGGTGGGATCAACAATGTGCAATACTGAGGGAATGCTGCACTCTGTTGCTTCTGAATGACACATTAAACTATCTGATGCAGTAAGTGAACATCCTTCAAAGAAGGGCAATGAGTCTTAGCCAGCTCTTCTCCCTCAGCCATCGCTACCAAAAAAAAAAGATTGATTGCGTATTTATCTCATTACTGTTTCTGAACTATTTTTTATTTTCATTCATGGTATGTGTGTGATGCTGGCTAGGCCAGCATTTGTTGCCCATCCTTAATTGCCCTTGAGAAGGGGGTGATGAGCTGCCTTCTTGAACCATTGCAGTCCAAGTGTTGTAAGAACACCCACAGTACTATTAGGAAGGGAATTCTAGGATTTTGACCCAGTGACAGTGAAGGAATGGCGATAGGGTTCCAAGTCAAGTTGGTGAATGATTTGGAGGGGAACGTCCAGGTGGTGGTATTGCTATGTATCAGCTGCTCTTGGCTTTCTAGTTGGTAGAGGTCACGGGTTTTGAAGGTGCTGTCAAAGGAGCCTTGCAGTGCAAATCGTAGATGGTACATCCTGATGCCACTGCATGTCAGTGGTGGAGGGAGTGAATGTTTGTTGTGGTGGATAGGGTGCCAACCAAGCGGGGTGCTTTGGTGGGGTTGAGTTTCTTGAGCGTTGTTTGAACTGCACTCATCCATGCAAAGGGAGAATATTCCACCATACTCCTGACTAGTGCCTTAAGATGGTGGACAGCCTTTGGGGAGTCAGAAGGTCGGTTACACTCTGCTGAGTTGAGTTGAATGCAAAATGACTGCTGTATTTGTTACGTAACAGCAGCCACTGCATAACAATATTATGACTGTATTAGGACTCTGTTATTTCTGACAGGTATGGTGTGACATGCTATAAGTACTGATTTGTACAATTAAATAAACTTCTATTTGGATAGAATTACCTGCGCATATGAACAATGGATATTCAGATGAAGAAAAGGTACAGTCTGTACGTTTAATTTTCTGATTATGCTCGAATTTCAGTCCAACGATGGGTTGCCCTTGTCATCTTTTGAACTTTTATTAGTGCTTAGCAAGCTGAAAATAATCACCAGGAGACAGCAGTGCATTTTAGTACTCAAACAACTTCCGTGTAAAATAGTTTCTGCTGTTTGATTGGGATTACTCAACAAAAGATTAAATTGACTGTGTGTAGCACTTTGCAAATTACTTGTTTTTATGGTATCAGTTGCAACCCAGATCAATACCATGAACTTCTTGGGAACTTAGCTTTAACCCAGCGAGGCAGACTTGTCACACTTTCTAGATTACACCTGGTTGAAATGGCCAGTGAGTGAACTTGGTGTTATCGGATCTTTATTTATTCTGACCCATGAGAATTGGACATTTTGTTTCATACATGGAGTGCGGAATTACTATTCCCAATGGGGCTTTCAAGGCAAAATAAACTGTGATTGTAAAAAGAAACTTAAATTTGCATCATTCAGAGGGTGAAACAGAATTGATGGTAAAGAATGATTGATTTTGGACAGTGTAAATTCACATCTGATAACAATTGGTTAAGAATCATAGATTACTACAGCACAGAAAGGGGTCATTTAGTCCATCATGCCTGTACTAGCACCTTGAAGGAGCTATCCAATTAATCCCAGCCCTCTACTATTTCCCCATAGCCCTGTACAATTTCTCCCTCCAAATATTTATCCATTCTTTTTAGAAAGTTACTATTGAATCTTCTCCCACCCCTCTTTCAGGCAGTGCATTCCTGATCAGAACGACCCACTGTAAAATAATGTTTCCTCATGTTTCTGATTCTTTTGCCAATCACCTTAAATCCATTGGCTGATGACCCTTATGCTACTGGAAGCAGATTCTCCTCAATTACACTACAAAGTATTTCATGGATATAATGACCACTATCAAATCTCCTCTTGACCTTTTCTGCTCTAAGGTGAACAACTCTAAGCTTTCAAAATATTTAAAAATTATTTCCAATGCAGACAGGTCATTAGGCCCTACAGATTCATGTTGCTGTTTATGCTCCACCTGAGTCACATCCCCCTCCTATTCATCTTAGGATATATCCTGATTTAAAGTGTTACTTAGTTAGATAAGGATCAGTGATGGAACCTTCCACACCATTTACCAAATTTGCTGAATTATGATAAGTCATCATTTTCTAACTAGTCTTGTGAGACCAAAATATTTACTCCTTTGGTTGCTTAAGTAGGTCAGGTTGGGTACTAGTTAGAACCTGAATTGGGAAAAGTATTTTTCACAGTAAACGTCATTGATGATTTAAAAAGAACCTTAAGATAAGTGTGCACGAGACACAACAATTGAAGGTAGAAACATTCACATTGCAGTTCCACCGTGAACAATCTGCCACTTCAAAACTATTTTTAATTAAAAGTACGTATTCAATTGATGCCAAGCGGCGCAGCACCCCTGCTGCATAGCAAGGGACTGGCATTGTTTGATGTGGGTGGGCTCTGCGTGCTCAATCTGCACGTTCCCGCCCACCTGCATCCTCATTCTATGTTCCAGCCCCTGCATGGTAGAGAGGCAGAAGCATAGGCTCTCGGTGGCATCTGTCACTCGAGCTGGTCTGTAGAGAGGAAAATCTGTGTGGATTAAGGGGGCACGTAAGTGAAAACTGCTTTCATGTAAAGTACCGGCTGCAGGGATAGATTAGTACTTGCACTTGTTGTGTGATTCTTTTATTAAAAACAGATCAAATATACAGGATGTCCTGTTTTTATATGCCTATTGATGCTAATAAGCAATGATTTGAATCTCCCTTTATTTTGAACCCAACATTGTGGCACATTATAGTAAGACTTGTCAATCTCACAGGAATTTTATACGACAGCAGGGACCTGAGAGGATGCTGAAAGATAAACTTTGGAACTTTAATGGTTTCATTCTGTGAGTTTCTATGGTGCCTAAGGAAGAGGTTAATGCCTTTGGAAACGTGTGCAGCGTTATGTATTATTAGTCTGGGTTTTACAATAATGTAAACTGTAAATCAGAATTTGTAATACAACCTGCCAGTGAAATCAGGAATTGAAAAAATACAGTAAAGAGAAACAATCTGTTTTGAATATTTTAATTGAATGCAGGTTGGAGCATTTTAAATGCTAGTAATTGTGTTTAGCTGGATGATTGTAGATTGCTACGGTGAGATGTGACTAATAATACAAGTTACTGTAAAAAAAACTGTGAAAATATGAAACTTTATAACTCTCCAATATTTTGCCTTATTAACCTTCATTGCTAATTATTACATTGGCCCGGTTGCCTGTATTCTGCCTTGATCTAGCAAAACACAGGCTCAGAAAAGTTCTGTCAGCTCTCAGCTCCCACTCTCCATATGCACAACCTATGTGCATAATTATACATATCTTGCGGTTCAGTTGATTTACTAAACTTTACTTACTATTTGTGATGTCCTTTGAACTACTTGAATTGTGCTATGACCGTGCAACACACTTTCCAATATCCATTGTTCTTGCCTCGGTTGGAGTGTGCCTCACTGTGTTACACTTCAGTAAATTTGTTGGTGGATTTCAATGCTTATCACTCACATTGTGCTTATTCTGTGTCCGGGTATCGCAGTCCATGTCTGTGCTTGAATCAATGATTGAGTGGAACCACTGATTGATAGTTGAACACCTGCATAACCCTTAATTGAAAAAGATTGGGGGTAATGGTGCGGTTTAAGAACAGAGCCCTTTCACCTCTGGGACCTGGATTCAAATTGAGCCGGTACTGGTGGGATAAGAATCTCCTTTCTCTGTCTGAATCCTCTCGCCACTTGCACTTTAATATGCAGCTGATAGCTGACATACACACTCTGTCATTGGCTACATTGCTGTGTATAAATGATTCAACCTGCAGGGAACCAATGGCACCACAAACTTAGGCATCTTAAACTGCTGTTAAGAGCTGGCATGGGTGGCTGTGTAATCAAATCTCTGAACTATCCATGCAGTTGAGCTGACTTATAGAGACTAGCCAAATAAAAAAGAGTGGGACATAGACTTTTCTTCCCCAAGACAAAGAGAAATGTCCAACTCTTTGTAAAGCCATGCCCAGAGCAAAGCAAGCTCCCTAAGTCAGCGCGTATAGGCAAATTTACTCAAAGATCAGAAGGGTGGCTACTGTTGGAAATGTGACCATTCTCAGTTTATACAGTAGGAACACTTTTAGAACTGGAGGTGTCCTGGTAACTTAATGATTTTGTGAGATAAGGGCTAACCTGAACTTCGGTAGAATTTTGACATATTGCCAAGGAGAGAGTGGGAAGCAATACATTTTGAGTCAGTTTCAGATTTTCTGGAAATTTGTTAATCGGTATTCATTTTAGTTTGTGTGTTAATCAGTTGAATTGATAATTCTTTGTAAAATGTACTCGACTGGTTTTGTTTTCCAGTTGATGTGTGGAGGTGAAAAGGTTCTTCCTTAAAGGTGTTTATTACAGAATCCAGGAATGCAGCTGAGTGGAACAGTTGGTGTCATGCTCCTAGGCCATCCAAGCCTTAGTTCCGGGCCTGACTGCAGGGTGCGCTTCTGAAATTAGATTTAAGTTGTATCTTAAACGATGCTTGATAGTGATGTTATTTTCCCAAAATGGAAAAATGTACTATTCCACAGTACCCATGTCTTAGTGTCTCATTTTAGGTGGGTTTGTTTAATGTTTGATATTTATTTTATTTTTAGACATAAAATCAAACAGTGTTAGTTTGGTATTATTCCTGATCCAGTTATTATTTATTAATTTAAAATTGTGATGGTGACATATTTATGAGTGCACATTAGTGGTATTTTGCACCAGATGAGTAGAAATTTTCTTCATTGAATTGCTGGGAAGAGAGAAGTCTTTGTTCCTACCTCAAATTCTGCCTCTTAGCTACTGATTCTGTCCTTCCCCCAGCAACTCTGAGGCTGAACCAGACTGTTTGCGATTTTAGCGATTTTATTTATCTCTGAGATGAAGGTGTCACCCCGTCAACACGCCCCCCCCCCCTCATTCCATCACCCACCTGCTGCTGAAACCCATATCCGTGTCTTTGTCACCTCTGGACTTGACTATTCCAAAGCACTCCTGGCTCTCCTCCCGATAAACTTGAAGTCATTCAAAACTTTGTTGCCCATGTTTACTTGAAACAAGTCCCACTCACCTAACTCCCCTGTGCTTGCTAATCTACATTGGCTCCAAGTTAAGCAACACCTTGACTTTTGAAATTCTTATCCTTGATTTTAAATCCCTCCATGCCCCCCACCACCCACCACATATCTCTTCTCAGGGTTTTACAGTTCCTCGAGGTATGGGCACTTCTTTCATTATGGCCTTGAGCTTTCCAGATTTGAATCAGTCCCCTTCTGGCAACCCTGCTTTCAGCTGCCTCGGCCCCAGGCACTGAAATTCTCTCCACAATTCTCTCTGCCTCTCTTATCATCCTTTAAGTCTTTTCTTAACACCGATCTCTTTGATCAAGCTTTTTGGTCATTTAACCTGATATCACCTTATGTGGCTTGGTGTCAAATGTTGCTTTATAACGCCCCTTTTGATTTGATTTATTATTGTCACATGTATTGGGATACAATGAAAAGTATTGTTTCTTGTCCGCTATACAGACAATGCATACCCGTACATGGAGAAGGAAAAGAGAGGGTGCAGAATGTAATGTTACAGGATGTAGAGAAAGATCAGCTTAATAAAAGGCGCATTTGAAGCATGTCGGGGCGTTTTATTATGTTGCATGCGCTATATCAATGCAGGTTATTGTTGAAGGTGAAAAGCTGGGGTCTCCGCATTGACTTTGCTGCATTGCAATTCAAGAGAGCATTATTTGCAGAGCTTTGTTACAGAATGTTTGTTACAATCCCACTCACTTGTCAGGGACATGTTAAGACTGCAGCAATAAATGCTTGAGATACAGAATGTGACTGCGGTACTAAATCTCCAGTAAAGAGTGTACTGAAAGGGTGACGCTACAAGTCACATCCACTCACTCTCTCCATTCTGCAACACACAGCAACCTCCGAGAAAAAAGCTCAATGAACGCCGTCATAGCCAATCAGCGCGCGGGCTCCGCAAGCCCACCCCCGCTTACCCAATCAGCCGTGACCGGATGCGGCACTTCCTCTTCCATTGGCCAATCGGCGCTTGGGCGAGTACCCTCCCCGCGCCCTATGGCAGGCCGGCATGCAAATGAAGCCGTGGGAAGCGGAGGCGGGCCGCGCGGGCCGACGGGAGCTGTAGTCTGTCCGGCCCCAGCTGCGGGCAGGGCCAGAGCGCGAGTGGACTACAACTCCCAGGGCGCACCGCGAGGCTGCCGCATGCGCAGTGCATCCGCCGAGCCTGCCCATTCATGAGGGCGAGAGGAAAAATAGCATTTCACTGGCAGCGGGGCTGATGGACGGGGCTGAGCCGGAGTCTCTGCAGTTTATCAATGATTCATCCACAATCTCCAATGTGAAGCTGCAAAAGCATCTGCAATGTCCCCTGATGGTTACTGGTGCGGTGTGGGGAGTTACTAAGCTTATTGATGCATTCTTTGTACATTCGATATTAATTTAAAACAAAATTAAAGCAAATACTACCCTCCCATCCCCTGCCAGCCGTTTTCATTCACAAAATTACGCAGAATCCGCCACTGTGCGCCCTCACGCCATCTACAAAGCAGAACATCCCCCATTGCACCTGGGTGTTAGCGAAGCTAGTTATCATTCTGGGGACGTTTAAAGTAAGTATGTTTTATTTATCGCAGTTGCACCTTTTTTTAGGTTAATGTTGCAATAATGCGACTCCTTCCCTCCTGTAAATTAAACCAAGCAACGCATCTTCAACCTAGCACGGATTGTATCAGAATTATTTCTTATTTTTGTTTTAAAAAAAATAATTTGTGAAATGAATGCTTTCTCTGAACAGATTTCAAAGAGATGGAAGTGCTCAAATCAGCTTAAATCTTGAAAGGGACTGACTGCATTTGCAGAATTCTCTTTCAATGTGTTTTCTCTTCCCAGTCCATGTTAAACATTTCGACAGGAAACAGGGTGAAAGAACCCGCAGTCTCTCACCCGGGGCTGTTAATCGTGTTTAAAAAATATGTGCCCTGGGTGTCTTGTTCGTATTAAGATTCTCAGAACTACGGCGGGATTTAAAAGACGTTTCCCAGTTGATGTTTTAAAATAAGTGGAGGTTTAATTTATTGTGTAAACCCCGGCTTCCCGCAATTACAAATGAGGGTTATTATGATAATATAGTTCATTGTTTCTTTCAATGGCTCGAATCGATTATTCAGATGGATGGAAAACACATTCTGGCCACCCGGAGTGCTGCCAAATGGCCCCATTCATTAATCGGCAATTTTATGAATGAAATTCCATTATTGACTGCGCCCGAGACGCAGACTCCCGTCTTCATAGTTAAAATGATAACAGTGATTCATCCTTCCATCTCATGGTGTGCCTGCTCAGTGTATTATTTAGAAGGTATAATATTGTTCCATTTAAAGCATAGCCCGTTGTACGTTTTTTTTTGACAGTAAATGGATGGATACATCTCTTTTTCAATGCTAGCCCTGGTGAAAAGGGGGCATATTAACTCATGGAATATTGCTTGAATACATCAAGAGGGAACATCTAATCTCTTCCTGCACAGGAGACCCATTTAATCTGGGGCGTTTTTTGATCTTACCTTGAACATTTTATATATATATATATAAGTGCTCTCCACTTTTGCCCTTTGTACATGCACTCACATGCTTGTATTTAATGCAAGCATTTGGGGGAGATTATCCCCAGATTTTATACCCAGCTCTTCCCCCACGCCCCTCCCTCCCTGGGTTACTGCAGTAACTCGGGTTTTTATGGATGACAGTCGGCATCTTCAGTGCGAACGAACGGGAGAGTAATCAGAGGGTAAGATTGAAGAAAATATATAAATGGAAGGATAGATCCCTGGCCTGAAATATCTTTCTGGTCTCCGATCGATATAACTGAGGGTGAAACGGAAAATTGTGAGTTTGAGAAGATTATTTAAAAAGAAAACAACGAATCTTCCTTTAGGGTCTTTAGTTATTTGTATAAAGTTTTATTTTTCTTTTGTTCTGTTGTTTATTTGTCATAACTTCGTCGGTCGCAGGAGCGAAGGCGACAAGCGAAGTAATGTAACTGCAAATGCGATTATTAAGGTTAATCTTGAGTCAGGACTGGCGATTTGCTTTGATTGACATTGCTGAGGTTTGACCGAGAAGGGCATGTGACCTGGGCAACAAATAGATGGGAAATTCAGCGAGAGTTGACAAATAAATCGTCAAACCGTGAGGGAAGCAACGCTTGATCTGTGACCTGCCTTGAGAAAGCTAAGGATTTCACTGGTAATGCTTAAAGCGATTCGAATTCTTGCTCTGGTCAGGTGGTTTTACAGAATGTTTTTAGTGGGTGGGTTTTGTGTCAATGTTGCAGTAGCTGTTTTTAAATATATCATTATCTAATTCTCTTTGTGTTAGGAGCTGGAAGTCTGATTGAGGATTGAATCCAATGGAGCGCCGAGTCTCTCTGGGTGGCAATGCTGGAAATGCCACCTCGGTGTTCCAACCTTTCCTGGATGGCCGGTTGCCCTACGGCAGATTGCAACACACCACCATCCTGCCCATGGACCAAATGAAGCCGAACCGGCTGGAGAACGATTATGTGGAGAACCCCATTGCCAGCCAGCCCAGCAGAAGCCCCCAGGCCCACAGCGGGGCCGCCCAGCAGGAAGCGACAGCTGCCAGTCACCACGACCAGGGCTGCGAGCACCACGAACTCCCCCAGCAGCACCCTGCCCTGTCCTGGAGCTCCCTGACGGGCAGGCCCAGCTCCATCAGCAGCAGCAGCAGCACCTCCTCCGACCAGAGGCTCCTGGACCATGTGGCCCCTCCGCCGGTGGCCGAGCAGCAGGGCTGCCCCAGGGCCGTTCGCTCCCAGCCCAAGTCAACAGCCTCCAAAGCCACCGACCTTAAAGAGACCTCCTCCCAAGGCCAGCAGACTGGCAAGCACATGTTGTTATGTGAGGGCTGCGGGAAGTGCAAGTGCAACCAGTGCACCTCGCCCAGAACTCTGCCATTCTGCTGGGTCTGCAGTCAGAGATGCCTGTGCTCCCCCCAGAAAGTTGTCAACTATGCCACCTGCATGTGCCTGGTGACAGGGGTTTTCTACCATTGCACCAATGACGATGACGAAAGATCCTGTGCTGATCACCCCTGCTCCTGTTCCCACTCTAACTGCTGTGCCCGCTGGTGTTGCATGGGCGCCATGTCGGTGTTCCTGCCTTGTTTGCTCTGCTACCTGCCTGCCACTGGATGTGTCAAACTCTCCCAAAAGTTTTACGATACTGTGAGCCGTCCAGGATGTCGCTGCAAGAATTCCAACAGTGTGTACTGCAAGGTCCCAGAGGTGTCGGCCTGCAGTGGGGAGAAGCCCTCCTGATGCGGGCAGCATGTTGATGTGGTTAATGGAACTATAATTCACATCTTGTACTTTTCTAGTTCAGCCCTTTGCAAGTTCCTGCTTTCAAAAAATTACACAGTCTGTTCAGTAGTGAGTGGGCAAATCCTACCCGTCTGTGAATGGACATAATATATAATTAGACGTTTTTCAGAAGCGGTTAAATATGGGGGTTTTGCAAAGATCTTTGGAAATCCATATCTTTATTGTTGATATGTGGAGGGTGTTCCTTCAAAAACCGAATGGATTACTTTTTTTGGGGGAGGGCGGGCAGTTAATGGGCAGAAGTATAAATCCTAAACAACCCAAGTAATCACCTTGAACTCTTACCATGTCATATATTGGCTGAGATCATTCTGATGGTCTTCAGGCCACTTGCTAATGTCAGCGTTTCTTGTAGTCTGCTTTGCCTTTTTTTGACACGCCACACAGAATTTAATGAGATACATTTTGGTATGTTCTAAGGTTCCAGAAGCCTCGTGGCAGTAACTGCACACACCAGGCCTTTTTATGGAATCCATAGCAAGTATTCCCCTAAATGTCCCTGTTCACATGCATTACTCTTCAGAGAATTAAAATCTGAGGTCCATGCTGTTCCGAATGAGGATGAGACAATAGCATTTAACGTAAAATAAGCCAAATTCTATTCACTGCAAAATTCAGTGTATTGGTTTGTAGACTGGATGAAGTAATACGATGTTATTAGACACTTTAGATTGGAATCTTGAAGCAACAGTAGAGTATTTTTGTGCTTTTAGGTAAGGTTTCCCACTCTCTACCCAATGGGCTGTTTAAGCTTTTGATGTGTTAACTCTTTTTGACTTTATACAACAGAATGTCATTTCCTGAATGCTAGAAATCCACGGTTAAATGTTTTAAAGAAATATTTTTGCGTGTGTTATTTTTCTGCAGCAAAATTTCACATTTCCTTTTTAGTCCCGATTAAGTCTGGATTCTTGTTCTTTGCGTCACAAGAGATTTTTTAACACATCAGCAGGGCCAGTGGTTAATGGGATTATTTCATTTGGTGTGAGAGATTTGTATTTCACAAGTACTACGGGCATGAGTAGATGACAGTGGCTTTTTTCAAACTAAAGTAAACCACAAAACTAACTGCTAACAATGCAATTAAAAATGTTATTGCTATATAAAAAATAATAATTTACAATAATTACCATGACTATAAATATGTATAAGGAGGGAGAAAAGGCACATGATGCCTTTGCATTATTTAAACAATTTACAATTGCCCAAAAATATGTAAGTTTAGGCCCTTGAGGTTGCATGTTCAAAAGTATGTGTAGCTCTATAGTTTAAACATACAGGGAGTGCTGTGCATGGTAGCAAGAATTGACAATATTTGCACCAGTTAAACTAGGAATGCTCTGTAAGACCTTGTAGTGAACAGATTAGGGAGAGTGAGTGGAAACTAAAAAGCGGACACACAATTGCGATGGTTATGATAAAAGAAAACAAAAATATTTCTACCCAAGCCTTTCTCGATATAATATACATCAATCTCTTGTCAAGCCCCTAAATAATAGGGGCTAAATAATAATAATGTTCCTAAATAATAAAATCAAACATTTTTGAATGAAGTGAAAAAAAGCAAAATGAGATTTAAAAAAAAAATAACATTTTGCTTTATCATTTGAAACTTCCTGCCATTTTAACATCTATTGAATGATAAAGATGGGTGAGAGCAATTATTGAGAAATAATCATTTAGCAACCCATGTCAGTATTTATTCTGCTTAGAAAACTAGTAAGGAATCGGGACTAAACTGAGCAATGACTTGATGCTGATAATATTACTGGATCATGTAGTGCCCAGGGATTGGAGTACAGATATGTTTCAGAGAATTGCATATACATACTTTTAATGATCTTAACATATCTTTTAACGATAATTATTTATTGAGAAGCTCTACAAATGCAGTTTAAAATGTTAAGGAAGCTGGTTAACCCGTGAGTGCCGCAATCCTCCTTCCAGCTCTCCCCTAAATATTGTTGGCATCTGAAGCGAACCCAACATTCACAATATCTGATGTGATTGCCCACAGGGGATGGAAATCCAGTTTCCAGTCTAGCATGACTAATGGAAACAGGATGTTTAGGGCCAACCAGAATAGTGATCAGCAAGAGGATGGAATACGTCTCCAGTGATGCTGCACTTAGTCCTCTTCTCACTTGGCAAGGGAAATCTGCAATTGCAGTGTTAGTCAGAGCTGGGTTCTACCACGCGTTCGAAAGAAAGACAGTGCAGTAGCGCAGTGCTGAACATGAATGTTGAAAGAACAAAGCAGATAGTCTGAATGGAGGATGTGAAATGACAGTTTCAGGAGCCTGACGTTCCATAGACAAGTCACAGACAAGTGTTTTTCCTCTTTGTTGCTGATTCCATTTATCCCAAACTGCCGGCCTGTTGTAATGCCATTCACAAAGGATAAATGTGTATTGTGTTATGTTTTCTTTGACAGAAGTGTAGGAGGGGGAGAGGTCCAAGGATCTTTTTGCCCTTTATCTAATCCTCCACATACACACTCTCCTTCTGTCCCAGTCATCCCTAATATGAATGCAAAATGATAACTCAGATTGAACCAGGCCAGTTGTGCTAGATTTTACAGGTGTCTCCGAGCAATGGTAGATTACAAATAATTCAAGCAAGTCTGTATTTCACAATTCTCATCCTTTGTTTTCAATCTCTCCATGACTTTGCCCCTCCCTACTTCAATAATCCCTTTAGAACATAGAACATAGAACATAGAACATTACAGCGCAGAACAGGCCCTTCGGCCCACGATGTTGCACCGACCAGTTAAAAAAAAACTGTGACCCTCCAACCTAAACCAATTTCTTTTCGTCCATGAACCTATCTACGGATCTCTTAAACGCCCCCAAACTAGGCGCATTTACTACTGATGCTGGCAGGGCATTCCAATCCCTCACCACCCTCTGGGTAAAGAACCTACCCCTGACATCGGTTCTATAACTACCCCCCCTCAATTTAAAGCCATGCCCCCTCGTGCTGGATTTCTCCATCAGAGGAAAAAGGCTATCACTATCCACCCTATCTAAACCTCTAATCATCTTATATCTTTAGTCCTGCAACTCTCAGAAAACCTGAGTTCCTCCAATTCCATCCTCTTGAGCATCTCTGACTTTAATTGTTCCACCATTGATGGCTGTGCCTTCAGCTGCCAAGGACTATAGCTCTGAAGTTTCCCCTATAAACTTCTACATCCCTCTACTTCTCTTTCCTTCTTTAAGACGCTCCTTAAAAACCTACCTCTTTGACCACACTTTTGGTCATCTGCCCTAATATCTCCATAAGAGGCTCTGTGTCAAATTTTGTTCCTGTGAAGCACTTTGAGCCATTTTACTATGTTCAAGGTGCTATATAATACATGTTGTTGTTGCTGTTGTTGTTTCTGGATTTCTGTTTAATGTAAAGTGGAAACTGAATGTAGGCACTTGTGTTGAATTGTATTTTTCTCATCAGCCCAGTTTGGAATTGCTGTTCCCTGATATGTGTCGCTGTTTGTACGTGCATATAAGGCCGATACAGCCTTAAAGTATTGCTCCATTCTGTTGAATGTAACATGCAGTTGTGGACCCTGTGCAAGTTCCATATGTGTGCTGTAAATACAATAGTTATAAAGACAGGTAGCTATGTTTTAAGTCCATCCTTTGGCTGAGTAGTTCTTCTGCTCCCAAGTCCTGCGGTGTAGTAGGTGTTTTCTTGGTACAGTGATTCAAATAAGGCACTTTCAATATATACAAAATTCTGCAATTCCATTGCCCATGGATCCATACCCCAGTATAATTCAGTATGCGGAAACGAGAGATGGCTTGAGGTTGTAAAGAGAGCTGTTGAACATTGAGCTAATTCTCTCCTGTGATATCGTGATCGATAGTTGTGAGCATTCTTTTCCTAAACCTTTAACTGTGCCACCAAAATACTCCAATTGCATGAGAGAGAGAGAGAGAGATAGAGACAGAATTATTGTATATCCCTGCTGAATTCTGGAAAAATTCAACCAAGTTGGCACCTACCAAAATCTCCATTTGTGTGGTACTCTTTAGGACAGAACTTGAGTAATTGTGAAATTCATGTTATCAGTACCAGTCATAACAATTTCCTGTTCATGTTTAACTTGGCACCTTTGTGTTAACATGAAAAGCTGTGTAGAGTTCTGTTTCTGATTCTGTTGGAAAAGGGTTCTTGTAAGAATATTTATTTGAAGGTTCTATTTTATAGTATTTATTTTAGAATTTCTCCTGTTGTGAGATTTCCTTGAATGTGTAAAATAAGGGGAAAAAAGTGATGTATGAATGAATCAGAAAAAATATATTGATGATAAAAAAAAATGTTCTGGTCTTGCAAGATTTTTTTAATATTGTTCTTCCACAGAACTTATACATTGGAATAATTTTGTGTTAGTTTGAGCTTTTCTGAATGGCACTGTTGGTCCGATGTGCTGCCCAGTAAGGTAAGGGGAAATATTGGTTTTGGGCTCCATCCTGACGCCCCCCCCCTGAGTTAGTTGAGCTTGGCTTGATTGGCAATAGGGACACAACAAAAGCCCATTGCAGCCTGAGATTCAAAAATAGAAATTGTCCAGGTTAAAATATTGAATGAGGGTAGGACTGGTCTTTGCAGTAATGCTCAATGGGGTAGAATGGTTAGGTACATCGGCCATGCTAAATTCTCCCTCAATGTACCCGAAGAGACGCCGGAGTGTGGCGACTAGGGGATTCAACTTCCTTGCAGTGTTAACGTAAGCCTACTTGTGACTTAATAAATAAACTTTATATCCTCTAAACTGATCTCAGTACTTCTCCCCTCTCCCACCCCCCCCCCCCCCCCCCCCCCCCCCCATTCATTGATTGGATGTGGGAAAGGCCAACATTTATTGTCCTCCTCTGAACTGAGTGGCTTGCTAGGCTCTTTCATTGGGCAGTTTATAAGCCAACCACATTGCTGTGGGTCTCGAGTCACATCTGGACCAGGCTGGGCAAAGATAGCAAATTTCATTCCCTAAAAGATTTTAGTGAACCATCTGATAGTTTCATGGTCATTATTACAAATACTAGTTTTTTTATTTCAGTTTTATTAAATGAATTTAAATTCCCCAGAGTGAGATTATGAACTCATATCTCCAGATCACTTGTTCAAACCTCTGGATTACTAGTCCAGTAACAACACTTTGGAGCTTTTTTAAAGTTTATTTATTAGTGTCACAGGCTTACACTCAATTAAGTTATTGCGAAAATCCCCTAGTCACCGCACTCTGATGCCTGTTTGGGTACACTGAGAGAGAATTTAGCATGGCCAATGCACCAACCAGCATATCTTTTGGACTTGTGGGGGGAAACCGGAGCACCCGGAGGAAACCCACGCAGACAAGGGGAGAACGCGCAGACTCTGCACAGACAGTGTCCCAAGCCGGGAATTGAACCTGGGTCCCTAGCACTGAGGGACAGCAGTGCTAACCACTGTGCCACCGTGGGGCTATACTCATTGGAATTCAGAAGAATGTGGGGAGATCTGACAGAAACATATAAGATTATGAAGATAATAGATAAGATAGAAGCAGGGAAGTTGTTTCCACTGGTGGGTGAAACTAGAACTAGGGGGCATGGCCTCAAAATAAGGGGGAGCAGATTTAGGACTGAGTTGAGGAGGAACTTCTTCACACAAAGGATTGTGAATCTATGGAATTCCCTGCCCAGTGAAGCAGTTGAGGCAACCTCATTGAATGTTTTTAAGGCAAGGATAGATACATTTTTGAACAGTAAAGGAATTGTGGATTATGGTGAGCGGGCGGGTAAGTGCAGCTGAGTCCACGAAAAGATCAGCCATGATCTTATTGAATGGCGGAGCAGGCTCGAAGGGCCAGATGGCTACTCCTGCTCCTAGTTCTGATGTTCTTATGTGCCGCCCTTTACCCCTCACTGCAGCTGAGGGGAAGCTGCATTGTCCCCAGTGCCTAAGAGTGACCTTTACTCAATGACAACTGTTACACGGTAACGGCATGCACGTCTGGGAATAATAGGATTGGACTGAGCAGTCCTCAATAGTAAATTGTCTGCAGTAACTCCCTCCTTCAAGCTCACCAATTGAGAATGGCTGCAAGCACTGTGTATTGGGCTTGGCTGACACAGGTGAAGCAACACCCCATTATTGAATTCAGGGGATGAGGGGCAAACTTCATGAATCAACTGTCTTTCCTCTCCATCAATTTTATTATTTCATCAGTGGATGAGAAAAATGCCCAAAAATGTTGAAAACATCTTGCGCTCTTTAGACTCTTATTCATTGAACAAGATCAATAATAAGTATCTTTGCATTTTTGAATTACAGTGCAATTTTCTACATAGAACAGCAATTTATAAGGAATGGCGATAATTTAGTCAAGTGCAATACTAACTCAGATATAACAAAAGTTGCACTGCCTAAGTGCTTTAAAGTGTTGACCATGACTCACTAGTGCTCCCGTCTGTGAGGCAGAAAGTTATGGGTTCCAGTCCCAGTCAAGGACACGAGCGCAAAAATCAAAGCTGACAATCCACTGTAGGATTAAGACAATGTAGTATTGCTGGAAGTGCCGTTTTAAGATGAAACTTTAAAGCATAGCCCCATATTCCCCCTCGGGTGGATGTAAAGGATCCCATGTCACCATATGAAAGAAGAGCAGTGGAGTTATCCCTGGTGTCCTGGCAATATTTATCCCTCAACCTCGCAGTATCTGATCATGATCACCTTGTTTCAGGGGCTTGCCATGTGCTGATTGATTGCTGAGTTTCTTGCATGGCAACAGTGACTTCATTGACTGTATGTGACCTGTGGTTGTGAAAGGTGCTATATAAATGCATCTTTTTAGCCGCTCCACGAAAGAGAGGCAACAGTCAGAAAGTAAATTTTGATGCAATGCTGTGGTCATGCTTTTACATGACATGACCTATATTTCTTGTTAACTCAGTCCTTTGCCTAGCCTTTTCCTGGGGTCACAGGACCTACAGGATTGCTGGTTGCAAAAAGATACTTTTTTCATGGTGAAGCGAGATCATCCCTATAAACATATGATGGGGCAAATGCCAGTCAGAGTGGTTTATGTACAAAGGTGCCAAGCACTATGGAACCCTTTGCTGATAGTCCAGAAGTCTCTAATATAACCAAGCACAATTGGACTGCCTTGTCATCTCTTCCTCAAGCAGGTAAGAAATGGTCAAATTTGATTGTGACCAAACTAAGAGAGTTTTCTTGTTTGGATTCCCAAAGCCCCACTTTAGGCTATAAACTAACAACAAAACTTGAGCTCTCTTGAATCCAGCCCAACCTAGGACCCCTGCCTTCTAAACCCAAAATTTCAGTATCGCATTCAACTGTTGACAATCCTAAGACAATATGCTCTTCTCCTGTATTGTTGCATCCTGTGACTTCACAAATCACCTGAATATTCTGTTTCTAAATAAGAAAAAGTGAATCATTTTGCTCTAAGTGCTATCAAGTGAATTGAGTCCCCGTTTGCTGGGAAAGGACATATCTGCAAAATAAATTCAGCATTTCTATAATCTGGGCAGTAAGAGATGAATATTGCATGCTTGCACTCTTAGTACCTGTAACTAGGCACAATTGTAAACCCCCACTGTGTTTAAAGAAGATAGTTTTGGCAATATAAACATGGGGGCCATTGTTTAGGTCCAGATGATAAAGGATCAAATGTAATGGAGTCTAAAATGGGAAAATCTAGTGGGGCTTGGTTATGGGTTAATTGAGAACGTGTTTTTTGTTTACTTGGTCCTCCCGATTGTTTAACATGGTGAACTTGGCACTTTTACTTTGGGGTTGCAGATGGCAATCCTTTTGGTGTAAAATGGGTTTAATTGATACCAATTTCTGTGCTGAGATCCTGCCCCTAATCTGTGCTGGCTTCATGGTCTCTGCCACATCGTTTCACAATGTTTATAGCTGTACCAGACATCTACCTGAAATTAGTATTGGGTTCATTTAATTTTTTTTCTTAATTCATGGGGTGTGTGCACCACTGGCAAAGAAGACTTATCCACCTGTTTCAGGCGGGACGGTGGCACAATGGTTAGCACTGCTGCCTCACAGTGCCAGCGACCTGGGTTCGATTCCCGGCTTGGGTCACTGTCTGTGTGGAGTCTGCACATTCTCCCCGTGTCTGCGTGGGTTTCCTCCGGGTGTTCCGGTTTCCTCCCACAGTCCAAAGATGTGCGGGTTAGGTTGATTGGCCATGCTAAAATTGCCCCTTAGTGTCCTGAGATGTGTATGTTAGAGTGATTAGTGGGTAAAATATGTCGGGATATGGGGTAGGGCCTGGGTGGGATTCTGGTTGGTGCAGACTCGATGGGCCAAATGGCCTCTTAATTATGGGCGGCACGGTAGCACAGTGGTTAGCACTGCTGCTTCACAGCTCCAGGAACCTGGGTTCGATTCCCGGCTTGGGTTACTGTCTGTGTGGAGTTTGCACATTCTCCTTGTGTCTGCGTGGGTTTCCTCCGGGTGCTCCGGTTTCCTCCCACAGTCCAAAGATGTGCAGGTTAGGTTGATTGGCCATGCTAAAATTGCCCCTAGTGTCCTGAGATGCGTAGGTTAGAGATATTAGTGGGTAAAAGTGTAGGAATATGGGGGTAGGGCCTGGGTGGGATTGTGGTCGGTGCAGACTCAATGGGCCGAATGGCCTCTTTTTGTACTGTAGGGTTTCTATGATTTCTATGATTTCTATCCTTCTGCAAAATGCATGAAAAAACTAGGTCCATGACCTATCAGGCAAACTCAGATTCATTTTTCCAGTTCCACTTGAAGGGTGAGTAAAATTGATCGGGGAGCAAAGCCAGTGCTGTGGCTAACCCTGTCAGTTTGCATGTGTGTCCAACAACAATGCTTTTGAGAGTCTGTACAATGTAATATGACAGCATGCAGAGTTATAGATCTACGGCAGCCAAGTAACTGTTACCGTAACATTTCAAACTATCGGCACTTGGTGACATTTCAGTGAGGTTTCGCTTGCTAACCTCTGTCTAAATGCCACAAAGTACTTTCTCCCCGTTTCCTCAAATCTATATCATTTAGTGATATACAGTAATACACTGCTGTAATACACAAGCAATTTAATAAATGACCCATTGAATTGTTCAAAATCAATGGCTCAATAGTTGATTTGTACGAAGCCAGTGGGAGCAGAATTAGAGGAACCTATAACTGGCTTCAGTGCCCCTGCATTGAGAACAGGATAAATTAGCCATGGTTCTGCCGACTGACCAGTGTATGAATAATTCCAGGTGGGTAGTGCGTGCAAATGGATTATAAGTGAGAAGCAGACTTGGGCTCAGTCTTGGTGACCTCCAGGACTGAATGGCTTGAAGTTGGTCACTGCCATTGCAAGGACCATAACGATCTGGTCAACATCTGGCAGTACCCAAGGAACTGAGCCTCAGCATAAATTACTGCCCTTGCAGAAGAGAGGAGAAAAGAGAAGATACTAGAAGAACACAATCTATTTTTGATTGGTGTAAGTTTTGCACAGGCATTTTAAAGCCAAAATTCTATGCAAAAAATTCAACAATGTAGAGTATGTGGGGTGATGATTCACAGTGCAGGAAGTAACCCTCAGAAGACTCTCTGAACTCAGATGTAGGAACCGCTGAGACTGTAAGCTGTAGACTCTGCCTCTCCTTTTGAGATTTGCAGCTGTCACGTTGGAACATGCGTAGATGCGTGTATTTTTATAGCTGTCAAGGAAGTTGACATCTCTCAGGATTATTTATGTTAATTTCCTCTTGAACAGGAATAAACTGCATAAAGCAAGAACATCCCAGATTACGTAAAACACATCCAGGGTACACATTGATGCAGGATGTATAGGATATCCCAGCGATGACTCACCTCCATGTCAGCCTCGGTGGAAGAACAATGAAGTTCCATCAGCATTGCTGCAGCAATCTATTTATTATGTAGAGGATATTTTAAGCCCCCTTATCAAAGTGAAGCAGGTCGGCAGTTCCTCAAACTGAGGAGGGCTGGAAGAAATGGATACATCACGCAAAATGAAGGAAAGATCTAATTAGTGTGGTATATAAATCTTCAATGTTCCAAGTTAGGTTTTATTATGGACTGAGTTAGCTGACTTTAGCCAGGACAAGATTAAAAGTGTGCATTATTTGTTTGCTTATTTATTTTATTTTTTTTATTAGTCACAAGTAAGGCTTACATTAACACTGCAATGAAGTTACAGTGAAATTCCCCTCGTTGCCACAGTCCGGCCCCTGTTCGGGTCAATGCACCTAACCAGCATGTATTTCTGAATGTGGGAGGAAACCGGAGCACCCGGAGGAAACCCATGCAGACACGGGGAGAACGTGCAAGCTCCACACAGACAGTGACCCGAGCCGGGAAGCGAACCCGGGTCTCTGGTGCTGTGAGGGAGCAGTGCTAATCATTGTGCCACCGTGTGCTAGGTCAGCATTTGTTGTTCATTCTTAATTGCCTTGGAGAAGGTTGCCTCATTGATTGTGGTCTAAAATGAGCTTAAAACAGAAATCAGCAATAGGGCAGAATTTTCCATTTAAAAAAAAAACTAAGTGTCAACTCAAGTGGGAAAGTTGGTGTGTAGCCAGTCAGCTCCACTGACGGCTTTTCCCACCAAATTGTTCGAGATGCAAGTTTAAAAAAAAACCCAGGAGGTGGGTCCCATGCTGTTACGCTGGCAAAGCTTCTCCACCCACCCTGCCACCCAACCCACCCACCAGCAACCTCAGCTTTCAGGTGATCAAGGCACCCCTATCTAAACAAAATAAAAATAAGAAAATGGTATTGTCTGGCCACCAGCAGTGCCTGGGCACTGCCAGGGTGCTGCTTGGGCATGAATCTTCCCCCCCCGGGGCTGTACTTACCTGTGCGCAACCTCCTGTCCCCCTTCGCCAGGTCTCTGTTTGTCAAAAGATGTGAAAGTGAGTGTCATTAGTACACTCCATGTCTGCAATTGACATCACCAAGAAGCAGCATGTGGAAAAGTAAGTGTCCAAAAAGTAACTATTGCGGTATTCCAAAGATGATAACTATGGGATATGAAGAAAGGCCGTTGGTAGGGCTCTGGTTGTGACTGGTCGCTATGAATGGAACTTCGACAAAGAAGCCACAACTGAGTTGGGCAATGAAGGAGAGACATTAGAGGAGACAGCAGAGAGATTGAGGAGGAAGCATGCACCATGGTCACAGTCACAAACACTGTCATAGTGGCTTTAGTTTGTGCTGTTTCGGTCTTCTTTGAAGATGTAAATCTGACTGGAATGAGGACTTGTGGGATAGATGGGAGTCGATCTGTGAGACAACAGTGAGGTGAAGGACTTTGGAGAGTAACCAAGAAGTAAAACTGTTTATTTAGCATATACAACCAACTCAAAACCAGAAAGAAAATAAAGCCCATTAGGCAAAACAAAGTGACGGAGGGTGCAGATGGAGAAAGTAAGGGTAAAATTATTTCACAATGCTTTTTTAAAGCCTGGAAAAAAGGCCAATCCTGAGGCATTGCCGTTGAAGCTCATTGTGACGTTTTGCTTTTTATGCAATATACGCCGGATATCTCTGACCTCGCCCACGGCTGGGATTCTCTAGAGTCACACATCGGCATAGAAGGCCATTTAGCCCATTGTACCTGTGCAAGATCATTGAAAGTGTTATCCAATTAGATCCATATAAATTTCTTTTAAAGTATTTATTGTAATTCCCCGTTCAATGTAACAACTGAATATATACCTTTCAGGCAATGCATTCCAAATCATGACAACCTCCTGCAGATAAAAAAAACATTTGTCCTCTTCACTTCATCTTAAATTTTCTTTTCATGATTTAATATCTGGTAGTCATGGGCCACTGAAATTGTTGAAAGTCTAAAGAGCGTATGGCCCAAAATGATAGATTTCAATCAATTGGATTGTTGGAGGAGGACCCAGATTCAGGCTGGAATTCCAAGGTCTCGCATGTCCCGCTACTCACACCAGGGAAAAGGGAGAATTTGGCGTTCAGACAAATCTCCATACACAGATTAACCATAAATCACTAGAGCAAAGTTTGAGCTGTTTATAGCCATCAGCTGAACCTTGAGACTGGATAATCCGAGCCACGGGCAAGGTTGGAGAATTCCAGCCTCAGTGAGTTTGAAGGTGTGATTGGACTTAGATTGACAGGGCAAAGGAAATTCAGGCAAGGAGTAAAACTTGCTGCTGATTTGCTATCTCTGCTTTGTGTTACCATCGCAAACCAATGACACCCTTTTCAATGAAGTGAGATGGGCAGAGAGACTGTCTCAGGCCCCTTCAGCATTTAACAGGAAGTGCAACATCAAGGTTATAACGGGGTCAGCTGACAGGAACAGACTATTTTACCAAGAAATCACACATTTCACAGAGGTAAAACATTTTTATGTACATGAGTATCTGTTACATATTTTTATAATATAAATTGTTTCATTTATGGGATGGTTTTGACCCATTTGTGCCAAAATCCGTAGGCATCAGACACTGTGCGCCATTTATGGCTGAACCCTAAAAGATGAATAATTTTAATATCATTATGATAGTTTATTGGGCAATAATGTTCATTTGATTGTAGGGAAAACCTGCAGCGGGGTGGCGCGGTCGCACAGTGGTTAGCACTGCTGTGTCACAGCGCCAGGGACCGGGTTCAATTCCGGCCTTGGGTGACTGTCTGTCTAAATGCTGAAGTTTGCACGTTCTCCCCACGTCTGCGTAGGTTTCTGCCAGGTGCTCTGGTTCCTCCCACGTTCCAAAGATGTGCATGTTAGGTGGATTGGCAATGCTAACTTGCCCCTTAGTGTCCAAAGATGTGTACATTAGGTGGGTTAGCTATGATAGATGCGCAGGGTTATGGAGAAAGGGCAAGGAAGGTAGGCCTGGGTAAGATGATATTTCGGAGAGTTGGTGCAAACTCGATGGGCTGAATGGCCTTGTTTTGCACTGTAGGGGTTCTATGAATCACAGAATACTGCAGTGCAGAAGAGGCCCGTCGGCCCATCAAGTCTGCACTGACACATGAAAGGCCCTGACCTGCCCACCTAATCCCACTTGCCAGCACTTGGCCCACAGCCTTGAATGTTACGGCGTGCCAAGTACTCATCCAAGTACTTTTTAAAGGATGTGAGGCATTCCGCCTCCACTACCCTCCCAGGCAGTTCATTCCAGACTGTCACCACCCTCTGAGTAAAAAGGTTTTTCCTTAAATCCCCCCGAAGCCTCCCACCCCTCACTTTTAGCTTGTGTCCCCTCATAACTGACTCTTCAATGAAAGGGAACAGCTGCTCCCTATCCACTCTGTCCATGCCCCTCATAATCTTGAACACCTCAATCAGGTCACCCCTCAGTCTCCTCTGCTCCAGGGAAAACAGTAAGAAGTCTCACAACACCAGGTTAAAGTCCAACAGGTTTATTTGGTAGCACAAGCCACTAGCTTTCAGAGCACTGCTCCTTCATCAGGTAAGTGGGAGTTCAGTTCACAAACAGGGCATATAAAGACACAAACTCAATTTACAAAATAATGGTTGGAATGCGAGTCTTTACAGGTAATCAAGTCTTAAAGGTACAGACAATGTGAGTGGAGAGAGGGTCAAGCACAGGTTAAAGAGATGTGTATTGTCTCCAGCCAGGACAGTTAGTGAGATTTTGCAAGCCTAGGCAAGTCGTGGGGGTTACAGATAGTGTGACATGAACCCAAGATCCCGGTTGAGGCCGTCCTCATGTGTGTGGAACTTGGCTATCAGTCTCTGCTCAGCGACTCTGCGTTGTCGTGTGTCGTGAAGGCCGCCTTGGAGAACGCTTACCCGAAGATCAGAGGCCGAATGCCCGTGACCACTGAAGTGTTCCCCAACAGGAAGAGAACACTCTTGCCTGGTGATTGTCGAGCGGTGTTCATTCATCCATTGTCATAGCGTCTGCGTGGTCTCCCCAATGTACCATGCCTCGGGACATCCTTTCCTGCAGCGTAACAGGTAGACAACGTTGGCCGAGTTGCAAGTGTATGTACTGGAATCCTCCCACTCCGCCTGCCACTGCAATTGTAGCGGACGGTTGCAGACAATGTGAAGGCCCAATGACAGTCGGGCGGGTATTTCCGGCTTATAGATCAGCCTAGTCGGAGAATTCTGCCTGTAGCGTTTTTCCAGCATATTCTTTTTGATTTCAGATTTCCAGCAGCTGCAGTATTTTGCATTTATTATTATTTTTTAAATGGTCATGCCACCACCATCATTATTAGCACTAACCTGTGTGATGACATTAATTTATTTTTAGCAACATGAACACTGGGGTAGGTTTTCAACCTGCCAACCATGTACAGAATTGGCATTGCAGACACGTTTATAGGAATACATTGGGTGGTTTCTAGGATTGTCAGTCATTTTGCAATGCCAGGCTTACAACTGGATGATTTGTCGAAAATTGACTCAATTTTGTGAATACAAAAAGGCCGAGCCTTTGATGATGTTCCCAAAATGGAAAACAAATGCCGGAATTCTCTCGGCCGTTCACACTGGCGGGAGTTCTCCGATCCCGCCGGCAGTGCGCCCCAGCCTGCGGGATTCCTATCGGCGTGGGGTGTCATTAGTGGGAATTCCCCTTTACAGCGGCGTGACCAGAGAATCCCACCACTAGCAACCAACGCGCCACCTCCTGCCAGCGGGAAACACACAGCTGGGAGGCCGGAGAATCTCACCCAAAATCTGTTTTTAATATTATGGCTGCATTTTTACATTCCTTAAAAAAAACCATATATCTCTAATATATTCATTTGCGCATTCATCTCTTTAGATAGGTCAGACCTCATTGACAATTCTTTACTCACAGGGCAGGTGCAATGACCTGGTTGTGGGGTGCTGGTTTTGTTACAGATCAATGATCCCTCCATGAGGAAGCACTCAGCTTAAGAAGGTCTCTGACTCTCCCTTGCTGCCTTTGGGTAAGTACCTGATGTCTGCTCTGTGCCCTCACTGCCAAGCCAACATGAAGCACTCACTTGGGTTAATATTTGTTTCTATGTGAAGTAGCCACAGCACAAACATGATAGCCTCTATTGGATGGACGTTACAATAAAATTACAAACACAAGGCGACCCAAAGAACAAAGAAAATTACAGCACAGGAACAGGCCCTTCGGCCCTCCAAGCCTCCACCAACCACTGAACTAAAATCCCCTACCCTCCCGGGGACTGTATCCCTCTATTCCCATCCTATTCATGTATCTGTCAAGACGCCCCTTAAAAGTCACTATTGTATCTGCTTCCACTACCTCCCCCAGCAGCGAGTTCCGGGCACCCACCAGCGTCTGTATAAAAAACTTGACCACTGGAATTCTTTAGAGAATTGTGGGCCAGATGGAATTATCCTCCCAAAAATATCTTTGTTATACAGATTTTTTAAAAATTTAATCATTTCACGGGATGTGGGCGTTACTGGCTGCCCCCAGCATTTATTGCCCATCCTGAATTGCCCTCCAATTCAGAGGGCAGTTGAGAGTCAACCACGTTGCTGTAGCTCTGGAGTTACATGTAGGCCAGGCCAGGTAAGGACAGTAGATTCCCTTCCCTAAAGGGCATTAGTGAACCAGATGGGTTTTTACAACAATTGACAATCATTAGATTTTTGATTCCAGATTTTTACTGAATTCAAATTTCACCATCTGCCGTGGGGGGATTTGAACCTGGGTCGCCAGAGTATCACTCTGGGTCTTTGGATTATTAGTATAGTGACAATACCACTATGCCACCACCTCCCTGTCACGTCTCACCTTAACTGTCATGGTTAATTGAATTGATCTGCACATTGTTCAAAGCTCATATTGTAAATCCAAATTCTCCCTCTTACATTCGCGGCATTGAATTATCACGGGAGGAGAAGATCCCTGGAATCACTTTAGAATAAGTTGAAGTTACTTTCAAGTGGAAAATTGTCAGTGGGATCCTACTTCTTGTACCTTCCTCAAAGGGTTACTCCGATGGCATGTTGGATTCAAGCACTTTCCAGCTTCAGACATCCTTCTGTGCTGTGAAATTAGCTAGGAAACAATATATATTAAAAAAAGGACAGAACAATTGAAGGAAATGAGGAGCAGTCAGTGACTACCAATCCCGGGGGGGAAATGCCATTTTTAAACATGGATGTGTTTGACCATCCGGAAACTGGCAATAAATAGGAATGCTTCCCGATATTCAGGAAATGGTGTGTTTATTTTACATTTTTTTAATCCAGTAGATTTTTCAGTAGGTCACATTAGGGCATCGGTTTCTGTTTTCTCAAGGAATTCATCCCTATTTTAAAAGTCTAAACTTCTTGCCAAAGTGGGATGACAGAAGGGTTTGGCTGTATATGTCAGACTATTTAGCTGGAGATGTAATGCTTCCAGTAAGAGTAACTAAATTAGCTCATGTTCATTGATGCATTGAAATAATATTGTGTTGTGGTTTTATTCATTCGCTTTAAGGCTATATTAAATCTTCATACCAAAGGAGTGAATGCTCCCTTTGCCAGAATTGGTTTTTGTTGTTCATTGTTGGGATGTGGATTGCACTGGCAAGATAGGCATTTATTGCCCATCCCTCGTGTTATGACTGGGGAGGACATATGTCCGGATATGACTTTTCTTTCCCACTCCTCGGGTGATCATAACAGGGTTTTTTTGTAATCCATAAGGATATAGATATTAATTTAACGGCTGTGCTGAACCATTTACATGCTGATTTCTAAGAAACCAGTCTGACAGGCTTTCTTGAGTTTAACAAAGGAGGTTGGTTTTTATTGAGCATAAAAGCACCCCATCCTGGTAAAGATATAAAAATATTTTAAAAAGTAACCCACATCCTGAACTTCGCAACACACACAAAGACACATACACAAAATAGACACACACACATATAAATAGACACATGCACATGTGACACAGTGGTTAGCACTGCTGCCTCACAGTGCCAGGGACCTGGCTTTCATTCCCGGCTTGGGTCACAGTCTGTGCGAGTCTGTGCGTACTCCACGAGTCTGCGTGGGTTTCCTCCGGGTGCTCTGGTTTCCTCCCACAGTCTAAAAGACATGCTGGTGAGGTGCATTGGCCATGCTAAATTCTCCCTCAGATACTAATGAAAAAACACACACGCAAACATGAGAATTACAAGTTCTACTGAATGTTTATTTATTACTGTCACAAGTAGGCTTCCACTAACACTGCAATGAAGTTACTGTGAAAATCCCCTAGTCGCCACACTCAGGCACCTGTTCGGGTACACTGAGATGCAATTATACCTGTTCCATTGACAGATATCTTCCAGACTCTTGTTTTTAGCAGCTTGGGTGTTGTCCTAAAAGGCATTTCAAAAGGGTTATTCTGGTGATCGCGCTCCCTATAGTGGTTTCAGTAGGTAATTGATTAGCTCATTCCTGGACAGACTTGAAAAGGTAGCTTTATAGAAAGGGCCAGTATAGTTTCAGTAAATCTTTGAAGTAATTCTTGACATTAGCAAGCATGAAATTCCATAGAAGATGGGCTCTGCATGTCTTAATTATAATCCACATTGGACCATTTCAGAAAATGGCAAACTTGTAATATCAGACTTCAGCTGACCTGTGACAGCCATCATAAGACAGTGTTTTTGTTTGCTTTTTAAAAGTCCTTTTACAGCAGTTCAATACACACACACACACATCTATATAAAACCAGCTGATGAAATTAAAGAGTCATATCTCCAGTACACATCACATCATTGTGACACTAGTTACCTGTCGAGATGCTGGTGGCTGACCTTTTTTGAAGCAATACAATCTGTGTATTGGAGGTTGATGGTCCTCCACAAATGTTATTAGACAGAGAGTTCCAAGATTTTGACCCAGCAATGATGAAGAAACATGATGTATGTCCAAGTGGGGAGGGCGTGCGACTTGGACACCGCTGACCCTCTGTGCCTCATCATCAGTATTTGAGTCTAGAATATTGGGATCCATGTTATTCCATTACGTGGGCTTTCCTGACATGCATGTTTTCCAGAATGAACCATTGATCTGGAGTGCTGGCTGATTTACTTCTCCTTAGGCAGGGAACATGTAGTCAACAATGATGCAACTAAACTAAGCACACTTCGGCTTTCTGGTCTACATGGTTCCATTCTAAACTGAAACAAAAGGAGAGTTGTATAAGCAGCTTAGAAATGACCCTATAGCAGATCCATTGGAGACTATAGGAAAACTCAAGGCTAAGAAAGGAACTATTGCTATTAAGATGCCAGTCATCATGAGTGTTTAACAGCAAGGAACAATGCAATACTAATGTTAATTAAGAATATAAACTCTAGGAATAATCAGACATGACCTAGCCTGTCAGTAGATTTAGGCAAAGCACTGAACAATTCAATTGGCCCTGTGCTCTAGAATTCCCTAAATAACCCTGCCTCTCCATCTTTCCCTTTTCCTTTAAGACTCTACTGAACTGGGATACCCACTCTAACATTTCCTTCTTTGGTGTCAGGTTTCATCTGTTTATGCTCGCCTGAAGCGTAGGATGTTTTCTTGCATCAAAGATGTTTTGTAAATGCAAGCTGTTGTTTTTTTAATGTTAATTAGAAGTATCTCAGGGAACGATCTAGCACAACCCAAGTTGTCATCTTGTTGAGGTGATGAACTTGACATCGATGGCACGCATTTTTGAAGGTTGCAGCATTGGCCAGGGCAAGTTCAATTGAATGTTCAGGGCACACCAGCCTTTGGGGTAATTAGGAGGCAACTTCATAGTGTGTGAGGGAATAAATATGATGCAGACTTAGAGCAAGGGGTGAGTAACTCATTAGAACATAGAACATAACAGCGCAGTACAGGCCCTTCGGCCCTCGATGTTGCGCCGACCAGTGGTACCAATCTAAAGCCCCTCTAATCTACACTATTCCATATCATCCATATGTTTATCCAATAACCACTTGAACGCTCTCAACGTTGACGAGTCCACCACTGCTGCAGGCAGGGCATTCCACGCCCTTACTACTCTCTGAGTAAAGAACCTACCTCTAACATCTGTCCTATATCTCTCACCCCTCAATTTAAAGCTATGTCCCCTCGTGCTAGCCAACACCATCCGAGGAAAAAGGCTCTCACTATCCACCCTATCTAATCCTCTGATCATCTTGTATGCCTCTATTAAGTCACCTCTTAACCTTCTGCTCTCTAACGAAAACAACCTCAAGCCCCTCAGCCTTTCCTCATACGATTTTCCCACCATACCAGGCAACATCCTGGTAAATCTCCTCTGCACCTTTTCCAACACTTCCACATCTTTCCTATAATACGGCGACCAGAACTGTACGCAATACTCCAAATGCGGCCGCACCAGAGTTGTGGGGCCAAATCAGGCCTGGGAACCTCTGTGTGGTTTGCCTTGCTGAGGCAGCTTTCAATTAATCCTGAAATAATGCCATTCCTCACTCCCAGCATTACCTGACACTCCAATCCTTCAACTGAACTGTATCCTTCAACAATCCTTCAACTGAAGGATGGCACAGTGGCACAGTGGTAAGCACTGCTGCTTCACAGCACCAGGGATCTGGGTTTGATTACCTGCTTGGGTCACTGTCTATGCGGAGTTTGCACGTTCTCCCCATGTCTGCATGGGTTTCCTCCCACAGCCCGAAAGACGTGCTGGTTAGGTGGATTGGCCATGCTAAATTCTCCCTCAGTGTACCCGGACAGGCGCCTGAGTGTGGCGACTAAGGAATTTTCACAATAACTTCATTGCAGCGTTAATTTAAGCCAACTTGTGACTAATAAATAAATTTTAACGAGATTCTTAAGCTTAAACATAAAGCAGGTGTATTATATATAAGATGATATATGTCCAGTAGAAAGTTATAAGGTAGTAATTCATATCCTAAACCACAGGAAGGGAGCTTGAACAGTTTATGAATATCATAGACCACAAGACTGAATTACTGCTTTGAAATCACTGTTGGACATTTATTACTCTTTAGAATATACAATCTATAGTTTATTTTATTTAAAGTCTTCCTTTTAACAGTTCCAAAGTTATGTGCCAAGTGTACTGAGTATGGTACCAATGTGATGCAGGTGAAAGGGTAGTGAAGGTGACAGCAAAACAGGAGCTGCAACTGTGTGAAATCACATGACCGGTACGATAGTAACCATTTTTTACTATGGTAGAATAAAATGAAAATATACATTACTCCAAATATAATAAATAAACACCAAACAGTGCAGTATTAGGATTTCAGCTGCATTTAGTGTAAAATGCAGGCTGAAATGTGTTCCATAAAGAACATTTTGTGAATGTGTAACTAGGCTAAAATCATAGAATCATAGAATCCCTACAGTGCAGAAGGAGGCCATTCGGCCCATTGAGTCTGCACCGACCACAATCCCACTCAGGCCCTATCCCCGTAACCCCATGCGATTAACCTAGCTAGTCCCCCTGACACTAAGGGGCAATTTAGCATGGCCAAACCATCTAACCCACACATCTTTGGACTGTGGGAGGAAACGGGAGCACCTGGAGGAAACCCACGCAGACACGGGGAGAACGTGCAGACTCCTCACAGACAGTGACCCAAGCCAGGAATTGAACGCCGATCCCTGGCGCCGTGAAGCAGCAGTGCTAACCACTGTACCACCGTGCCACCCGGTATCTATTGGTATTGATTCATTTTCAGTAATTATACCAAAGATTACTAGTTGCAAACCAGGGTGTGCTAGCACCAGTATGAAGTTGCCTATCCTCCAGTGTTTGGTTATTAATAAGCGAGTCACAATGATATGAATGCTGCGTACAGTGACATTACCTGAATGGTGATATGGTACTTTCCCCATCAATCACCCCCAGAGTCTACACTGCAGTAAGTAACTAGGTTTGGTTACAGGCACAGAACAATCCTCAACTCACTACATCATGCTGGAGAAATAATCCTGCTGCAAGCGGGAGACATTGCTGTCGTTTTGGAGCTCTCAATTTAAACCACAAATCCCGCCCTGCCCCGTCTCCAACAACATAGCTGACATGCTTGTGACAATGTTCACTCTAAAGTTGCTGCAAATATTTTAGGAGCAACCAACCCAGCAAGCTAGGATCCTGTCTGTTGGCAAGAATGGTTATCAGGTGAGGACAGAGGTAGGGGGGAACATAGGAACTAGAGTAGGCCATTCGATCCTTTGAGCCTGCTCTGTCATTCAATAAGATCATGGCTAATCTAATTGTGGTCTCAACCCCAATATGCTGCCTGCTTCCTGTAACCCATGATTCCCTTAATCTATCAGAAAACATACTTGAAATTCATTTATGGGATATCGCTGGCTAGGCTAACATTTATTCTCAATATCTAGTTGCCCTTGAGAGGATGGTGGTGAGCTCTCTTCTTGAACCATTGCAGTCCCTGAAATATAAGTACACTCACAGTGCTATTAGGTAGGGAGTTCTAGGATTTTAACCCAGTGATAGTGATGAAACGGTGATATATTTCCAAGTCAGGGTACTGAGTGACTTGGAGGGGAACTTCCAGGTGGTGGTGTTCCCAGGTATCTGCTGCTCTTGTCCTCCTAGATGGTAATGGGTCGTCGGTTTGGAAGGTGCTGCCTAAGGAAACGTGATGAGTTTCTGCAATGTATTTTGTACACGGTACACATCTGCCGAACTCTGCATTGAATAAGGTCAATGAACCAGTCTCCACTGCTTTCTGGAAAAGAGAATTCCACATACTAGCCCTCTGAAAGAAAATATTCTCCTCATCTCAGTCTTAAAAGGGAGGCCTCTTATTCTTAAACTGCCCCTTAGTTCTCGCCACCCCCACAATAGAAACATCCAGTTTCCATCTTGTCAGGATCCCTCAGGATCTTAGTTTTCAGTAAGATCACCTCTCATTCTTCTCAATTACAATGGGTATAAGCCAAACCTGATCAACCTTTCTTCATAGGATAAGTCCATCACCTCAGGAATCAGTTGAATGAATCTTCTCTGTACTGCTTCAAAGCTTTTTGAAAGAAGAGAATACATAAGAACATAAGAACTAGGAGCAGGAGTAGGCCACCTGGCCCCTCAAGCCTGCTCCACCATTTAATAAGATCATGGCTGATCTATTTGTGGACTCAGCTCCACTTACCCGCCCGTTCACCATAACCCTTAATTCCTTTACTGTTCAAAAATGTATCTATCCTTGCCTTCAAAACATTCAATGAGGTAGCCTCAACTGCTTCACTGGGCAGGGAATTCCACAGATTCACAACCCTTTAGGTGAAGAAGTTCCTCCTCAACTTCTGCTCCCACTTACTTTGAGGCCATGCCCCCGAGTTCTAGTTTCACCTGCCAGTGGAAACAATCTCCCTGCTTCTATCTTATCTATTCACTTCATAATCTTATATGTTTCTATAAGACCTCCTCTCATTCATCCGAATCCCAATGAGCATAGTCCCATTCTACTCAGTCTCTCCTCATAAGCCAACCCTCTCAACTTCGGAATCAACCTAGTGAATCTCCTCTGCACCCCCTCCAGTGCCAGTTAATCCTTTCCCAAGTAAGGAGACCAAAGCTATACACAGTACTCCAGGTGTGGCCTCGCCAGCACCTTATAGAGCTGCAAATAACCTCCCTGTTTCTAAACTCCATTCCTCTAGCAATGAAGGACAAAATTCCATTTGCTTTCTTAATTACCTGCTGCACCTGCAAACCTTTGGTCAGCTTTGGTGACAACGGCTCCCCATGAATGAACAATATCTTGACACTTTGTACTGTGGGCTCTCACAAGGGGTGTGAGTATTTGGGAAAAGTTTATTACCATCAGTATTCCCTCTAGGTTGCATGGGAGTGAGGAATGCACCATGTTGTACAATAAAGAGGCCATGTACGAATGACATTCCCTTTCTGATGTGCGGAATGTGTGGCCTTGCAGCAATTTTGAATGTGCCGCACAGTGCTATAAGCAGGTCAGGCAAAATAAACAAAAATATGAGGGAACACTGATGACCATATCCAGTCTGTTCATTCAGGACAATATTTTGGAGGGCAGGGAAAAAAAGCAGATGAAAATAAAACATTTTCTCTTAGGCTGTTTCCATCAGCCAAATATTTGAGAACAAGGTTATGGGTAGTCTTTATCTCAATACTGTTTCACCAACAAATAAATTATATTTCCGTGCTGGGGTCCATTTAAACCTCTTATAGTCATAACTATCAGTATTCTAAATTATTTTTAGTTAATTGTACCTACAGCTACAATAAGAGCATAAGAAATAAGAGCAGGAGTAGACCATAGGGTCCCTCAAGCCTGCTCCACTATTCAGTATGAGCATGGCTGATCTTGTCACATTCCTGTCCTTTTCCCATATCCCTTGATTGCCTGAGACATCAGAATCCATCTATCTGATGTATTCAGCGACGGAACATCCGTGCCCTGATGGGACAGCGAATTCCAAAGATTCACTACTCTTTGAGTGAAGAAATTTCTCCTCCTCGCAGTTTTAAATAGCCAGGACCTTACCCTGGTGTCCCTGGCCAGGAGAAATAATTCTCAGGGTATAATTTTACAGCTCCTCCCCACCAGAGATAGCCTACCATCGGCCACAGGCGGGATCTGCCGGTTCTACCGAAGTCTACGGCATTCTGCATGATTTACCCGTCCCACCACCGGGGAACCGCGGCAGGTGTCCACTTTGGTGGGAACAGAGGATCCCACTGGTGGCACAGGCCCGTCTCAGTCTACTCTGTCAAGCTACATTCAGAATCTTATATGTTTCAATGAGATCATCTTTCAATCTTCTAACCTGCAGAGAGAATGGGCCCAATTCACTCAACCCCTCAGCATTGAATCATCCTCTCATTCTACACACCAATCTCATTGAACTTTTCATAGATCTGCCTCTGTGTTGATTCTTTTGAAATATTTAGAACAGCTGCTAATTTTCTAGATCTTACAAAGTTTGTAAAATATCTTTATAAGAATAAGTATAAACAATTCCAGAACTGGATTCCAGAACTGGCTGACTGTTAAGTTTTATGCCAATATCCTCTCTCCATTCCTCTCCTGAACTTGCTGAACATTTACTGTTCTGTTGGAGTGGGCTGCTTTGTGCTTACCTTAATCCAAATGGCTATTCTTCATGTGCAAGTCTAGGCATTGAATGCTGGCAGGGTATTCAACCATAGGAGCCATCACAGTTGAGTTTGGAGTTGGTCCTGCCCAGTGTCTATAGGCATCTCCTCCAATAGGAGGTACACTGGTTATCAGTGGCTAGCCTCACAGCACCAGGAACCCGGGTTCAATTCCGGCCTTGGGTGACTGTGGAGTTTGCACGTTCTCCCCATGTCTGCATGGGTTTCCTCCGGATGCTCCAGTTTCCTTCCATAGTCCAAAGATAACTTTTAAGGGGTGTCTTGACAAGTACATGAAAAGGATGGGAATAGAGGGATATGATCCCCAGAAGAGCAGGGGGTTTTAGTTCAGTCGGACAGCATGGTTGGTGCAGGCTTGGAGGGCCGGAGGGCCTGTTCCAGTGCTGTAATTTTCTTTGTTCTTTGTTCTGTGTGCAGGTTAGATGGGTTGGCCATGCTAAATTGCCCCTTACTGTCAGGGGAATAAGTCGGGTAAATATGTGGGGTAAAAGGATAGGGCCTGGGTGGGATTGTTGTTGGTGCAGGCTTAATGGGTTGAATGGCCTCCTTCTGTACTGTCGGGATCCTATGATTCTATGATCATCAATAGAGGAAGGTAGGTTGAGATCAGTTTGCTCAGTGTGAGTTAAGCTTTGGTGCCGGGGGCGGGAGGGGGGGGGGGGGATGCGCGCTGGGGGGGAGGGGGGGTTGCGCGCTGGGGGAGGGGGGGGGTTGGTTATTTCTCTTACTTTCTAGTGAGCAGTTGTGAGAACCCAAACATCTACTATTTAAGCCAAAGAAAGCAATTCACAAAATGTGCAAACTGTTGTTAATAAGACGATGGCTGATTCAACTGCTGAAGTTGGGCACTTTGCAGGATCATCAGCACTGGCAGAAAGTTTAATGTTTGAACACAGCAGGAAATTCCTTTGGAACACCTGCAGCCCCAGGACACACAAACTGCACTCTAAACATGGCCACCTATTCTGAAATTCCCCCACCATCTCCAACATGATTAATACTGATGGTTACATCCAACTATTCGCACACAGTCACATTCCAGCCTGTGGTTGCTGAGACGATCACATTCCTACTCTATAAATATCAGCTTGGACTCACCTCTCCCTTTAAAACAACATCACGTATCAACATAAGAAATCCAGTTAAACCCTCAAATAAAAATTCATTCGAAATTAAAGTCAATTATTATGCTGTCCTAAAAGACCCAGTAACACGTCTGGTCTTCTTGCAGGGGAATGATGTGCTGAGATCAGGAATGGATGTTCTCGAATCACGTTTTGTTTCATCTCCTCTATTTTCTTGTTTGCTCTCTCACTTGGTCACAGATGCACTGACATTAGGTAGTCTCCTAGCTACCTGACCGGATGGTGGCCTAGTGGTAATGTCACTGGAAGGGCAATCCAGAGGCCCAGGCTAATTCCCTTGGGCAAATAGGTTCAAATCCCACCATAGCAACTCTTGGAATTTGAATTAAATTAATAAAACATATTGCAGTGAAAACTAGTCTCAGTTATGATGACTGTGAAACAATTGTTGATTGTGGTTGAAAACCCAACTGGTTCATTGAGAACCTTTAGGGAAGGAAATCTGCTGTCCTTCCCTGGCCTGTCCTACATGTGACTCCAGACCCACAATAATATGGTTGGCTCTTAAATGGTCAAACATGCCATTAAGTTCGAGGGCAATTAAGGATGGGTCGCAAATGTTTGTCTTGCCAACGAAGTCCACACCCCATGAAATAATAACTCCTCTAAGTGGGAACATGTTACCATCAGTGATTGTCAGAAGATTATCCTGTTCAGTCTCATCTTCATCTCCCATTATTGTGTGCAGCTATCCAGCTCTTTCCTGAACTGGATAGCAAACTGAAGTTGGAGTCCTGGCTGTAATCCCACCTCATCAACCAATAATACCCCCCCACACATACCCACAGCACCACCCCCCCCCCCTCCCCCACCCCTACCATTCTGTTCCTCCAGCAACTGGCATCAGGCATGGGGACACTGAGGCTTATTATACACCCCAGATGCATTCAGCAAACTCATCAGAGAGTGGGGATGGAACCTGGGATCTTTCTATGCTGTTTGACACAGTACCACACCAGCCAGGCCATCTAAGTCATCTGTGATTGCTCTAGGGCAAAGATGTTAACTGTTATTTATCCTCAGTGAGTGTGCTTTATTAGAATGGAATCATCGCTCCAAATGGATGTGTCATAAATTTGAGGTGCATAATTTCAGAGGAAGAGCTATCAATAGAGGAACATCTGCCATTCACAATGTAGTCTCAGTACAAAATCAAGGCTGACATTTCAGTGCAGTACGGAGGGAGTGCTGCATTGTTAGAGGAAAGTCTTTACATGAGATGTTAAACTGGGGTCCTGGTTCTCATCCTCTCTGAAGGTAAAAAGCACGACTTTGAAGATGAGAAGGGGAGTTTATCCTTCAACCCCCAAACTAGCTTCGGGGGTCATTTATCACATAGTTGTCCATGGGAGCTTGACGAACACAAATTAGCTTTTTTCTATAAGAAAGTCATTTCCGACAAGAATGACTACACATCAAAGATTACTTCAATGGCTATAAAGAGCTTTGGGATACCCCCAGATTGTAAAAGCTGCTATATAAATGGAACCATAGTATCCCTACAGTGCAGAAGGAGGCCATTTGGCCGGTCAAGCCTGCACCAACTCTCCAAAAGAGCATCTTACCTAGGCCCATCCCCGTAAGTCCGTGCATTTACCATGGCCAATCCACCTAACCTGCACACATTTGGGCTGTGGAAGGAAACCGGAGCACCCGGAGGAAACCCACATAGACATGGGGGGAACGTGTAAACTCCACACAGTCACCCAAGACCGGAATCAAATCTGGGTCCCTGGCACTATGAGGCATCAGTGCTAACCACTGTGCCACCGTGTTGCCCTCATACAAGACCTTTCCTTTCCATTAAAAGCCTTTTTCTTCTACCGAGTAATTGTTGGAGGTACACAACGGTGAGGTACTTAAAATTGGGAATGATGATTCATTGTGTTGATAAACAGGGTGAATTTTGGCTATTTGGCAAGTACTGATTAACTGTCTTGCTGATTATGAATTGGATGAAGCAGAATTGAAAATTCTGCGAGTGTCGTTTTATTTTATGGTAGGGAATGGGATTATGCCTTGTCACAGGAACTCGCAAGAGCCCCCACCCCCCCCCCCCCCCCACCCCCCTTCTCTGGTGTCAGTAGTTTAGTAAAGGGGATTGATAGACACAGAAGAATCTCATTATTTGCAAAAATAGCTCCTGCTCAAATTGAGCAGAATTGTGTGAGTGAAGTCTGTAAAGAGGCAGAAATAGAGGAGAATCACTGGGTACGTGAGGTGTTGGTGGGACGTTGGGACACAGGACAGGGCAAAGTGGAGCCTTGCTGATTATGCGACTGGGGGTTAGGAGTGGGACTCAGGAAGGCCTAGGGGGAGTGGAGATTTACAGTGCAAGCTGGTGGTGGGGAGGAAGCAGTTAGTAGTCTCTGTCCTCTATTAACCAGCAGGATGGAGCCAGACTGGAGCCAGCAAAAACGGAATGGTGGCCCAGCCTGTCAAATGCACAGTCAAGTTGCCAAGTGATTTTCAACCCTTTCAGAAGCATGAGGCTATTCTGCATTAAAGCAAAATCTATTTACGTTGAAGGGAGTTTAATGGAGTTATGTTGCAGGGGCCCATAGATCTCTCGCTAAAATAGGCTTTCAGGACAAAAAGAATTCTTCCCTAATTTAGTTTCATTGTGCTATTTAATTTAATTGTAGCTGTCCATTATTTATTCCAGATTTAATCTGTGTGAAAAAATATAAAAAAGGCACATGAGAAACATTTCAGGTCAGTAAATTTCTTTCTCATTCCTTTTTCTGGGTAATTGTATGAGCAAACATGAAACTCCTACCCCCAGAGTCGCCACAGAATGCCTGTCATCATTGTCTAAACAGTGAAGGTCAGCACTTAATAGTTGCCATCTTATATGGGCTGACAGGAGACAAGTTAATCTTATGTACAATTTTAACCTGGCTTTCTCCAGGTGATTAAAAAGTCGCGACTGGTGAAGTGTGGGATTCTGTTTCTGTAAAGCAGAGCTGCAGAATTGCTATCAATGTTTAGGCAGGACCTTCTGCCTATTCACACCTGAGCCCAATGGTTTTCGATAACTAAATTAATCAAATTGTGCTTTAACTACAAGAGAGTTGGAGATTTCCCCAGACACTTAGGGAACTGCATTGCACCAGTTTATAATTACGATAATTGAATGAATCACAGTTGTGTATTTTTCTGTCAGTTATTTTGACCACTTCTATATTAGGGGATTTTCTTCCATTTTTGAAAAAACTGCAAATCAGAACCAGTGGGCAGTTAATTGGATCAATCTTTTGGTTGTATCACAGTCAGAATGTGTTTTTTTAACTTAAATTCTCATGTCACATTTTCTCTGCACAGTTTAAGCATTGGGGAAAACATTGCAATATCTCAACTCTTTCACAAAGAGGGTAATATAAACACTTGGCAATTGTAATGGCCTCAATGAGGACCATGAGGTTGGCCTCTTGGAGTATGAGCTCCCTGATTGAGGGGATGATTGCCCGTTTTATATATCGAGGAATATATTGTCAGGGCAACAGCGAAATGGGCCTATCAGCAGAAGTTAAAATTAACCTCAAAGAGTGATCAGATGAGTGATCATATGAAAGGGATTCACATTGAGCAGTGAGGGTAAAGCGCTTAGAGCCATTTGAGGGTGGGGAGGGGCTAGGCGGGTGGTTTGGGTGGGATTACGGGCTGCTCTCACTTTCTCGATAACTAGGAAGTGCTGAATGGCCAAGGAAAGAAATGGGAGAGAAAAATACCTCAATAACAGGGGCCAGCAAATTGGACGACGTCCCAACTATGAACAGTTTTTGTCCCCTTATCTAAAGAAAGATATACTGGCATGGGAGACAGTCCAGAGAAGGTTCACTAGGTTCATTCCACGTATGGAAACATTTTCTTATGAGGAGAGTTTGAGTAGGTTGGGCCTGTACTCACTGGAGTTCAGAAGAATGAGGGGTGACCTTACTGAGACAATTGGATTCTCAGGGAGATTGACAGGGTGAATGCTAAGAGGTTGTTTCCCCGTGTGGTTTTCTGGTCCCCGGTAATTCAATTCACCATCCTCATTTGATCAGCCCAGTTGCGATGCCCAGAGGCTGCTGGCTGATCACAAGGGGCACAGGATTGATAGGCACGTAACATAATCTGCACCTGTAAAATGGCATTATCCAATTTCCGGGACACGAGGCCAGGTTTTCACCATGATGGGGAACCTCTTTCCCCTGAGAAAAATAGAGGAACTGCCCAAAAATCATAAGTCCCACCCCCAGAAAACAGCACTTTCCATTTTTTCCCAGAGGGGAATGGAGGTGGGGTGTGCTTCACAGATGTGTATTTAACTGAGGAAGCTAACAAGTTAAATCATCTGCTGACTTCACTCTAATCGAATTTTGGTCGGCTAGGAGTGTGAAACCTGAAGTGTGCAAAGTAGACCTGGTAAGACCAAGTTTGAACTTGGTGTATTCCTTTGGATAGCCAGGAGACCCCTTTGGAGAGGTAGAGTCCCCCTTTGGAATTTATATTAGAATTTTAATCTCTGCCTCAGAAGTGTCACAAACCAAATTCCAACAGTCCTGCCTTAACCCAAGGCAGTAGGAAGGTGGGATTCCTGGTATCATAGGGCAATTACTTTTGCCCCAACTGACTCATGCACCCAGCTGCCAGAAGGTGCTTTACGCTGGAGAAGTCCGCAAAGGAACAAAGAAAATGGATAAGGCACCCTCACACATAGAGGCTCGAGAAACCAGCCACCAGGAGCAGTCAGAGGTCAAAGGCAAGACAGAAGGTCAGGAGGGAAAGGCACTGGAATAAGGAGGAGGAGAGGCAGGACATCCAGATACTACTCTGTGTGAAGGATTTAAAGACCTAGGGACAGCTTACCTCAATATGGTACCGCACTTAGGGGGCAATCTTACAAAATGTGCGAAAATGGGAGAGAATCGCGCTGATCTTTTGGATGAATTAAAAGTCCAATCTTACCACACTCTGAGGAAAAAAATGAAGCAAGATCTATTTCCAGCCAGCAGGGGAAGAGACCTGTCACTGCCTCCCACCCCTCAGCTATAGCTGGCCTTCGCGGCTGATGCCAACCCCCCCTCTCACAGGCCGATCGCGCACCACCCACCCAAATGGTTGCAGAGTGCGCAGCATTCCCCCCACCCCCGATCTTGGTTCCAGAGTGCACAGCGTCCCCTCTGCCTGCCTCAGGCCCCACCCGTTCAGGCCCTGCCCCTCCAAATAGGTCCTGCTCCCTCAGGCCCTTCTCCCTTTGGCACCAGCAGGCAGGGCAAGGGGGCCAGGGTGTCAGGCTGTCATTGCCAGAGTGCCAGGTTGGCAGAGCCAGATTGGTGTTGCCTAAGGTGCACGCCCTGCCCCCGACCTCCCAGTGGGGCCTCAATGGCCTCCGGTCCCACTGGTGAGGCCATCATGACAGGTCCCTGTTGATGGGGACCATACATGATCCTCGCTGGTGTGGACTTACACTGGCGAGGCCCCCAAGGAAAGTGAGCCCGGGACGATTGCGTCCCGGGCTCAATTGTAATATTTAAATTCTATTTAAAAGTAAATTCCCTTGTTCATTTTGGTCAGAAATTGGTTCCCTCATGGCCTCTCACCCCTCCCTACCCTCCTCCAGCAATAACCCTGTGAGATCGCTACAGTTCCATCCTTCTGCACTTTTCTCATTTTAATCACTCTGTCATGGATGGCAGTGCTTTGACCTGCCTGGGCCTTAATGTGCAGAATTCCACTCTTGGCTTCTCCACCTTGCTCACTTAAAGCTCCTTAAAATCTACCCCTTTGACTAGGATTGTGGCTATCCGCCCTAATATCTCCTTACATTGATTTGTGCCCGGTTTTGTTTGATATCATTCCTGTGCTGTTCTTTGTGAACTTCGAAGCATGTTAGAGGCTCAGTCTAACCGCAATTGTTGTTGAATCCCTTCGAGGCTGAGGTAAAGCCAAAGGAAAAGGGGGAATGTGCTAGCTAAGTGTTTTCAGCCATGGGACTGGAATGCCAGTGCCATCCTCAAAGGGTTACACTCTGTCTCCCACAATGTTTGCTGAAGCAGTCAAGAGAAAAGAAAGAATGCAGTAAATTAGACACTGAACGGTTCTGTAAGAGTGGAATAAGCTTCTGAGTAAAAGAAGCCTCTATGATTGAACGATGAGTGACGGTTTTTGAACTTCAGACCCTTTGCAGCATTGTGGATCAAACAAAACTTTTAGGAAATCATAACAGTCATTCACTGGTGTATTGATTCAGCAGTGTTTACATGACCCGGTAATAAAATCCCACCCCAGGCATTAGAGCTGTCATAGCTGAATCCAGTAGTCTAATGCCTTTCCTCCTTGTAGAGAAGGAAGAGCTATAACATTCACAGCTCCAGTTTCACTCAGAGGATGGAAGCATCACACATTCAAGTTATGTTACTTCCTCCCCGTTTTGCTTATCATTCCACATTTTAACTCTTTGCTGTCTGGAACACTATTTATGTTTCAGGAGCTGGCGGGCGTTCTCTCTCTGCCAGGCCTCAATAACCAGCTGTGGGCAGTTACATTGATTCATTCTCGGGCTGGCCTCAAAGGCAGCATTTGCTGCCTATCCTCAGCTAACCTTTGAGGAGGTGGTGGTGGACCTTATTTATAAATGACTGAAATTTGGGAGGTGACGATGCTCCCACATTGGTGTTAAATAGGGAGTTCCTGAATTTTGACTCAACTTCGATGAGGGAATGGGGGATCTATGCCAAAGCTGGAATGGTATCTGACTTGCGGGAAGTGTGAATGTAATTTTTTAAATTCATTCGTGGGACATGGGCGTCGCTGGCTGGCCAGCATTTATTGCCCATGAGAAGGTGGTGGTGAGCTGCCTTCTTGAAACGCTGCAGTCCGTGTTCTGTGGGTTGACCCACAATGCCATTAGGGAGGGAATTCCAGGATTTTGACCCAGCTGGGATATATGCCAAAGCTGGGATGGTATGTGACTTGTGGAAAGTGTGAATGTAATTTTTTTTACTCATTTGTGGGACACGGGTATTGCTGGCTGGCCAGCATTTATTGGTCATCCCTAGTTGCCCTTGGAAGGCAATTGAGAGCCACTTTGCTGTGGCTCTGGAGTCTATGTAGGCCAGACCAGGTAAGGATGTCAGATTTCCTTCCCTGAAGGAAATTAGTGAACCAGATGGGTTTTTCCTGACAATCAACAATGGTTTTATGGTCATCAGTAGATTCTAAATTTCAGACATTTTTTATTGAATTCAAATTCCACCATCTGCTGTGGCGGGATTTGAACCCAGGTCCCCAGAACATTAGTTGAGTTTCTGGATTAATAGTCTAGTGATAATGCCACTAGGCCACCGCCTCCTGTTCCTATGAATTGGCGTTCTTATGCAATTGCTACATTTGCCTTTCTAGGTGGAGCTTAGCAAAGCAATTTTCTTAGTTCCACAATTGGCAGCCATGCCTTCAGCTGCCTTGGCCCTAAACTCTGATATTCCCTCTGTAAACCTTTGCATCTCTCTACCTCCTTCTCCTCCTTTCAGCTGCTCCTTAAAACATACCAAACCTGTCCTACTAGTTGCTGGCAGACATTTTTTCTCTGATAACTATCCTGTGAAGGACTTTGAGATGATTTACTATGTAACAGGCTATATATAAATAAATCAATATGAACATATAAATGCAAGTTGATGTTGGAGGAGGCTGCAGTTTTGGGTGATGCATCATGAGGGGTCCATCTTCTCGTGGTTCAATAGTTTCCTTGCAATTTTTTTGCCTATTTTACATGTGCGACTCCTGACAGTGTCAGTGGACAATGAAGGGATAGGAGTCGAGTCCTCTGCTGGGGAGACCTCATATGGTTTTGCTCTGTACGGTGACCCTAATTGGTACCCCATTATTATCATTTCAACCAATAGTGTGTTATTCCCTGTATCCTTCACCTTCTGACCTTGCCATAAGCAATGGCAAATTAAAGCACATGATGGGAATTTAGGTGTGATAATAATGCAAATTAAACAATGTAGCTCGATCTTTATTAAACAGTGAGGCAGTCCCTTCTGGCAATAACTGTAAAAACACACAGCGCAGCACCAAGTTAACATACTTGTAAGGAGCAATCACTGTTGTAATGTGGAGGAAGGCAGCAGCCAATTTACACACAGCATGATCTCACAAAAGTAGACGGCATGGTGGCACAGTGGTTAGCACTGCTGCCTCACAGCACCAGGGACCCAGGTTCAATTCCTGGTTTGGGTCACTGTCTGTGCGGAATCTGCACATTCTCCTCGTGTCTGCGTGGGTTTCCTCCAGGTGCTGTGTGGCTAAATTTTTGGAATGAGAAGTTTCAAACTGCATTCATCAGCACAATGCAAAGAGAGTGCTACACTGTTAGAAGTGCTGTCTGTCGAATGAGACATTAAATTCAGACTCCTTCTGCCCTCTTAGCTGGACATGAAAGATACCAAGGTATTAATTCAAGCTTCCCGCTATACAGTCTAGCATTTATGCCTCAATCAACATCAATAGAAGACGATTTGGTTATCAATCGCATTGTTGTTTTTAGTTTAAGTTTATTTATTAGTGTCACAAGTAGGCTGACATTAACACTGCAATGAAGTTACTGTGAAAATCTCCCAGTCGCCACACTCCTGCACCTGTTCAAGTACACTGAGGGAGAATTTAGCATGGCCAATGCACCTAACCAGCACGTCTTTTTTGGACTGTGGGAGGAAACCGGAGCACCCGGAGGAAACCCACGCAGACACAGGGAGAACGTGCAGACTCCGCACAGACAGTCACCCAATCCAGGAATTGAACCCAGGTCCCTGGTGCTGTGAGGCAGCAGTGCTAACCACTGTGCCACTGTGCTGTCTACTTTTGTGGGATTTTGCTGTACGTAAATTGGCTGCTGCCTTCCTCCATGTTACAACAGTGACTGCTCTTTAAAAGTATTTCATTGGTTGTAAAGTGCTTCAGATGTGACCTGAGATCGTGAAAGATGCTCTAGAAATGCAATTTCTTACCTTCCTTTGATCAAAGTAATTCATCTGTGGGCTAATAGGTCCCGGATGATAGTGGATTCTAGTGCAGCACTAACCCACTGAGACTAGAACATCCTAGGTTTAATTCTCAGTTAGTTTTGTGTTTGGCTGACAAACAGTTGACTTAAGTGCTCCTGTGGGCTCCGGAGAGGTTACATTAACTAGTTTCTCACGTCCTGACTGATGTCAGTGGCTCTGACTGGGACCTACTTGTGAGTATAAATTATTGGAGAATAGAATTAGGCCTTGTTGTGATATTATGTATGATTGAATAGCTTGATAACACTCAGTGCTGGGCTGATCCACAGGCACTGGGATGAAACATTAGAAGGCTGTTGGTTCTCCTGGAACCATACCTACCCAGCAAGGGTCAACACTTTGCAGGAAAGAAAATTGGAAAAACAGAGATGCAACCGTGCATTACAAACCACCCAGCCCGACACACACAGTCAAATTGTGCTGTGCGACAGTAGCATATCTTTAAATTGAGTTAAAATACCAGACGGAGGAATTCCAGACAAATGCATTAAACATGGAAAACTGTACGGGGCAATGTTCCCTGATATCTGGAAAGCATTTGTCCAGATTCTGCACAAAGAAAAGGACAATTTCAGCTTCAAAAGTGGTATGAATTCAGTGTTTAAAATCTAGGACAGAATAACTAACTAGTTGATGGGTTGGAAACAGCAGGCACACATCGGAGGAGATGGTGGGGGAAGCAGGGGCATAGTGGGGCAGTTGGGTGCTGCTGGTTGTGGGATTACAGAAATTAGTTTTGGGATTTCCACTGCTCCTAATTGGAAGCGACTCCCATCCAACTCTTGAACTGTATGAAACCTGGGGGGCAATTTTCCGACCTCGCTGAGCTTGGCGGAGAACACGTTGATCCCGGAAAATAGTGTGCAGGCCTAAATGTCAGCTTTGCGTCAAGCGCCAAACAGTTTGCGATCGTCCTGGTCCCTTTCAAGTGGCACCCAGAAGGGGTGTAAAACTGGGTATATTTAAAGTGGTATTTAAATATACATGGCCTGTTTGAGGCTGGATTCTCCCAGCTGTTGGGACCTTCCAACCTTCGGGTGTGGCACGGCGCATGACTGGCAAGAATCACGACTGACCAGGCGCGATGGCCATGCCAGGGGACTCGGAGGCCATTGAAACCCCGGGGTGATCGGAGACATGGTTGGGCAATGCCCATCTGGCAGTGCTACCTGGCACACTGGCAATGCCAACCTGGCACACTGGCAGTGCCCACCTGACATACTGGCAGTGCCCACCCAGCATACTGGCAGTGCCCCCTGGCACCTTGGCAGTGCCCCCGGCACACTGGCAGCACCCACCTGTCACACTGGTAGAACCCACCTGGTGCACTGGTAGTGCACCTACCTCACTGAGCTTGATGCAAAACACGTTGATCCCGAAAAATAGCGTGCAGGCCTAAACGTCAGCTTTGCGTCAAGCGCCAAACAGTTTGTGATCGTCCTGGTCCCTTTCGAGTGGCGCAAGCTGGATCGTGCCCAGAAAGGGTGTGAAACTGGGTATGGCATATTGCAGTTGTCACATGGCACATTAGCAGTGCCCACCTGGCAGCAGTGATGACACTTAGGGTGTGATCTTACTGGCCATTCACACCACACTCCCACTGCAGCAAGGTCAGAGAATTTGGCACCCAGCCAAATCTTCGTTCACTGCAGCGGGATGGGAAAAGCCTGCCCACGTGAATGGCCGTAACTGTCAGCCTTGTTTCTTTTTTTGGGAAACTTCCACTCCTGGTGAAAGAGGAAGTGATGAACAAAAATTACTGAGACCGGTAAGTTGGTGGCTGAAGAAGGGAAAGGTGGAATGTGCTGAGATAATCATAGAAATATGATTATAAAGGAAAGTAAATGTACAGAAATCTGCAAAATGGTCATAATTTGCTGTGGCTGCCGAAACTAAGTGGCTCACAAGACCGACCGACCGTGGCTGATGTTGCACAACTGCGGCATCTGTCAACTGAAAACTGACCAATCACTGAGCTTCGAGAGAGTGAGTGAGTGATTTGTATGTGAGTGAGTGGGAGAGGGTGAATGAGGGAGTGTGAGGGAGCGGTAGTGAATGTGTGTGTGAGTGAATGAGTGTGGGAGAGAATGAGTGTGCATGAGAGAGTGAGTAAGTGAGCGTGTGTGGGAGTGAGTGAGTGCATGTGGGGGGGAGTGAGTGAGTGAATGTGTGTGAGAGAGAGTGAGTGTGTGTGGGGGGGAGTGAGTGAGTGAATGTGTGTGGGAGAGAGTGAGTGAGTGTGTATGTTGGGGGGAGTGAGTGAGTGAGTGAGTGTTTGCGGGGGAGAGTGAGTGAGTGAGTGTGTGTGGGGTGGAGTGAGTGAGTGAGTGTGTGTGGGAGAGAGTCAGTGTGTGCATGTGGGAGGAGAGAGTGAGTGAGTGTGTATGTTGGGGGGAGTGAGTGAGTGAGTGTTTGCGGGGGAGACAGAAAATTTCTTGGACTATTTAAAGGTCTGATGAACTCGGATGGGAGTGTCCAGTCTCGGGCAGGCACGATGAGTACATAGAAATATAGAAACTAGAAGCAGGAGCAGGCCATTCGGCCCTTTGAGCCTGCTCCGCCATTCATTTTGATCATGGCTGATCATCAAACTCAATATCCTGATTCCCCTTCCCCCCATATCCCTGATCCCTTTAGCCTCAAGAGCTAGATCTAATTTTTTTCTTGAAATCAGACAATGTTTTGGCCTCAACTACATTCTGTGGTAATGAATTCCACAGGTTCACCACTCTCTGGCTGAAGAAATTCCTCCTCACTTTAGTCCTAAAAGGTTTATCCTCAAACTATGACCCCTAGTTCTGGACTCCCCCACCATTGGGAACATTCTTTCTGAATCTACCCTGTCTAGCCCTGTTAGGATTTTATAAGTTTCTATGAGATTCCCTCTCACTCTTCTGAACTCCAGTGAATATAACCTCACCTCTTGAGGAGGAAATATGCAAACATGCCCCACCCTACCCTGCCCTCACCCCTCAAATGAAAAATTTGAATGAGCCTGGATTACACCTTGTAGTTATTTAAAATTTGTTCTCAGGATACCCATCTTAAAAGCTCCTTTGGGAATATTAGAGTGCAAGATATCCCACTGGCTGGGGCAGTGAGTTTCTTTCCATGAAGGGCAATTAGACTTCACGTCAGTCTGTCACCTTCTATGGTCACTTCTACCTTAGGATTGCATTTATTTCATGTGATCACGATGGGATTTGAACTCATGTCGTCTTGTTTACTTGAGCCAAGATCTTGGCCTCCATGTTAGTGCATACAATAGGTAGAAAATATTCCAGTTTGAGAACATGTTCAAAGTGCATGAGTTGCTTACGGATTTTCAAAGAAAGAGGATTAACACTTTGGAATGTCCAGCTTCACCCTGAAACGCATTACAGAAACTGCTATGTATTTAAACTTCTATTGATCTTTCTATTCATTGAGATGTTGGTTTGGAACAGAAACATAGAAACAGAGAAGATAAAAGCAGGAGGAGGCCATTTGGCCCTTCGAGCCTGCTCCACCATTCATTACGATCATGGCTGATCATCCAACTCAATAACCAACCCTGCTTTTTCCCCATAACCTTTGATCCCATTCGCCCCAAGTGCTATATCCAGCTGCCTCCTGAATGCATTCAATGTTTTGGCATCAACTACTTCCTGTAGTATTGAGTTCCACAGGCTCACCACTCTGTAGATGAAGAAATGTCTCCTCACTTCCATCCTAAATGGTCTATCCTGAATAAAGCATGTTTCTGCTTTGACTACTCATTGTTCACAGCAATGGCTCCTCGATCATGTGCTATATGGGTCATCTGCTAAACAATAGCTTGGCGTCAGCCTGGGCTCTGTTGCAGCACTCTCATCCCTGACTCATAAAGTTCAAGTTCCACTCTAGAGATTTAAGCACATAATGCAGGGTGACATCTAACAAGAGCACTGAGGAAGTGCTGCACTGTTGTAGGTGTTGTCTTTTGGATTGAAGCTTTATCTTCCCCCTCCGGTAAAAGATCCCACATCACTATTCGCTTAAGAGCACAGGAGTTCTCCTGATATCCTGGCCTATTCCTCAACCAATATTCATCAAGTAAATGATCTGGCCACTTTGTCTTGATGCACCATATGGGAAACTTGCTGTGTGCAAATTGTTACCTGCAGTAACTGCACTTCAAATTTACCTAAGCCTCTTTCTTTGCCAAACAATATGCCCTCAGGCAAGTAAGCAGAAACGTTAGGATAATTATTGTTTATACTTCGCACATTGCAGCTCTTTGAATAAAATTAATAATGTATAATGGGAATTTATGATAAGCTATGGTCAGTCTGGGCTCGCTCACTTGAACTGCGGGCAAATTTATTCCAGAGATGATTGTTAATCTCAGGAACTGGTAATGGGAGCTGAATTTGAACATGGGTTCTACATGTGTGATTACTCAGATAGCATGCATGTTATTATTGGAAACAAAATCGTTGAGCAAGTCAAACCTAGATCTTTTGTGGGTGCCACAAATTCTACACGAAAGTAACTTGCAAATTAGTTCCAAAATGGTTGCCTAAAGGATGGAAATTGCACTTGGAAAAGAGGGAAAAATGCCTTGCAAAATGAGAAGAGTGTGCAAGATACTTTTTAGCTCGTTTCACATGAAGTTCCCTATCGGTCAACATTAGTCTTCAACTGGTTGGGGAGCAGTGGGGCTAGCTGAGTTGCTCTAGCAGGGAGGTAGCATTGACATGTGGAGCGAATGGCCTCCTTCTGTGCTGTAACCGTTCTATGATTCACTCATCTCCCAACAGCTTGCTGTTCGCTGCCCCCCTACTAATCACAGCCTTAACAATAAAAGCCCATAGCCAACTCTTCATTGAGATATCACAGCCAGATTCTGTCCTTAAATTCACAAATACTTTCAGCAGGGGCTGCTGAGATGGTGGATTTTCCCCTTTCCTAACCCCTTGACTTTAGTCCTACTGTCACTGTGGATGAGATCAGCCAACTCAATGCAAGATTGCTAATCAAACCTTGGCGCGATCTTACCAACCGTTCACGCCAGGCTCCCGCTGCAGCGAGGTTGGAGAATTTGGCGGCCAGCCAAATCTCCGTTCACTGTGGCGGGATGGGAAAATTCCAGTGGTGTGAACGGTGGTAAGATTCCGGCCTCTACTGCCCAACCATTGACGTAAAACCAGAGGATCAACAAATTTCTTCCCCCAGTGAAAATAACTTTGCTTGCTTTGTGTCAAAATTATAGGATACTTTTTAAAACTGTCTGCAAAATCTAATTTTGTTTTATGGGAGGAGGCATCATTTTTGTATCCATCCACACGGTCTGTTTCTAATTACTAATCTAGCCATAACATCACCACCTCCATCCCCCCCAAGTGATTACTCATGCCAGGCTGCGGCCTGTAAAATGTTAAAGATTTAGGCCTGAGGCCTACTTTCTCACTGTCCTTCACAAACTCCAGCAGAGGAAATAATTAACCTTCTTCCAGGTTCAGCTGTCATTTTAATATCTGCTCATAAAACCAGCAGGCAGCTCTCACTTGGAGAGTGACAAATGCAATCGTTACTTATTTGATTTTTGGTTTCCTCGTGGTGACTGCTCACACAGTCAAGTGGAACTGAACATTGAACATAGAGCAAATTAACATGGCTTTCCAAGAATTTCCTCTGCAGCCTGGCATGTGACAGACATAATGAAAATAAATCTGTAATAAGTGTGTGTGTTGCCCAAATAGAAATTGATATTATGAAAGTTCAAGAAAGAATTTTAATCTGCCATTGTAGCATTCATTGCTGTTAAATGAAACATTTAAGAAGGATTTTGTACACACACCTCTCCCAGAATGGTTCCAGAGATGATGGATTTTTGCCACAAAGTGAGGTTGGAGAAGATGGTGTTGTTTGCCCCACAATAAAGCACATGGAGGTGATTCGATAAGGTGTACAAGATTATAGGCTTAGATAAGGTACAGAATCGCACTAGTGGGCAGCACAGTGGTTAGCACTGCTGCCTCACAGTGCCAGGGACTCAGGTTTGACTCAGCCTTGGGTGACTGTCGATATGGAGTCTGCACGTTCTCCTTGTGTCTGTGTGGATTTCCTCCGGGAGCTCCAGTTTCCTCCCAAAGTCTAAAAGATGTGCTTGTTAGGTGCATTGGCCATGCTAAATTCTCCCTCAGTGTACCCGAACAGGCGCCGGAGTGTAGCGACTTGGGGATTTTCACAGTAACTTCATTACAGTGTCAACGTAAGCCTACTTGTGACACTAATAAATAAAAAAAGGCTAGGTGGATTGGCCATGCTAAGTTGCCCCTTGGTGTCCAAAGATGCGCATGTGAATTAGCCATGCTAAATGCACGGGGTTACTGGTATAGAATGGGGGAGAGGGCCTGGGTAAGATACTCTAGACTCGATGGGCTGAGTGGCCTCTTTTGCACTGTAGGGATTCTATGAGAGCAACAAGGAAAAGCTGCTCCCATTAGCTGATGGAACTCAGATTCTGGGTATGAAATGCAGGGAGACAAGAGGTGAGTAAGAATGTTTTGACACAGTGACAATGATCTGGAACTTATTGACCGCAAAGCTGGTGGAAGCAGAGATGGTGAATGATTTAAAAAGAAAACTGGTTGGGAATTTGAGGGACATAAACTATGAGGATAGATGACTGGATTTGTCTGTGAGAACCAACTGACTCAAGGGGCTGAATGGTTTTCTTCTGTGCTGAAATGACTCTAGTGAAACATTTTGGTCAGATTATTAATACTTCAATGTGGCGAGCCAAAACGAAGTTACTGGTTCATTTTCCGTCTATGCCTTAGTTCCGTGCTACAGTGAAGAGTTTTTGGCTTGCCCCCAGAATGTAAGTTGTAATTAAGATAAGTGCTGACAGAGTGGAATCTACTCCACTCCCATTGTCTTCTTTTCCCATCCACCTCAGGCACTCTGTTTGTTGGAACATTTCTTACTTTCCTGAAAAATATATTTCCTTTCTGTCTTTCTCTAAAGTTCAGAGACAAATGCACACAAAATAAAACATTCCCACAAATACACACACACACACGCACACACTCACACTCACACAGACACACACACTCACACATTCACACACACACACACAGTCGCACACACTCACACACACTCACACACACTCACACACTCACACTCACACACACACTCACACACACATTCACACACACACTCACACTCACACACAGTCACACACACTCACACACACTCACACTCACACACACACTCACACACACTCACATTCACACTCACACACAGTCACACACACTCACACTCACACACACTCACACACACTCACACACACACACTCACACACACTCACACAAACACACTCACACACACTCACTCACACAGACACACACTCACACAGACACACATGCACACACACACACACAGACACACATGCTCACACACACACACACACATGCACACACAGAGACACATACACAGACACACATACACACACATACACATACCCACACACACAAACACCCACGCACATACGCATACCTGCACACAAAAACACCCACCCACACGCACAAGCACACACCCACATGCACAAATACACACCCACACAATACCCATACACACCCACACACACATACAGACACCCACACACACAGACACACACAAATACCCACACAAACACCCATACACACAAACACACAAACATCAAACACCCACATACACCAACACCCACCCACCCAACACCCACATTGTGACGTTAGTGTACTTTTAAGAGGTTTTTAAAAATCATGTTCCCTGCAGCTCTCCCAGCCTTAGCTAATGTCATTGTTGCCGAGTTGGCTGAAGAAGTCCTTTTATTGCTCCTTCAGTGGTTTAAATGGGGTTTGTTTATTTTTATTCTGGGATGTTTTATCACTCTGCATTGTTAGGAGGAAGGTCATGCGTTTTGGACAGTTTTTTTTCTTATTAGTAAATTTAAGTGTTAATATTCTGTTTGGCCGACAGCAGTTTAGCTTAGGAGGGACATCAAGCTGAAAAGAAGTGCTTCTCTCTCTCCCTGGTTTTTGGAAATTCTGCTGGTTAGCTGAAAGCAAGGCTTTTTGCCTTCCTGGAGTAGAGAATCTACTGTTGGCGGCTTGACCAGAGTCTCTCCCTGGTGTTCTAGGAAGTTGTTCTGACTCCAAGCTTGTCTGTGTGCGCCTCAAGAGAACTGAGCACTCATCCAAAGGACTCAGTTCCAGTATCATGTGACCATTAGTCTTTGCTGTGTTATACCTGTGGAAAGGGTTTTTTTCTCTATAGGAAGTTTTATTTGATTGGAACATTTTAGATATATTTGTTAAGGGTTATATATTATCGTGGTTGTTTTGTTTTTGTTTGTAATTGACAAAAGTTATTGCTAATCTTCTTTCCATACATGTTAACTATATTCTTAACTAAACTTTGTTTGATAAAAGTGCCCTCGTGGGTCATTTGAATCATACCTGAAGTGAGACATATCATGCTTAGCCTAGCCAAATTCAAAGTGCAAAACTTATGATCCAGCACTTCGGAGCTTCTGACCTGAATGATCACAACACACACAAATACCCAGACACACACACGCACAAACATACACATGCAAACACCCATATGCAAACACCACACACGCAAACACTCACAAACACCCACACAGACACACCCATCCATGCAAACAGCCACACACACAAACACTCACGCAAACACCCATGCACACACACATACACACACACATACACACACACACACACACATACACACACACACACACAACACGCACACGCAATACCCACATGTACACAACACCCACACACACAACACCCACACACACAACACCCACACACACAACACCCACACACACAACACCCACACACACAACACCCACACAAACAACACCCACACACACAACACCCACACACACAACACCCACACACACAACACCCACACAGACAACACCCACACACACAACACCCACACACACAACACCCACACAAACAACACCCACACACACAACACCCACACACACAATACCCACACACACAACACCCACACAAACAACACCCACACACACAACACCCACACAAACAACACCCACACACACAACACCCACACACACAACACCCACACACAAACAACCAAACACATAAATGTAACAATAAAATCTTGTGTTTATGTTGTGCTTTTAATATAACAAAATGTCCCAAGGTACTTCACAGGAAACTATGAATCAAAGTATCACACCTAGCCACATAAGATATTAGGGCAGCAAAAAACACTTGATCAAAGAGGTAGTGTTAAGGAGTGTTTTTAGAAAGGGAAATAAGGCAGAGAGGTTTGCGGAGTGAATTCCAGAGCTTTGGGCCGATGGAACTGGAGGCGCTATCCCTGTAACTCCACGCATTTAATGTGGCCAATCCATCTAACCTGCACATCTTTGGACTGTGGGAGGAAACCGGAGCACCTGCAGGAAACCCACGCAGATATGGGGAGAACGTGCAGACTCCACATAGACAGTGACCCATGCCAGGAATTGAACCCGACTCCCTGGCGCTGTGAGGCAGCAGTGTTAACCACTGTGCCACCATGCCACCATGATCACTCAGCTCTCTCCCATTTCCAAAGAGAAATCTCACTCTCTCTCCTCCATTTTCTATTGCCTGCTTTGCTCTCACTCCTTTCCAAAATGGAATCTCACTCTCTTGCCTCCGCTTTCTATGCATTGCTCCACTCTCGTGCCTTGCCAGGTTGATATCTCACTTTCTCTCCTCCACTCGCAGCTCTCATTCCTTTCCAAAGTGAGATCTCTCTCTCCTCTGTTCTCTATGCCCCGTAAGAAGTCTCACAACACCAGGCCAGTGAGCCTCACATCTGTGGTGGGTAAATTGTTGGAAGGTATTTTGAGAGACAGGGTCTATAGGCATTTAGAGACGCAAGTACTGATTAGAGACAGTCAGCATGGCTTTGTGAGTGGAAAATCATGTCTCACAAATTTGATTGAGTTTTTTGAAGCGGTAACCAAGAAGGGCAGTGCAGTTGATGTTGTCTACATGGACATTAGCAAGGCCTTTGACAAGGTACCGCATGATAGGTTGTTGCATAAGGTTAAATCTCACGGGATCCAGGGTGAGGTATCTAAATGGATACAAATTTGGCTTCTTGATCGAAGCCAGAGGATGGTTGTAGAGAATTGTTTTTCAAACTGGAGGCCTGTGACCAGCGGTGTGCCTCAGGGATCAGTGCTGGGCCCAATGTTATTTGTCATTTATATTAATGATTTGGATGAGAATATAGGAGGCATGGTTAGTAAATTTGCAGATGACACCAAGATTGGTGGAATAGTGGACAGTGAAGAAAGTTATCTCCAATTGCAATGGGATCTTGATCAATTGGGCCAGTGGGCTGACGAATGGCAGATGAAGTTTAATTTAGACAAATGCGAGATGATGCATTTTGGTAGATTGAACCAGGGCAGGACTTACTCAGTTAATGGTAGGGCGTTGGGGAGAGTTGTAGAACAAAGTGATCTAGGGGTACATGTTCATAGCTCCTTGAAAGTGGAGCCACAGGTGGACAGAGTGGTGAAGAAGGCATTCGGCATGCTTGGTTTCATCGGTCAGAATATTGAATACAGGAGTTGGAATGTCTTGTTGAAGTTTTACAAGACATTGGTAAGGCCAGACTTGGAATACTGTGTGCAATTCTGGTCACTCTATTATAGAAACAATATTATTAAACTAGAAAGAGTGCAGAAAAGATTTACTAGGATGCTACCAGGACTTGATGGATTGAGTTATAAGGAGAAGCTGGATAGACTGGGACTTTTTTCTCTGGAGTGTAGGAGGCTGAGGGATGATCTTATAGAGGTCTATAAAATAATGAGGGGCACAGATCAGCTAGACAGTCAATATATTTTCCCAAAGGTAGGGGAGTCTAAAACTAGAGGGCATAGGTTTAAGGTGAGAGGGGAGAGAGATACAAAAGTGTCCAGAGGGGCAATTTTTTCACACAGAGGGGGTGAGTGTCTGGAACAAGCTGCCAGAGGTAGTAGTAAAGGCGGGTGCAATTTTGTCTTTTAAAAAGCATTTAGATAGTTACATGGGTACGATGGGTATGGAGGGATATGGGCCAAATGCGGGCAAATGGGATTAGCTTAGGGGTTTTAACAAAAGGGCGGCATGGACAAGTTGGGCTGAAGGGCCTGTTTCCATGCTGTAAACCTCTATGACTCTATGACTCTATGAATATCAGGTTAAAGACCAACAAGTTTATTTGGCACTAGCTTTCGGAATCTCAGACTCCTTCATCACCTGATGAAGGAGACTGCGACTCCGAAAGCTAGTGCCAAATAAACCTGTTGGACTTTAACCTGGTGCTGTGAGACTTCTTACTGTGCTTACCCCAGTCCAACGCCGGCATCTCCATGCCCCACTCAGCTCTTGCTCTTTTCCAAAGTGAAATCTCACCATCTATCCTCTGGGGAGTGGAACCTCCAGGTGGTGGTGTTCCCATGTATCTGCTGCCCTTGTCCTTCTAGTTGGTAGTGGATGTGGGTTAGGAAGGTGCTGCCTAAGGAACCTGCTGAGTTCTTGTCCTGCATCTTGTAGATGGTGCACACTGCTGCTCCTGTTCATCAGTGGTAAAGGGATTGAACGTTTGCGAAAGGGGCAGTAATCAAAAGGGCTGTTTGTTTGAGGCATGAGCAAGTCTAGAGGCTCATCATCTGAATTGGATTCAGCAGATTCCTGGCTCCCAACAATCCTCTATGTGTCAGCATCCTTGGGTGTCCCTGCCTCCGCCTGCTGCAGCTCTGACAGTGTGATGTGCTCACCCCATTGTGACCCCGAGGCTACTCTAGAACTGGGGCCCACCGAGAAGTGTGCCTCTGCGCCGGTGGACGGTGAAAGCTGTGATAGGTTTGTTTTCAGTGTTGGGGTCTGTAAGTCCCTTTTCTGTTCTGCTCTCAGGGCTGAAGTTGAGGACCTGGTTTGTGGACCGCCCTCGGCTGTTTCACAGATGTACCTGCGAAGGAAAGGAGAGGTCATTAGTGCATGGTAGGGGCCTGAGAAACAGGAGACACACCTCTCAGCATTGTTGTCTGATAGATACTGCAGTGCTGAACCCTCACTGGGTTTATAGTCACCAACCTCACCATCAGCACAGGAGCAGTCTGCGCCCTCTCCAGCCAATTTTCCTCAAATTCCCTCCACCAATTTGAGATCTCTCTCTTTTGTTGTGTGCCAGCCTGTCCTGCATGAAGAAAGATGGAGGACGTGTGCCAGGGCAGATGATAAGGATGCCTGGCATGTGTGGATGGTGGGTGGGAGCAGCGAGATGATGAGGACACGGCCCACAGGGGAGATGACGATGTGTGTGGGTGAGTTGGTGATGGTGTCCCTTGAGCAGCTGGCATTGAGTGAGGTCCCTGTGGATGTGTGATGGGTGTGTGAGAGTGATGGGAAAAGTGATTTACCCTGGCAGAACGGAGGAGATCATTCATCCTTTTGTGGCATAGGATGGTTGTCCCCTTCTGCAACATGGTGGCACTGAGCACTGCTGCCAACGCCTCCCATGATGGACTGGTCACCATTTTTATGTTTGAGGTCTGATATTGAGACAAATAAAAGACCGCGAGGTCAGTGGCAGTAAACTAACTGGCACAGTTTATTAACACATCCTTACCCTATCACAGTCAGCACAAGACTGGCTAGGGTCCCAGGTCACCTGATCCATTTTCTTAAAGGGGCATGCCCCAACATACTAACAACGTTGGATGAGTTTTCACCTGGAGTGTGGGAACAGAACATTCTAGCAGATACTCGAGGGAGGAATCAGTGAACCCTTCCTCAGTTTGACAGCCATGTCTTCCCAGTGGCTTCCTCTGTGTGCAGTGCTCAGATTACTGAATCACTGAGGTGATGGCGAGGTGGGCAAATCAAAGGCCGTCTCGCCAGCGATCCAACGGTAAACTTGTGTCTGCTCATTGTTTGCGCTAAGTGTCACACAACACGAATGAAAAGCCTGTCACTGGCAATGGCTGGCCCAACATCATTTTCCCCACCCAACAATGAACATTACTGATTTCTGGGACGATTCTGCCCATAGTTTAAGAATAAGAGGTCAGCTGTTTCACGTTGCAAGGTGGTGAATCTTTATTATTATCCATCCAAAAGAGCTGTAAATGCTCAGTTGTTGGAACATTTTGAAGACAGAAACAAAAACAGAGAATGCTGGAAAATCTCAGCAGGTCTGACAGCATCTGTGGAGAGAGAATAGAGCCAACATTTCGAGTCTGGATGACCCTTCATGAGACCTGCTGAGATTTCCCAGCATTTTCTGTTTTTGTTTCAGATTCCAGCATCCACAGTATTTTGCTTTAATTTTGAAGGCATATCCAGGTTTGTGGCTTCTAAGGGAATCAAAGGATATGGGATAAAATGTATTGAAATTGAAGATGAGTGTGGTGAACCATAGATGGTTACCACTATGGGTACTTGTACATATGTTACTCTTGTTGCTGTTGGGGTTAGGGTTGGGGTGTTCCACCTGTTAGCATTGTTCTGTGGTACACTCCGTTTGGCTCCGCCTTCTTACAGGGGTATAAAGGTCATTGCTACTTCCTAGTAGCCCTTAGTCTGGGATAGTATTGTTGGGAAGTGTGCTCTATTCTTGTTGTGAATAAAAGCCTTTATTCCCGGGTACGATCTTGTCTCCCGTGTGAATCAATCGCGCATCAATGAGTCCTGGTCTTAATGAGTGGCAGAGCAGATTTGAGGGGTTGAATGGTTGACATCTGTTCCTTTTTCTCATAAAGTTAAAGTTTATTGATTAGTCACAAAGTAAGGCTTACATTAACACTGCAATGACGTTACTGTGAAATTCCCCTAGTCGACGCACTCTGACACCTGTTCGGGTCACTGCACCTAACCAGCACGTCTTTCAGACTGTGGGAGGAAACCGGAGCACCCGGAGGAAACCCACGCAGACACGGGGAGAATGTGCAAACTCCACACAGACAGTGACCCAAGCCGGGAATCAAACCCAGGCCCCTGGCACTGTGAGGCAGCAGTGCTAATCATTGTGCCATGTTCCTATTGTGAGATTTGTCCAATATCAGGGATGGGATTTTATTTCACTAAACCTCATTTTGCATTGTGTGCAGATTCAATCTTTAAATCAATAAACTGCAATTATTTCATTAGATGTGTTTGATAAAAATGTTCTATTATTCCATTCCTGAATCAGAATTGGTGCATGGAGCCTTTCTAGTTGATTGCTGAGTGAGGCACAAATAACAATATACATATGTTTGATAAAGATGTTTCTTGCATCACAGTATCACAGAGTAGTTACAGCCCAAAAGGAGACCTTTTGGCCCATCATGTCTGCTCTGGCCCTCCGACGGAGCATTCATTATAACAGTGACCACACTTCAAAACTACTTTCTCAGTTGAAAGGCACTTTGGGATCTTCTGAGATCACGGAAGGCCAGATAGAAATGTACGTCCTTTTCCTCTGTGGCATTATTTTCAACTGTTTAAAATTAGAATTGTAAAAAGTTAATTAATACTAAAGTAGGCCAAAAAAAATCTGGAAATAAGCATGTGATCTAGAAATATGGAATGTTAATCATAGGAGGATGTCATTTAACCATCCCCGCCTCACATAAATTTACAACCCATTTTGGCATTGATTATAAATAGCATAATTTTCTACCTTCTTCCCAAACGGATTCTCCTTTCCCATGCTCTGCTTGTACTCCGTAATATTCTCCCTTTCAGATAATTATCCAGTATTTTTTCCCCATGACATAATTGAGTCAACATAAAATCACCGCTTGTGGCAAAATTCTGTTACTTCTTTACATTGGAAGGGTTCTTTCTAACCTCTTTCTTCAGTTTCTTGTTCTTAGCCATGTTGCCAAAATAAATGATCTTGTTTATTCCATTTTGTTCTTCGCTTACATGCTTGAAACCACCTTCCGAAGTTCTAATTTCAAGAGAATTCGTCCAGCTTTCTCCTGTCTTTCCTGGTAAAGCAGACTGTCATCAAATCCCTACAGAGAATATGCTAAATAAGGAGTACTCAGTGATCACATACATAGCCTGGTGTAGTACTGAGTCACACACAGGAGAAGTGTCTTCATCCAAAGAGTGAGGGAAATGTAACATTTTCTAATGCAAGTGAAGCATACATACATTTCAGTGGAAGCATCTGAGGGAGAGAGGAATCGAGGATTATGCTGAAAAGGATGAAGAGGGATGAGGAGAATTTACACTAGCAGATGGGCCGAATAGCCTGTTTCTGTGCTTTAAGTTCGATGCAATTCAGAGTAGTTGAGAAGTATGAATGGAGGGAGGAAAGGAAATCATGGGTTTATAGGTATAAGTACATCAATTTGTAGCAGTTTGCTCCGGTTTCCTCCCACAATCCAAAATACGCTGGTTAGGTGCATTGGCTTTGCTAAATTCTCCCTCAGTGTACCCGAACAGGCGCCAAAGTGTGGCGACTAGGAGGATTTTCACAGTAACTTTATTGCAGTGTTAATGTAAGCCTACTTGTGACACTAATAAATAAACTTAAACTTAATGGAGCATCGAAACTCAGGCACAAGATTCTTTGAAGTTTCTTCTTGCTGAGAAATAGCAGAGGGAGAAACTAATAAATAAAAGGGGAGGAGGGCATGAAAAATAAATCAAGCAAAATCATCTCACTCCTTTTACATTCAATCAGATGAAAAAATAACATTAACTAGATTAACATTAACTGGATTGAGTGGCATGCCTTATGAGGATAGGCTGAGAGAGCTCGGTCTTTTCTCCTTGGAGAGATGTAGGATGAGAGGAGACCTAATAGAGGTATATAAGATATTGAGAGGCATAGATCGGGTGGACTCTCAGAGGCTTTTTCCCAGGGTGGAAATGGCTGCGACAAGAGGACACAGGTTTAAGGTGCTGGGGGGTAGGTACAGGGGAAATGTTCGGGGGAAGTTTTTCACACAGAGGGTGGCGGGCGAGTGGAATCGGCTGCCGTCAGTGGTGGTGGAGGCAAACTCAATAGGGCCTTTTAAGAGACTCCTGGATGAGTACATGGGACTTAATAAGATGGAGGGTTATAGGTAGGCCTAAAAGGTAGGGATATGTTCGGCACAACTTGTGGGGCCGAAGGGCCTGTTTTGTGCTGTAGTTTTTCTATGTTTCTATGTTTCTAGACAATGTCAATCTATCAAATCAAACATGTAATTAGTACATTTTAAGGCGAACCTCAGGAGATCTTTCTACACAGATTGAACACAGCTTCAAGGTCACTTGCTGTTTGTATGCTTACGGTTTGGGTGACTATAGATGGTCACCCCAGAGAGGTGTCAATACATACTGCTGGTCACTGTGCAGGTAAACATTAAATTTGGGAAGCCTCTCTATTCAGGCAGGCTAACAGCTAAGGCAAATATTGTAGCGCTTAATGTAAAGTACCTTGGTCACATGTTGCCCCACTAGCTTAATTATATTCTTTCCTGTTCATCCTCTCCGGATAGAAAATATATAGGATATATCGGGCTGTTCACAGAAAAAGCTTACTGGCATGTAACTAACTCTCTCTACTCCATCCACGTTCCAATTAGCATCCGCTAAATGATATTAAAATCATTATTGCACTGTAGGAAGTACTTTCCCTGTGTGCTCGACTGTGTGTCTGTGGCACAAACCTTCATTTCTTATCAGAAGAGTGACCTTTCTATCCTGAGTGGAAGACCGGTTGGAACCAGTTTTCCCTTGCTTTGACCTTTATTTATGGTTATTAACAAAAGGAAGTGCTGGAAGGGGTTCCTGGAAAACCTGTCTTTCATTTCGTTTTACAGGCAGTCATGGACATATTTACCAGTACGACTGCTGTAATGGAATAGAATCGAGTTTGCATGCTTGAAAATGGGCCTCATATTATGAATGGCATTACAGCCAGCATTTTCATACATTACTGTATTTCCCCTCCAAAAAAAATCCTTGTCGATTCTGGGACAGATGGGTAAATATTTAACATTTTTGTCCCTTTGACTTTCTTCCTCCTGATATTTTATATTGCAGACTTACGCAGAATTTACAATGCAGAAACAGCCCATTTGGTGTAGGTTGGCGCTTCTGCTTCACATCCGCCTGCTCCCTCTCCACTTCACCTCACCCATCAACATATCCTTCTATCCCTTTCTCCCTCATGTACTTGTATATCATCCCCTTTAATGCATCGATGCTACATGTCTCAACTTCCACATAACAATTCCCTGCACCTGGTATTGTTTCGTAGGCACCAGCCACTCCCTGCTACCTAACCCACATGACCAGTCTTTATTATCTGACTGAATCAGGCTACTCAATGTTGACGCATAGATATCATGAGCCAGATCCCGCCATCTCTGAGGTACACATACGCAGTGTTTTACTGAATAGTGATCAGGAACATGAACCCCTTCCTTTCCAGGTTTAGGAGTCTTCTGACCTAAATGGCTCAATACCTTTTGAGTGTTAGACACCAGGTGAGGACAGAATTGGGAGAAGCTACAATGCCCACATGTCCAATAACACCAAATCACCCACGCAGATTCCTGGTCTACCTCTCATATCCTCTCCGGCACGGTGGCACAGTATTTAGCACTGCTACCTCACAGCGCCAGCGACCAGGTTCCTGGCTTGGGTCACTGTCTGTGTGGAATCTGCACGTTCTCCCCGTGTCTGCATGGGTTTCCTCCAGGTGCTCCGGTTTCCTCCCAAAGTCCGAAAGAGATTGCTGGTTAGGTGCATTGGCCGTGCTAAATTTTCCCTCAGGCGCTGGAGCGTGGTGACCAGGGGATTTTCACAATAACTTCATTGCAGTGTTAATGTAAGCCTACTTGTGACAATAAATAAACCTACACTTCATCACCCTCACTGGCTCCTGTTGTATGTTGGTTAGCCTAATTTCGGAATGGTTACTGACACATTGGTATGCTCAAACAGTAACTGGTTTATTTCACACAACCAACTATCTGCAGCTATCCATGACTATGTGTTACACTGCTGAAACCATAAACATTCATGAATGCAAAAACTATGGATCAAGATTTAAGGGATGAGATGTAGTAATTACGTTTGTAGGGGTTAATGTGTGGGACTTTGTAAATAGCACCTCCCATAATGATTATTTAAGATAAAGATGATGAGGAATTGAGAGGGAGAATGCTCATGGCTTCAGCAGTGTAACACCTAATCATTTTGAAGCTGGGATAGCCACGATACAACAGCTCCCTATCCCCCAGCAGATCCACTTTAATATCCTGACTTTCAATTCACCCCATGGCCTTACACTCCCCCAACTCCACAACTCTGCAACCACCTAGAGCCATAAGGCCATCGTCCATGGGCAGTATTTTCTTCCTGCGTCACGGTGTGTATCGTGGTGCGGGAGGTGGCGTGCCGTTTGCTGGTGGTGGGATCTTATGCTTCTGCCATTGTCAATGGAGCTCCCCTGTCGAACACACCCCTCATCGCCGCGAAACCCGTGGCGGACATTGCCATCAGCAGGACTGTGAGATCCCACCGGTGTAAACGGTAGCAAGATTTTGGCGCATAAGACATATGAGCAGAAGTAGGCCATTCAGTCCATCGAGTTTCTTCCACCATTCAATGAGATTATCATGACTGATCTCTTATGATAATCTTCAACTCCACTTTCCCACCTTATCCCCATAACCCTTGATTCCCTTACTGATTAAAAATTTTGCATTATAGCGAGTACTTTCTATCTCAGTCTTGAACATACTTTATGACCCTACCTTTTACAGCCAATGCGATAAAGAATTCCACAGATTCACTACCCTCTGAGAGAAGAAATTCCTCCTTAACTCCCGTACTCTGAGGTTATGTCCTCTGGTCCTAGACTCTCCCACAAGGGGAAACAACCTCTCAGCATCTAACCTGTCAAGCTCCTTGACAATCCTTTATGTTTCAATAAGGTCACCTCTCATTCTTCCAAACTCCCATGAGTACAGGCCCCACCTATTCAACCTTCACTCATAAAAAAATCTTTCCATACCTGAGATCAACCTAGTGAACCTTTTCTGGACTGCTTCTAATGCCAGTATGTCTTTCCTTGGATAAGGAGACCAACACTGTTCACTGTATTCTAGGTGTGGTCTAACTAGTGCCTTGTATAGTTTTAGCAAGATTCCCTTATTTTTATATTCCATTCCCTTTGAAATAAAGGCCAACATTCCATTTATCTTGCCTATTACTTGCTGAACTTCCATGCTAGCGTTTTGTGATCTATGCACAAGGACTCCAAATTCCTCTGTCCTGCAGCTTTCTGCAGCCTTTCTCCATTGAAATAATATTCAGTTCCATTATTCTTCCTATCCAAGAGCATTACTTCAAAAGGGGATAAGGTGGAAAAGTGGAATAGGGGATTATCATATCAGATCAGTCATGATCTCATTGAATGGTGGAGTAGATGCGATGGGACGAATGGCCATACTTCTTTCCCACACCCTGTGGTCCTCAGGTTTTTGTCTGCTGGATATCCTTACCCCAGTCCTTCCCCCAACCATTGATAGCAGCGTTTTCAATCACCTTGGCCCACCTTGGTGGAATTCCCTCCCCAAACCCCTTCAGCTCTCTACTTCCATTTGTCTACCTTCAAAAACATTCTTTATGACACCTTTAAAGGTAGCCTTTTTCCAACCTCTGTTCTATGGCTTTTTAAAAATTTGTTCATGGGATGTAGGTATCAGTGGCTGGGCCAGCACTTATTGCCATCCCTGAGAGCTATTAGGAGTCACCCACATTGCTGTGGATCTGGAGTCACATGTAAGCTAGACAAAATAAGGATCCCAAATTTCCTTCTCTAAAAGACATTAGTGAACCAGATGGATTTTTACAATAATTGGGTGATAATCTTGAAATTAAAAATTCCAGATTTTTATTAAATTCAAATTTCTCCATCTGCCAGGATGGGATTTGAACCCAGGTCCCCCAGAGCATTGTCCTGAGTCTCTGGATTACCAGCTCAGCAACAGTACCGCTTTGCCACTGCCTCCACTGGCAAGACAACCATATCCCTTGAAACCTTGTACCTTAAAGAGATAAAATAACTTTAGAAACTGATATTAGTGGCGAGGGCCTTCAACTATGAGGAAAGAGAGAAGTTAGTGTTAGAGCAGAGATGGTTAAGAGGAGATTTAATATAGGTGTTGAAAATTATAAGAGATTTTGATAGCGTAAACAGGAAAAAAACACTGGCAGGGGCAGGGTGGTGGTTGGGGGAGGGGGGGTGTGCGGGGGGAGGGAGTTGGTTTCAGAGTAAATTGCAAAAGAGCCAGAGAGTAGATGAGGAGAATCTTTCCAATGGCAAACACAGGCATGATGGATTGAATGGCCTCCATCTGTGTTGTATCATTTAATGAATAAATGCAAGCTGCCAGGGCTGTTTAGCTCAAATCACAGGAGAACAGAATCTAACTGACGCCTTGCCAGCTGGTTTACGCTGCTAAAACTGGTTTCTTTATCTTGACGGCAGAAACACAAATGTTCCAGTCAGTGCTGGAAAAGGTGAGTTAGTCACAGGAAAACACTCCAGAGCCAAAGTGGATACATAGTAAATTCTGAAGCCTGCTTGGCTCCTACACCAGTCTGTTTGCACATCATGGTTGCAGTTGCCAGTATAAACTTGTTTATATATCACATGCTGATACCCTGTTATCGTGCACATGCATTCAGCCAAAGTAGTTACTCGATAGCAGAAGAAGGTCATATCTCTTTGATCGCTGTTCATTCTTTTAAAGTTTTTAAAAAAAATCTTCTTCACAAATGTTACCTGCTTGTAATTGCTTTCACTAGGATGCTGGAGCGGCTATCTCCCCAGAGGCAGGTCATGGGCAAATGCTGCGGTAAATTTATTAGACTTGTAAAGGTCAGCTGCTAGGAAGGCCTGTTGTTACTGGGTCTCCCCGACATTCAGCCTTAGCGAATCTGGTATGCTTGCTCTGGAGTTGCCGCCTAGTGTGCCAGAGATGGTATAAACATACCACTGTGCTTAGGCTACAGGGAAGGATGTCAGGGGCTTGGAGAGAATGCAGAGAAGATTGACTGGAATGATACCAGCTCTGAAAATTATAAGAGATTTTGATAGTGTAAACAGGAAAAAAACACTGGCAGGGGCAGGGTGGTGGTGGGGTGGGGGGTGGGGGGGGGGGGGGGGCGGGGTGGGGGGGGGGCGGTGAAGGGGTAGTTGGTTTCAGAGTAAATTGCAGAAGAGCCAGAGAGTAGATGAGGAGAATCTTTACCTTTGCTGTCCTGGCCAATATTTCTCCCTCAGCTAACAGCAAAAAAAAGATTATCTTGGCACGGGACAACATGGTGGCACAGTAGTTAGCGCTACTGCCTCACAGCGCCAGGGACTCGGGTTCAATTCTGGCCTTGGGTGACTACCTGTGGAATTTGCACATTCTCCCTGTTTCTGCGTGGGTTTCTCCCAGGTGCTCTGGTTTCCTCCCACAGATGTGCAGTTGGTAGATTGGCCATGCTACATTGCTTATTAGTGTCTCAGGTTATGTAGGTAGCGTCGATTACGGGTTATGGGGATCGGGCGGGCAGGGGGCTGGGTAAGACATGTAAGCCTGGGTAAGATGCTGAGTCGGTGTAGACTTGATGGGCTGAATGGCCTCCTCCTGCACTTCATGGATTTTATGATCATCAAATTGCCATTTGTGAGAGCTTGTTGTGCTCAAATTGGCTGCTGTGCTTCATGCATTACGACAATGACTACACTTCCAAAGTACCAGGGGATTTTCACAGAAACTTCATTGCAGTGTTAATGTAAGCCTACTTGTGACTAATAAATAAACTTTACTTCAGTGGCAGAGAAGTGCTTTTGGACAGTTGGTGGTCGAGAAAAGCACTATATAAATGCAAGTCCTTCTTTGCTCTGGAGAAAGTGCAAGAGGTGGAACTAATTGTTTAGTACTTAAAAAGAGCTAGGATAGGGAATGATGGGCTGAATAGCTTCCTTCTGTGCTATATGATTCTATTTCTCATCTCCCCTCTGGTTCTGAATGTATTGACAAACTGTTGTTGTGCTGTTCCACAATTGCTCACCCACATGTGAACCTTGGCAATGGGTGTCAGTAGGTTATTCAATCCTGGCCATATCGTGTCCTAATCTGATGCCCACAGAGGAGCTTTCTTGAATATACATTGAGGCCATCTGAGATTAGCTAATTCTGTGCAAAAGGGATGATCAAATTTGAGACCTTCATAATCTTTTTGGTTCAGCTACTCACTGAATTAAGACTCTCTGAGCTATTTAGGGTGTTTATACAATGAAATCTTTGAACCCATTCTTGATTGTCGAACAGTATTTTATGTTGAGAAACATGATTATAGCAAATCTTATATTGAATGAAAACCAAATGAGAAAGAGCGCAGGTTTTAATTTTATTTTCTCTTCCCCCTCCCATGTTAATACATATTTACACACACTTCAGCTAAGGTTCCTAACCCTCCAGGCTTGGACTGAAGTCTCCAGAAATTAAACATCAATCACCAGGACACTGCCATGTGCAGTGCTGGAGGAAAACTGTAGGAATATGAAAAATGATTGCTTTTTAAAATATTTTCTTTGAACATTTCAGTTTGCCGCATATAAAAATATTGAAAATGGGGGAAAAAAAGCTGTTTGGTTGACAGTCAAGCATCATCCCATTGAGTAATAAGTCTTTTTGCTTTCCAATTGGTATAGGAAAGCAGTGCGTCACACGGATGGATAGTGGATGTCTTGGTCGATTAATGGCTGGAGTGAGGGGGCAAGTCACGTGATGAAATCTCCAGGAATATATTTAATCAAAATTGGCAACCCGACACTCAGTAGGAATGACAAAATGGTCCAACTCATCAATCAGGACATTACTATTCATCAACCCAAAAGATTACTTGATTGTAGGTGATGTAGGTGGGTGTAGGGCACCACGGTAGCACAGTGGTTAGCACTGCTGCCTCACAGTGCCAGGGACCCGGGTTCAATTCTGGCCTCGAGTCACTCTCTGTGCGGAGTTTGCACGGTCTCCCCATGTCTGCGTGGGTTTCCTCCGGGTGCTCCAGTTTCCTCCCACACTCCACGGGTTAGGTTGACTGGCCATGCTAAATTGACCCTTAGTGTCAGGGAGAATAAATAGCTAGGGTTACGGGGATAGGGCCTGGGTGGAATTGTTGTCAGTGCAGACATGATGGGCTGAATGGCTTCTTTCTGCACTGTAGGGATTCTATGATTCGCTCTTCCATTTTTCTCTTTCTCTTCCAAATTCGAGTAGTATAATAACTTTCAACCTGGACAACAGCCTAAAAGTCATGTATTCGAATCCTATTCCACTACGTTTCTGAACTAATTATTGTTGACTTCAATAAAACTGCTAGCTTATGACATCAGAAAAAAGAGCTATGAAAGCTACCGAATTGATTTAAAAGTCCATGTGCCTTGCTAATATCTTTCACCCTGTGTGAATCTAGCCTCACACGATAATGTTGAAAATAGCCTGGACAACTTGCATTTTATGTACCATTTACCTTGAGCAATCACCCCCAAGGTAGTTCCCAGGGGTGTAAGGAACAGCTGCCAAATGAAAGGAAATATTGGTAGGGATAACCATTATTTAAGAAAGGAGGTAGGGATAGAGTAGGAAATTAAAGGCCAGTCAATCTAACGGTGGTGGTGGGGAAGTTCATAGAATCATAGAATCCCTACAGTGCAGAAGGAGGCCATTCGGCCAATCAAGTCTGCTCAACTCTCTGACCCCACCCAGGCCCTCTCCCACCCTATCCTCACAGCCCCATGGCTAATCCATCCAACCTACACATCTTGGAACACTAAGGGGCAATTTAGCATGGTCAATCAACCTACCCTGTGCATCTTTGGATTGTGGGAGGAAACCGGAGCACGCGGAGCAAACCCACGCAGACACGGGGAGAACGTGCAAACTGCAAGCAGACAATCACCCAAGGCCAAATTGAACCCAAGTCCCTGGTGCTGTGAGGCAGCAGTGCTAACCATTGTGCCACTGTGCCACCCTAAAGATACTAGAAATAATTCTGAAGGACTGAATATATTTGCACTTGGATAGACACAGATTAACCATGGACAGTCAGCATGGAAATTTAGAAGATGGAAATTTACCAGGATGTTCCCTGGGCTAGAGGGTCGGAGCTATGGCGAGAGATTGGATAGGCTGGGACTCTTTTCCTTGGAGCAGCGAAGGTTGAGAGTGGACTTGATAGAGGTGAATAAGATTATGAGGGGCACAGATAGGGTGGATAGGCACATTTTCAATTCATAGAAGGGTCAATAACCATGGGGTATAGATTTAAGGTAAGAGGTGAAAGCTAAGAGGGGAGTTGAGGAGAATATTTTTCACTCAGAGGGTGGTGGCATCTGGAACTCACTGCCTGAAAGGATGGTTGAGTCAGAAACTCTCGTAGCATTTAAGAAGTATTTAGATATTCATTTGCACTGCCATAACCTCCAGAGCTGTGGGCCAAATCATTCCTGTCCCTTTTGACTTAAATTAACCCCACAATGCCCGACAGCTCATTAAAAAAATTCTCATCACTGTATTTCATAGCCTCATTATCCCTATCTCTGTTTCCTTTTTAACATTTACAATAGCCCCCACTCCCCTAATTATCTGCTCCTCTGACTGTTGTCTGTTGCATATTTCTTCTCCCACTTTACTTCACTATTTTTCATGTGCTTTCTGCTACCTTAGATACCAAGCCCTGGAATTCCCTTCCTAAGATTCAGGACCCAGCCTCCTTTAAATCTGGAAAATTGGATTAGTATAGTCAGACCTTTGTTTAGCAGCATGGACATGATGGGCCAAATGGCTTTATTCTGTGCTGTAAATGTCAGTGAATCTATGAAAAAAATCTGTGCCAAACTTACCACTGGTTGGAGTGAAAGCCCAAATGAAGGTGGTTGTGGTTGTTGGAGATCAATTATCTCAGTCCCGGGACATTGCTGCAGAGGTTTCTCTGGATAATATCCCTGGTCCAACCATCTTCAGCTGCTCCATCAATGGCCTTTCACCTGTCATAACATTAGAAGTTAGAATGCTTGCTGATGATTGTATAACGTTCAGTGCTATTCACAACTTTTACAGATACACCATAGAAAGCATTCTTTCTGGTTGTATCACACCTTGGTATGGCTCCTCCTCTGTCCAAGACCGCAAAAAACTACAAAAGGTCATGAATGAAGCCTAGTCCATCACTCAAACAAGCCTTCCATTCATTGACACTGTCTACACTTTCTGTTGCCTTGGAAAAGCAGCCAGCATAATTAAGGACCCCACACACCCCGGACATACTCTCTTCCACCTTCTTCCATCAGGAAAAAGATACAAACGTCTGGGAAAACGTACCAACCAACTCGAGAACAGTTCTTCCTCGCTGCCATCAGACTTTTGAACGGACCTACTTCGCACTAAGTTGATCTTTCTCTACACCCTAGCTATGATTGTACCAGTACATCTGCACTCTTTCCTTTCCTTCTCTATGAACGGTATGCTTTGTCAGTATAGCATGCAAGAAACAATACTTTTCACTGTATACCAATACATGTGACAATAATAAATCAAATCAAAAACTCCTCAGATAAGCAGCCTGTACCTATATGCAGCAAACCTGGACAATGTTCAAGCTTGAGCTGATGAGTTGCAAGTGATATTCATGCCACACAACTGCTAGGCAATGACCATCTCTAACAGGTTAGAATCTAATCATCTCGCTTTGATATTCAATGGCATTGCCATCGCTGAATCCCCCACCATCAACTTCCTGGGAGGTTACCATCGACTGGAAACTGAACCAGCCATATAAATAATATGGCTAGTGCAGTTCAAAGGCTGGGAATTACGTGGTAACTTACTTCCTGACTCTCCAAGGTCTGTCCACCATCTACAAGGCACAAGCCATGAGTGTGATGGAATACTTTCTAGCTCCAACAACACACAAGAGGCTGGTTGCCATGCAAGTCAACCAAGCCACTTAGCTTGCCCCTGATTCACTACCTTAAACTTTCACTCCCTCCAGAGCTGACACACAGTAGCAGTAGGGTGCACCATCTACAATATGCACTTCAGTGACTCGCCATGTCTCTTTTACAGCCCCTTCCAAACCCTCGACCTCTGTCACTTAGAAGAATAAGGGCAGCAGATGCATGAGAACACCAAGTTCCCCTTCAAGCCACAAACCATCCTGACTTGGTAATAAATCACTGATCCTTCACTGCCACCAGATCAAAATCCTGGCACTCCCTCCAGATTACTCGTTTTGTTTCTTAAAGACTTGATTAGTTGTAAGTATTCGCATTCCAACCATTATTCATGTAAATTGAGTTTGTGTCTTTATATGCTCTGTTTATGAACAGAATTCCCACTCACCTGAAGAAGGGGCTTGCAGCTCCGAAAGCTTGTGTGGCTTTTGCTACCAAATAAACCTGTTGGACTTTAACCTGGTGTTGTTAAACTTCTTACTCCCTCCCTCACAGCACCTTGTGTCTACACCAGATGGGCTGCAGCAATTAAAGAACGCGACTCACCACCTTCTTAAGGACAATCAGGGGATGGGCAACAAATGCTGGCCTTGCCTGTGATGCCCACATCCCATGAAAGAACAAGAAAGTGACATTGGTTGGCGCTGTCTTTCAGGTGAGATATCAAATGGCGTTGTCTGCAGGTTGCAGTTTAATAGAAAGGACAAATTGGAAAAGGAGCAGGTTGTTCATATGCAGCCCCTCAGCCAACATTCCTCCCTCAGCCAACACCAGATTAATTAGCGATAATGTAGGTTGGACTGTTCACACACTGACTGCCACATTTGCCTTATTGCTTTATCTTTCTTCAGCTTTAACAATGACTGCACTTAAAATCTCTCTGAACGCATCTTGTATTAAGAATCTTCCCAAATCCCAGATCTATTTTTTTATATCTCTGATTTCCCCACATTTCTATCTATAAATTACACCGTGTTTTGCAACTTAACTGCAAGCAGCACATTGGAGGATCCACCAGTCGTACTGAAAAAGTTTGCAGCTGCCCAGGGTAATAAAGGTTTGGCAAGCACTTTTCTCTCAGACTGACAGCACCCCTTTAAATTCACTTCGAGTTCAGCATAGGGGTTAAGCTATGACAGCACCATGTGGTCCAGAGTCTGTGCAATCCAAACAGTTCCGTTATAAAAACAGACAGATTACTGCCAGGACAGGATGTTAGACTATTAAAATTGTACAACTTTTTTAAAAAGCAAACACACAGAATCAAAGTACCAGATGCTGAAATTATTTCTCTCTCATCAGTTTTCTTGCTGATCATTGATATATTTACTAATGGTTTTCCACTCAAAATCCACCTGACCACAAAGGGAGCACTGGTTTAGTGATTCTGGATTTGAAATTGACCATTGGATGATTGGGGAAATAAGAGTCACGAGGACATGAAAGGACACTGTAATGCTGTATGCATAATTCCATATATCTTTTCGTCATAATGCAGATTGTATGGCTATAACTTGAAATATGACCGATAGCTATTACATTTTAACTTACTCGGTGCCTTCACACACCGTGAAATCTTAAATCGTTAAGTCCAGAAAACCTTTCATTTGTTTTCTATTCTGAATTGTTAGCTAATTTCAGTGAAAGTGGCAGTTAAAAAGCTGCTTAACCTTTAACAGGAGTGTTGCCGAGTGATTTCTAATGGAATGTGTGTATGTGTATTTGTGTGTGCATTAGTGTGCATTAGTGTGCATGTGCACATGTGTGCATTTGTGTGTGGGTGTGCACATGGATTTGTGTGTGCATTTGCATATATGTGCATGTGTGTATTTGTGTCTGTACTCTGTGCCACTGCCTGTGCGTACACGAGTGTGCATTTATTTGCCTGTGTGGGTGTGTTTTTTAATTCCTTCATGGTGATATGGGCATCGCTGGCTAGGCCAGCATTTATTGCCCATCCCTACTTACCATTGCGAAGGTGGTGATGGGCTGCTTTCTCATGTATAGCATGTACGTTCGTTTGCAAAAGTCTGCAAGTGCGTTTGTACGTCTGTATGTATGTGTGTGTGGCAGGTGTGTGTGTGGCATGTGTGCATGCGTGTGTGGGGAATGTGTGTGTGTGGGGGGTGTGTGTGTGTGGCATGTGCATGTGTGTTTGTGTGTGGGGGGGCATGTGGGGGTGTGTATGTATGTGTGTATGTGTGTGTGTGTGGGTGGCGTGTGTGTGTTTGGGCTGGGTGTGTGTGGCATGTACATTGTGTTTGTGTGTGGGGGGGTGTGTGTATGTGTGTGCATGTGTGTATGTGTGTGTGTCTATGTGTGTGTGTGCGTGGATGTCAGGTGAAGTTAAAACGGGGCAATATTGTGTTGGATTTCCTGTGGAGTAGTTTTCTGATATTCACTCCGTTCACACAAGACGGACAGTCTGTGAGGTCTGCAGGTCCCTGAGGAACCATTCCTCGTGCCTTCAGAAGTGCAGTGGAGAAAACAGGAGCTAAATAAAATTTTAAATAAAGAAAGAAGTGTAACTCCTCTCTCCGATCACGGGTTTCCCATTGCTATGATCCAAGAGTTACTGTAATGTCACAGGCGAAGTGTCATCACTTAGAGTTTGCTAGCTTGCTAGTTGCTTGACAACAGAGGTGGCTGTTAGCAGCATTCATGTCACATGGAACCATCTTGCAGCTGAGTAAATGCAGGCAGCGTATAAGCAGCAATCAGGGGTTCCCCATTCACTATCCTTCCTACTGAGAAACTTAATTGCTTCTAAAAACAGTAATGCAAGTGAATTCAAGTACAATGTGTCCCAGTTACAAATTAAAACAGGCGTTAAATTGTTCCATGAAAGAGTCCGGATGACAGATCAGGTAAACATATGGCACTGAGCCATATAGACCAGGGAGGTCCCAGGTTTGATCTTTGGACGATGCTAAACTGGTTTTCTCAGGTTAAAAATAATGTTCACATCCATTAAAGAACTTAATTAAATAAAACGATATTGCCACGGCATTAATTGTGCAGTACACTTCAAGAAACACTGACATCACAGCTAATTGGTTCTGCGTTCGACCTCCTCCATGCCTGCCTTCATCGCTGCTTCAAGCAAGGATACAAGACAGATAATAATGCCTTTTCCTTGTCCTCATTTTCTGCCCTGATACTGTTGTTAAAGTTCCACATGTCCTGGCAAACCTCCTGAAGCTGAGGCTGATTCACTTTACAAAAGGGGTCATTTGAATAGCAATGAAGAGCAATCATCATACTAAGTATGTCCCTGCTTTGCCTGGGATCCTTGAAGTCATTGCCGACATCCCTAACTCGTTCCTCCCAGAAATCATCAGTTAATACAGCACAAATAGTCGGCGGGAAATTGAGGAGCAAATATGTAAGGAGATTACAGATAGCTCCAAGAAAAATAGGGTGGTAACAGTCGGAGATTTTAATTTCCCCAACATTGACTGGGACAGCCATAGTATTAGAGGGTTGGAATGGAGAGAAATTTGTTGAGTATTCAGGAGGAATTTTTCATTCAGTATGTGGATGGCCCGACTAGAGAGGGGGCAAAACTTGACCTCCTTTTGGGAAATAAGGACGGGCAAGTGACAGAAGTGTTAGTGAGTGATCACTTTGGGACCAGTGACCATAATTCTATTGGTTTTAAGATAGCTAGGGAGAATGATAGGTCTGGCCCAAAAGTTAAAATTCTAAATTGGGGCAAGGCCAATTTTGATGGTATCAGGCAGGAACTTTCAAAAGTTAATTGGGGGAGTCTGTGGGAAGGCAAAGGGACGTCTGGTAAGTGGCATGCTTTCAAAAGTGTGTTGACCAGGGTTCAGGATAAACACATTCCTCTTAGAGTGAAGGGCAAGGCTGGCAGAGATAGGGAACCCTGGATGACTCGGGATATTGAGGCCCTGGTCAAGAAGAAGAAAGAGGCACATGACATGCATAGGCAGCTGGGATCAAGTGAATCCCTTGAAGAGTATAGGGGGTGTAGGAGTAGAGTTAAGAGAGAAATCAGGAGGGCAAAAAGGTGACACAAGATTGTTTTGGCAGATAAGGCAAAGGAGAATCCAAAGAGCTTCTACAAATACATAAAGGGCAAAAGAGTAACAAGGGAGAGAGTAGGGCCTTTTAAGGATCAACAAGGTCATCTATGTGCAGATCCACAAGAGATGGGTGAGATCCTAAATGACTATTTCTCATCAGTATTTACTGTTGAGAAAAGCATGGATGTTAGGGAACTTGGGGAAATAAACAGTGATGTCTTGAGGAGTGTACATATTACAGAGAAGGAGGTGCCAGAAGTCTTAAAGTGCATCAAGGTAGATAAATCCCCAGGACCCAATGAAATGTATCCCAGGACATTGTGGGAGGGTAGGGAGGAAATTGCAGGTCCGCTAGCCGAGATATTTGAATCATCGATAGTCACGGGTGAGGTGTCTGAAGATTGGAAAGTGGCAAATGTTGTGCCTTTATTTAAAAAGGGCTGCAGGGAAAAGCCTGGGAACTACAGGCCAGTGAGCCTTACATCTGTGGTGGGTAAGTTGTTGGAAGGTATTTTGAGAGACAGGATCAACAGGCATTTAGAGATGCAAGGACAGATTAGGGACAGTCAGCATTGCTTTGTGAGTGGAAAATCATGTCTCACAAATTGAGTTTTTTGAAGGGGTAACCAAGAAGGTAGATGAGGGCAGTGCAGTTGATGTTGTCTACATGGACTTGAGCAAGGCCTTTGACAAGGTACCGCATAGTAGGTTGTTGTATAAGGTTCAATCTCACGGGATCCAGGGTGAGGTATTTAAATGGATACAAAATTGGCTTCTTGACTGAAGCCAGAGGGTGGTTGTAGAGAGTTAGAACATAGAACATAGAAAAACTACAGCACAAACAGGCCCTTCGGCCCACAAGTTGTGCCGAACACATCCCTACATTCTAGACCTACCTATAACCCTCCATCCTATTACGTTCCATGTACTCATCCAGGAGTCTCTTAAAAGACCCTATTGAGTTCACCTCCACCACCACTGACGGCAGCCGATTCCACTCGCCCACCACCCTCTGTGTGAAAAACTTCCCCCATTACAAAAACTCAAATCGATTCCCTTATCATCTCAAGTCTCAATGCGGGCGGCACGGTGACACAGTGGTTAGCACTGCTACCTCGCAGCGCCGGGGACCCGGGTTTGATTCCCGGTTTGGGTCACTGTCTGTGTGGAGTTTGCATGTTATCCCCGTGTCTGCGTGGGTTTCCTCCGGGTGCTCCTGTTTCCTCCCACACTCTGAAAGACGTGCTGGTTAGGTGCATTGAGCTGAACAGGCGCTTGCCTGTGGCGACTAGGGGAATTTCACAGTAACTTCATTGCAGTGTTAATGTAAACCTTACTTGTAACTAATAAATAAACTTTAACTTTACGTTTGCCATTGGATGGGGTGAGGAGAGGGGGTGGGGCGTCGGTGCTGGAGTTAACACAAAACGGAGGTCACTTACCGTGTGCCAACCGACTCAAGAACAGCTTCTTCCCTTGAAGCCCCTTCTTCAGGTGAGTGGGAATTCTGTTCACAAACAGAACTTACAGAACATACAGAACGTACAGAACAAACAGAAGTTATATGCCCTGTTTGTGAATAGAATTCCCACTCACCTGAAGAAGGGGCTTGGAGCTCCGAAAGCTTGTGTGGCTTTTGCTACCAAATAAACCCGTTGGACTTTAACCTGGTGTTGTTAAACTTCTTACTTTTTCTACCCCCCAGACCTCACTCTTCCCACCCTCTCTGCTGACAGAAGTTTGCTAAAGACAATTCCAAACACTGGTTACTTAACTATTCTCCGTCTCTAAAATATTCTCCTTCCCTCTTGTCCTCCTGGGTTTTGTGTGCGCCCTTGTTCCCCACTAACTTGACAAAGCTCTCAGTGTGTAAGGGAGCCACTGAACGGTAAGTTGTGATCGAGGAACTCTGACAAAGATTTGTGATGGATAGATGGAGGTGCAAAGCCTGAATAGATTATTGTTGTATAACCAGTCTGCACAGGGCTGTTGGGTTACTGAGTAGACAGCAGCAATGCTGAGAAATGTGAAGGCCACAAGTTCTTATTGAAATTCATCAATTTACATTTAAGTTGGAAAAGTCTTTGGTAAAATCAATGTCCCATTTTGAAGCAAAAGTAAGAAAATGAAGGAAAGGCTGAGAAATGGTTGGAGGAGGTATATCAAAGAGGAAAAGAGTTATATATGAGCCAAGAAAAGCTAAGCATAACACAAAGTAAAGACCACACCTCAAAGCAAACTTCTTTTCTCTCCTTCCCCCCAAGCTATATAACAAAGACAAGAATTCCTAAACCCTGGAAAGAAACCTATAATAACAGATCGACAATTTGAAAATACATTAGAAGCGCACCCCTCAGGAGTGACGGTGACAACGTGGATGGGGTTTTCCGGCCGTGTTCTCCCCAAGACCAAAAAATCCCGTCCGAGCTCAACGGAACTTCCCATGATCCACCCCTCGCCCCCTACGATTCCCGTGGCAGGCAGAACAGGAAAATTCACCCCTACACTGAAAGGAGATATTCTAGTCTTGAGTTGAGCTTTTTAGAAATCTTCACTCTATTTGCAACAACAACTTGCATTTACATAGTGCCTTAAACATAATAAAATGTCAGTTGGTGGTACAGAACTTGAATGTTGCTGGAACAGAGACATGTTGCTGAAACGTCTCATCTTCTACCCATCAGGGCAAATGCAAGAATGTCAAATTTCAAACAATCACCACAAATTATACTACAGGAGAAAAGATGCTGATTGGTTGCGTGATGATATGGTGCCTTTAAGAAATGTATTTGTGTCATGTTTCTTGTGCAGGATTTGTTTTAGTAATCAGTTCTATTAACTGGTGCCGTTTTGTCTGTAACCAGCAGCCTCTGTTGATACTGCAGAAGCATAATTGTTCCTAATTGCTGGAATGTTTGTTTTAATCTGAGTTCATGCAGTTTTATTATTTTAGTGTTTTCCCTTGGGGCTTTTCAGAACAGGGCTTGATTAGGTTGAGTGACAGAAAAAAATCATGTGACTGGGTGAGACTAGACTTACACAGAGAAATCACGTAGGTTGCTGCTTGGGATCTTTAGAGCGAGGTAGCTTATCCTATATCTTTTCTCTTTCTGGATTTGGAGACTGGGATCTGCCAGAAACAAGTCCCTTTCTCTGGAGGCTGCTCTATGGGAGTGGGAAGACAGATTTATTTCTGTATTTGTCCAGAGAGGTTAAAAGCCTGGAAACGTAGCACCCACATGAGCATATCTGCTTTGTGCTGACTCTGAAGAAGGATGTATGTCTATGAGGATATTGCTCACATTGGAACTATAGAGATAGCTAACTGTTAAGAATTATACCTCGTCATGTTTAAAGATGAGGTGAATCCTGATGTGATTGAGATTGATTTTGATTGATAAAAGTTATGCTAATTATTTTTGGTATATTTTAACTATGTTGTTAAATAAAGTTTATTTCAATAAAAGCTTCCTAGTGGGTCAATCGAATCATACCTGGAGCTAAACACTTTATACTCCTCCTAATGCCAAAATCAAAGAAAGTTGGAGTCTAGTTAATTTAACAATTCACCTTGGAGTTTCTGAACTGGTCCCTAACAATTGGTAAGTTGACTCTGATTGGCAAAGCTTATTGAAGGAACCCTAGCAAAACTGAAGTTAGTGGAAATCAGGGGGAAACCCCTCCGTGGGCTGCTATGATACCAAGCCTTAAAGAAGTTGGTTGTGGTTGTTGGAGGTTAATCATCTCAGTCCCAGGACATGGTTGCTGGATTTTCACAGGTCGTAGGCCCAACAACCTTCAATTGGTTCATCAATGACCTTCTCTCCAATGTGAGGTCCGAAGTGTGGTACTTAATGATAAGTCCACATTGTTCACTAGCATTTATAATGCCTCTGCTACTGAAACAGTCCATGTCCACATGTAGCAAGACCTTGAGTTTTGGGCTGATACGTAGCAATTAACATCCGCACCGCACAAGTGCCATGCAATGACCATCTCCAACAAGAGAGAATTTAACCATCACCCCTTGACATTCAGGGGCATTACCATAGATGTATCCCCATCATCAACATCCTAGGGGTTACAATGAACTAGACCAGTCACATCAATACTGTGGCTACACAGGCAGGTCAAAGTTCGAGTATACTGTGGGGAGTGACCCATTCCCTGACTCTCCAGATTCTCTCCACCATCTACAAGGCATAAGGTAGGAGTATGATGGAATATTTTCCATTTGCCCAGATGAATGCAGCTCCAACAACACTTGAGAGCCTTCCAAGGAAAAGCAGTATGCTCTATTGGCACCCAATCTGTTACCTTAAACATTCACCCCCTCCACCACTGGCACACCATGGCAGCACTGTGCACCATCGAAAACATAAGCAACTTAGCAAGGCTCTTTCAAAGGCACCTCCCAATAAACCCTTGACTTCGACTGCATGCATGGACAAGGGGCGCAGGTGCATGGGATCTGACTTGGAAATTCATCATTGTTCCTTCGCTGTGTGTGGGTCAAAACCATGGGACTCCCTATTGACGAGTGTTGTAGGAGTAGGTACATGGACCACAGCGGTGAAGAAGGCTTCACTGCCTCCTACTAAAGGGAAATTAGGGATGGGCATTAAATGCTGGCCCTTCGAACAATGTCCATATCCCATGAATGAATAAAAAAAGTCAGCCATGCACAACTTCTAATTATTTCCTCTTTATCTATGTATGTGGTAATTTTATCCTTAATTAGAGATTCTAGCATTTTCCCCACCATCAATGTTAAACTGGCTTGTAATTACCCAGATTAGCTGTCTCCCTTTTAAAAAATGGGTACCACATTGACTATTCCCCATCCCTCTGGCAGACAACCACGGTCAATAATAGGGACCTGAAATAATTTCTAGGTTATTGACAATTTCCTTCCTCATCTACATCAGGATCCTAGGATGCATCCTGTCAGACTTTGGGACTTCTGTTAGGCTAACTAACTCATCTAACATTTTCCCATTGTAATATCACTCAGCTCACTCTCAACTACACCAGGATTCACCTCATCTTTGATATTCTTCCTTTTGGTAAAAACCAATGGAATCAATAAATATGTGTCGCATATTTTGATCATCATCCAAAAATTGGTAGTCCTCTCTGCTCAGGGGCACCCAGTTTAGTTTTAACAATCCTCCTTACCCTGATATATTTATGAAATGCTTTCCCGTTCCTTTTCATCTTCTAGTGTAATATTTTCCACATATTCCTGTTCAGCATTTCTAATCTGAATGTTTCCTGACCTTCTCAGATTCAGCTTTATCTTCTCATTGTATTATCACTCTTTATCTGTGGCATTATATTAGTTTCCTCTTTATCAATGGATAGCACTTTGTACCTTTGTTATCTCCTTTAATTAACTCATTCCCACAGTTGCTCTCCAATTCTGTGTGCCATTCTTCTCTTCTCCCTTCTATGCAGTTCTGGTGACCACACTACCAGAAGGATGTGGATGCTTTGGAGAGGGTACAAAGAAGGTTTACCAGGATGTTGCCTGATCGGGAGGGTTTTAGGTATGAGGCGAGGTTGGATAAGCTCGGATTGTTTTCACTGGAAATACGGAGGCTGAGGAGCGACCTGATAGAGGTCTACAAAATTATGAGAGGCATAGATAGGGTGGATAATCAAGGTTTTTTTTCCCAGGGTGGAAGGGTCGACTACAAGAGGCCACAGGTTTAAGGTGAAAGGTAGTAAGTTTAGGGGAGATGTGCGGGGAAAGTTTTTCACACAGAGGGTAGTGGATGTCTGGAATGCACTGCCGTTGGAGGTGGTGGAAGCAGGCACATTAGCAACGTTCAAGGTGTATCCTGTTAGACACATGAATGGGAGGTGAACAGAGGGATGGAAGATGTGTATGAGCACAGGCTTGGTGGGCTGAATGACCTGTTCCTGTGCTATATTGTTCTTTATTCTTTGTACCTCATCTTAGCTAACTTAGGGAATGGCAAGGTATTGGAGGTGTTGGCGAGCTTAAAAGTGGACAAATCTCTAGGTCCAGATGAATTGTGTCCCAGGCTGTTGTGGGAGGCAAGGGAGGAAATTGCAGGGGCTCTGACACAATTTGTTACTTCCTCCCTGGCCACTGGGGAGGTGCCAGAGGACTGGAGAATGGCTAATGTAGTCCCACTATTTAAGAAAGGTTGTAGAGACAAGCCAGGGAACTACAGACCAGTGAGTCTCATGTCTGTGATTGGGAAACTACTGGAGAAGATTCTGAAGGAGAGAATCTATCTCCATTTGGAGAGGCAAGGTTTGATTAGGGATAGTCAGCATGGTTTTGTTAGAGGGATGTCATGCCTAATAAATTTGATTTAATTTTTTGAGCAAGTAACCAAGTTGTGAATGAGGGTAATGCAGTTGATGTAGTTTACATGGATTTCAGCAAAGACTTTGACAAAGTCCCACATGGGAGTCTTATTAAGAAGACAAATGCACATGGGATACAGGGGTGATCTGATAAGGTGGATTCATAATGAGCTTAGAGGTAGGAGACAGAAGGTGGTGACAGACGGTTGCTTTAGTGACTGGAGACCAATGACCAATGGAGTACCATAGGGATCCTTGCTGGGCACCCTATTGTTCGTCATTTATATAAATGACATAGATGACTATGGGGGGTAGGATCAGTAAGTTTGCTGATGACACAAAGATTGGCCAGATGGTTAACAGTGAGGTTGAGTGTCTTGGGTTACAGGAAGATATAGACGAGATGGTCAAATGGGGGGATAAGTGGCAGATGGGATTTAACCCTGAAAAGTGTGAGGTGATGCACTTTGGAAGGAGTAATTTGACAAGGAAGTATACTTTGAAAGGTCTGACACTGGGAAGTTCCAAAGAACAAAGGGACCTTGGCATGTTTGTCCATAGATCTCTGAAGGTGGAAAGGCAGGTTAATAGGGTGGTGAAAAAGGCATATGGCACACTCGCCTTTATCAATCGGGGTGTAGATTACAAAAGCAGAGAGGTCATGTTGGAGTTGTATAGAAATTTGGTGAGGCCACAGCTGGAGTACTGAGTGCATGTCTGGTCGCCACATTATAGGGAGGATGTGAACACACTGGAAGGGGTGCAGAGGAGGTTCACCAGGATGTTGCTTGGGATGGAACATTTAAGTTATAAAGAGAGGTTGGATAGGCTTGGGTTGTTTTTTCTGGAGCAGAGAAGACTGAGGGGCGACCTGAATGAGGTGTTCAAGATTATGAGGGGCATGGAGAAGGCAGATAGGGAGCAGCTGTTCCCCTTAGTTGAAGGGCAGTTATGTGGAGAAACAAGTTAAAAGTGAGGGATGGGAGGTTTAGGAGGGATTTGAGGAAATAATTTTTTACTCAGAGGGTGGTGATAGTCTGGAATGCACTGCCTGGGAGGGTGATAGAAGCGGGATGCCTCACATTCGTTATAAAGTACCTGGGTGAATACTTGGCACTCCATAACATTCAAGGTTATGGGTCAAGTGCTGGCAAGTGGGATTAGGTGGGAAGGTCATGGCCATTCAGGTGTCGGTGTAGACATGATGGGCCGAAGGGCCTCATCTGAACTGTAATATTCTGTGATTCTGTGATTCTAATCCCCCAATGCTAAGGGGCAATTTAGCATGGCCAATCAACCTAACCTGCACATTTTTGGACTGTGGGAGGAAACCAGAGCACCCAGAGGAAACCCACGCAGACACGGGGAGAACGTGCAAAGTCCACACAGACAGTCACCCAAGGCCAGAATTGAACCTGGGTCCCTGGCGCTGTGAGGCACCGCTCTACCATCATGCTGCCCTGATAAATGGCATTTCCCTGCTCACTCACTCCTGCGCTTTTTCTATTCTTTTCCTTCCCTGTTCTCTGGAATCACTGACATGTATTGAAGTCCAGTTACATGCATGCTGGCAGCCCCAAGGTGAGTGGGGGGATGCGGTAATGTTAACTTAACTGGGTGGGCAGGAAATCCAGATGATCGGGCATGGACAGTGGTTTATCAGACCCGCCCAATATTCCTTTTCATTATCTTCAGTCGGAAATAGAATCAGGTGGGCCAAAGGAAACAGTGTTGCTACAAATTCCTGGTGGATGGCTTCGGTTAAAATAGCTCTCACTGTTTGGATAATTATTCCTTGCATGTCAGATCATTAGAAAGTTAGAGGTCATCAGGTTATTTAATTCTCACTGGGCAAGATGGGTGCTGTCCTTATGTCACCTTTACACAGGTGCACAGGTCCAGTAAGGAACAGGAGCCTTGGTTGTGTTTAGTTACTCCGTGATGGGCTCTTAATGTGGTATTCATCTGCTGCACTCTGATTTAGACCAGCCAAAGGATCAAATCTAAGATTAGCCTGAATCGTGTCCTGTGCTACATTCAGCCTCTGAGCCATCAGGAGGTTTATTTGGTAGCAAAAGCCACACAAGCTTTCGGAGCCCCAAGCCCCTTCTTCAGGCTGAAGAAGGAGCTTGGGGCTCCGAAAGCTTCTGTGGCTTTTGCTACCAAATAAACCTGTTGGACTTTAACCTGGTGTTGTTAAAACTCTTACTGTATTTACCCCAGTCCAACGCCGGCATCTCCACACCATCAGGAGGTGACCAGGTTGCAGAATGGGAGACTGCAGAACATGTAGTGGCGTAAATGCACAGGAACACGCAGGGGGCTCACTTAACCCAGCATGTAAACCGGCCGCTAAAGATACAGTGAAATGTTGCCTCTTAGAAATGAAACCTGTCTGTACAAAATTAGTGTTGACCCAAAATTGCGCTCAAATATTGTGATTTCTGTTCAGAAATTGCTTTGAAGAGGGACTTTGTAGCTGTGAAACGATGGTGTGACTTGAGGCTATTTTCATAAGATCAGATATCTCAGCTACATTAGTTTTGAGCTGATCTTACTTACCTACAAACATAGAACCGCCAGCCTGCACTATCAGCTTTTATTGCTTCCAATAAGCAAATAAATTTCACATTTCTTGTGTGTGGGAGGTTGTACATGGAATCTGTAATCTCCTTACGTTATAATTCTTCTCTGTTCCTCTTTCTGTTCTTTCATTCTCTTTCTAATGCTTCTAGCTGTTCTCCTTTTCTCTCCCACATGCCGCCTTTCATTGCCTC